>NC_136072.1:54150990-54750990 GCF_964261635.1 Lissotriton helveticus | reverse complement strand
CCTATGTACAAGTACACCCTGTCAGTATTTAAATTTGCCAAGCACACATGTGGGCGTATTTACAAGAGCCTTGCACTACAGAGAAATGACTTAAATTTACCAAGCACTCATGAGGGCTTATTTACAAGGACCTTGCACCACCTTTAAAGTCACTTTTAACATGGGGAAAATGACGTGAATGTGGCTCATAAGCTTTGTAAATTTGCCCCCTTGTTGACTATGAAACTCTTGCAGAACATATTGTGAAACCTTAATGACTTCAAGAAACGTGTTTTTAAACCGGCAAAAAATAAAATTATTCTCCCATATTCATGGTGTAAATTAAATATTTATTTAAAGAAGCACACACCATATTGACGTTCTTATGAAATGTAAAAAGCATTTCTTTTAAAAAAAAAACGATTTTGTGGTTATAATTTGAAAACACAACACAGCTCCTATGTACAAGCACACCCTGTCAGTACTTAAATTTGCCAAGCACACATGGGGGCGTATTTACAAGGACCTTGCACCACGAGGAAATGCCTTAAATTAAAATGGGGAAAATAACGTCAAACTGACTCAAAGGCCTTGTAAATATGCCCCAAGCAGCCTATGAAACTCTAGCAGTACATATCAAGAAACCTAATTGACTTCAAGAAACGTTTTTAAACACATCAAGTAAAAAAATTATTCACCCAGATTCATGGGGAAGTGACTTAAAATGCCCTAACACACATGAAAGCGTATTTTTAAGGCCCTTGCACCATTTTTGCATCACTTTTAACATGGCTATATAACTCAAAGAAACAAAATCTATTTGTAAAACACTTGACACAAAGCAACATTTTGCACCACGGGGAAATGCCTTAAATTAAAATGGGGAAAATAACGTCAAAGTGACTCAAAGGCCTTGTAAATATGCCCCAAGCAGCCTATGAAACTCTAGCAGTACATATCAAGAAACCTAATTGACTTCAAGAAACGTTTTTAAACACATCAAGTAAAAAAATTATTCACCCAGATTCATGGGGAAGTGACTTAAAATGCCCTAACACACATGAAAGCGTATTTTTAAGGCCCTTGCACCATTTTTGCATCACTTTTAACATGGCTATATAACTCAAAGAAACAAAATCTATTTGTAAAACACTTGACACAAAGCAACATTTTGCACCACGGGGAAATGCCTTAAATTAAAATGGGGAAAATAACGTCAAAGTGACTCAAAGGCCTTGTAAATATGCCCCAAGCAGCCTATGAAACTCTAGCAGTACATATCAAGAAACCTAATTGACTTCAAGAAACGTTTTTAAACACATCAAGTAAGCTAATTATTCACCCAGATTCATGTGGGGAAGTGATTTAAAATGCCCTAACACACATGAAAGCATATTTTTAAGGCCCTTCCACCACTTTTGCGTCACTTTTAACATGGCTATGTAACTCAAAGAAACCAAATCTATTTGTAAAACACTTGACACAAAGCAACATTTTAAATACACAACTTTCTTCATAATTTTCTCCTTAAAGCATACTATTCTCTATTTAAATTAAATGAATCTTTTCTCACCTCAGCAAATACTTTTTGAATTTTAAAACAGTCTCAGACACACACCAATTTGTCTTTAGCAGAGCAAAGTGTATGCACTCCAGAGGCTGCAACCAACAAAGGCACAGAAATGCTGTAATTCATCACACATATCTCTCATGTCACCCAATCAAAACTCTTCCCTCACTTTTTTCAAATCAACACCCTTCCCCCTTCTGCCCTTTCTGCCTTTTTTCCATAGCAACCACCTCCTGAAAGACCTCTGATGTTTGCAAGTTCACACAACAATGTTTCAATTGAACTCTGAACTCTCAGTACACCTGCGTATCCAGTGCAATCTTTCATAAAATGATTTTTTCTTGACCATTCAAATTACATTTTTCAAAGAACTCATCCATGCACCCTAACTTTCTGTTTTCAGCAATCAAAATCCACCAATCACTGCTACTGATTCATTAGCACAGAAACTCCACAGTTTTTTTCATTACATACTCCTACTGTTTCAACTGCCATTTCATTACCACACTTCATCTGACTGCAGCAGAACCTTCTCTCACCATGTTTTCTGTCTGGATTGTTGGACATAGTTACATCTACTGGGCTCAAAGGTATGCTGATAACAGAAATTTACACAACCTCAATTTTCAAAATGTAGAAATCAACTGGATTGGCCACAGAGGATTAAGATGTCACCAATTGATACCATTGGTGAAAACCTTTTTGCATTTGCCAAAACCTGACCTGTTAATTGTGCACTGTGGAGGAAATGACTTGGGCACTTTGACTGGGGTAGGTCTGGAAATGCTTTTAAAGGACACCTTTGAGCAATTGATGGCACTTTTTCCTCAAACTGCCTTGGTATATTCAAATATATGCCAAAGACAGAAATGAAGGTGGTCAAACGAATTTTGTCCACAAATTGAGAAATCGAGGAAGCATGTAAATAAGTCTGTTTCAGCTTACATGAGAGACCATGGAATGGGCTCCATCTACAACAATAACTTGTGTTACTACATGCAAGAGATCTACAGAGAAGATGGAGTTCACTTCTCAGATGAGGGGAACAGAGTTTTCATCCTGAATTTAAGACTATGTATTGGTACCTACTTATAAGTACCTAAATCTACCACAGACCCAAAAGCTCTTCTCAGAGCTACCCTAACTATGATCACCATAAACAAATTTTAAATGTAACTTTTTTTTTTACTAATTTTCACGATTTACGCTTTCCGGAGCGCTACCCGGTACGCGCACCGGACGCTAACCGCGCGAAAATTTGAAAAAAATGTGTGTTTTTTTCGCACATATGGGCCTCCTCAGCCACCCTCAGAAAACCTAGGGGGTCAGGATACGTGTACCATGCCCCCTTCTACCCATTCTGAACATTATTTGCCCTCCATCTTGTATCTCATTTCTACCGAAACACAAAATGGAGGACTCCCGTAACGTTGCCGGTTCGCGTACCGGGGCGCGCACGGGAAGCGCTCGCTTAAAAAAGGTGGGAAAGTAATTTACAGAAAAACCACTGGAGACACTTTCACCAAATATAGATTAGCTCATACTACATACCAATCCCTACCATTTTCACAAATTTGGTTGGAATTCCATTTAACCATTTAGCCTGTAGACCTCTCTAAATACCCTGAGGTAAATTACTTCACAAAACACATCTGAAGTGTTGGAATTGACAACCAATTAAAATGTTACTTTCATTTTCTACTTTTTTTACCTGACATTTGATTGGTTATGTACCTGAATATATATAAAAAAAGAGAGAGAAACACAGCCATTTTGACTACTACTTCCTGAAGTACATTGCAAGTGCATTTTCACTGACAACTTAAACTTGTTTTTAAAAGGTAAGATGTTATTTTATAAATTTGAAAGGAGAACTATGTTATGCACTTTAAATTAATTTGGGACAACATTTTCAGATAGTTATATACTGTCCCTCTGTAAGAGTTAGACATTGAGAAAGGCTTGTTTATTATAATTATGAATTGATTTAGGTTTCTGTGCTATAATTATGAATTTACTTAGACTTCTTCACAGGCACTTTTTAATAGTACTTCTTCACGCCTGAAACCATACAGTGCCCATAGATAACTTCTCTGTTATAAACTCACAAGTACCTGTCTGAACTTAAACCCAACAGTGCCCTATCTCTACTGATATATTTATTTTTTATGCAAATTACAGCAAGAAAATGGAAGGAGAGCAGATTATTTCCTTCAAAATTGTTCTGGAGAACAACACAGAAAAAGTTATTGAGGACAATGATGACTCAGATTTCATGGATGAATCACGGGACCATGAATTAGTTCAATGTGTAGATGCAGTAGATTCGCTGATTGAAAATGAGGACATTTCCGACTATTTGTTGTTAAATGTTCTGTTAAATTTGGAAAAAGAATCACAAAAATAAATTTATATTTAATAATCAAAAATTGTTCAAGACTTTAATCATTTTTATATGTAATTCATAAACTAGTACCTAATTGATTATAATGTAAAGTCAGACTTATAGTATACTGTGCAACTTTTTTATGTTACATAGTAATTTTGCTCATAGTTACTTCCTTTCTCCAACTATATTATCTCCAATGTGTATTTAACATCTCTTTTTCATCTCCTGCCTCCATGTTCTTTCTGCTTTCCTGACAGACTATGATATGGATTCCATATTCCACAATAACTTCTGAAACAACATGCAAGATATCTACAAAGGAGACGGTGTATATTAATTTTTTGACTCTGCATTGGTACCTACATATTGCTACTTAAATAAAAAAAAACTAAAAAAAACAACAAAACGAACAATCAATAAACATACAATATTTGAAAAGTCTATCATTCTTTTGTCCTCATAGTACGCTCCCCGGACCGCTTCCCGGTGCGCGTACCGGGCGCTCCCCACGCAAAAAAAACGTTTTTTTATTTTTTTGCCCCGCGGGGCCCTTTTAAAGCCTTCACATCAAACCTAGGGGTCAGGGAGGATCTACTATGCCCCCTTATGGTCATTTCCCCCTTTGTTTTGGCCTCCTCTTGTCTCTCGATCCTACCGAGAGACAAGATGGCGGCTGCTCCGGACTGTTTAGAATGTTGACAGACACCAAAGAGCCAATCAGCTTCGCTTCGCGAAGTTCCGTTACGCGTCAGGTACGCGAACCGGGGCGCTAACCGGAGCGCTGTTACAGATATATATATTTCTTTGAACGTTAATTTATCAAAATCCACTGGAGCACATATATTGAGACCTAGCAAAGGCACATCGGGCAAACAATATCTACAATTTTGCCAATTTTCGTGGAAATCCATTCAGCCGTTCGAGCTAAAAGTGAGTCCAACTGCCCTATGGAAAATTGCATGGGAAAAACGCGTTTTGGGACCCCCTTTTTTCTCGGCCCCCCCTTGACAAACCCCCCCAAAATTTTCAGGGGCTGCTCAGAAACAAAATGTTCCATTTTCCTGAAAATTTCAGCCCATTCCGTCCTCAAACGCCAAAGTTATTCGACATAGAATTTTCAAAAATCCCATAGGAAAAAAATCCTAACTATATATACCTACTGGCGACCGCCAGTAGGTAATATATATATATGTATTGACAAGGTATATTAATTAATTTCTTATGCTATGTTACGTTACTTTATGTTATGTGAATCTATAATATGTTGAGCAGATTTGTGGTGGTAAGCGGAAGTGAAAACTTGAAGTTGACTCCCTGCCATCAGAGAATGCCACCGTGGCGAGGGGGTCATTGCTTTTTATTAAAATCCTGCATTGGAATTTTCTTTTTGAAAATAAAAAAAGTCGTAAGTTTGATGAACAACTCCGCCATGTTGATGGAGCCGTCGGGCAAACTTAAAATGCTAGAGATGTCCTCAGGGGCAGTGGAAATCTATAAATGCGGCTGGAGGAGTACCCTCTCCATGGTGGGAGTAAATTACTCCACCATGTCGATGGTTATAACTCCGCCCTCCAACTTCTAAATCAGCCGGCAGATTGTTCAATACTTGAAGTTAATAGTAAACGTTTTTATTGATTTGAGCTGTTATCCAATACATTTTAGAATTATTACTCTGATTATTATAATTTTATTTGGGAATGCATTTTGATTTTGGATAGAGTGTGTGCTATACCTGTGCCTTCCTCTTTGGGTCCTTGTTTACCACCTTTTTGATAGGCATTGGACTACTTAGTAATTATGTCAGGAGACTAATGCTGCTCTGGTTGTGAAGTTCAGTCCTCACCATTTAGGATTCAATGGAAGCCTTTGGGAAAGAATGTGTACAATGAATACCTCACTTTTCTGATGATGTGTGTGGCAATAAAGTGGACAATTTCTTGTTTTAAGCAAAACAAGCAATATTCTCACTCTTCCAGGTGATCAACAAATAATTCTATTCTTGTTTCTTATAAGCTGCACTTCCCAAGACACTGCTAATGGCCTTGTCGACATTGTAGCTATGAGATCTTGAGAAATAGGAGAGGCCGCCCAAGCTTGACACCTATTACGCTGTAATCTACTAACCATGGTCATTAACAATAATCCCTGTGATGATATTCGCATATAACAGAGATCTGTGACTTTGCATTAGACAGCACGACAGGTAAAAAACACAATACGAATCCCACAATAAATTCGCTTGATAGACCTGGACTCTTTTACCCAAATGGGATCTACCAGAAGAACAATCACCCCAATAGCTTTCAAAAGACAGTTATCAACTGGATTGCAATTAACGCCCCAATAATTTAAACAGAAAAGCTATCACCTCTAGTGTTTCCAGTAAATGAACTACCACCTCTAACAGATTAGAATAGAAGATTATCACATATATGTTCCAACAGAGGAACTATATCACTGTACAGTGTAACATTATATATATTTGTAACATTTGAGTTTATTAATAGAAAATACAAGCCAAATGAACACATAAAATATGACAAAATTCACACATATTTATACATTTCTATGGGTATGCACTAAAATATTTAAAAATACATGTTTCTGTTTCAAACAGTTTATTACACAACATCAACATAAACAAGTTGAAGAATAAGATGAAATAGGCAAAAGTGCAACATGTTGAAGTCATTTTATCAGATCATTATTAAAATTCAATACGTCTGGGCAGCTGGCCTAAGCATAGACCAGCAAAGGCTCAATTTTGCTTGTAAACACTCTCATAGGAGGTTCCACTTAGAGACTCCCCATAAATACAGGTGAAGCGTATTTCCCCTGCTATGGTAACCAGAGGCTTGCTTGCCACAAATTCCAATTACATTGATGGCATCCATATTCATATTTTACCTTCAATACATTCTGAATGAACTATTTTGCCTTTAGATGTGTGTAGAGAAAGAAACATTAATTTTCCTCACTGTTAACAAAATGTTCTGATGCATGGCCCCAAAGCTTTTCATAGTGGGAGTGTACAAGAAAATAAGTACAAATAATAAAGGAGAGTAAATATAAAGGCTGGTTATGGAACCTAGTCACCTGGCAAAATTGTTTTGGGTCTAGGAGAATGCTCTTACATTCCAATGTAGCTAAAAAAATCTTGCAATGCACATGAAAGCAGTCAAGAAAGCCTATGCCGAGCTGCCAGTCATCTCTGATTAATGAAGTCAACACAGTAGAGACATTTCTTTATGGTTGTAAGACTTTGCCCCAGATGGTAAAGTCATTCATGGTTGTCATAGTCAGGAGTAGTGGTGGACATCTTGCGTAGTTGATGAAGTCTGCAGTGGTCGAGAAAATTCTCTATGGTTTACAACTTACTTTGTGGAGACAGGGTCAGTAGGTAAGACACTCTGCAACAGGAGAGAAAGTCAAAAATTCTGCAATAGAAGAGAAAGGCTTCCATGACTGACAAACTTAGCCGGAGAATTTGTTGTATTGTTTGAAAAATTGGCAGCAGTAGAGAATGGCTTCTACATAGTTTGACGCCTCATGTAATACTGTTCACAAGACCACAACATTGGTCAGATTGCTACTGATGAAAGAAACTCTCATTATCACAGTTACCCAATGGGATTATGTGTAAGGGTAGTTTATTCATATGTTGTGACAGGGACCATGGGAGATCTTCTTTTGGAGTTTACATCCAACTCTTAACTGACATACATTCTAAACAACATTATTGGCTTTCTGTTTTGCAAAACCCTTCCTCTGCATACTTTCATTGAAATCCATGCTATTTTAGGTGTCCAAATGGGTTTCCTGACCCTGGTTTTCCAGTTGCAATGTAGAAGAAAAGTAGGAATATTAGAGGCTGTGCCAAATTTGAATTAACAAAGGATAAACCCCTGCAACACTTGTGTTTACTTTCGCTTATGCCCTGTTACATTCATGAGATGGTTACAACTTGAAGTGTCTTCCTCACTCTAACCAAGTAAAGACTTCAGAACTCTGATATACATTTGTAGTCACCTCAGCTGGAGGCTGACCACACTGCTGTGTCTTCAGCAAACGTCTACTGGTAGAAATGCCTATTCTGTATTTTTAGCACACATAGGTCGGTGCATGGGGTTGTCATGATCTTAGGTGACATGTGAGATGTAAATGTTTAGCAGTGGTAACTATTGTCTCTAGTTCCGTGGAAAATCCTTCTCGTCAAGTTTAATTGAATGTGCAATGGAAATCGTACAAGTAATTACATTCTGCATATAGATAGATAATGTCATTCCTGAGACCATATGTTACTTCAACACATGTAGCAAAACTGAAGTGGCCTCAATACCACTGACAGAAAGAAGATGAACAAAGCAACTGTTTAAGCATGGTTCTGTCAAAAATACCAGTCACTAACTTCATGTGGATCTAGGTATTTGTTTTAATAAACGTTCCCTCTTTGTTATAGTCTTTGATGATGGTATAATCTTAAAGTGTGATGATGTCTCAAATGATGACTGATGATGCAGTTTAACTTCAAGCTGGAAATGGGCCAAGAATACAATATTTCCTTCAATTTTTGATAATCTCCTTCTTTTGATGAATAATAATCAAAAAGATTTCTCTGAAACTCAATGCACTGTGCTCTGGTAGGCTCATCAAAGCATATGCGATTATATCTTCTAAGTTCATCTTCTCTGTGAGGAGCTCTACCATCTCCAGTCAAAACATGGAGGACTCACTGGAAGGGCAATCAAGATCTTCAACAAAGTCTTGTCTATGCACAGTGGCTTGCTCCAGACCGTGGATAGTTTCATGGTTCTGCACAGCTACAGTCAAGGCAGATAACGCTTGGGATCTCCAGGGAATGGTTGGGCTGGTGCCAGGTTGAAATGGGCTACCCAGAAGGTACCAAAGGTGGCAAACATGAAGAGAAGGAACATAATCCAAAAGCAAACCCGGTCGATCACTCGTCCAACAAGGATCCACTCCTCATTCTCCTGCAATGAAGAAGAGGGAAAAGTTGTACGAAGGAGGGAGAATCATATTTTAGAGCAAGTGTGGATTGAGGGGAAGAAAATGGAGGGAGAGAAGGTTTGAAGAAAAACATTTAATTGTGATGAATAAGCATGCTATATGATGATAGATGGATCAGGCAAAGACTTTTGATTCTTTTAAATTGCTCTGCTTGCCCAATACAGATCTGGCTCTAATAACCTTGCGTATCCCAGAAGTTAAGGAAAATCATTGCGTATTCCTGAAGAGAAACGTGTTGGCAAGAGTCCAGTTTTCTAGCCCCTACCAATAGATGAAAATCCTTTCCATATATATTTTAAAATGGGACTAAAGTATATAAACAAAACAAAACAACCTCAAAAGAGAAAAAGGTTGAGGCACAGTCACTTTAGTGGCCATGCCAGGTTTTTACCACCAGCTCATTTGCTCTCAATCCAATTAGTAGAACTCACACTGTTGAAGTCGTTCTGATCCCGCATGTTCTGTGCAATGTAGTTAGAGGCATCCACGCAGGAGCGCACCTCAGGGGCAGCGTGGATCAGGCTGTAGTAGAGATCCTGGCAGGTGCCGTTCTCCATCCCTCTACCTGAATGGATGACAGCACAGAGGCATTGGTTGCAAGAAGTGAGAATTACCTAACTAAAACACGTGCTCCAGAAACACCATGCACCGGTCCTACAGAACAAATGAATGACACAATGTAACTCCAGCATAAGACTGACAAACATACCTGATTTTCCATGAGACTCCCTGCATGAGATGATTTGCCCATGTTCTTCCTGATAACGCTTCATGGTTGCACTAAAATCTCCAAGTGCCTGCCAATAATTCCCCATGAAGCACCTACGTTTTGTTAAATGTGCAGCAATCTATATTTTTAGGACTCCAACACAGGGCCTGATTATTAAAGTCTTCAAGACTTAGTTGGCACCAAATTTCATACAAAAAGAATTGGGAATACTGTTCGCCCCTTGCCCTCTTCTAGGGGCAATTTGGAAATTGGACCAACTGGAAATGTCTACTGGAAAAGACTCAAGACCTGGCTCTTCGACTGATCCCAGCAAGAACCTAGTGCCTGGGTACCCTCACGGGTGATTAGATGCACTCTACTCATCTGCGTTGACTGATTGGTTCTCTGAAAGGATAGCTACTGTAAAAAAAATCTGTATTTGTAAAGTGCGAACTACTCACCCTTACGGGTCTCAAGGCGCTGCGGGCCCTCCTGGAAATTAAGTGAGCTATTGCCCAGAGTCATATGGAGCTGAGCTGCCGCCGGAGATCAAACCATGAACCCTGTGCTCCGAAGTCAGCTGCCCTGGCCTCTGTACCACACCTCTTTGACCACTCAAAATGTCTATATTGTAGGAGACTTTTCTCAAGAAGCTCTAACCTTGCTATCAGGACTCACACTGTTCAGAGTCTGCTGCTTTAAACATTTCCCCTTGTCTTTCAGACAATTATAAAATGCAGCGTATTTCTTTACTCATAGGTATTACATTACACTGTAGTAGTTATAGAGCGCCTTACACGTGTTTCAAGGCCGCAAAACACTCTGGGTTCCCAGTCGCCCTATAGGAGGGCATGGTCGAACAGGGTATTTGGTGTAATTAGAACTATATGACAGATGTTGAGTTTGGTGTATCTAATTATGCTGTCATGGCTTTACTGCTCATAAGCATGATGGGTTGAAGAAAAGTATAATAGACAGTGTTGCTTTAGAATAGCTAGACCTTTGTCAAGGATTTAACTATATGCATAGAAAAGCCAGGTTTTAATATTCTATGGAATCAAATATGTTTGTAAATCTTTCTTATTTTAGCAGACAAACAGTTTCCATGTGTGTGAGAATTTATAAAAGAAGGAATGCCTTGGAGTGAAACCAGAACAAATGAAAGAGCCATGTTTTGCTATGGGTTCAGAGTGTGTGTAGAAGAAAGAAAATAGTGGAACCCTTAATCACATGATGTGCGATTCACATTACTGTGATAGGTGTAACAGCAAGTAGGGCAGGAGGAATGCAAGTCCCCATATGAAGATAAACAATTTGCCCTGTTCCTGTAAGAAATGAGGCTATTAGTTGCAAAGGACGTGAGTCCTTCACATGTAATAAATCAGCAACTGTCTCTTTACTGGGAATCAAGTACCCCATTGTAGCACATGACTTTCTTGGAGTAGAGAAGCCGGGCAGTCCAAGGCCTGCTCAGTGGAGGTGGAATGCAATAACAACACTCCACCTAATGTGGGAACCAATTCTTGTTTCTCTGCTGCCACCCCCAGGTGGGAGTGGCACAGTTTCCCCAACCCCCACAACCACAGGCAGGGAGATGGCAGGCCAGCCCCACAGACAGTGGCATGAAGGGGGTTATGTGCCCAGCCCGGTGATTTCTTGTAGTGCTGGGGGGTCCCTGCGATCTTCTTTTATTGCGCCATCGCCCATTAAGATGCGGGCCCTCAGAGGTTCCCTAAATCCGGGGACATGGCCCTGGTATGCCACGTCACCAGAGTGAGAAGTATAAAAAATAAATGTCCCCTCCCCCCTGTTCACCCCGGGGCATTTTGGGAGATATTGCGAAGCAAGATGTGCTTTGTTTTTCTTTCTATTTACTTTTATGGGGGCAGTTTAACCCCTTCGCTGCGGCGGCAATTCCGCCGCAGCGCTAGGGAGGCGGGGGGGCCGAGCGGCGCTCGCATGCTCGTGACAGAGCCGCTCCGTCACGAGCCGCGGTTGAGCTGTGCTCATGAGGGAGCGGTTCCGTCATGGCCCCGCCCGCTCAATGGAACGTCCAGCGCAGGCACGGAATTCACGCCGCGCAGGCGCGCCGAGCGGGCCATGACGGAACCGCTCGGTCATGAGCATGGAAGCGGTTAATGTTTCCCAGTAGGAAGGGACAAAGGCCTCGAATCTAATTCTGAGCAAAGTCAGGTAAATATAACAAATCTTAAAGTGTGATATTAAGTGTGGGGTAGGGTGTTGAATGTTAGTGACTATAGATGTACACTTTGGTGCATGTTGACCCCCAGATTGATATTGGTACCTCACTATACCCTGTGGTCTTATAGTAAAAGGTGGCCCCACTGGTTAGCAAGCTCAGTCCAATTACCATAAATGTACAGTGGGTGAGACTCAGGCTGTGATACTCATTCACAGTAAAAGTCCAAAAATCAGGTAGACAATTAAAAAAAATCGGGGGTTGAAATGGGCAGAAGCCATTTACTATGAATGCGCCCAACAAGCCTGATTTTCTCCATTAAACCCCTTAACATTGGTATGTGGATATCTATTAAAAATCTATCAATCTATTTAATGTTTCAAGCCCACACTGTTATCCCTGGCTGCCTGGAAAGCTTGCAATGAACTTTGCAGGACGACTTACCAATTTTTCCTAAAATGGCTTTTATTAGTCCGTCCCTCTCCTTCAGCTTCTCAAACATGATCTCGCTGCGTGGCTTCCGCATCATGTACTCATCTGCCTTCGCGATCAGCCCAAGGGAGCTCCTCCTCCTGGGCATCTGGCTGCTCCAGGCATCCGACCAGGTAGGTGGCAGTAGGTGCATGTGCAGGTAGCGAGGTAGCCGTCTCAGGAACACCTGCGGAGTCAGAAGGGTTGTTATTCATCGCATCTTAGATGTTCTGGCTGTTATATGGGCAAGCCAGGGTAGAGGAAAAAACAGTTCTCTTTATCCAGTCCAGCTTCTGCATCTTTAAAAATCATTAGCACATTTTCGTGAGCCAAAACCCTCAAATGGATCACCAAGTACTTCACCGGTAGAACCCAAAGAATCAGTCTCCTGCTGTTCACCTCGGATCCCAAGAAAATCATCTGCAGCATCCCCGAAGGACCGCCCCTCAGCCCCACCCTCTTCAACACATATATAATCCCTCTGGCCAATAGTGTCCCCTATGACTCACATCACACCCCACCTCAGGAAACTCTACTGGCTCCCGGTACAGAATAGATGCCAATTCAAGGTGCTGACCCATGCACACAAGGCTTTATTCAACCAAGGACCAGCCTACATTAACCATCGCCTGAACTTGTACCAACCGTTGAGAAGATTATGCCCCCTTTCACTTGCCCATACTCCATGCATTGACCGAAATAGAAGGGCGGAACTCTTCTTCTCTTCACATCGCAGCAAAGACCTGGAACATCCTACCCACACTACTCTAGACCATCACCTGACTTACGGAATTCCAAATGGCCCTTAAGCCCTGGCTGTTCGAATAAGCCCCTAGGACCTGCAAGTGCCTGGATACCCTGTCAGGTGATTAGCCATGCTTTATAATTCCTGATTGATTGATTTACTGGGACGATGCATGGTGGCTGGCTGAGCCCAACAGACCACACCCGCAACATCGGCATCATCTTGGACAACAAGCTACAGGTAAATTCAGTCTCGTCTGCCTGCTTCTACACCCTACTCATGCTCCTCAAGATCTTCAGGTGGCTTGCATTAAACACCAGAAGGACCGTCATGCAGGCCCTCATCACCAGGACTACAGGAACACACTCTACATAGGAATCACTACATGCCTCCTGAAGAGACTACAGACAATGCAAAACTCAGCAGCCAGAATCCTCCTCGACCTCCCCAGACAAACCCACATTAGACCTCACCTCAAGAAGCTACACTGGCCCCCCATTCTGAAGAGATGCCAATTCAAGATTAGGGGTGGGCGGAAGTCACGTAAGGGACTATCGCGGGGAGGCACGGAGATTGAACCAATCTCCGTGCCTCTCTGCATAGTTCTGTTACGCAACGCCCACCCGCCCGCCTGCCGCCCGCCTGCCGCCTGCCTTATTAAATTATATGTAAAAGTCTAAAATTAAACTTAAATAAAACTTACCTTACTGTGGCCGCATCCTTGCCCATCGCGGCTTCATCTGGAAACTGTGCATGCGCAGGAGCCTGCGCATGCGCATTCCTCGCCAGGACTGCTCATGTGCAGGCTCCCGCGCATGCGCAGTTTCCGGATGAAACCAGGATGGGCAAGGATGCGGCCGCAGTAAGGGAAGTTTTATTTAAGTTTAATTTTAGGCTTTTACATATAATTTAATAAGGCGGGCGGGCGGCCAACTTCCGTTCCGCCAACGAATGTGCGGAGATTTGCAGTAAATTTCCGCCTTCTTTGCGCAAGTGCGGAAGGGCAAATCTCTGCACATTCCATGGGCGGAACAGAGATGTCCGCCCACCCCTATTCAAGATGAAGACCCACACATACAGAGCCCAGCACAATCAAGGACCAGCACACATTAAGAATTGCAAGATCTTCCACTAACTGACCAGACGCCTCCCTCTTCCTCACAGACACACCACCGAATCCGCCAAGGCAACAGCGGAGGTCGCTCCTTCTCACATCTGGCAGACAAAGTTTGGAATGACCACCTTGTGCCCCTGAGATTCACCTCATTGCTTCAGCAGTTCAGGAAAGGTCTCAAAACCTGGCTGTTCAAATGAACAGATCACCACGTAGCATATAGCAACTTCAGTGCCTTGAGACCCTCACAGGTGATTTGCTGACTCTAAAAATCCTTGATTGATTGCTTGATTGATTGAATAAATTATAGTCCTTTGTAAACTCAGAGGAATGATCAATTTATTACCTCTCAAAAGTACCCTTGAGTAGGCCACAGATAATTCAGAGTGTACATTCTTGAATGCCAAAGTGTCACTTCTTTTCATGTTTGACTGAAATTGAGTTGCACTGTTTATCAATCTCCAGTTGTTTTCAAGTATGATTTGTTTTACCTCCTGAATTGTTTCATCAATCTGCGATGCCTCAATTAAACCTCTCTCTGAAACAATTTCTGGATCTGTCAATCTGATTACAGAGCACATATATTCCTCAGCTTCCAACTGCTATTTTATTTAATTTTTAAATGAATGTCTAGACAAATGATCTGCCTGATTAAACTCTTTTCCAAGTTTATGGATAATTTTAAAGTATAGTCCAATAATCTCATTCCCCATCTTTCAATCCACTGGAGCATTTTTATTTTTGGATATTCAAAAATACAAGCCAGCACTTGATGATCCCTTTTTATAACAAATGACTTGCGATACAAAAAATCATGATAATGCTCACAAGCCCATCCCACAGCAAAACTTTATTTTTCTGTCTGTGAATACCTTCTTTCAACATCAGATAAACATTTACTGGCATGTGAGATCACATGCGAGGAGTCTCTCTGACATGCTTGTGTTGCACTAATATTACACCAAGTCCTACAGGACTAGCATCTGCCACTAGTTACGTGCATAGCTCTGGATCAAAGTACTTCAAATTAGCTGCAGATGGTATATCTTCTTTTATTTTTTTTAAACCATGCTCACAATCACTGCTCCAATTAAACTTTTGCCCTTTCTTTGTCATTTCTCTAAGTGCCATACTTATGGTGGCAAAGTTTGTGATATAACGTGAACAATGGCTGGCCATCACCAAAAATGAACTTAGTTCAGGTAAATCTTTAGGTTTGAGTATTGAATTTAAAGACAACACTATTCCTGGATCTGGTCTAATTTTCTCATGAGAAAATATGTGACTATAAAATGTTAGTTGAGATTATTTAATTTCAAATTTTCCTGTATTAAGTGTTAGACCAGTCTTTACAAGTTGTTGACATACTTTGTTTAACACTTGATCATGCTCCTCCTCAGTTTTTCCAAAGTGCAAGATATCATCTTTGTTATTCATAGAATGGACTTACTGTTTTTTTTGATAGTTTTCTGAAAATTTCAGCAGCTGAACATAAGCCAAAATATAACATTTTATATCTAAATAATCCAAGATGCGTAGAACATGTTGTTATATATCGGGACTGACTGCCAATCTGCAATTAATGGTATCCCCTTATACAAATTCAGCTTTGAAAATATAGTAGATCCATGAATATTACTAACCATGTTATTCAAATGGGGCCTGGATGTCTCTCTTGATCGCTGTATTAGGTACTCGCATGTCCACACAAATTCTGATGTCATCCGTAATTTTTTGGGAACCACCACAATAGGTGATACCCATGGCGTTGGACCAGTAGCTGGTTCAATGGCATCTTGCTGAAGGAGTGAATATATCTCATTTTCTACTTTTGTTTGTAAGTATATCAGAACTCCTCTGTGTACTTGTGTCATTGGTTTCACCGCTTCATTAAGATGCAGTGTGTAGCTCTTCATTTAATTTTCCTAGCCCTCTGAACAATTCTGGATATTTTTTTAACACAGGATGATCTTTTGTAACCTTACAATTCATTTTTAGTAAACCCATGGCATGAGCAGTGACATTACTTAGTAGACATGGACCAGAAACGTCACCCTCGAACACATGTATAATTTTACTGGCTACCTCTCCATCTTGTAAGATTTATTCAAACTTTGTTAAAAAGGAATCAAGAAGTTTGGCTCCCCATTAAAAAACACTGGCACTTGACGGACTTAGATATGGTTGTTCCCTCATTTTATGACATTTAGTGATACACATTGTTTGTTAGCATCTGCCATATTCTGTTTGCCCAAAATTTTATTTTCATTCCAACTTTCCTTTTTATTCCTTTTAGACCTACAAACATTTGGAAAGCAATTAGGCTTTCCACATCCATACATTGTTTGTCCTAGAGCCGGGCAAGTTATTAATGTGGTAACTGCAATCCACATCTGTTGCATAACTTCTTTTCCTTACTTTGACACTCGGTCTTTTCTGTGTTGCTGTCTTTCTTTGACTTTGGCCGAACTTGTTCTATAGTTTTCATTCTACCTTGTTTTATGTTCATAGCATGCTTTTGCGCTTGTGTTTCCATTCTAGCTATGCGCAGAACCATTTGTAAATCTTACATTTTTTCTACTAACTTCTTTCTGAACTTTACTGAACTGCATCCTTGTATTATCCTCAATCTTATTGCTTCTTCATTACAACATTTTTCAAACTTGCAAATTCAAAATTTTGAAACATATCCATCCAATGGATTTATCTCTTTGAAAAGCTATATTGAAGTTGTATCTTTCAAAATCCAGATTTCTTGAGCTTCCTGAGAAAATAGAGGCAGTTGAAATTCTGAATGGGGTGGTAATTACTGTACTGCTAGCCTGCAATTTTCACCAATATTTTGGCAGGTCAGTTTCGAGGGAAAAAGCCCAGAAACAAGGCACAGCATGCAGAATATGGCATGGGAAATATGATCGCATACCTGCCAACTCATACGGTGCCACTGTGTGACACCCGCTATACCGACATCCATTTATGGGTGTAAAAACCACCCAAAACATCGGCACCAGCTTCAGCAAGATTTATTTGGGGTGGGGGAGGAGAGGGTTAGGGGGTAGGGTGGGTTTAAAAAGCACCTTTTAGGTACTTCTCAGCTCGAGTCATCGCCCCCTTTAAAGGCTCTGCTTCCTCATTACAAGGTGAGATTTTTGCCCAAGTTGGCAGGTATGTAATTGCACAAAATAAGTAGACCTGTAAAATTCAAAGACATTGGGCCATATGTATCAAGCAATTTAGCATTCGCAAAGGCCGGAATTCGCAGAATTTCGACCTTTGCGAATGCTAATTTGCTAAATGGTATGTATGAAACATTTTGGCTGCAAAATAAGGAATCGCAAAATTTGCCATTCCTTATTTTGCGATTGCACCTAAGGAATCGCAAATGTTGCGATTCCTTAAATGCAATGTATCAAAGAAAAATTAATTCAAAAATGCCCATAAGGATTTGCAAATTTGCGAATTCTTGTAAAAAAGCAATTTTTTTAAAAACCAAAGGTGCCATATGACGCTCATACATGCCCTTAGGGCATGTATGTGCGCCATATCCATATGCCCACACATGTCATTTTCAGGGGTGCAGCAGGGTGTTCTTGTGACACCCCTGCACCCTTGAAAATATTAACAATTTGCGATTAGAAAATTGCTAATCGCAAATTTCATCTTCATTCCTATGGGCCTCCTGCTAATCGCAATTTAGGAATGGTAAGGGTTAGAACTGGCTATTTCTGGTAGGCTAAGGCTGACGCCAAAGCCAGGCAGAAACCACCATTCTAGTCAGGGCAAGGAAGTCACACGCCAAGATAACCCCTGCTCACCCCCTTGGTAGCTTGGCACGAGCAGTAAGGCTAAACTCGGAGGCGATGTGTAAAGCATTTGCGCCAGCACAAAACAGCAACAACATCCCAGGCACACCACAAAAGGAACTCCACACAAGGTTATATAAAAATAACTTCTTTATTGTCAAAACATATCAGATAGAATCACACATGTACATTGTGCCAACTGGCACGGGCAATATTCATAAGGGATTATGTACAGGACAGGGCCACCTGGGCCACTGTCAGAATCAACACCTTGTAGATATAGAAATAGCACTTATGAACTCAGAATAAAAGGATATAAAATCACTGTAGCATAAAGTAACAATTATAGATCACATCCAGTAACTACTGGGAACAGGTAAGTACCACCTACGCAACCCTAAACACCTTAGGAGAATGTCACGCAGGGGACCAGGACCTCACTAGGACCACCTGTACTAAAAAGAACAACCACCTAAGTATCACACAGCATTTAGGGGTCTAGGAAAGAACACATTACCCATGATGCATAAATATATATTCAGAGGAGTAGTAAAGGGAAACATATGATGCATAAAACATTCAGAGGTGCCAGGAAAGAAAACACAACTCAATAGCACAAAAGACACATGATGCCTAAACATTCAGAGGTGCAAGGAAAAACCACACAATTGCGCAAAATCTACATAAGCCACCACCTGTGGCAGTCCCTAGGCCAACTGGCCTTGTTGGGGCAAAGACGTCCTGAGTCTCAATGTCAGGGGCCTAAACGGTGCAGCTGCCCACTAATTGCTGGGCAGCTGAGATGACAAGCAAACTAGGGCATGGGCTCTCACTAGCCCTTGATCAGTACTGCGCCAAACGGCAGGAGCCCCACAGGATCTTGAACCAATATGCCCCCATGAACCTCTCTGGTTCATCTGCACCTGTATTATCAGGAAGTTTCTTATCATTAATTGTCTCCAGTCACTTAAATCAGCTTTTAAAAATAAGGTAACTGATTTCGGTCTAATGGGCTCTAAAAACGAGCACACCAAGCTATGCCAGTAGGTAAATACCTTCAAAATCGGCTCTGTGAAGAATTGCAGCCCAAGCGCGGCAAGCGCGCCTCACCGAGTGCTTCTCGGACCCTTTCTTTCTGCTGGGCACGGCCTCGCGCTTCTGAGGGCTTTCAGGCGCACCGCGCCTGACAGAACACACTCGCTCCCTGCCCCGGCCGGTCCCGGTTGCTCTCCCGCCCGCTCTCGGCAATCCAACGAGCGGCGGGGAAGGTAGCTCGGCTCCCCGAGTCAGGGACGGCAGGCCAGGGGCAAGGATCGCTTTCGGTTCCCTCGGCGAGGTCAGCTCACTCTTTCCCGGGTCCGGCGGTGATCGTGCAGCACTCCCAGAGGTCCCGAGGACGGGGACCAATCCTGTCGTGGCGTTCGGGGCGAGCCTCTCTGCACACCCGGGAGTCAGCCAATGGCAGTGCGGCTCCCGGGGTAGGCCTACGATGACGCTCCGTCCGCCAGCCAGCCACAACACGGCAAAGACTATGACGCTGCGGCACACTGGCCAATCCCGTCGCGGCGTCAGTGAGGGGGCTCGGCTCCTCCAGCCAATGAGAGCGCGGCGGCTCTGATCTTCGCCGCGGCAGCCTCCGTTCACGAACGGCAACTTCTGGGGGTATTCCTGGCCCCGGGCAGCGGCGGTCAACAGGCGGCAGATGAATTGGGAGGGCGCAGGTCACGGGAAGACCGCCCTCTCGGCCTTACAACTGTGCTAGAGCAGGATTCACGAGGGGAGGCACCACAGACCTCCGACCCTCGCTATAAATGTGCCGATGAGCACACCGATCTTCCTCCACGGCCACAATTGCAAGCCACGCTCTCAGCAGTAGTCAAAGCCCGATCTTTCTGGCGTAGTTCAGTTACAAGGGAACCTTTTGACCCTGGGTTCCCAGACAGGAGACCAGCTCTTCTCAGGCCCTTGGAGATTCAGTAAGCGGACAAAGCACACTGCAAAGTCCTCGCAGATCAAGCAGGCAGGGTCACAGCACACAGCAAAGTCCCTTTCTCCTCCTCAGCTTTCAGTTGAAACAGCAGAACAGGTCAGCCCTTAGAGCACACAGCAAGGCAATCTTCCTTCAGTTCTCCAGCAGTCCTTCTTCCAGCAGAGGTTCGTCTTGATTGTAGAATCTAAATTTCCTGTTGTCAGGGGTCCTTCTCTTATACCCCAAAAAGTCTTTGAAGTCCTTTGAAGTCTTTGTGTAGGCAGTGTAAGAACCAGCTATACTGGTTTAGAGGGAAGTCTCTTCAGTATCAGGGACAGAGGTGACAGTCGCCCAGCGGGGGGGTGGAGCCAGCATTGTGGCAGGCAGGCACAGCCCTTCACTATCAGGTGCTATCTCCTCCCACTTCCCTGGCAGCAGATGCTGCCTTTCATCCACGGGCTGACTCAGACAACCTCCTGGGGGCTCTGCAGCCCCTGTCACACTCAAACCAGACAGTCAATCCACAAGCAGGCCCAGGCACTCCTGGGCCAGGCTCACCAGCCAATCACGTGCCAGCAGACTCACTACACAAATATGCCAACTTCTAAAAGTGGTACTTCTAGACTAGACACAATCAAGCTGCATACACCATTGCGCAGCATTCAATCTCACAAGTTCTCACATACCAAACTCTACCCTGCTCTCCCCACACATCACTACCATGGGCATACATATTCCCCATTCATTCCTATGGGAGGGCAGGTCACTCACCACACATACACATAGAGCACACGCACTTTACTCTGTACCACAGGGAAAAAGTGCGCAGAGGCCTAAAATCACCAACCCAGGTTCCAGAAACAGGCTAGGAAAAAGGAAAAAGTCTCGGGGTGAACCTGCCAAAAGGGCCAGGTCCAACAGTAAGGAATCGCTAAAAATAAGCGATTTCCTACATACATACCATTTTGCGATTTCTAAATAGCGATTCCTTAAAAATCGCTATTTAGAAATCGCAAATGGTGATGATGATACATATGGCCCAAAGTCTTGGCATACAACTCGCAATGTGAACATGCATAAAACAACTGCATTTCTAAGAAAAAAACTTACAGAGAAACATCACTTGAACACATGACTATTTAAGATGGATTTAGTATCACCTCACACCAACTTCTGTTTACAATGTTGACAACCACTGCACTCAAAGGAAAGTTTATTAAACAATCATGTAGCAACACTTGATGATGTTGGAAAGTCTGTATGCAAAGCCTTGGGCCATGGTGACTTTAGTCAACAACTAAATGTGTTTCCCTCTGCCCCCTGTCATTCCTTCTCTCCTGGGGCCCATTGGTCGTTCATCCTACCTGGCGCACTGTCTCTGACATGGTGTGCGTGTTGGGCGTACGCAGAGACACGTTCAGAACAATCACGGCATTTGTTACGATGATGCCAGTTACCGTCATGAGGAATGTCAGGTACCTGAGGAGACGACCAACAGAAGAAGTAGAGAGACAGTCATTTCAGCATTGTAAACAAGATGGCCGCGCCCATTCACACAATATTGAGCATGATAAAGCTTACATTACTCAGTGATAGGGTGGCCACCTGACCAGCACTTTACCAGCCTAGCTGGTATTTGTTTATAGCAAGAAAGCCAAGGGGGAAAAAATTAATGGAATCAATAAAATATGTTTAATATGAATTTAAAGATACAAACACAAGATGATAAGAAGTCAAAAGATTAATAATACTGTCTGACTACTACTAAATTATTTTAAAGCAAATAGGGTCAGTGTTAAAATAGAACACAGGATTTTGAAGAAAATAATTTACAGTATCAGCTCTGATGCAGCCAGAACCCATTAACATCATTCAGGATTTTCAGCCACTACAAGTCAAGTCAAGTCAAAGAATTTATATAGCGCACTACATACCCAGAGGGTCTCAAGGCGCTTAGGGAGGGGAGGAGGATTACTTATCAAATATCCACGTTTTAAGTTGCTTTCTGAATGCTAGGTGGTTCTGGGTAAGGCGAAGGTAAGTGGGGAGTGAGTTCCATGTTTTATCTGCCAGGTATGAGAAGGATCTACCTCCCATGGTGGTCTTGTTGATGCGAGGTACAGTGGCGAGGGCTTGGCTGGAGGAACGTAGTTGGCGGGAGGGGGTGTAGAAGGACAGTCGTGAGTTGAGGCATTCTGGTCCGATATCGTAGAGTGATTTGTGTGCGTGGGTTAGAAGTCGGAAAGTGATCCTCTTATTGACGGGTAGCCAGTGGAGGTTTTTCAGGTGACCAGAGATGTGTTCGTTACGCGGGATGTCTAATATGATCCTGGCTGAGGCGTTTTGGATGCGTTGGAGTTTTTTCTGGAGTTTAGCGGTAGTACCTGCGTAGAGGGTGTTTCCGTAGTCCAGTCGGCTCGTGACCAGAGCATGGGTGACTGTTTTTCTGGTTTCGGTGGGGATCCAGCGAAATGTTTTTTTGAGCATGCGAAGAATGTTGAAGCAGGATGAGGAGACGGCGCTGACTTGTCTGTTCATTGAAAGTGAAGAATCCAGGATAACGCCTAGGTTCCGTGCGTGGTCTGTCGGGATGGGTGCTTTTCCAAGGGCTTCCGGCCACCAAGAGTCGTCCCATGCAGAGGGGGATGTACCTAAGATGAGGACTTCAGTTTTATCAGAGTTCAGTTTCAGACGGCTGTGTTTCATCCATTCGGCAACTTCTTTCATTCCTTCGTGTAGGTTAGTTTTGGCGGTGCTGGGGTCATTGGTGAGAGAAAGGATCAGTTGAGTGTCATCCGCGTAAGAGATGATGTTGAGGTTGTGTTGGCGGGCGATGGCCGCGAGGGGGCTCATGTATACGTTGAAGAGGGTGGGACTGAGTGAGGATCCTTGTGGTACACCACAGATGACTTCAGTGGCCTCGGACTTGAATGGTGGAAGGCGGACTCTCTGGGTTCTTCCGGTGAGGAACGAGGTGATCCATTCAAGTGCTTTTCCTTGTATTCCGATGTTTCTGAGGCGTTGTAAAAGGGTGCTGTGGCAGACTGTGTCGAAGGCTGCAGAGAGGTCGAGGAGGATGAGGGCGACTGTGTCTCCATTGTCCAGCAGAGTTCGAATGTCGTCTGTTGCTGCGATGAGGGCGGTCTCAGTGCTGTGTTTTGCTCGGAAGCCGGACTGTGAGGAGTCGAGGGATTTGTTGGCTTCGAGGAAGGCGGCGAGCTGGTTGTTGACAGCTTTCTCGATGACTTTGGCCGGGAAAGGAAGGAGCGAGATGGGGCGGTAATTTTTGAGTTCGGTGGGGTCCGCTGTGGGTTTTTTCAGAAGGGCGCTGAGTTCAGCGTGTTTCCAGCTTTCCGGGAAGGTGGCGGAGTTGAGGGAGCAGTTGATGACATCTCGGAGGTGTGGTGCTATGATGGAGTCTGCTTTGTTGAAGATGTGGTGAGGCCATGGGTCTGTGGGGGATCCTGAGTGGATGGAGTTCATCAGGCGGATGGTGTCCTCGGTGGAGATTGGGTTCCAGTCTTTAAGGGTGTTCAAGGGGGGAGAATGTTCAGCATATGGTTGGGTGGGTTGGTCTCCGGGTTGGTTGTCGAAGCTGTTGTGGATGTCTTCAATTTTGTTGTGGAAGAATAAAGCCAGGGAGTCGCAGAGGGCTTGAGAGGGGGTGATGTCGTTGGAGTTGGCCGAGGGATTGGTAAATTCCTTGACGATGTTGAAGAGTTCCTTGCTGTTGTGGGCGTTGTTGTCTAGTCGGTCCTTGAATGCTGATTTCTTGGCCTTTCGGATTAGTTGGTGGTGTGTGCGGGTGGCGTTTTTGAAGGCGTCCTTGGTGCTAGTGGTTGGGTCTTTTTTCCAGGCCTTTTCAAGGGAGCGGCAGAGTTTCTTGGACTTCTTAAGATCATCGTTGAACCATGAGGCCTTCTTGCTGCCAGGTTTGCTTTGACGTTTTTTCAGTGGTGCTAGGATGTCGGCGCTGTTGGATAACCATAGGGTGAAGTTGGTGGCGGCTTGGTCTGGGTTAGAAGAGTGGGCTGGGGTGTTAAGAAGGAGCGATGAGGAGATCTGGTCGATGGTGATTTTGTTCCAGTTTCTTTGCAGAGTTGGTTGGGGGTGGTTGATGGGTTTCGGCTTGTTGTAGGTGAAGTGAACGCAGCTGTGGTCAGTCCAGAGGAGATCCGTAGTGTGGCTGAAGGAGACATGGTTGCTGGAGGTGAAGATAGGGTCGAGTGTGTGACCAGCGATGTGGGTGGGGGAAGTGACCAGTTGTTTAAGTCCGAGGTTGGCGAGGTTGTCCAAGAGGGTGGTGGTGTTGCGGTCGTTGTTCTTTTCAAGGTGAAAGTTGAGGTCTCCCAGAAGGATGTAATCTTTGGAGGGGATCGCGTGTGGAGTGATGAAGTCCGTGATGTCTTCACTGAATTTTGCGCGGGGTCCTGGTGGTCTGTAGAGGAGGGTGCCTCTGAGTGTGGTCTTGGGGTCGATGTGGATCTGGAAGTGAAGGTGTTCAGAGTTGGCGAGATTGACGTCAGAGCTGGTTGAGATGTGGATTGATTTTTTATGGACGATAGCGATTCCTCCTCCTGTGTGGCCGGTACGGTCCTTGCGTGTGATCTTATATTCTTCAGGGATGGCAATGGTGATGTCTGGGGCGGAGGAAGCGTTCATCCATGTTTCAGTTAGGAAGGCGACGTCTGGAGAGATGGTGTCTAGTAGATTCCATAGGTCAATGGCGTGCCTGTGGACCGATCGGGTGTTGAGAAGGATGCATTGTAGGTGGTTGGTGTCGGGAATCTGAGGTGTGATCGTAGCGGAGTTGGTGACGGTACCGACGAATTTGCAGGAGTAGCAGGAAAAGGGTCCATGGGTGTGTCCAGGAGCGGCTTGGACGCAGTTGGGGGAACGGCCGGGGTTGAGGGCTAGGAGGGTGGTGGCATCGTAGGTAATGCGGGAGGGCTGGGCAGCGCGAGGGGCAGGGGGTCTGGCGCTGGGCGCGGTCCAGGCGCGGACGGGCGTAGACGGGCTTACCTTTGGCGCACCTTCGGCGCGGATTGGGCGCGGTCGCTGCGCATGAACGCTGCGCGCGGGAACTACTGTCATAAATGGATAGTGGAGGGGGAGGGGCGAGGGCGGCTCAGCTGGGAGGCGGGGCGGGCTGCACAAGACGACAACAACAAACAAAATGGAGGAGGGGGGAGCACAACAGAGCGCTTGGGGAGAACGCGCTAACACAGCAGATAAATTAACAATCTAGAAGCCAAAGCGCTTTAAAAGCAAAGCGGCAGCCAGGCAGAGCTGTAGGCAATATTAAGGAGGCAAAATCGACAAAAAGCGCTGCCCAACGATACCAGTAGACGCCAGGGGCACTGGGAGCGACCACTCCGGCCAAAGCGAAGAGCGAGTCACAGCGCTTCTAGGTAGGGAAGCGCTGTTTGTAGTCTGTGGGAGGGCGGCTCAGCTGGGAGGCGGGGCGGGCTGCACAAGACGACAACAACAAACAAAATGGAGGAGGGGGGAGCACAACAGAGCGCTTGGGGAGAACGCGCTAACACAGCAGATAAATTAACAATCTAGAAGCCAAAGCGCTTTAAAAGCAAAGCGGCAGCCAGGCAGAGCTGTAGGCAATATTAAGGAGGCAAAATCGACAAAAAGCGCTGCCCAACGATACCAGTAGACGCCAGGGGCACTGGGAGCGACCACTCCGGCCAAAGCGAAGAGCGAGTCCGGACCACTTGCTTGCCGCTTGTGTCCCCTGGTACTGCCTTTGTGAGCCCAGCATCAAAGTTGGAAACATCTGTGCCAAGTGCACAGTGACAGTCCTCCCTTATAAGTATTGGATTGGGTTCAACCCTCCTTCTAATAGTAAATAATACTCTATAATTCAATATTAGTGTAATAAAAATGGAGTACAATTAACAGGAATGGAACCTTTGCTGGCAGCTGAGGTGAGAAAAAAAAGACTTTAAATATATTGGATGTGTGTGCTTGTGTGTGCGTGTTAATGTGAGAGAGGGCATATGTGTAAGCATGTCTGTGAAAGTTGGCGACAGGTCGTGAATGAAAGAAAATAAGATTGAGTGTCAGTGAGTATGAGTCAGAGTGAGTGAGACTGAATGAGAGTGACTGCAAGTGAACAAGTGAGAATGAATGAGTGTGTGGGAGTGTTAGAGAGTGTAAGTGAGAATCAATGTGAGTGAGAATGAGTGAGCATGGCAGTGAGTGAGTGTAACTAAGTGAAAATGGGTGAGTCAGAGTGAGAGATTAAAGGGTAGTGAGAGTTAGAGTGCAAGTAAGTGTGAGTGAGAAATTATGAGTAAGAGTAAAAGTGAGTGAATGCGTGTGAAAATGAATTACTGAGAATGAGTGAGTGAGCATTTGGGAGTATGAGTAAAAGTGAATGCAAGTGATTGTGAGTGAATCAGTAAAAAAGGCTGAGTGAGAATGAGTGAGAATAAAAGTGAGTGTAAAAAAGTGAGTGACAATTGAATGAGTGAGTGAAAATTAATAAGTGAAAGGGAGTATGAGCGAGTAAGAATGAGCAAGAGTGAGTGACTATTATGAACATGGTTGAGAATGTGGTATTATGCTTGTGAGTCTGCAGTTGGCTCTAGCATACTGAATATAATTAGGCACTAATAGCAAATTACTGGCAAAAGCATACAGGAAGCAATTCTTAGCATGACAGACACCTCTAAAAAAAGCCTCTCAACAGCATGGTTAAGGTAATTCTTGGTGTAATGGACTTGTACGGTAAAATACTGATACTGGCATATTGGATTTAATTCTTGGAATATGGCGCACCAGTGGAAAAATGCTGGCATTCTTGATGAAAATCTTTGCATAAGGGGCTCCAGACACACAATGCTGGCACTGGCACAATGGAGGCCATTCTTGGCATGAGGAAGGGCAACCGTGGACTATGGGAGGAGGGCAACCATGTCAGAACTGATGGCTGCGGTATACTGAGGATGTCAAGTTTGATATACGGGTTACCCTTAGTATATGAATGACATTAATGGCAACATTCTAGTACTGATATTTTGTATGTCATTTGTAGCCTAAGGTAGCACCATTGGCATATGGGGACCACCCATGAAAAAATGCTGGTCCTGGCACATTGGAGGTATTTTTGTACATACAGGCGGACCTATGGCACTTTTTGGAGAAAAAAAACAGGGTCAACTCCTGAAAAGCATCAAGCTTAAATGGCTTGGCACACCATGAAAGGACCTGAATGTATTGAATGTGCTTTTAGAGCATTCTGATTTTTGGCAAATTCATGTGAAAATTGTGCTTTAAAAATGGCACCATTGTTTATAAACATTTCTTGGGGAGTACCCCATTAACCCACTTAGATGAGTACTGTCCCACTCACTCACTACAATTCAGGGCTAGAATTATGCTCCAGCACTTTCAAAGATTACTGTTATTTTAGTCCTGCAGTCATTACGGAACATCATTGATGTCACTTATGGTGATGTCATCAGAGTAAAGGTCATATGACATGACTTAGTTGGAACTTTCAGGGTCAAAGGTGCTTTGATATCACTTCCTGTGAAATCATTAACCTCAAAGAGCATGGAATGTCACCTGGCATTTTGGTGAATGGTCCACCATGCCAGAACTCCTAAAAACTTAATTTTGCTCAGAGGCCAGAGCTTCCCACCCTTACAAAAACTTTAGGACCAGATGATGATTGGTGCTATCCCATTGAAACAAGAAGCACTACAAAATGTCATGGACTCTGTACCGAAAAGAAACAGATAATCTTTCATTTTTGTGCAGAACGTTTTGTAAACTACACTTTTATAAATTATTTCGAGAGGTTGCAAATACCTAATGTAAATGGTACAGAGGATATAGGTCCATATGTATCAACACATTTTCCCATTGACACAGAATGGGTGAAACCCTTTGATACATGTGGCCCATAGAAAGTAAACCACATCTATAACAATGTGTTAACGCAATATTCTATTCTACAATATGCACACTCATTTCACTGGCGAATGTAAAACCAATGTGAAAGTGGAGGGAATCAATAAACAACATAGATTTTCATTGCCGAATGGATACTTTTGACTTCAAAGAACACCACCAAAACTCCAAATAATCACTTTGGGGCCGATTCACAGAACTAATCTGAGACAAAATCCTAAACATACTATTTTTGGTATTCACAGAAGGAATTTAGTAGTAGTAAAATTAAGATTTTGCCTAAAATTAGGATTTTGTCTTAAATTAGGATTTTGTCTTTAAATTAAACTTAAGTTTGCCTTACGTTTTGGTTTTAAGACAAAATCCTAACTTAAGACAAAATCCTAACTTAAGACAAAATCCTAACTTTACTACTACTAAATGCCTTCCGTAAATACCAAAAGTAGTACGTTTAGGATTTTGTCTCAGATTAGTTCTGTGAATCAGCCCCTACGAAAGTGACACCTATGGTCGTATGCATTTCTGCTAGTATAGACCTAGTGAAACAAATTTCACTTGCAGTGCTGTCTGGTTTACACAGCATGCTCCTCCTTTCACTGCTACTATTATCTCCTTTTGAGGCTGTTTATTTTTTCCGAACATACTCATTTTCTCATAGTCACCCTCTTCCACCCCAGATGCTATAGCGACTGGCAGACATTATGAAAAGACCCCTAGTCACTCTTTCCCACACTGTGACTGTAGACTTTTATATGGACCTGAAGGAGAGTTTGGTGGTCAGGTTACTCCATCACAAACGTGGCAGCTATACGGTCCGCCAAATTACAAGTACATTATGTCTTATATGCATAAAAATATATTAATGCTTGAGAGGGAGCATAAAATCCACCAAAGCCTAAATGATGGAGACACATTAAGGACCAGATTTACAAAACTGTCACACAATGCTGTGCCACAGCCCAAAAAAAACGTGTTGCACTGTGTTGCTTGACAGGGAGAGAGCAGGAGAGCACCATATCTACAGAGATATGGCACTATAGTCCCCTCTCCCTAGAGCCAGCACTGAATTTTACTGTTGAGTGCCACACACACTCCTTTGCACCATAGTGCAATGGTGTGTGCGTGAGTCCATCATAGGTTTTGCACTGGAAGGGTATCCTTCCAGTACAAAGTACTGTGCCAAGACTTAATTAAAACCTTATCTGTTTTATATCTGTGCTGTACAGTACAGCATGCATACAAAGTGAGTCGTAAAGAAAGGAGACATAGAAACATTTCTCCTTTTAATGCCTCCTGTCAAATGATGTTGATTTTTGACACAAAACCCTGTCTGCTATTGTTAGTAGATAGGGGTTTGAGTCAAAAAGTATTGGTGGCTGTTGGGAACTCCAATGTACCACCCATTTAACCTACTCTTGCTGCTAAGTAACGCAAAGCAATGCTTCACGCTGCTTTGCGTTACTTTTAGGCTACTTTTCAGGGCAAAACCAGTTTTGTGCTGGAAAGTAAATTAGAAAAAAAAAAATTGTGCTGGTGTGCATCCCTTTTGTAACGCAAACCCAGTGCAAAATGTTTGTAAATCTACCCCTTTGTCTATACTCCAATCACAGGTTACACTATTATTGTTGATACGTATCATAGGTCAAATCTATCTGTCTAGCGAACCCATATTCTCCAGATATTGCCCAGACCATTGGCAGGCATTGTTACTCTAATTTTAAAAACAATATTTTTCACAATTGTATTCTCGAAAAGTTATGTCTAACGAAGGACAACAGTTCAATAACACATATTTTTCATTTATGTTGATATTTCCATAGAACACACACAAATTTGCTGTTTTTTTTTGAGATGTTTCTAATTTTCACTGAGTGTACATGCTTCTATTTTTCATTGGCTGTAAAGTAAACCCATAACACCCAGCATTTGAGAACTTGGCGGAATGCCTAAAATATGTAAATGCAAATGCTGGCTAAAATTGCATACATTTTTGATCAATAAAATTAGCACAGGTGTACAACACCGGTCCTGGAGGGCAGGATCTAGTATGCCACATTTTCAGCATAACCACTTACTAGGTAAATGAGGTCCATTTAGATTAATAGTATGTACATTTATCTAATAAAGATATCCCAAAAATTAATTTATTTTAGGTGAATATCATGTAAATCTGTCATGGCTCCAGCCCTCCTGGCCCTATGCTGGACCCTGATGTAGTAGCTGATTTCTTCACAAGCATTCTTGAAATTTCATGATCAGGTTTTTGGAAGTGGCTTGAAAGGATATACTTTTTTCCCTGGAGGAATTTCTGACAGGTATAACAAGCAAAATTTAAAGGTAAGTCTTACTTTACGATGAGCGGTACGGCCTGTGACGTTTCGGGAACCTTCTGCGCGATCAGGAAAAGGAAAACGGTCTGTGCTAGAAGAATGTTGATGGAGACAGTACATTTCTGACCTCCAGCTGTTAGTGGAGAAAGGAACGTGATTCTTGTGTCTCCATGAATGCAATTATTTCTAATATCTTTCATATATGATATACTGGTTGTGTTGTGCCTCAACTCTGTTACCAAGCAGAAGAGCTTAGAGATTCATATTCGATTAACAATACAATTATTTTGCATGTGGCACACATGCCTTTGCCAGAAGTATCAACACCTTAATTTTTACTACACATCCACTGAATTGAATATCTTTAGATATTTAGTAACAAAGGGGCAACATGGAAATTTCAATGTTTATGTGCAAACACCCTCCCCAATAAGCATCAATATACCTTTGGCACCCATAGAACGTATACAAAGTGGATTCACATTCCATTCCTAGACCACCACATGCTTAGTAAAGGACCCAATGCACCTTTATCTGGCAACAGATCTATAGGAAAAAGATAATATTTTAATCCTACACCATCACTCCCATAGCACCCATTGCATCTTTATCTGGCATAAAATGTATTAGACATAGATGTACATTCCATCCCATGGCCCAACCCCTACATGTAATAATGTAGCTGGAGGTGGGAGATGATGTATGAAGTAAATACACATTCCACCATCACACCTCCACTCTTACATGTAATCTCTATGTGCCATTACCTGGCAGAGGACATAGAAATAAACCTACTTCCAATGCCATTTAAACGTCACAACACTCAACATACCCTTTGCTGGCAGGAAGTACACCAGGACACCAACAGAGGAAAGTAGCACACAAGGAACAATCATGTTAATGATGTAGAAAAGTGGCTTCCTCTGGATGATGAGGAAGAATACGATCTCCTGGTATTCCAGATCATCAGGGGAGAAGTTATCATTGATGATTTCCTTGGCCGGGCGGTGCTTGATCGCCCACTCTCCGTTCTCTGTCAGTCAAATACAAGAATATGAGAGAGCATGAGTACAGGATAACCAAAAAAAGAAAGACAAAATCATTTAGGTACAAATGGGACTACCACTCAAAGGACATGTGTGTGTGTAACATACAACTTAGAAAAATGCACTGAAGTGTATTTTTCTAAGTTTTCGCTCTTTACCACGAAGTTACAATTCGTGGTAAATAGCGCCCAAAAATTGCGAATTCGCAAATTAAAAATAGTTAATGAATTGCATTTAAGGAATCTCAAATAGAGATTCCTTAAATGCAATTCCTCGCAAATATGCGATTTCGCAATTAGCGATTTTTGCATTTGGGATGATGAATCCCAAATGCAAGAATTGCACTCGCAAAGGGCCAGATTCTCCGAATCTGGCCCTTTGCGAGCCGTTTTCGGCTTGATGAATCTAGCTGCCTATCCCTATAAAAATTATTGATCAATTAAAGTGTTATCATGTAGATTGTTTTTGTGGTGAAATACTTATTTCAGACAAGTAGCGCTGCTATACTGAATGGTTAGATGTCAGAATATTGAGCAATATTTACATCAATCTACAAAAATAGTAAATCGCCTACATTGACTACCACTATCTCGACAAATTTAATTCATATAGGGAAATGTATATTTACTATTCTTAATTCCATATTATGAACCTTTACAATATAGTAGTATTAAAACTTGTGTCTTTAATATTTTTGTAGATTGATATTCCGCTGATAATATAGTGACACCTGCCCACAGCTACCGAACATTATTCAGTTTTACAGTAGGTTGAGGAAACCTCAATGAGTTCCCTTTAAAGTCAGCTTGTCATGTTCAATATTCAGTATGCTTCTCATTCTTGTGCTTAGTATTAAAGTTTATTATTTTTATTCTCCTACGTGCTAGTGTCTTTCTTTTTTCTTCCTCTAAGAATGAGATTAGAATAGTTGGCTGTGCCACCAGCTTCAAGGCTTGCTTTGCAAATGCTAATGTGTGAAGGACTTGGTTGGACATCCATCCCACCTTCACGTTAGCTTTCCTTTAGTGGGTTTCATTGGAGATATGTTTTGAATTTGTTTTTATTGTGGGTGTGCAAACAAAAGCCCGGGAGGTGGGCAGGCTGCTGTGAATAGTAGTTGGGATTATATGCTGTCACATGCAGTCCTCCTGAGCATGCTGGATGTTTAAAAGACAATAAGATGGCTTGCATCATTAGCGGATGAGTGGTAGGGGACATCAGGCTTCCAGGTTTTCAGAATGTATAAGCAAATACTGGTAAGTCTTTATACATGTTTACATTGGTTGATGTTCACACTAAGGGGCTCATTATGATGTCAGGCAGAAAGTTTTCTCCCGACAGTCGGAATCTCCTCGACCGCTTCGGAGCCCTTCCGAACGACTTGGTTGGTTTACATTCCAACCGACCGATTATGATGTTTGCGGTCGGAATGTAAACTGCGCAGTTATTCCGAATCGGTTCTGAGCGACTCGCAGAGTATTCCTGTCAGTCGGAACTATGTCGTACACCCCTATGGGGAGCTCTTCCGCCATGGAATTACGATGTTGAATTCCATCAGCCTTTCATCGTTGGCCTGTCCGACACGAAAAGGCTGTTGGAGAGCGACTTTGCGATTCCCCCTGGCAGGCACCCAGGGTGCGCGGCCTAAGGTTGATGGCCGAGGGGGTAACTTGGGACCCCCGCTGTGAAACGCTGTACTGAATGGCAGGCACTGTGGGGTGCCTGCAACAAGGTGCACGGTTTTCAGCAAACACCCCATTTCCCCATAGGAGCCTGTGTTACTGCCAGTTGTCGGGCGGAACATGAGCTCCCATAGGGAATAATCGGACTCCGACCGAACATTGTTCGGTCGCATCATAATCCGGTAGTCGGAACCGCCGACCGCAAGGATGTTAGAAGCGAGCAACCTCTGCACAACACACATGTGAATTACAAAGTTGGGTAGGTATGTCAAAATATCTGTGCACCAACAAATGTCTGCTCAAGTACATTTTGAGACACAGGATGCAAGCATCCAGATCGCCTCCAGGTTAAATATATATATTTTCGCAGCTGGTTCCACTTCCAGAAACTTGTTGCAACCCTAAATGTCAACATTTACAAGGTCTATCCTGGTCATTTTTAATATTTATTGTTTGTGCAGTTTAGTTCAGGGTGTAACTTTGTACCAAAATGTAATAAACCATTTCTCTTTTTTTAGTTGAATGTAACTGCATTGACCAATATTGTAATATTGTAATATTCAGTTGTTTTCATTTATACAATTCCCTTTAAGCACTTTCCAGTGTATTTTCCAACCATGGATCCTTGGAGAAATGTTGGTTACTAACCAAAAGATTTTGAATTTTCCCTGATGAAGGGCCCATAGAGCCCGAAATGCATTGGAATTGATCAATTGGCACCTCAATGTTCATGCCAACCCATGCTAGAAATCTATATTCGCTGAACTAATAGCACAGTTCATGTGTCTATAATTGATATATGAAAAAGAATTTATGAAAAAATAAACAATAAATGCAACTGTTGGACTACATATGGTCTAAAGAGTTATTGAACGGGATCACTCCACACGTTTGGAGAATAAGCAGTGCACTGAGGGGAGGTTTCCCCTGAGGGGGTGCTTCATAAGATATATTAGGACGATCAAGGACCAGAGAGCGATCTGCACGCAAACTGTTTAATCAATTGAACTCAACTCTTACCCTTTGAACATTGGTGTGCATGTACCACCCTTGACTAAATTGGCTACATTGCTTCAAATACATTTCAAAAAGAATTCTCCTGCACCTGTATGGCTGTCTATTGCTGTAGAGAAACTACAAATTAATTTGTGTTGTAACAGATATTCAAGGTGGTGCCGTACAGCTTCAATGAGGCATACCCAATTACAATTACAGCCCTCACTCACTCCCACTATTTACCTAATACAACTACTTGTAAAACAAAGAGGATCTTCTCTCTCAGCTGCCATCAACTACCAAGTTTAACCCGTTCGGTGCTGATGACGGCTCCCGGCCGTCATGAGTTACGGTGGGCGTGTGCTGATGATAGCTGGGAGCCGTCATGACCACGCCCGCGATCGGAATATCCCGCACAGGCGCGGAATTCCTGCCGCAGCCAGGGGGTTAAAGCTTGAGGAAGAGCATAAAGAGCCACAATTAGGGGCATATTTCCAAGGGGATTGCTCCACCGGAGCATCACTTTTTTGATGTTCCGGTGGCTCATTGCCCTGCACCATATTTACAAAGTGGCGTTAGGCCACCATGTGTGGCTTAACGCCGGTTTTTAAAGATGTTACCCTTTCACGCATTTGTGTGATAGGGGCGTGCAATGGGTGTTGCAGTAGGCTGTTCCTCCGCAACACCCATTGCTTTTTGAAGCTGCCCCAGATTTACAAGGAGTAAATCTGAGGCAACATCAAAAACTTATGCCAGGCAACGGCAGGAGTTAGAATGGTGCAACAAGGAGAAATACTTTTATTTCTCCTTGCTTTTTCTTTTTCTATGTGTGCTGTATTCTGCAGCACACGTAGAAAGAGCAAACGCCATTAATGATTGTTTATATGCAGGACGGTACCCCTTTCTGCACATAAACAATCATTAAATAATGGTGATTTGTAGAGTGCAGCACACATAGAAGTAATGAAACACCATTATTGATTGTTTATGAGCTGGAAGGGACACCTTCCTGAACATGAACAATCATTCCCTGCAAGCAGGCACGCTGGCACTATGGTGCAAGGATGCCTGCATTGGCGCCAGGCATCTTTTTTTAGCACCAGCGCTAGGGAAAACACAGGGGTGCACCGTATTGTTGTAAATACGGTGCCTCCATGCATTTTTCAAATGGTGGAGCCCGGCAAAATTTGTTGCAGCTCCACACTCCGTCATTTCCTTGTAAATATGCACCTCAGTGTTTATAGTTAACGCTGCATATCCTGGGCTCACATTAGCTTCCACTAGCATGATAATAACCTTCAGGGATTTTTCAAAAGTTAGTGTAGCTGCTCACTTGGGACAGTTTCATCAAGTAATTATGTAGACTGCACCCATACAGAAATAAGAGTGACCTTTAAATCCAAATGGCTGAAAAATAGGGTAAATCTGTAACTTCTCATAACACGGATAGCTCTCGATATGCGAGATTTATACAAAAAAACTGACTGAAAATTTGGGTTCCATCCACAGAAAATGACTTTGCATTGTACGCTGAACAACACCCATTGCCACTAGCAGAGGAATAGTAACTTTGTACAATGCTGCAAGTTATGGTTACAGAAGAGAATACTTACAGAACACACTGTCAAATGTGCCATACATAAGCTTGGTCATATGACATCTTCCATTGAGCAAAATCTGTATTTTATTTCCCCAAGCTATAACTGATGAAATTGTACCTAAGCCTCTGACTTGTACAGTCAACAAAGAAATTGAAAATTAAATGTTTTTTGTTATCTGTTGAGTGAAAAACTGCCCAGCCTGACCCAATGTAGAACACCTCTCCCAAATGCACTGGCTCACTGTGCACAAGAGTGCATCTTCAAGTGTGTGTGCCATGTGCAGACAGGGACTGTGCCTCGTATCACTGCAAATGTGCTGTTTATAGTTCAAGCAAAAACCTGCATGAGCATCACAGACTGCAGGGCCAGACTTCATACATTGGTTGGTGACTGATGAAGTATCTACTAAGTCTAAACAATGACACTAGTACTTTTAAGCAATATTATACATTGACCAACATAAAGCCTTTTAGCAATATCAACATTGTATACAACATTCCTGGGGCTTTAAACACCCAAAGAAAAATGCAGTTTACAGAATAGAACTCTGCCTACTTAGGAATTAAAATACTGAAAGATATGTAGTGAGAAAATATTTTTTTACAAATATAAATACTTAATATAGCATAGGATTAGAATTTCCAACATTTGTTGGAAAAAGGATCACCTAAAATGACACAAAATATAAAATAATCAGGTGAATTTATTGGTAAGACGAACACTAAACATAGCACAATAGTTAAATCTCCAAGACATTTTATTGGGAAGATAAATGTTCAATACATACAGTTCTTATAGATCCCAAAGATTTGTTTTCGGAAAAGGAACACTCAACATACAAATGAATTAGGACAGCAACGTTCATTAATTGGAAAGACTAATTCTCAGCATATCTCAGATTTAACATACGTACAGACATTTACTTGGAAAAGAAATGCTCAAAATACTTGTGGGATATCAGCAAGGGCAATATCGCTGCTTTAGCGGGACTTTTTCCCGCTAAAGCGGCGATATTTTAATTGCCCTATCAGCAAGCTGTAGCTTACAGCAGTTAGCGACAGCTTTTAGGCGATAGCAACCGGTTTGGGGCCCACTTTGCATGTCAGCGATATTTACTGCTAATGACATGCAAAGTGGGCGTACCCAAACTGTTAGCGACTGAAAGCAGTCGCTAACATAGCTATCGCCTATTAGCAACGCCGGCTTAGCGATAAAAAAAGTCGCACTAAGTACGATTATAGCTAGAATCTAACGTCTGCTAGTAGGTTGACTTACCTGTGTATTCAATGGGAGGTGGATTGTCAGGTTAAGCCCCCATTGGTGTTAATGCGTGAATATCGCTGGATTTCCAGCAATATTCACGCATTTCGTTGCTATTGCTAGATATTTTACCACAATAGAGAAAAACTTTGCTAATAGCATGCTTTCTCCGCTAACATATCAAGGGATATGCAGCGATAAAAGAAAACGCATTAAGCGTGTTTTGCGATAAATATTGCAATTCCTTGCAATTATGCCTCCTAGATATTAAAGAACCTAAATGCAATTTTGGGTAGGACGAAAACTCTATCTAATCAGGAGGTTTCTATACCCAAAACCTTGAATATGAAGAAGATGCAATCAACAGACAATGAGATGGAAATGTTCCAAAGACTTTTATTGAGAGAAAATGAAATTTTCAGAGGAATTAAAATCCTGAAACAGGTAAGAATAGTTTACTTAGAATATACTTCACATCTACCTCTTAATGTAAACCAGTTACTTTTAAAGTTATCTTCTAGACATCAATCAAAATTGAATTTCATGATTGCAATTACGATTTGCCCCACAGGAACTGCAAAATCTAAATTTCTCATCTTAATAGTAAGAGTCATAGCAGAATCTCAACTCATTGTTACATATTGGTCATAAAAACATAAGATGTTTTGATGAAAATATAGGCGAATCAAAAATATATGAGGAATATCATGCTTCACTGAATCACAAGGTATCCATCACACTTTTCTTAAAAACATTGCTTATTAATGCTTGGATGTTCCACCTTTAGATAATTTCAACCTGAATTCTTAGAACCTACATTCATAACTGCCTGGTATATTATGTAAATACTGAAAATGTTTTTTGTCACCAAACCCTCTATTTGTGGTAATAAGGCTATATTTACAATGTACATATTCATTGTCTTACTTTATGCTTAATTTACTACGAATTTATAAAGCATGCATTTCATTTCTTGGGAATTTCCCAATTCTAAATCATTGCAGCTAATATAATAAGTCATTAACTGAACACGTGGTCAGGAGAGATCCCTTCAGTCTCTGAGTCTTCACCTTTCAAACCTTGCCAGCAGATTGAAGTATTTTTGTCTGCATTACCTAAATTTAGCGACATATGAACTCTGATGGTGCATGTATAAGATAATAATTTTAGTTCCAGTTGAGTTGTTTGAACTATCGCATTTAGGGGCTTTCTCATAAACTGTTTCAATGAGGCACCTTCCAGTCTTTTACCAAGAGTTAACATCAGCACTACATGATGCAGTGGAAAGTCAAAAAGAAGTAGCAATATTGACCAACCTACTCTGTCAACCATGGCCACTAGTTAAGATGGAAAAACAATGCTCAATCATGGGGTACTCATGTCAAAATCCTCCAGGTTCATACATTTGAATTTCATTCTCTTGTACTTATGCCATTTAATGAAATACCATCACATTTACAACAATTTAACAGCGGCATCGAGAATTTTTTTTAATGATGGTAGACTGGTGTCTTTAGTATAGGAGAACTTATGTTGTTATATAGAGAATTCATAGGATTCTGTAAGAGTGTATCCCAATGAGATTGCAAGCATGGAAAAGCCACTATTATCCTTATTCCAGAAACTTTGCATATTTCCACTTAGCAATATTTCATACATCTTTTGAAATTTCTCAGCTCAAAAAACATATTTTTTCTCCTTAAAATTGATTTGCATTTTGCCATAATCTTGTTATAGCCCTCTAGCTCATTCTCTTTCTTAGATTTCTAATATCTCCCTATTTTAGGATGAAGCTTTACCATCATACAATCTTTGTCAAACAATTGCTTATTATTTGAATATTTAGATTTCAAAAATTGCTTCCAAACATCATTTCCACTACCAATTACATTAGACAGTGTCTTTTCCTTCACATTTTCCATGTCATGCCAAAGCATAGCACTTTAAAAAAAATGTTTCCTTTGATGGATATAATTGTTGTATATCAGATAGGAACTCAAGATTATATGTGTCTATGAGAGCCCACAACCACTGAGGGAAACTAAGTGAAGCTATTAGTATGCTTTTAAACTTAAGAGGAGTCTCTCTCCCATAGTTGAATTGAAGTGCAAAGAGATCAATTTTGTTACTAGGTTGTTTCACAGATACACACATATATAGTCTATTTTCGCAAATGATTATGGGGATTATTTAAAGGTTGGAGGTCCCTACTGCCTTCCACCAGGGAAGAGGGGGTCACCGTCACAGCCCCAATGAACTACAGCTTGCCATATTTAGAGATCTCTGCCTGTATGGAGAAGACCTCTGTGCCTTCAGAGGAACCACCTCCACAGAAGCTCCTCTAAAGGCCCTTTAAGTTTGCTGAACAGCTGCCATGTTTAATCAGACAGTTGCTCAGAAAACCATGTTGTCTTTCAAAAACAAACTCCCAAAGCAAACTAATGGCCCTGACACCATAATAGAGTGTGGTGGTCATTTTTTATTGTTATTTTTGGAATCACCAGGCTTTTTCTGGTGATGCCGAACAGGAAAATAGTTTGTTAGAATATCTGCCCTAAATAGAGAGGATGGTCTGAGGTACCTAGACTTATGGAATAAAATCAGTTGGGCCATCAAAGGTTTACATTTGTGGAGCTAAAGGGGCCATCGCCTGCAGGAAACACAATGGAACCTCATCTCTATATACACCGGTCAGGCCATCAGGTTGGCAGATGGTACTCCACTACATTGGTGTTGGAGTACGAGGTCCAACAAACTAACCCATGGAGTATATACTGCTGCTACCCTAGCGAAATGGAGTACAAACTTCAATCCTTAAATAACCCCCAAGGTTCCTCTTAAGGGATAATTCTGTTGGAATCTGCCATCTAGTCACACTCTGTTTTGCTGTGTCAAAAGGTGACACATGTGTAGCATATGATGTTAGAGCAAATTTTGAAAAGGAAACTTTATATATTATTTCAGCAGCAGTTTGTGCTTAACTGAGTCTGACTCAAAGGGCTCTCTTCTTAAATTAAGGTCTACCCCCAAAATCAAAACTTATCCTTGGTATCTACATTTAGGTTAATCAAAATCTGATTTCAGCAACCCTAATTATAATTTTCCTATTACCCTTATATTATGATTATCACACACCTGCACATACACACACATGCATGCACTCACAAAACTGCACATTCACCCAGATATTTATTAAAATAATAATTTCAGCCCATGTTACATTTTTTGTTGACACTTAAATATGTTTTCTGTGAAGAGGAACACCCAATTGACCCAAGACTTTAAATATCAATGCATGCACCCAGCTGAAACTTGTAATGCTCAGTCAACTCATCATCAGATTACACTCACTCACTTAGTAGTATGGAAACACTACATGTACTTAATAGGTGATTCAATTATGCTCACCATTTGTTTGGGTACAATGCTAACATCTCTTCCCACCAATTGAGAAGTAAAAGTCAAGTTTGCTCTTTATCTCTTTTCTAAGAGCTCTTGATTTAGGCCATTTAGGGAGTAAGGGCCTAAGGAGACTGGGGTCCCACCATGTGGTTAGGTGAGGATGCTAGGATAAATAATCACTTCTACTAGGTCTTGCTAGCACTGTGATCACAGATCCACTTGCTTACAGTCTTACTGTCGAATGGTCATGGAACCATTGTCTAGAACTCCATGACAGACAATTATGAGAAATTCGGGAAAACATCACTTCCTCCATTGAGAAGAATCTAATTATCCCCTACAAAACAAAATATCAGATGGCCTGTTGGCATGATAATAAGAACTTTCAAAGTGAGAATATTTCCTTTAGGTTCTCTTTGTCATGAGCACCATCAACAAAAGCAGTAAATCTGTGATGATAAATCAAAGTATTTTTCCATTAAAAAAGATAGGCATCCGTAGGAATCTGAGTCAGGTATAGAATATTCATGTTTACATCTGAGCACAAGATGGGAAGAGAAATCACATAGCCTCACCTGTGAATGCTTCTGGGTCAATCTCAATCCACTCAATGGTGGTGCCCTCTACCACAGTCAGCATCATCTTGATTTCTTTGGCACTGTACGTCTGGGACCTAAATATTGAAGGTGAACACTGCTTAAGAAAATCCAATTTTACTAAACGATTGAACATATGTCTCAAACTCATGCCCCTTTCATTGCCATTGTGTACATTGGTATCTGACAAGACCATGCTTCGAGAGTGGAATATCTTGTAGGAAGGCATTCTATTATCATCATTCCATTGCATTATATTCAGTACTCGCGTAGGAAACTAGGAGGCAGTATGTTAAGGGGCTTAAGTATTTATTTATTTTATTTATTTATTTAGAAGTTTTCTATAGCGCTAACAAGACCCGAAGGTAGCAGAGCGCTTTACAGTAAAAGGAATGAAAAGGTGAACAAAAAGACACGTAACAAATAAAGGCGATCATCGAAAGACAATTATGGAGGAGGAAACGTTCGTAACAGTAGGACTTCTTGGTAATAGGAAACAGAGATAACACATAGTTCTGGGGGTGGTCTTAATTACCCAGGACCTAGGGAACGGATGAGGAACAAGGATTTGAGTTGGTTCTTGAATTCCGCATAGGACGGTATGGTTCTGATATGCGGGGGGATAGAGTTCCATATTTTGGGGGCATTTCCAGTGAAGGAGCAGTCCGCAGTGTTCTTCTTTCTGGTTTTGGTAGGATGAGCAACAGGGAGTTAGAGCTTCTCAAATTTCTACTTTGGCCAGCTTTTGTGAGCTTGTTTGCCAAGTATTCTGGTTTTCCGGTGTGGAGGGCCTTGTGGGTTAGGCAGGCTGTTCTGGATGTGCTACGCATTTCCACCAGAAGCCATTCAAGTTCTTTGAGTGCTGGGGAGATGTGGTCAGATTTTTTGCATCCTGGGATCATTCTTGCTGCCGCATGTAGTGTTGTTTTTAATGGAGCCAAGTGCGATTTGGGGATGCCTGTTAGGATTGAGTTCCCATAGTCCAGTCTAGATAGAACTAGAGGTTGCGTGGCTAGTTTATGGTCCTTGTTTGGAATGAAAGGTTTGATTTTGTTCAGAAGTCTGAGGTTAAAGAATGCACTTTTTGCCGAGTTCTTAATGTGGTTTGTCAAGGTTAGTTTGGGGTCTAGGGTGAAACCCAGAGATTTAACGGAATCAGCTAGCATGAGAGAACCTTTAAGAGCATCGATCGACTTCAGCCACTCAATGATTTGAGGATTGTCTTCTTTGTTTGAGATGAGAAGAGTTTCGGTCTTGTCGGGATTGAGTTTCAGGTGATTCTTTGTCAGCCAATCTTGAACATTGTTTAAGACAGCATTTAGTCTGTGGATGTCGTTAAGTGAAGAGGTTTCCAGGTAGATCTGCGTGTCATCCGCGTAGAGGTGGAAGTGGATATTGGCATTCCTGAGTAGTTTGGCGAGCGGTTCCATATAGATGTTGAAAAGCTGAGGAGAAAGTACTGATCCTTGGGGGACACCCTTGTTGACTTGCTGGGTTTCGGAGGTGAAGTTCTTCAGTTTTATTATTTGCGAGCGGTTGTGTAGAAAGGAGGAAAACCAATCAAGAACTACCTTGCCGAGGCCAGCTCTTGCTTGCAGAGTCTTGATGAGGAGCTTATGGTCCACCGTGTCGAAAGCTGCGGATAGATCAAGGAGTATGAGGAGGCAGCACTTGTCAGCGTCAAAAGAACCGTGAATGCCGTCTATGATGTTCAGCGTCGCGGTTTCTGTGCTGCGGCCTTGTCTGAAGCCGGATTGGAGGGGGTCCAGGAGATTGATGTTATCCAGATGATGAGTCAATTGCAGGAGAACGCAGCGTTCCAGTGTTTTGGCGAGTAGAGGGAGGTTAGATATCGGTCTGAAATTGTTCAAGTCAGTAGAGTCAAGACCGGGTTTTTTCAGCAAAGGGGTGACTTGTCCCATTTTTAGACAGTCGGGGACCACTCCGCTTTGTAGGGAGCTGTTTATGATTTTGCCCCAGATAGGTGCTAAGGTGAGCTTCATTTTTTTTGATTAGTGAGGGCGGAATGGGGTCTGAGATGTGAGCTGATGGTTTGCAGGTCGAGATCAACGAGATTATCTCAGTTTCCTGCAAGTATAAGGCCAGCATTTTCAAGGCATAGATACCATGCTAGTCCATAGGAGATTTGGGTAGAAAAAGAGCCTAAAAACAAAAACTGAGCATCCTTGAGTGGTCCATAGCTGAATCAACAAACCCGCTCACAAGTCTTTCTCGGCCATGGATTCACAGGAAGAACTTCATTAGACCAAGTGTTGAAGCTACAATCTTTGGTCGAGAGAGTCAGCGATCAAGCCAAGTCTGGCAAACAACCAATGGTATTCAGGGACTGGGGCAACAACAGACGCGTGAAAGACCACTCTTTGGTGCCAAATGGTCTTGACATCAACACAGCACAGACACCCCAACATGCACGTTCAACATATAAAAAAGGATTGGAGTATCCTTTCCTGTGGCATTGAAAGTCTCATGGGATTATTCCAGTCCGAATTATAGACAAGAAAAAGCTAGCATGGTCATCCTACACTGGGGGTGGAAAACCTACCCACTCTGAATCAGATGGAGCAAATTTTATCAGGTAATTTCACTCCACCTCATTCAGAATTGGGGCCATTGTGTTGGGGTTACTATAATTCAAATAGACAATCATAGGGAAGGTGATAGTGCAGACCAGACAGCAAAAGACTGAGTAACAGCCACTGGTTTTCTTACCATTTCAAGATGGTAGAAGTGGGCCTAATACATGCAGAAGCAAGCATCCTGGAGCGGGTTGGGCATTTTGCCTTTTTTTACTTTACTATTCCAACATAGACGACGGCCACATCCAAATGGTAGAATAAAAATATATAAAGTGTGCAGAAGGACAAAACAGACAGCAAACAGCCAAGAAGAACTTGGTTGCTGCAGGAGTCATGAAAAGAAAGAGAACAGAGTGGGATGAGTTGGCAGAACCAGTGCTCAACTTGGAAGTGTGGGGTGGAGGGGTAGTAAGAACTTAGAGAGAGCACTGGGCCCTACGTTAAAACAAGTAAGGAATGAATGTCTTGGCGTGTGTGGACTACTCTTTTAGAGTTTTCACATTCACAAAATGCTGTGGGATGTTCTACAAAGAGATTGTGAGGTAAACAATTTCTTCCCAAGTCTGGGGGTTCTTCTAGAAAGGAAGCAAAACCCTTACCCATCTGTGTGGCATGCTTCATCATCAGGTTTTCTTCCTTGTTGGGCAGGTAAAGAAATGTTGAAAGGCGGATTAGCATAATTTTTTGTTAAAAAAAGTCTAATTTTTTTCTACATGGACAACCATCTTCATACAAAGAGCTAGCTTTAGTTAGCTTTGGTGAATAAGTTTTAAAAAATGGGCCTGCATTTTAGTCCTGATTAATGACACTGCCCACTTTTGGGCAGGCAGAAACATCTGACCAGATGATAGGACAATAGGGGCAATAGAGACCCTTAGTGCCCAGAGTCCCATAGCTGTAGCATTTTCCAGAATCTTTGGAAATAATTTTAAAATAGATCCCCATCAAGAGCTCACTGTATCGGAGCCCATTGGGAAAAGCTGAATTTTTTGCCTGTCTAACAAGGTGTAACCCCTGACGATGAAGCATGCCAACCAGGTGGATAAGGGTTTTCCTTCACTAACATAGAAACCCCTCAGATGGGAGAAGAAGAATTCACCTCTCCGTCTCTTTTCGGGACATCATACCTTGTAATTCTGGGTGTCTGAATTTGGCCTCTAATTAAAGATTGCACTCACTCTCTTGTATGAGGCTTACCGGAACACCATGGTGCAGTTCTGCCAGTCAAATGGAAAATAGGTGACCTCAATGGAACAGGAGCTGCGGTAGATGGCGGGAGGAAGCCAATAGACCCAGCCGGTATTGGACACCAGGGTGTTGCAGTAGAAAGTTATTTCAAATGTGCCGTCAATGCTGCAAGAGAGTGACATGAAAGGAAGTGAGATACCAAACTGGTTTTCATCTACAATGTTGTTACTACATGGACATTTGTGTTCCTAATCATTCTCCATATCCCATTTGCTTGCCACTGATATTTCAAACTTTGCCATTTTTCATTTTAATTTTGCCAAAATCTTCTTTGACTCTATTGAGAGAACCCCATTGGAAAATGTGGAGAAGAATAATAAAAGTAAAATTAGAAAATATCTAAAGATTAGTACAAATCAGGACTTGCAACGACTTTATAGATTAATGTGAAGGCAGTGTGGTGTGTTTGGACTGTGAACTTCTATTGTATTGTAGCTAAGGAGGCTCATAATTGTTGGACTCAAGTTGTGGTGAGGTTTATAAGATTTCTATGTAGTGACCGTGCACTACTAGTGTTATTCGAACAGTTTAAACAAAATAGTTTGTGCTCCTCAGGACTACTCCCTGCACTGGAGTAATGAGTATAGTATGATAGGTTGCACCAACACGATATGTGTTGGTGTCTCCCGGGGCATATAAAGACGCTAAAATTCTGCCAGAAAAGTTCTTCCAAAGTAAACTTTATTTTGTATATCTTGAAAGTTATTCTTTCATACTCAATTCATCACAAGTAGTAAGACTTCATAGTTCCATCCCATATGTGGGTTTCAAGTTTTATAATCCAATCGAATATTAGATTGTATATTTCAACATTCCAATGCATTTCGGCATAATGCCTTCATCAGGGAAATCTACGAAACAAGAAAAAACGTCTTCAATTTCTACCCCTTAGTTAAATAAAGTTACAAAAACACCTTCATAAATCTTCGACACATGTTCATATATTTTCTATCTATAGTCCAATGCAATAGTTATAAACAGTTCGGTAAAACCCCACATGATAACGTTTACCTGGTCATGTTATACTAGCAATCTAATTTTATCCTAAACATGATTCTGGCTCTGAAGTCAATGCCATGTGTGACACCACAAACATTGTTTACATGATTAAATGTCCTTGTGGAAAAGTGTATGTAGGTCAGACTGAACGTAAGCTCAAGATAAGACTCAACGAGCATAAAAGCAACATCAGAACAAGGGCTCTAAGATCAGTTGTGGCAACCCATTTTATTGAATCTAATCACCAAATCAGCCAGATCAAAGCTTGCGTGTTGGAAACAGTGGAAAAGCAAGCTGACAGAGACAACAAAAAAACTTTGCTTAAAAGAGAGAATTATTGGATATATAATTTACAAACACTGAAACCAAATGGGATGAATGATAGAACCGAATGTAATTGTTATCTGTAAATTGTAGTATCTATAGTAATACCTGATGGTTATAATTGTGTTACCCAGTAATTGAAGACATTGTGCAGACGTGTAGTCGGTTAGAGAACTATTTTATTTATTGGTTTAACTTATGGACAGTTGTTTGCTTATCACACTGAGTTGCCATGTATAGATTTTCTATCTTCGTTCGTTATTTATATGCGAAATTACATACATCATTATCTTTAGCGCCACTTTATGATGAATATGGAACCTGTGTCTACATCGGCAATAGCTTTGAAATGTCTGCCATCCAATTTTGATCCACTATTGAAGTGGTAAATCTTTATTAGACATTGGGCGGGAACATTTAAATCATAAGGCGGCACTAGCTCTTTAAACATTTAGGCGTATACAAATTTGAAGCCTCACCTGTAACCTGACGTCACACGCCGTCTTTTCCCGGCGAGTATGTGCCCGACGGTTACTTGGTCTAAGGTTGGCCTGTAACACAGCGGTAAACCGGATTGTGCAGGAGAATAGTTTTCTCAGCAGGTGAGCGCTTGAAAGAATAGGTTGTTATGCGATATAAATGTGTAGCGTCAAGGCATAGAGCCGAGGTATATCATAATTGCAGACGCTAAACGAGCTGGTTTTAATCCTATGTATACGTACAGTGATTCCAACACGTAAAAGGCCGAAAAGTCTATATGATTGTAAAATAGCCATCACTTCTGAGCCAGAATCATGTTAAGGATAAAATTAGATTGCTAGTATAACATGACCAGGTAAACGTTATCATGTGGGGTTTTACCGAACTGTTTATAACTATTGCATTGGACTATAGATAGAAAATATATGAACATGTGTCGAAGATTTATGAAGGTGTTTTTGTAACTTTATTTAACTAAGGGGTAGAAATTGAAGACGTTTTTTCTTGTTTCGGAGATTTCCCTGATGAAGGCATTATGCCGAAATGCATTGGAATGTTGAAATATACAATCTAATATTCGATTGGATTATAAACCTTGAAACCCACATATGGGATGGAACTATGAAGTCTTACTAATTGTGATGAATTGAGTATGAAAGAAATACTTTCAAGATATACAAAATAAAGTTTACTTTGGAAGAACTTTTCTGGCAGAATTTTAGCGTCTTTCTGTGCCCCGGGAGGTTTATAAGATGCCACTGTACGTCCCAGACTGAGGTTCTCAGTAGAACTATAGCAGCAATTGCACACATAACAGGAGACAAAATGATATACAAGCAAGTTCCATGGATGCTCCCTGAGCAAGAAGTAGGATAAAGATAAATCAGAGATGAATTTGCTGTAACAGAACCAACATTTCTGTTTCCTTTACAAGACTTAAATACAACTGCCCATAAATCAACTATATATTTGAATTGCTGGCCTGAAGAAGGGCAGAGTTTGTTTTAATTCTTATATCCGAATCATATGTACACTCCTTTTCACTACACATGTCAGTGGGAGCAAGAAAAACATTTGACCATGTTCAACTATGAAGCATATTATCGTTCTTATATTCCTTCTATTTTATTTACTTTATTTACATACTAGCAACCCGTCCCGACGTTGTCCGGGGGGTCCCCCTTTGCGCACCCGCCACCTTCAGGGCCCCTAATTAGCTGCACACAGTTCACCGCTCCTCCCCGCGCTAACGGGCCGCTCCTCCCCTTGCTTCACCCACCTCTTAGCAATAAACCTCATCTCCGGCTGACCAATGCCCTGTGCAAACACGCACACATGTCTCTCTATATTATTATTTTATTTTGTGTTCTACCTCTTAGCAATAAACCTCATCTCCGGCTGACCAATGCCCTGTGCAAACACGCACACATGTCTCTCTTTATTATTATTTTATTTTGCGTTCTCTCTTTTATTTCCGTTGTGAATGTGGTACCAAATTGGAGACTTCCCGCAGGCGTGTGTGAGCGATAATGGGCCGCTTCTCCCCTTGCTTCACCCACCTCAGCCCGAGTCCTTTCCTCCGCTCCTCCCCGCGTTCCTGTCAGCCGCACATTGGAGACTTCCCGCAGGCGTGTGTGAGCGCTAACGGGCCGCTCCTTCCCTTGCTTCACCCACCTCAGCCCGAGTCCTTTCCTCCGCTCCTCCCCGCGCTTCACTCAGCCGCACACATTCCGATCCTCCCCGCGCTTCACCTACCTCAGCCTGAGTTCCTCGCTCCTGTCTGCGCTCCTGTCCGCCGCTCCTCGACCTCCTCGCGCTCCTGTCCGCGCCCCCCCCGCGCTAGATGATGTCAGCACGCACGTTCACGTCGTTAGCGCACGCGCCCGGCACTACTTCCAAGGGACTACTTTTTTATGAATGTATATTTTTTATAGAACGTATATTTTTTGGGTACATATAGCCTATGTCACTCTGCAGACCCTGACAATTCTAATGATGTATCGTGTGTTTGGATTGGCGCTGTGGTTCCCGAGTTTACCCGCCTCAAAGGTTCAAAGTTCTTACTTTATAATAGTAGTATAGATACACAAAAAGATTTCCTATTAAAATACATTTTTGTTATTTTTCAATAAAGCTTCAATATATTTTAAAAGGAAAATCTTTTTGTAAATATGTCAATCTATATGTATAAAAACGAATGTATATCTGTCTGTCTGTTTGTCCTTTATGCATTACTACACCATTCATCCGATTGCCATGAAACTTTGGGAAGTTGTTGAGTACACTCCCGCGAAGGTTTCTGGCATAATTCGTTTTTTAATATCGACCCCCCCAAGGCCCTCATAATCTTTCAAATACTGAAATTGTCCGCGAATTTGCGAGCATCGTCGACAGTTATGCCCCCCAAACGGAAATCGATTGGTTGATCTACATCTGAAGCACGAAAGAAAAAGGCATTACAAGCTTCAGAAACAGACGAGCAACGGGAAGCAAGATTAGAAGCTGTTCGAACACAAACTGCTCAAGCACGTTCTTCTCAAACGAACTAGCAACGACAATCAAGATTGGAAGCCGATCGAGTACACACTGCTCAGCCCGTTCTTCTCCAACCAATGAGCAACGAGAATCAAGATTGGAAACAGATTGATTACGCACTGCTCAAGCCCGCTCGAATGAAACAGGAGAGCAACGAGAATCAAGATTGGAAACCGATCAGTTACGCACAGCTCAAGCCGACTCAAATGAAACAGGAGAGCAACGAGAATCAAGATTGGAAGCCAATCGAGTACGCACTGCTCAAGCCACACTTTCAAATGTTTTCCATATTAAAATGAATAAGTTTCAATAAAAATGACACAATGTAAATTGAATGTTATCATAACGAGTTTCCTTGAATTTCCTTTCTTCTGAGATCGCAGCAAAGCACGATGGATAAGCTCGTAAAGTGTAAAAATAGAAAGCATATATGGAATTGTGTATGATTCATGGCTAAACATGGGTAAATGTTTCTCTTGCTCCCCACTGATATATGTAGTCAAAATTTAAATTATCAGTCAGATGGGTTACTGACTAAGTGGGTGGCAGCCAGCGGAGGTCCGGTGGCATCTGTTAGCTCGACCTATAATTGATACACACCCTTTTAGTATTGTTTTGCAAGTTTGTGTATTTACTGCATCACTGCATGTTAAGTAGCTTATATACTGGCACATTCATGTTTAAAGAAGATAGAACCTTTTCCCTTCTAGATCTCATGTTTTCCGTACAATGCAGCAGTTGGAATTACATTTCTACCTCACAATATTTAAACTTGCTTGTAACATGCATTGCAGAGATATAATAGTATCTCCATTCCCTAAAAATGAAATACAGAAACAACAATAGCTAGGAAATTAATTTTGCACAGATAAAAATAGGAGTTACTCACACAATAAAGTGTCAGAAAGCGATGGGCCTCTTATTTGAAAGGACTATATAGGAGGACATAAAACAGACCTCAAAGCTCTTTGCCTTTTATCTATCTATACTACTATTATAAAGGAAGAACTTTGAGGCTTTGAGGTGGGTAAACTCAGGAACCACAGCGCCGATCCACACACCCAATACATCGTTGGAATCCTCAGGGTGTGCAGATGGACATAGGCTATATAAAGTTAAAAAATACATTATATTAAAAAAATTTACAGCGACCTGCGTGCTGACGTCAGTAGCACGGGGAGGAGCGGCGTCCAGGAGCGGCAGACATGGCACGGGGGAGGAGCGGTGACGAGCGGCGAGGAGCGGGGGACTGAGGAGCGGTGAACTGAGGAGCGGCGGCTGAGGTAAGGCAGCGGGGGTCGGGGCAGGCGGGGGACGGGGTGATGTAAGACTCCAAACTACATCGATCATGCTCATAACAGCTTAGGAAGTTTACCTGTAGAGCACCAGCGTTTCAGCTTTAAGGGTCAATAGGTTGACACGCAGGCATTACGTTACCATGCTGGAATCTCGGCACGCTGAGCTCCGTCAAGGGTAAACCCCGCTCAAAGAGACACCACAGGCGAAAGTGATCCGTCAACCTCGGAGCCGTGTTTAAATGTGCCCTCTTTTGGTGGTACTTTTCATGTGGACGGGGAAAGCAAACAGCCCAAAGCGCACTGCTGTGACTATCATATGTTGCATTTTATAAGGCTCCGGGGACAATGTCGGTGCAGGCGGGGGTCGGGGCAGGCGGGGGACGGGGCAGGCGGCGACGGGGAAAGCAAGCAGCCTGAAGGAAATCCAGGAAATCTGGTTTGGTTTATCCCCACTCTAAACACATGGAAATGGTAATTTCCAGGCGAAGGCTGGAGTAATAGCTGCAATACAGTGAGACGGTTTTACATTATAGTACACTGCTGTGACTATCATATGTCGCCTTTTTAAGGCTTCGGGGGACAATGTCGGGGCAGGCGGGGGTAGGCGCAGGCAGGGGACGGGGCGGGCGGGGGCCCGAAATGCTGGACAATTTCGGGGCAGTCGATGAAGCCTGATTGCTCCCAGACAAGGTCGGGACGGGCTGCTAGTGTTATATAAAGAGTTGCAGATACTGTGAACATTATAACTTCAATGCCTCGAAATCATCTACTGGGTAAAGTTAAAGAGAGGCAACACCATGTCACACTTCAAGTGTCTTTACACTAGCCTTGCATGAAATCTTATTGAAAGATGAACATGCTTCTTAATCAAGTGGTCTGAAGAAACTTGAGGGTGCATTGCCACCTTAAGCTTGCCTCAAAAGCTGTCCATTGTCTTCTGGCAGATGCAAGCCTCAAACTCTTCTGCATCATACATGATGTCTATTGGAGTAAAATCTCTGTGTATCTTTAAAACTAACAGCCACTATGTACCCAACAGGACCCTGCTGTAAGCACTAACACACAGCAAATCTTCAGATTACTTAACTGTGGAAGAAGGGCCTTGGGAGTCCAGAGCCACAGCTGATCCCACGTCAGATAGCAGAAGCCAATAACAGCCATTTCAAGGTAGACCTGAAAATGAGATTCCTTTTGCACACCTGCAACTGACTCCACCCACTTAGATTATGATGACAGAATATTGGGTTGAATTCACTCCTTAGTGACTGAACTCTATCTCCCCCGCACATGACTTCTCAACACTGACTGGCACTCTGAGGTATCCAAAAATCAATATGCAACACTTAAAAAACCCTTTGAATAGCAAACTAATAATAAATCAATCCAAAGGCAAGCATAGAACACTGGCATCATAACACATGTATTTAAATGTGACCTGGAAAACCAAATGCACCCATCTATTAAATGACTTGTCCATGTGTCTAGCATTTACTGACGCTGAAACGCTGCTTGCAGACGCGCTGCTGGGTCACGCTTGCACGCTATTGCTTTTTACTTGTAATTTTCAATTTTTAAAATCGCCGCTTTACTGTTGTAAATGACCACTATTTGCACGGTATAATTTTAACTATTGTGGGCACATTAGCAAAGTCACCTTCCTGTGTAGATACCACCGCTTACCTCCCCGTTCCACCGCAGCTTGTGCTGTTTGTTGTGGAGGGAGTGTCTGACGCGGTACAGAGGGAGCCCTTTCACCCTCACTTCCGGGGGCCATCTTGGAGAGCTGACGGTCTAGTGGTTGTACTAGGACCATCAGCAGCCTCCTATTTAGGGCGAGCATTTCCTGCCGCGTTTGAATCTAGCATTTACTGACGCTGAAACGCTGCTTGCAGACGCGCTGCTGGGTCACGCTTGCACGCTATTGCTTTTTACTTGTAATTTTCAATTTTTAAAATCGCCGCTTTACTGTTGTAAATGACCACTATTTGCACGGTATAATTTTAACTATTGTGGGCACATTAGCAAAGTCACCTTCCTGTGTAGATACCACCGCTTACCTCCCCGTTCCACCGCAGCTTGTGCTGTTTGTTGTGGAGGGAGTGTCTCACGCGGTACAGAGGGAGCCCTTTCACCCTCACTTCCGGGGGCCATTTTGGAGAGCTGACGGTCTAGTGGTTGTACTAGGACCATCAGCAGCCTCCTATTTAGGGCGAGCATTTCCTGCCGCGTTTGAATCTAGCATTTACTGACGCTGAAACGCTGCTTGCAGACGCGCTGCTGGGTCACGCTTGCACGCTATTGCTTTTTACTTGTAATTTTCAATTTTTAAAATCGCCGCTTTACTGTTGTAAATGACCACTATTTGCACGGTATAATTTTAACTATTGTGGGCACATTAGCAAAGTCACCTTCCTGTGTAGATACCACCGCTTACCTCCCCGTTCCACCGCAGCTTGTGCTGTTTGTTGTGGAGGGAGTGTCTGACGCGGTACAGAGGGAGCCCTTTCACCCTCACTTCCGGGGGCCATTTTGGAGAGCTGACGGTCTAGTGGTTGTACTAGGACCATCAGCAGCCTCCTATTTAGGGCGAGCATTTCCTGCCGCGTTTGAATCTAGCATTTACTGACGCTTAAACGCTGCTTGCAGACGCGCTGCTGGGTCACGCTTGCACGCTATTGCTTTTTACTTGTAATTTTCAATTTTTAAAATCGCCGCTTTACTGTTGTAAATGACCACTATTTGCACGGTATAATTTTAACTATTGTGGGCACATTAGCAAAGTTACCTTCCTGTGTAGATACCACCGCTTACCTCCCCGTTCCACCGCAGCTTGTGCTGTTTGTTGTGGAGGGAGTGTCTGACGCGGTACAGAGGGAGCCCTTTCACCCTCACTTCCGGGGGGCCATCTTGGAGAGCTGACGGTCTAGTGGTTGTACTAGGACCATCAGCAGCCTCCTATTTAAAGCTCACATGGAGCAGACGCGCAGCGGTTACGCGCAGCGGGCGCGCCGTAGGTGCGCCGGAGGTGAGCCAGAGGTGAGCCCATCTTTGCCCATCCGTGACCATCCGGGGCCTGGGGCCAGAACCCCTGGCCAGAATGTGGTTTACTCAAGGGGTGACTTACTGCAGCTTAACCTGGGTAAATCCCATCTGGAGCCGGTTACTATACATCGGCTGGGTTGCGAGGGCCTGCTAATCTCACCTAGGAGTATTAGCGGGCGACAGCGTTCTTCCAATATACATACCCTGAGCTACGGGCTATTGAATACCCGCTCTTTGCAGAGCCATAGGTTGGAGGTCTTCACACTTCTGGAAGACGGGGAGTTAGACGTCCTTGCGCTCACTGAAACATGGTTGGAGGATTGCTCAGCGCCGGATTTAGTGGCGGCTCTTCCAGACAACTATTTGGCTATTCATTTTAATAGGGAGGGAGCCAAGAGAGGAGGAGGAGTAGCCCTTTTATATCAGTCATGCCTCCGTGCCGATAGGTTCCTCTCTGAAACCCTTGGAGGAGCAGAGGTTATGGGGGTTAAGCTCAGGAGGGGAGCGGTCTGTGTGGTGTTCTTGGTGGTATATCGGCCACCCTGGGCGTCGCCAGATTTCCCCACTCTCTTCATAAGATTGGTCCAGGACCTGTGCACAAGATATGATAAAATGGCGATCGTTGGGGACTTCAACTATCATTGGGAAAAATCCCCCAAAGAAGGACAAGCATTACAGATCGAGGAGGCGGTCTCCTCCTTAGGTCTCACTCAACAGGTCAAGGGACCGACACATGAGAAAGGTCATGTGCTCGACTTAGTCTGGACCACCATGCCAGTCCAGGGCATTACGGAAATTCTCCCCTGTGCCTGGTCTGACCATTCTCTAATAAAGGGTAGACTCATACTGAGGGGCCCCCTGTCCAAACCTGGGGAGGGCTGGATAACGGCCCGCAAATGGAGAAATCTTGATGGGGAAAAATTGGTTCACCTCTTAGAACACCACCCTTCAGCAAAAGAGCAGGATGTCAACGTTGATGCTCTATGTGGACACCTCCAGCATAAACTGGGGAGTGCCATTGATGTGGTGGCACCTCTTCGCAGGATGAAGAAGGTGGCGAGAGGAGCTGGGGCGCCTTGGTATAATGACTCCCTAAGGGAGAGGAAACGTGGGGTGAGGAAGAAAGAACGGGCATGGCGTAAAAAATATGACGCCATCTCCAAACAAGAATACGTCTCATCCTTAGCCCATTATAAACTAGCCATACAATCTAGAAAGGCTGTTTTCTTCGAGGAAAGAATAGCTGCTGCAAGAAATCCGCAAAAAGAAATTTTTCGGGTCCTGGCGGAGCTCAGGGTGAACAAAGAGCAAAGGCCCGAGTTCACTCAGGAGGACTGTCAGAGGTTTCAAGACTTCTTCGTAAAGAAGATATCCGATATCTTGGACGAAATTGCGGAAACTGCACCCCTCGAATGTCCTCGCCTACCGGACCTTATCGCCACGTTAAACATCCCACCATTAGCTGAGTTCTCCCCTATCTCCAAACAGGAATTACTTAAAATCATAGGCCGAGTTAAATCGGGTTCCTTGGTGGACCCTTGCCCTCCTGACATATTCAAGGTGGCAATGCCAGGAATAGAGGAAGAGGTTCTGTATCTATTGAACACTTCTCTTCGCACAGGACAGATCCCTCTAGCTTTTAAGGAGGCTCGCCTGATCCCCTTACGGAAGAAACCTGGTGCAGACACAAAATGTCTGCAAAATTTCCGGCCCATCTCTCAGCTGCCTTTTTTGGCTAAAGTGGTTGAGCAGCATGTGTTAGCTCTACTATCGGGCCATCTAGAGAATAACAATCTGCTGGAGACCAATCAGGCAGGGTTCCGTGCTAATCATAGCACGGAACTAGTTATGTTATCCATTCTAGATGAGTTAAGAACGCGGGCTGATGTAAAAACACCGAGCGCCCTGATACTACTGGATCTCTCCGCGGCGTTTGATACCGTGTGTCACAAACAGCTTCTGTCGCGGTTGAGATCCTTTGGCGTCATGGGTACAGCACATGCATGGCTCACATCATTTTTGCAGGGTAGGACACAACGAGTGCAGCTGGGTGACCTACTTTCCACCCCTGCCCCGATCACCTGTGGGGTTCCACAGGGCTCTGCCTTGTCACCCCTACTCTTCAACATCTACCTGCAGCCACTAATTGCCCTCCTGAACAGGATGGATTGCCTAGTGTATAACTATGCCGATGACACCCAGATAATCATCCGGTTGGATGATGGTCCGGGAGCATCCACTAGGCTACAGGACATACTGAAAACCACAGTCAATTGGATGTCCGAGAACTCTCTGAAAGTCAATCCGGATAAGACGGAAGTGTTGCCCATCTCCACCTCGGGTAACCCTTGGAGCGAGAAATTTTGGCCTAAGGAGCTGGGCGCACCACCAAAACCGGCAGTCGCAGTCAAAAGCTTAGGCCTATACGTGGATAATAAATTATCCATGGAAAAACAAGTCACCACCGTAGTGGGCACCTGTATAGGCCTCCTAAGACAACTAAGGAAGATCTCTGCCCTACTCTCATTCCCTACTTTGAGACACGTGGTTTCAGCCACAATTTTGGCTAGGCTGGACTACGGGAACTCCCTATCTTTAGGTTTGCCACAGCGGCTGCTGGACAAATTACAGGGAGTAATGAATGATGCAGCTAGGCTGATATTTAAAAAACCCAGGACTGCTCATGCCTCTCCCCTGATGCAGGAGTTGCACTGGCTCCCAATTCGTCAGAGAATTGTCTTCAAAGGACTGTGTATCGCTCACAAGGCTCTGTATGACAAAGCACCAAAATACCTGAAATCCCGACTATCCCCCTACACACCGGGCAGGACTTTGCGTTCGTCGGACGCCACTCTTCTGTCCCAATCCCGCTTCAAATTGACCACGGTGGGGGGCCGTGCGTTTTCCAACACGCTCCCAGCTTTATGGAACAAACTGGATCCAGAGCTCAGGAAGGAAAGTAACTTACTTTCCTTCAGAAAAAAACTAAAAACTGTATTGTTTAAACAAGCATGGAGCAGATCTTAGGTGCACAGCTGGTTTCAAGTGAATGTAACATCTTATCACGTAAATCTGAACAGACAGCGCTTAGAGACCCCTGTGGTTATAACGCGCCATATAAATTAAATAAATAAATAAATAAATAAATGTGGTGATGTAAAGAAACAACCTAGGTGACACCATCAGGGAACCGCGAAGGGTTTCATAATGCAACTAAAAGTGCAAAAGGATAAATATGTCTCTTTTTATTTGGGAGGGGACGCCAGATGTAATATATTTTTAACTATGTCACAAATGTTCCTGGCAATGTTTTCCTCCAAAGTTTGAATCTATGTAAATGCAACTCTCCAGTATGCCTGCAGCTGCCACATGGCACCATTCAAGAGGGAGTGACACCCATGAACTATCCAATTTTGAGCCAGAAACAGGAGAATCAGGTGGCAAAATGCCTGCAATTGGTACGTAGGACCCATTTTCCATTTACTGTGCTGGGTTTGCATTGAAATGTGCTATTTCAGCCCGCACTGATAAACAATATTCGACCCTAAAGAAAGCATCTGAAAATAATTACGTCCAAGTCAACATTTTTTGTATTTATTTAATGGCCCACATAAGTCAGTAGTCAGATATACATGTATCAAAATGAAATCTTTGAGAGGTGCCTACTTTGTAGTAATTTGTAGTAGGGTTCTATCCTTCCTTTGGCTTTATGATCAGAGCAGTGAGTTAACCTGGAAAATTTAATAACTTTGGGAAAATTATTCAGGATTGAATTTGCATGATTATGATTCTTTTACTGGGCACTAGACCTCTGATTCTTTAATGGTGATTTCTTCTGCAATGTAGACTGAATGCACCTGTCAGCTGATCTTCTGGCTGTTTCCATGCCCCAATTCCAGTGAAGGCTAGAACCACTAAGGTGGAGAAACCACCACCTTTGTATAGAACTCTTAATCCAGTTGATTCTTCTCCATTGTCTTGAACAGGCAGAACATTCACCAAAATAACTGCAGAAATTTCTAAAATCATACTCGTGCACAGCCGGCACCACTAGGATTCTTTACTATTTAGCTTCCATTTGGTGTGTGCACCGTATACTTGGTCTTTACTATTGGTATTATTCTTATTCGTATACCGATTCTTATTCTTATTCTTATTCTTATTCCTATTCTTATTCTTATTCTTATTCTTATTCCTATTCTTATTCTTATTCTTAGTCCTATTCTTATTCTTATTCTTATTCCCATTCTTATTCTTATTCGTATTCCTATTCTTATTCTTATTCTTATTCCTATTCTCATTCTTATTCCTATTCTTATTCTTTTTCCCATTCTTATTCTTATTCGTATTCCTATTCTTATTCTTATTCGTATTCCTATTCTTATTCTTATTCTTATTCTTATTCCTATTCTTATTCTTATTCCTATTCTTATTCGTATTCGTATTCTTATTCTTATTCCTATTCTTATTCTTATTCTTATTCCTATTCCTATTCTTGTTCCTATTCTGTTAATCATTTATGCCACAGTTCTTAATTTTTTCACCACTAATATTATTGTTATTTCTATTATTTTTATAATTATTTTTAATTATTTAATTTATTTTTAATTATTTAATTATTTAATTATTTATTTTATAATTATTTTTATAATTATCTTGCACACGTGTCATCGTTTTTTAAAACAATTAGACACTTCCCCTCTAACTACTATAGCAAACGTGCTAAATACTTCTCTTCTAACTTCCACTGTCCCGTCAAGCTGGAAACACGCTGTCGTGACCCCATTATTGAAAAAACCTTCAGCTGACCCCGCGGTACTGTCGAATTATCGGCCTATATCTTTACTCCCCGCCTTTTCTAAATTGATGGAAAGACACATACATGCCACCCTCACCTCCTTTACGACGAACAACAACCTCCTTCACCCATCGCAGTCAGGTTTCCGTGCAGGACACTCAACGGAGACCGCTCTTTTGGGTGTAACGGAAAAAATCCGAAAGCTCCTGGATGAGGGTCAGACTGTCGCACTCATTCTTTTAGATTTGAGTGCGGCGTTTGACACCATATCACACAAAATTCTCCTGACTACACTAGAGAGATTCGGCATCCGTAACGTGGCCCTTCAGTGGATAAAGTCTTTCCTAACCGATAGATCATTTCAGATCAAATCGAGCATAGCATGCTCAGATACGTTCCCCACTCCATATGGAGTTCCACAGGGCTCTATCTTGAGCCCGCTGCTTTTTAATCTGTACCTAAGACCATTGGCCGATCTAGCCGATTGCGTTGGCCTTACCTTAACGTCATACGCTGATGACTCTCAGATTATTTTTTCTCTATCTGAGTCAAATGCTTCAACCCCATCTGCTCTGAAAAATGGTCTTCAGGAAATCTTCAACTGGATGACCACCAACCAGTTGAAGTTAAACGGGGATAAAACTGAGGTCCTCCTTCTGGGAAGGAAAAAAGAACTTTGGTGCCCCTCACATTGGCCAACAGAGATGGGCAACCTTCCCATTCCAGCCACACAAGTGAGAAATTTAGGAGTCATTATCGACAATACTTTGTCGATGAAACAGCAGGCAAATAAAGTGGCTGGCCTCTGTTTTACCATAATAAAATGGTTAAAGAAAATTATCTGGATGTTGCCCCAAAATACCCAAAAAACCGTAGTCAATGCACTAATAACATCCCGCATCGACTACGGTAACATTCTTTACCTGAGCTCAAATCTAGCAGTGATTAAACGACTGCAACTGATCCAAAACTCTGCTGCACGACTCCTATGCAAGATCCCAAAGTTTGACAGAATTTCAAAACACATAAATGATTTACACTGGCTCAGGATAGAACATCGGATTACTTTTAAAACTTTGACATATATGTTCAGAATTAAAACCAAAACTGCACCCGGCTACCTTCAAGCCTTGGCCTCCCCCTATCTCCCAACAAGGGATCTCCGATCTCAAACTGCAGCAAATTTCACTGTTCCAAGATTCAAACTGCAAAAAACAGGAGGGCGCTCTTTTGCTGTGAAAGGGCCCACTCTATGGAACTCACTCCCCCCGCAGATTCGGAAAGAAGAAAGCTATATCAAAATCCGAAAATGCGTAAAAACCTGGCTGTTCCAGAAGCAACTGCAGTAATTACTACAATTTAGCTATCTTCCTTCTATCTAAATGAATGTTGCAGGCGCCGGGAAACCCTTTTTGGGTAGCTGTAGCGCCATACAAATGAAAAAAATAAAATAAAATAATAAAATAGTGGGGACTTAACCATCTCACCTGGCCCATCGGCCCCATAAAAACATAAAAAGAAGGGTCCAACTCACTTGTTCTCCAGCACGATGTCAGGCAGCCACATCATTTTGGAGGGAATGACCATCTTCTTAATGCCTTCGTACTCATTGGGGTCCCACTGCAGGCGGTAGTCAAACCATTGCTGTAACCCAGGCAGGAGAAAGAACAGGAAGAGGAAGTCATAAACACAGACAACTTGGCTTCTGGCTGTACATTGTAAGCATCACCATTCCCATATGGGCCCACAGAAGTCAGATCCACTGATGAACAGACAGGAGATTCCACAGGGGTAAACTTGGCTGATACATCCAGATTAGACTGGTCTGCCATTTGAACTTGAGGAGGCATTTTTGAAATATATTGAGTTTTCCCCATTTTTATTTCCTTTACATAGTTTGGATCTTCTTGCTTTATTTTATCTTCTTATCTTAATTCATGGATCAAATCTTGTTATTAGGTTTACTAAATAACAGTCATTATTGCCTACAAATCGGATGTCAGCATAAAAAAGAAGACCATAACATGAATGAGGAAAAGAAGGAGACAGTGAAAGAAGCTAATTTCCTATGTCTTGAGCATGTGTTGTAGGATGGACCATTGTGATGTCAATGGTATTACATTTAGAAAACAGGTTGTTGGTGGCAGTTAGAGTGCAGCTTTTGTTGTGAGAGGAGCACTGCCTAGCGTTGAGAATAAAGGGCATGTCAGGCCATTCTTTCAATGAATGTGTCACAGTGAGTGTCAGTATACTATGGCAAGAACATAAACTTGGTGACTAGTGGGTGGATTTCATATAAGGTTTTACAAAGGAAGCAAGAGGTCAAGGAAACAATAGATGGTTATGTTGCTATGCTACAAAAACTGTCACTAATTTGCTGCTTTGGAAACCTACAAGACAGACTCATCAAGTGCAAGAAAGTCTACGGGTACATGGGATTGCAATTTTAAAAGATGATGATGCCGTAGTATGCAAAGCTGAATTATTGGAAGGATGTGCCAAGTCTGTTCTTGAAACTGTAAAGGACAATGATACTATTTGTAAAGTTTTCAAAACAAATGGCATAAGGAAGGAGCAACAAATGTTAGTTGGAAAAGTATCACCTTACTGGGTCAATTAATAAATCTTCTCAAGAAACAAATCCAAGCTATTAGTGTCAAATACAACATATGCAGTAGCATTTACCATATGGCTAATACTATGAATTGTATGGCAATATATGAAAACTGCGCTGGTTCTGCTACAGTGTTGCATTTTGTGAGAATATCTGGAAACAAAAAAGGTGCAGGCATCCTAAAATTAAACATGTCAAGGAAAATGATATGGATAGTTGCTCTGGAAGTGAAGTCTTTGCAAATAATAGCTCTGAAGTTATAAAAGGGAATGTTTGGGATTTAAAAATAAATTTTAGGAGCAAGCCAATTTGTGAAATGAAAATTGGAGGGTTCATACTAAAAACGGTTGCAGATTTAGGGTCACCTTACATGATTGTCGATAAGGATGTGTTTAAGAAAACATTTATGAACATCCTTGGTGATATTATAGAATCTTCTCATATCGAGCCTGACAGTTTCACTGAGGAGTTGATCCCCATGTTAGGGCTCATTATGGTCACCCTTGAATTAAGGGAGGTAAGGCAGTTGGCAAACTTTCAGTTGCATTAAAAAAAATTGGTTCTATTTTGGATCGACTAAAGATCTTTAGATATATTCTCCAAACCAAATAGTCTTGATCAAGCTGTGTTTGTGGGTGAGGGTGCTGATACCTCAAGCAGAGTGTTAGATGGATTTCCAAGGGTATTTTGAGGAAAGACCAGAAAGTTGGGTCGTTTTTCACACCAAATAGTTTTGAAACATGAATCAGTACCAGTTATACTCTGAAGAATATCCCTGTGATTATTAGAATAGAAATGGAGGCAGGTTAATAAGTAGAGTTGTCCAAATGGATTGAGCCACTGGTTGTGGCCAGATAGCCAATTTGAGGATAAGACTATGTGTAGATCTAAGAAACTTGAATAGTAATACACAGATAACTAGGTTTCTCCTTCACAAAAATAATGAATTATGAACAGCAACCAAGGGTTATAGTTGGTTTTCAATATAATCAAGAAACAGACTCTTGACTGCTTTTATGATGCAAAGTGGCTGCTTCCAGGTAAATTGAATGCCATTTGGAGCTGACATCCGCAGCAGCCATTTTTCTAAGATTGATTATGGCATTTTTATTTTTAAGAATGTTAAGGACATAAGGCCTGGTTCACAAACTGCATTTTGCAGTACTGAAAGTAGTACTACAGTAGTACTTCTACTTACTACAAAACGCAATTCACAAATCTAAAAGTGTAAATCTCCACCTCCACCATTCTATTGGAGATCCTCATACAAGTAGGTTTTACTACTTAGGGGCCAATCTCGTCCAGAAAGCATTCCCACCAAGTTGGTCCTGGAATGCTTTCCAGATGACTTGGACCAGGTAAGTCCGACCCAGCAATTTGGATGCATCCTAATGCTCACGGATATGAATCGGTCAGACTCCCTTTCACTTCAATGGGAGCCTGTGTCCGGAACGAGAACTTAGGCTCCCATTGACAAAAGGGGTGGCTGGGGAAAATCGTGCTCCCTGTGGCAGACACCCATTGGTGCCTGCCACACTATGCATGGTTGGAAAGGGAGGACCCTTGGGTACCCCCAAGGGCACGATTCAGAGGGCCCTAGGTGAAGGGGGGTCTGCTATCGTCCCCCAAAGACAGATTCTGGCAGCTGATTTGTTCCGGAGATACCGATTCGGAACGGTTGTCCGAATCAGTCATCATAATTGCTCGCTTAAAAACCGAGTGCATAGAGCTGTACTATTTGGCTTAGAAAGATGCAGCCTGTCAGAATGCCTTTCGAAATCGATTCGGACAGGCATAATGGTTTACGGGCATCGTAATTGGTCATTGGGAAGTGTGTACGATTCAGTTGGAAACAAGGGTTCCAAATCGGATTCGGCAAACCTGAATCCAATTCAGAGACCTTCCGAACAGCATCGTAATCGACCCCTAGTAGTAAATGCTGGACCAGGAGGAGTTGCTGAAAAAAGGGCATAATTACTACTAAATAGGAGCAGTTTAGGAAAGAGTCATGAGGCAATTAGGGAAGGTTAGGGAGTGCTACAGGGAGGAGCATGCACAATCCCCCAAAATGGTAACATTGCATTTGAAAAACTGCATTTCTAAAACTACTACAGCTAAAGAGGGACCCAAATCAGTAGAATATTACTCCATTGTGAAGCTGCAGTAAGTCCAGCATCACACAAGGCCAACCACTGTTACTGCAACACCCTCCCATTGAAAATAATGGCAGAAGACTAAATACAAAACCCATCAGAAATAAAGTCATATTAAATTAAATTATGTAAAATAGTCAAAATTATGATGAAATATAATTTAATGTCACAAAATCCAACAAATACAACATATTTTGTTTTCAACTATAAAATTATTTAACAACCTTTATTATATTTATAAAAGAATGCAACCTTACATTTGATTGAAATATATATATATTATGTTTAAGTAATTATAGATATTATTTTTATTAATTATTAATACATAATAGAAAATTACTTTTGGTGGGAATTTATTTTTTATTTTAAAATGTCGTAAAAGATGTTTATTTAATATATACTCAAATTAATTGAATGCAAAATTAAGTTGCTAGTCATGTACCTTTTTTCTATTTTGATCTGCATTTAAAATACAAATATTAAATTACTTTATGTAAATAATCTACTTACACATATTTTGACAAACGTTTTGTGTTAAATACATTGTTTTTACTTTTCCCTATTCTTTACCATAGGGATACTCCACAGTCAGACTGCGGATCCTCCCATTGGTTAATTTAATTTAACATTATTTCCTAAGGCGTTTTAGTGTCTATGGGAGGGTTTGGCAGTACCAGTGGGTGACCATGTGTAGTGCTGAACTTACTATTCTTTCTTTTTCTGTAGTAGTGACTTAAACTCATAACTTTAGTTCCACCCCCTTTTTTCAAGGGCAGGGTGAAAATAAATGAGTAATTCTCGACTTTTGAGTAAATTTGGACTCAGATATTGTGAATGGCCAATGTAAGTAAATTTACTCAAAAGTGTGCTAGTAAACTATTGATGTAAATTACTCACAAGTGAAAGTTAAGTTTGTGAATGGCCTCACTATAGACCTCAACTTAGCCTTTGATTGTGTAAACAGGGCTAAGCTTTGGTCCATACTAGCTTTCAGAGGCATTGGTGAGGACATCCTGGCCATTTTAGGGTGTGTTAACATTGATGTGATTTCTAGGGTCAGGTTTGTGCTAAAGATGTAGTGTTTTAATTTATTTACTTAACTGATTTCTATAGTACATGGTCACCCAAGGTATACATACAATAAATATGACACAAGGTCTTATACAGAAAAGATAAAATGTTGAAGTAAGAAGTGGTACAGATTAAAATAAGAGATTTCAGGTGGAAGAGGAGAGATAGGTCAGTGAAGGTAATGACAAGACTTAAGTTAGGGGAAGGATAATGGTTTTACAGATTTCATATTCAACAGTTCTGTTTAAGAGGTGAGGGTCAGAATAGTCCTGAAAATGCAAAGGTTGCTGCATCAGATTTAGGTTAAACAGGTGAGTCTCTAGCAGATGTTGAAATGAGAGGACGGTTCGTGCAGTTCTAATATCCATGAGTAGGGGATTTTAGAAGGTTGGGGACGCTCCAGAAAAGTAATGTTGTAGAACCTGGGAAGTTCAGAACAGTGATGCTTCCACAAGAATGTTTTCTCTACTTCTCAATGTCCTTGAGCTGTATTATATCTTGAGAAGGTTAGTCAAGTAGAACAGGAACTTTGTAGGATTGCTTTGAACGCTAAGAATTCAAACTAAGCAAATTTGAATTTGATTCTGGTCTCAATAGGGAGCCAGTACAGATCAGTGAATACTGGAGAGATGTGGTCGAATTTCTTGGTCGAAGAGAGTAGCCTGGCAGCCCCATTTAAGACAGCTTTAAGAGGAGTAAGATCAGATTGGGATGCTCCAGGTAGAACCCCATTGCCATAGTCTAATCTAGATAATATCGGAGCATGAGTGGCTACTTTTAGGTGTTTTGTTTGTAGAACTAGTTTTAGTTTCTTTAACATTTGAAATAGGAAAGTTGCTCTTTTAGAAATTGTATTAATTTGTTGGACCATGGATAGGGAGGGATATAGTGCTATTCCTTATGAGTAGACTTCTGGCGCCAATGTGAGGTTAAAGTCTTTTTAATTAAGGTGTTTTAGCAGAAAGAATAGGAAGAATACAGTCTTTTTAAGTTTGGGAGTGTGAAAGTTTTTTTCCATCCAAGTCTGGACGTTGAGTAAGATTTTTGTTAAGGCGAGGATGTCACTTATGGTTGAGGTTTTCAAGTAAACGTGGATGTCGTCAGAATATTGGTGAATGGCGGCATTTGAATCGTTCAAGATTTTAGCCGAAGGTTATATGTTGTATTCTCTGCACTTATGTTTTATGTATCCCTTTAAGTCCAACATTCCATTTTCCCTGATGTCATTTACTCCTTTGTTCTGTCCTGTCAGTTAGCTCCTGCTTTCTGATGGGAACACCAGCTTTTCTCTATGGTGCTTAATAAATAAGAGTTAAGCCTTACATCTGCCTGCTGACTTCATTTACAACACATGGCGATGATGAACAGAAGGAGCTAAACAACCATAGAGGGAGAAGAACTCCACTGGTGAAAAGAACCACGCGAATTTTTCTTTGAAGAAACAGAGAAAAGAACTTTGAAGAACCATACTAACAGAGACAAATTGCTATCCCAGGAAACATTTGAGCCTGAAGCCTGCATCAATTTACGTTTTCATTACTGAAGTGAAGCCTGCAAGTTTCCTAACTGACCGGTGAGTTGGAGAGATTGTCGTGTGCCTGCTTGTGACTTTCCTTAACGTTAATCTAAAAGGCTACACCCAGCCAAAGAACCGCCACGTTTGTGAAAGCAGCACTCTTAAAAGAAAGAGAAACTCCTTAGATTTAATCGGGATGTAAACGCGACTTCTTGAGCAGAAACTGAACGATTTGTGCAAAAGAAAAACGGAATGACTTGTGTGCATACTATGTGACCCAATTTTTGACTTTCGTTGTACCCAACCTGTTGATCCCAACAGTGTTGCATCTTTCAAATCGACGCACGAGCACACCAGCACATCGAGTGGAGATACGCGTTGCATCTTTCAAACAGGCACACTTAACTCTTATTTGCTTAATAAATAAGAGTTAAGCCTTACATCTGCCTGCTGACTTCATTTACAACATTATACATAGAGGTTGGGGATACGATTGATCCTTGGGCACTCAACAAATGATAGAAGATGGATCAGAGACAACAATATTGTTGATTTTTACAATTTGAGAGCACTTGGAAAGGAAGGAAGCAAACCATTGGAGGACTATGTCTTTGAAACAGAAATAATGTTTGGAAAGATTAAGAAACGTAGAGTGATCGACTGTGTCAAAAAGTGATGCTGAGTATTAACAAGGATACTAAGGATATCATCCAGGTTTTTTAAGGAATTTGTTTAAATTTTTTGACTGCCTCTGAAATCAGATTGATAGGCTGCTAATAACTTTTCTATGCCAATACGTTTGGTGAGTTGATGGGATATGCATTTTTCAATAGTCTCCCCAAGCCAGTGAAGGGTGGAGATTTGCCTATAGTATCCAGGGGGATTGGATTCAAGTTTGAGTTTTTTTTAGTAGAAGTGAAGTATTGATTTTGATTTTTTTATTTGAATTTTGTGAATGATTTTTCTTTTGTTAGAGGAGTTTGATGAAACTGTGTTTTAACCCATCTTCTTCCTATTTTATGTACAAAATTCCTGGAGAATGCATTAATGCATTTGAGACTGGGTACTCCAAGAGTGGGAAATCAGGACCCATCGGTCCTCCTATATACCAATGAAGTGGTTTTAATTGCCAGGACATTGAATGGGTTACATACATTATTAAAATGATGTGTTACTTTTATGAACAGTCTAATTTTACATTTTCTCAAAGACCTTCATCATGACAATAGGCCCCATGAAAACTGATTCTAGACTTTTTAACATAATAGATTAGAGAAAGTAACTGCTGTCTCATATACAGGTGTTTCTTTTGATGACTCTGGTAGGTGGGCCCATTCATTTGCTTCAAACAGGCTTCAAATTAAACAAAACCAAGGTACAGTAATACATTTTACTGCCAAATTGGGTAATGAATCACTTAAGCATATGGTTGATAACTATATTAGTATGTGCATTTCTTCTGTCAGCTGGGCTGTGGGTACAACTATACATAGATGTTGCAAACCTCCAGGTAGAGAAATATACATTTTGCAAGAGTCTCTTTGGTTTATCCTAGAGTTCTTCTCTGGATATTGACCAGGGTAAACCCGGCTACTGAGTTAAATCAGAAAGTTAATAATGATTGCAATAGGTTGAATGTATACCTTAAACGTACCTTTTTTAAATATGTAAATAAGCTTTGTGCCGAACCAAGGAGACCTGATATTTTCACTCATCCCTGGCTAGTCAAAAAAAAGGATACAATCTGGGTCAAAAAAAGTTTTGCCCATATAAGCATTTTGGACAACAATCACATAGAATGAAAGAAACCCTTAGTAATATCTTACCTAATATTAAAATCAAAGTTGAAAGTGAACCATATTTAACAATTGGTTCAAGCTGCTAGGAGAGTTTGCTGTTGATAAAGATTAGAATAGTATATATTTTATTCCGTATTTTACTACTTTTGGACACCATTTGACCATAATAATTCCTGATACTGATACAAGCACAAATGTATTTTATATTGTAAATCAATGAGCTTCTCCCGTTCAGAAAAAGGGTTAAAACCTGGCTGTTTCCTTAGGATGTGTGACTGCCCGTTCTGTTTTGTTCTGTCTGACACTTTCGCCCTTTTTTGAGCCTTTAGCGCCAGGATGCCTGCAAGGTGACAGTGTGCTTTATAAGACACATACATAAATAATAGTTGATTTGTAAATGTTATAATAATGCTAAACAGAAATATCTAATCCCCAGGTTCAGATCCTAGGTTTCATGAGGAGAAGGCCACCTTTCTTATACCTACTATTGCTACAGTGCGCATTGGTCTGCTACTCTGTGAGCCGTTTCTTGGCTGCAGCCATTAAACAAGGTGATTTGTTATCTCTTAATGAATTATATGTATCAGTATATATCCATGTTATCCATGTGCTTCAAAGAAATTTGCTGTTTTATTAATATTATTGAATTAGATATATTTGATGTCTTTTGTAATGTAAATGTTTATTTGGCACTGAATGTTTCTTAATTATGGCTTTCATCAACTGAAATAAACACATTAATATTATTATTATCATCATATATAATTCAACTAAGCTACATTTCCCACCCTTCACAGTTGATGTTCACAGTCGCTAGAAAGCGAAACATTTCATATCATACTGTGGAAACCCAGTAGTTTCCTCATATATCAGAAATATCCAAGACACCTCACCTCCTGAAGCCTCTATTATTAAATGCAATATCAAAATATCAGGGCTGAATTGTCTCAACTCCGACACAACAGGATAACCTTCCAAGCACTTCACATTAATTCAGCCTAAAAGTATTCTTCCTGCTGTGTCACAAATTGTGCCCCGGTCCCACCTTAAATGAGAAGTTAAGTATATGACTAAACCTAAACCCATGTCTCCTTACCATTTCAATCCAGACATTTGTGGTGAGGGTCTCTTCTCTTTCATTCTGAAATAGAAACATAATGCAAACATTATAAGGGAGCCATCACACTGTAAGTACCAGTGTGTGATTGCTTTGTGATTTCTAGGTTTTTGAAGCTTTTGCACAAGTGAGATGAAATCATGCCAAGCAAGCAACACTGCATAATTCTCTCTGATATAAACAATTCAATATATAATGTGTGTATTACACAGTGGCAATTGCCACTGGGTAGTTATAGTTTGGTCAACTGTTCCAAAGGAAAAGCGGTTTGTGTGTTGCTAATAACTTTGGCACCATTTGGCGAATCTACACGAAACTTTCCAAAAACGTGCTATGTTTTGTGGAGATCCGTCAAGTGAGAGTTGAGAAAAACGGAGGGTCCCAAAACACAAAGCACCCATGATTTTTTCATAGACTTCTTTGGGTAGGGCTACAGCAAAAACTGCTAAATGGAATTACACCAAATTTGGCAGGAAGCTAGATTTTGGTACGCAGACTGTGTTTTTTTTAATTTGATGTAAAATCTATCTGGTGTTTTTTGAGAAATTAAGTTAAAAAAATATAGATATCTGGACGCTTGGGTTCAAGGGACTATCGCAAGAATCCCTAGAACCCCTAGAACCCAATTTAAAAAAATAGTGTGTTCTGATTGGTCCAGGAATGTTTTTTTTTACCTTGGGCAAATTCTAGTCTTATATTTATATTGCAGTAGAAAGTGCAGTGGAACCTAGTAGAATTTTGAAAGAACAATGATTTCTGTAGTTAGAAGAAATTTGATTCTTGAATGAAAACATTCATTTGGAGAAATTATCTCTGTATGAGACTTACTGTCCATGAGCATGACTCTAACTGAAAGAAGTCATCCTGCGTTCATTAAAGGAAACAAAAGTTGGTGTCAAGATAAAAAAATGCCTCCATAGTACTGCACTTGTATAGAACAATTGCGCAAATCAGAATGTTCCAGAAATGAAAACAACAATTAATGCTATAAGTGTCTTCAAATTCATCAGTATTGAATCAATTCATCTAAGGCATATCAAGGAGGCATTAAACATACACATATTGAGCAAAGAGGAAAATTTGCTTGTCATGGAATGTTAGAAAACCATCAATAGTGCATACGTTGTGTATAGTAAATGTGACAAAAGTGACATATAGAGATATGCACAGTTCAACTGTCCTGATGGCTTTGTTTGTCCCCGAGTATAGATCAAACAAATGTAGTCCTTAAGAACAAAGAAAATTTCTTCCCAGATGTTCAATATACTTTCTTGGCTTTGTGAAGTTTTGCCTAGGCCCATTGTGGTAGTGTTGATATGTTTCAACCCTAAACATCTTAATGGTCTCCTCAGGACAAGGACTTTGCATGCCATTCAGAAGCTGATAGCTATCTCTAAACGTTATGACCCATATGTTATACCTTCTCTCGAAGGAACATTGTGTGACTAAGTAGAATATCTCATGCATGTACAAATTTAGGATGTTAGAATGCCTGTGAAAGAAAAGTTGCATCACATTTCCGGGTACTTAGAGTGAAGCATTTTTATGGAGACAGTTAATTGCTTCAAAGGCAGCTACTAATAGTTGGCTGCTTGGAATGTGTAAGGTAGCACCTCTACAAGGTCTCTGAGAGATACTCCCCCAGATGTTCACCATGCTGACACTAATTCCATAAATAAATATTTGGTCTCAAGCACAGGAAAGTATATGGTGCTCTCACAGGAAGCAGCTGCTGAAGTAGCTGTGCTGCAAACTACTCGTAGTTTGCTGGTTTGCCCCAGTCCCTGTATATTTGAGCTGGTGTCTGGAATGCCCAGAATGAGTAACATTACAGAATGTTGGTGTGTGGTGTGGAGTGGAAGTTAGGGGCAGTTCGGAGGAGAATGGAGCCCTGACAGGACCAACCTTCTTTAGCATAAGGGCCTAATACAAAATAAATAACTTAAATCTTACCTAGGTGGCCCCAGACTCTTCTATGAAGATCCTGCCCTCTAACTACAACATTGTGGTAATGAGTTCTTACATTACCAGCATGAAGAAACAGAAAGACTCAGGTGGCAATTGGAAGCCTTTTCTGAGAGGGGAAGAGGCTTGTTTTGAGACAGAAGATGGCCCTGTGACCAGGGAGGACTGGTCTGTGACCACAATAATAGTGAGTGGTGTGAGCACTTGCTGCTGGGCAAGAGGAACCCAGCGAGGAGGATGGGCAAGGTCTGTCATTAGAAGTGTATGTGGGGAGCACCTGTGGTATGTGGAGTTGGGGAAGAGTGGCACCCTATCACTAGAGATTGTATGCAGGCAATATGCCCACCTATGTTGTGAGATACTACATGGTGGAGCACCCGATGGTCTGCTAATTTGAGGAAGGATAGAACCCAGTCATGGGAAGTTGCATGAGGGAGTATCCCATGGCATGTTGGGAAAGAGTTGTACCTGTATAAGAAATTGCATGGGAAATACCCAATGGGTGCGGTGTGGGGGAACATCCTTTACAGCGCAACTTTTACAACGAAGTGCCTTTACGACGCAACCATTACAACGCAACTTTTACAACGAATTGCGCTGGGGGGCGCTCTAGGATAGGGAATAGTTTCCAACACCTTCCCTACTATCCACGGGGACTGGAGTTGGAATAGTAAATTATACTATTCACTATCCAGCGCCCCCCAACGCAAGTTGTTGTAACGACTTGCGTTGTAAAACTTGCGTCGTAAAGGCATGCGTTGTAATAGCATGCGTTGTAACGTCATACATCCGCGGTGTGGGTGAAGAGAAAGCACCATGTCATGAGAGTTTGTAAGGGGAAGTACCCTTTGAAATAAAATATGGGGAAGTGCACTGTTCCATTGTGTTTTTGGCAATAGCCATACATTTTACCTGAAAGTGCTATGGACCAGTTGTCATCCTGTACAAATGGGAAGATCAAACAGGTGTATGAACTTGGAGCACATTATGTTTGTGATTTACTTGTTGGAATGCTATTAATCTTTCGGTGTAACAGATTCTGTCGATGTTGTGTTTGAATAGTAGTATTTGATGCAGCTCTAGTGTGTTGTAGGTGAGTACATCTTTACCTCAATTGTTTTATTGCTGGGCTACTCTTGTGTTCAATTGTTGAGTTGTGTTGTGTCAATAATTTTTCACTATAAGTCTACTGAAGTCCATCTTTGTTGTGTTCAGAATATGTCCCAATTTTTTCTGGTGCAGTTTCCAGGCAGGGCATTGTTTATCCTGGCCCTTGGTCACATTGGTCAGCCCCGCTAGTGAGACTGGGTGTTGGTTGGGTTGCAGTGTTGAGTTGCACTTTTTAAGTGTGAGTGTATGGTGGAGTGTGATGTTCTTCTGGGTTTGGGTGTGTTGCTTGCTGAAAATAGAGAAGGTGTGAGGATTTGTTTTGTCGGTGTAACCTGCATAATTAGTAGTGTGATGTGATAGTCAGTGAACTTTATGTATGTTTTGTTATGAGGACAAGATTTTCATTGGAGTCTGGTGAAGGGATTTTTGAGTTGAGGCTATATAGTGAAACTTTCCAATTTTGTTTTGTGCCTTAAAAGTGTAGACTTAGAGATGATGTAAAAACCCTTTGTCATACAAAACTTGTGGTTTCTGCGCCCTGGCTCTCAGGCGACTAGGCTTCATGTCCTGCATGCATAAGTGTTGCATGGTGTCATGGTGAGTGTGCAGACATGTGGTGGCAGGGCCTCATGTCTGAGAAGGATGCAATACTTACATGTCTTGGACCATTGTGCAATGGTTGTCAGAAACTGGTTGTTGATGGATTTCATTATTTGACATAAGGTGTGGGGAGTCTCAGTACTTAGCCCATCACATAGTTTCTTTGACTAATATTTGTTGTCTTTGTGTGTCTGCATGTGTATTCAAGAATGTAAGAGATTATTATTTGGAGTAAGATAGACATGTGAGAGAAGGAGTGAGTGTGAATGATTGTCCCTCTTGTTTATTTTTTTGTTTGATCTGTTTATTAGATTTTATCATATGTGATACATTCAACAGGCAAATACAATAACAATAGAACCAGTAGACAATCCCCGGAACATATTATTCAAAACAGCATAGCGGCGTGAAAACATATAGCATATAGTGAACTGCATCCATGACGCAAAATAACTTACATCCAATATGGCAGATAAATAGAGTCCATCCGAGTATGCTACATGGTACTTGTTGGAACACAGTACAATTACTTTATACATGCACGTATTAGTCCCTCTTCTTTCTATACAAGAAAATGACTGTTCTTTGTTTTGTTTTTAAGAAATGTTGTCCCCATTTCATGAATGTCTGAGCTGGTGTTTGGAATGCTGAGAGTGAGGGATGTAATTGAATGTTGATTTGTGGTCTGCAGTGTAAACAAGCAGACAGGGAGTTGGATGGGGAATTGAGCCCTGACAAGACCTACCTGCTGTTGCTATAACCTAAGGATCTAACAAGAAATTAGGAAGTTACCTCCTACTGGATTCAGACTCTTATGTGAAGACACTGCTGCACAGCTTCAACACTGCCTCTCCCACTGCAGAGGGACCTCAATCACACAAAAAGTGTGGCTGTAATCCCTGGCATCACCTACTCTTGCATGGGCCCTTAGGCATCTCTCAAAAGGCCATGGAGCAGGATGCACATGCATATTTCCTGCAACTATGGACCAGGCAACCATGATAAGGTTTGAAAAATGTAGATGCTAGCAACACTTGAGAAGGTGGGCCAGGGCTCCCAACACAGGAGGGGTGGAAGAACGTCCTCTGGAATCATACATGTCCCCTACCAAGAGCTGCAACCCTCTGGGGTGTGTTAAAGATCTGACACCTCATAGCTGACACACATTCACTGCATCTTCCAGGAGCATAATTTCCCCGGTAGGTGCTTTTGCTGTGGGAGCATGTGCAGAGGCAAATGTGATTCCCTCATTTGCAAATGAAGCCGTGCTGATAGAACTGTGTCTCCCGAACATCTCTGCTCACCTTGCCTGGAATGGGATACACCAGATGGGGATCAAACAAATACTAGTGTTAACATCTCCATCATCATTAAGAATTGAGGTAAGACCTCCATCATCATGAAAAATCGAGCTAGGGCCGCTATCATCTTTCGAAGTGTCATCTTAAGGGGAAACTGAGGGCCAAGGCAGGATTGGGGTGTAAATTCTGAGTACAACTGGTCTTATTATGGCCCCATGTTACAGCAAGTGAAATAGGTGTGGATGTATCATCAACCAAAGAAAGCTTTTTAAAGAATAGTGTCTCTTTTACAGAACCATTTCCAAGGATAGTAGTTCAAAACTCTCAGGGTGCACTGGGTCTACCAGGATGACTAGTCCAGCACTCGCCTAAGGTTAGGCGGAGAGAGAGAGAGAGACAGACAGCGAAAGAAACAGAGAGAGAGAGAGAGAGGGAGAGAGAGAGAGAGAAAGAGAGAGAGAGAGAGAGAGGGAGAGAGGGAGAGAGAGAAAGACAGTGAAAGAGAGAGAGAGAGAGAGAGAGAGAGAGGGGTAAGTTGAGTTATATAGGAAGGTAAAGCATTACCAGGGAGATGAGGTTGGTGAGCGTGAGTTTTATGATGACGTCGATGATGTCTCCATCCTTCTCCGCTGGACGCAAGTCCCTGTTGTAGTTCTCCATCAGATTGCTCAGTAGCTTCTCCTCCAAGTTCCGACAGAGAACAGCTGGAATGGAGACAGAACATTGTGAAACTACAGGAGTGAGCGATCTTTAGTTTAACATTTCAAACTTCACTCTTCCTTCGAGGACCCTCGCCGGTTCTGAGATCTTCTTTGCTTCTTTTGCTACATTAGGCGGTTTTGCCTGAGATGTTGGTCTCTTGCTTATCTTCTTCCTATGCCTGGATTGATCTCCCTTTACATATCTATTCAGTCCAAGATTACCTCTCCTTTAGAAAATGTGAGCCTCCTTTTTGCTTTGTTGATTTTGTTCCAAAGTTTTAGCTCATGCATCTGCTTTTATAAGTCCTTTAGCTTCAAGATACCCTTGCTTCGAATGTTTTGCCGTGTGAGTCATATAGAGTCACACAACTCCAAGATATCATCCCTCAAACAGCTAGCATTCCCCTCCCTGCATCCCGATCTCTTCCAAACCAACAACTGCCTATTGTGTTACACTCTTAACCTGCCAGATCAGACTCAGGGCTCCCCTCCACCTCCGACGAAGCCCGACACTGCACCAATTCAAACAAGACCTCAAGACCTGGCTCTTCGAATGACCCCAAAAGAGCTGCTCAGTCCCCACCCCCAACCCCAGTGCCTGGAGACCCTCACGGGTGAGTAGTGTGCTCTACAAAACCCTGATTGATTGATTGATTGATTGATTGATTGATTGAGGACCTTCTTTCCACTCACTGATTTTTAAAAGATCCTATGTAATGTCATCAAAGACCCTCTTGTAAGAGAATGCAATAGCATCCTAGCCCCTTTTGGGAGCACATTACAATTAACATGAGTATCACTGCTACTGTTTGAGGTCAGCATCCATCCATGTACTCAATCATGTATTTTTCCATTCACTCATTCATCCATAGATCAATGCACTCAGCCATCCACACAAACAATTCTCTAATCAAGCACTTTCAGTTGCAAAAATAGGCAAGAACTGTTGGCTTTGCCAATGCTTACGTTTGTTTAAGAATTGAGATGAGTTACAAGGATGGGATGTACATCAAGAAAGGGCGATACATTATCGCCGCTTTTATTGGCAGGAAACTGTCGGTAAAGCGGCGATAATGGGCTTGATGATATGCCCTTGTAAATTCCCATAGAAGCCCAGGTTAATACCAGAACTTGGGCTTCTATGGAATTCAAAAGGGCATAATATCAAGCCCATTATCGCGGCTTTAGCAGCAGTTTCTTGCCGATAAAAGCGGCGATAATGTATCGCCCTTTCTTGATAATATGGCCCTAAATTTTTGCGAAAAATGTAGAGAAACACTTTTCTTCTCCACCCGCTAAAAAGTCATATATTTTGTACCTAAAATTACTGTTGCAGGAAGTAAGAAAGCATCCATATTAAAGTCAGTGTCAGGTAAGGATTTATCCAATTGAAACCAGTGACGTTATTCGAATGGTTGTGGTCTGGAATATCAAGTGTGAATTCTCAAGTTATGAGAATATTTAACCTGAAATGTAGGGAACCAAAATATCAAGATGGTAGGTCATTATACGTAAGTAAGTATAGATTACAATTCTTATCTCCATGTCTATGCACCTTGATCAAGTGTATCAAGGTCATGTATGTCAAGGTACGTAGATGTGGAGGTTAAGTATAGTAAATCTAAACTTACCTTTACATACTTACCTCGTGATATTTTGGTTCTCGATATTTTGTATTCGATATTATGGTAACTCAAGTTTTCCCAGTTGATATTAGTAATCACATCATGTAGGGTAGCCAAAACTATTTTAATTTAATATAAAACCTTCAACAATAAAATAGTTCTTTCTCTTTTTGTGTTCTCACTACAGACAGCTCTGTTGCAGACATCATTTTATCCCATACTTTACCATACACTAAAGCTCTCATTACAAGTTCTGGGCTCTATTCTGATCCCTTTGACTAGGATCGGAATTAAAAGTTGTGTGATAATTATGACACACCCCAGGTTTCCCTTTTTAGATTCTTGCAGGTGAACCATGCCAAAATGTATTGGGGAATTATGCTAAAATAAAAAGACAGAACACGCATATGTGGGATTCGAACCCCAATAATCATCAGAACCCAAATATTTTGAACACGCCAATTCTTACCCCATTAACTTGCCTCCAGAATCTCAAATAGAGCAGTTAGAGACTTGACCCTTCTTCCCAAAGCATACATTTCAGCAGAGTAAAACAGAATAAATGAGGAAAAACTATTAACTGAGTTCTATATGATAAGTGAGGCACAAATAGGTGTATTACAGAATGTGTAGTAAATGCCGTACAGAGAAAAATGCATGAATATGACATGAAGCCTCAATCACAAAAATAGAAACCCATGAAACTTACCCTCAGTTAATAATGTCTAGGCAAACCCCCAAGAGTCGAACTCATAAAGAGTACTGACAGCATCCCCATAAGAAAATCCAAGACAAATGGACAAAATCTTAAGCAAAAATTTTAAGTCACCCCAATGGAAAATAAAAAATAAATAAAATGAACCCTATGGAAAAAATGTGCTTATAGTAGTAAAGCCCAATATCCTGTATAGACAAATTATATATTCTATTAATAGTTTCTACAAATTCCGCATGGTAGGATCATGCCTAGGGTCACATTGGCAAATCGAAAACAACAACGTAATATTTTAAATCTTTGACTAATACATTTCTTAAGCTAAGAGAAACCTTCCACTTACTCTCTCAGAAACTGCTCTCTGGAGATGATCAGCACAAAATGAAACAATTCTCAAAAAATGGCTCATAGAATTAACACGGACATGTCTTCATCTGAACCTTCAGTGGATATTCTTGAATATGATCCTTTGGATTCACGATACACACTCCCTAACACAATTCACTTGATGCTCCACAGAACGAAGAGGAGAGATGGCTTGCCGCAGGACACTGGAAGGGCGAATGTGCAGGAGCAAGATGAGCGGAACACCTAAAACTACATCCATATTATGTGGAGAAGTGTGGCTCAATGGTTAGAGCGGCAGACCCTGATGCAGAGGTCTAGCCCGGGACCAGGGTTCAATTCCTGTCTCGGGCTCAATTTCATCGGACCTGATAATTCTCGCCTCGGTGCCTATTCTAACCATGGGTCCCACGCTGCGACTCTGGGCAATAGCTTGCTTAATCTCCACAACGGCCCCAACAGCGCTGGGATGCCTGGCTTCACCTTGGGGGTGCCCAGGAGTGGGCATTTCACAGGGAAAAGCCAGGAAGGGTTCCACAGCAGTATGCGTATAGCACCAAGACACTCATGAGTATAAGTGCGCTTTACAAGTACGAATCATTTCATCATAATAATGGCTTCTCCTAAGTAAATGTGGCATAACTACTTCACAGTATTAATAACATTTAGAAATGAGTCAGTAAATTTGTTTCAACTGCGACATCATTCATTCATCAATTATGACTCTATCATTAAAACCTTCAACTTTTAGAAAGAATTTGCACCTGACCTTTCGCATTTTAAAACTTAAAAAAAAGCTACTACACACAATTTGATGTGTTAAATACAGATTCTGTATGTAATATCTCATTTCCTGATGAAAACTCAGAACAGGAGGTATGTGCCACAGCAAGCACATACCTCACCCTACGGTAATGGTATTGTCCAGATTTGTTGTATATCCCCCAATTCTGCACAACTTGGAATCAGGTCCAAGAGTGGGATTTGGTTCAGCCTCTTCCTCACGAATATATGGCTTTTTTGTCTAACTCGGTGGCCTGCTCGCTACTCAAAGACTTGCCTCTCTATTCTTGTTTTCATCAAGCCTCTGGAATATTTCTTCTTTACCATGGTTTCTGATTGGATGACTTGTATTGTTTCATTACGTCCAGTCAGGACATCAGGTAGGTGTTTATTTATTTAGATTTAACTCTCCATGGGAGAGTATTGCTGTCCTGCCTCTCTCTCCTACCATCAGCCACCACCTTCCCAACCCCCACCTTGTTAGAATATTGACCTCCCTATATGCCTGCTCACTTTTTTTTTATTGTTTTCTCAATTTCCACCCACCCTCAGTCCAACCCCTGCCATGCTTGAACCATTACATCTCGTGTTCCCTCTCTCCATTTTTTCAATTGTAAATTATTTTTAAATGCATTTCTATAAGCTTTGCACTGTCTCTCTTAATTTACATAGCATATCATTTATACTTTATTTTTTATTGGAATGTAAAATGTATGTTATCCATCTTGGAATTATATAATGAATAAATCAGGTATAACTAAAGCAAAGAAGCATTTGCAATGCAATAGGTCTCGCTTTCACGTGAGTTTGAGCTATTGGCATTGTAAATTACAATGCCTTTTATTTATGTTTTGGGTTTTAAAACATAGATAAAAGGCATTGTCATTTACAATACTAAGAGCTTAAACTCTCACAAATGTGAGACCTATCACAGTGCAATAAAGGGTCTTCTCGACCGCTTGTTAGACTGTAAATATCAGAGGAAGAGACTGGCCTGCGACGTCTTCAAAGTAGTGATAAATAGTGCATTGAAGAAGATGTGTAAGTGTTGTAAATTATACAGACACAAAGTGTGAAGTGAGAGTTACATATGATCCGAGCTATAAACACTAACAAAGTGCTCCAGCACCTTTCGCTCTGTGATTACACTGTTGCGGCTCCGGAGGGCGAGGGGTGGGTGCATTTCCTGCCCTCTCCGTGATTTGAGTTTGCAGTGTGGCATTGCGTAATGTCATTGCTATCTTCGGCCTAATAAAAAACACTCCAGCTGTAGTAGGGCCCTGGCTTCACCTCCTGGTCCAGGGCGGGCTGTGCTTTATGGCAGGCATGGAGGGAGGGAGGGATGATCTCGGCTGCAGCTCCGGTCTCGTACAGTGCCCCTCCTATTACTAGTGAGCAAGAGGCGCTGAGGTGGTGGTATTGGTATTGGTGGTATTGGTATTGGTAGTGGTACTGGTGGTGGTGATATTTGTGGTATTGGTGGTGGTGGTATTGGTGGTGCTGGTATTTGTGGTATTGGTGGTGGTGGCATTGGTGGTGGTATTGGTGGTGGCGGTATTGGTATTCGTGGTGGTATTCGTGGTGGTGATACTGGTACTCAGTGATGGTGGTGGAATTGGTGGTGGCATTATTGGTTTTGGTGGTGGTGGTATTGTTGTTGGTGTGGTGGTATTGTTATTGGTAGTGGTGGTATTGGTATTGGTGGTGGTGGTGGTATTGGTGGTGGTATTGGTGTTGGTGGTATTGGTGGTGGTATTGATTGCGGTGGCAATTGGTGGTGGTGGTAGTGGTGGTGGTGATATTGGTGGTGGTCGCATAGTTGGTGGTATTGGTGGTGGTATTGGAAGTGGCATTGGAGGTAGTATTGGTGGTGGTGGTATTGGTTGTGGTATTGGTTGTGGTATTGGTGGTGGTGGTATTGATGGTATTGGTGGTTGTGGTATTGTTGGTGGCATTGGTGGTGGTATTAGTGGTGGTATTGGTGGTGGTATTGATGGTGATGCTGGTGGGGGTATTGGTGGTGGCGGTATTAGTGGTGTCAAAAAACATCAAAAGATGGCTGCCGATTCATGTGCATACATGCTGACTCACCAACAGCAAATTTGGAGTTGCAAAGCAAACAAGCATTGGCAAAGCATTAGCATTATGCCTGCTTATTTTAAACAAGACCGATTAGCTGTGCTGATTCTTGCTTACTTTTAATTTTTTATATCAATTATTTCTGATCTTTCGTCACTGCGAAGTGTGGGTAATGGTGGCAATACTTGGTTGGAGATTGGTATTATCATCTTTAACCCGTTGCGTGCTCATGACGAGCTCAGCTCGTCATGAGGCACGGTTTTGCTGTGCTCATGACGAGCTGAGCTCGTCATGATCATTGCGCCGCGCCCACGTGGGGATAATCCCCCAGCTGTGCTGGGTGTTCCATCAAAACGGGCGTGGTAATGACGAGCTCAGTTCATCATGAGCACAGCGTCACCGTGTTGCATGACGAGCCGAGCCCAGCACAGCGGGGGAATTAGCCCAGCAGGGGAGGGGTGAATTTATTTAAAAAGAAAACTGCAATATTGAAAAGCTGTAGAGTACTGTCTGCAGTATTCATACGTATCATTGCTTGCATGCTTAAATCATACAAACCACTTAACTGATATGTCATTTAATTGCCTGATTTTAATGGTACTTATAACATTAACATTGGAAATATAAAAGGCTGAGTGAGCACCGTGGGCTTTTGAACATATAATCTGTAAATGATTCAAAGATATTAGAGCGCGCAAGTTGCCTCATATTAGGAGTGAAAAGTTCAGTGTTTTATTTCTAATTTGCATTCTGGTATTTTTCAGTTTTACTTTCCCATCATTTTTAATGAGGAACTAAAATTAGTAGAATAAAAGTCCATATGAGGATTGATTTGGGCACTCAGACCTGACAAGAGGGAATATGAGAGGTATTAGTGTTTTTCAATAAATACATCATGCCACTGAGCCATCTTACTTGTTTACATGTCTTACTCATGTATTTGAGGTGGATAAATCATGAGGAACTGTACACCATTAGGGGAGAGCAAAGCATCAGAGACAAAGCTCTTATTAAGTCTATATTTGCAATAAGCGTTCACCCTGTAGAATGTTGGCAGATATCATCTTTAAATCTGTATCTGTCTGAATAGTGCTCATTTTGTTGACTATGGAAGAACAGCAGGCTCAGTAGACACATTGGGATATGAATAGGCCTGTATGATATTAAATACGGGAAACGTCATTTTGGACGGAGCCGGAATCACGCTGTGCAAACACAGAGCTGGCAATAGAACGAATGTGGCATTAGCACGCAGTCGTTCAGCTCGCAAGTCATTTTAACAACTTGCATTTAGGGAGAGCATTGGTGAAATGGTGTTGGATTCCCTACTGTTGTGCAGACTGGAGTTGGAATAGTAAATTAAACTATTCCACCATCCAGAACCCCCCTAAGGCAAGTCGTTAAAGCATCTTGCATGCTGAACAAATGAGCCCTAAAACGTTTTTGTTCAAAAGACGACATTCTGAATGCATGCGTCCTAAATGCATGCGGAATACCGTCATTCATTATGCCTGCTTGGCTGGTAGTCCTTGAACATCTGGTTCATAGGCAGATCTCAGAGCTGCCGCACAGATTCTTGTCCATTAGCTGAATCTGCCTTGAGAATGAAATATCACTGGTGATGTTTTAGCCAAACATGGTTTAGATTCGTTACCCCAGGTGACAGAGTGGGTGTTTGACCAGAGGCATCTAACCTCACTGTGTCTTGAGTGCAGGAAAAATTCAAATAAACCCTTATTAGGACTTTCCTGCTTGGCATTTTGAACTCTGAGATCTGACAACAAATCATGTGTCCTTTTTGTATACAACTTGTCATGAGTGACATTGGCATGACAAATTTGCCACAAGCTTTGGCGTATTATATGTCAAAAAGGCCTAATTTAGCACACTCAATGATATGAAACCATGGCAATGTGGTCAAACACAAATCATTGACCTAGTTTACTGATGGGTACTGTCTTTATCTCACTTGTAGACACACCTTTTGTATAGAACACTATATCACAACAAAGTAAACGTTAACTTCAATTATCAGAACTCAGCTATGCCTCCAATCACTCACTGACTGACAAACTAAAAGTTATCTTCAATTCTCAGAACTCAGCTATGCCTCCAATCTCTCACTGACTGCCCCTTTGCCTTTGTCTGTCCAACTTTCCACATCCTTCTGGTCAAGTTCATGCTATAGATTTAGTTTAATGGCTGACAGTGCAAACATCTAGGGTATTGGGGGCATAAGTAGAGAGAAGTGGCAACCATCACAAAAAAACAAGCATTGTCAAATCTGCAACATCCATTGATGGAGTCCAGTAGTATTGCATCAAAGTCTAGAGGTCCTGTTTGGAGAAGGATGAAGAAAGAATAGAGACAATTCAGAGCTACCTAGAAGGTCAGTGTCTACAAAAACAACCTTCATCTGTGTGTCTGAAAGAGAAGTAGGACAGGGTGATATGGTAAGGACATTTAAATCAATCAGTGGTGAGGACAACTAAAGCAGAAAAAATGAGCATTTCCAACAGAAGACTTTTCCTGAGGCCAGAACTGAGATGTGTGTGTTGGGGGCTGGAATTGAACTACACAGGGTTGACAATGGGAATTTCTTTATTTGGATGATGGTAAATGAATTGGAGAGAAGACTGACCAATGCATTTATCCTTTATCCTTAATAGAGTGGGGGGGGGGGAGTCAGCAAATTAATTCAAGAAGCCCTTGGTGGAATCACCGTGCAAGAGTAAAGATTGGATTTCTTCTGGTGTGACATGGTTGGTTCACCTTGTGTCTGTACCCGAAGGTCACACATGTTGTCTGTTGACATAGCTGTGACCAATATCCCTTGCACCTATTGTTCCTGGTGAATCCGCATCCTTTTGATGCTCCTCCGGGTAGGGCAGACTACATTCTGTCCTCGCGCTGACTAGTTATGGTGACCTCTGAACTAGTGGAGTTAGTACTCACACAATGCAAGGCGCCACCTCACTTAGGGGGCGTGGCGCCGTTAGTGGCAGCCAAAGGGCCACCTAGGTAGAAATCACTTCCGGGTCGCGCGAAGCAGGCAGGAAACAGGAAACGCGTCATGAACAGAGGGTTGCCCCGGATGCAGTTTGTGAGGGCGCGAGCCTTGAAAAGCCAACGACCCACTTTATGACCCCTCTTTGTCTGCTGACCGCCCAGGAGTTGGACGTCGCAGAAGGAAGTCAAGCGGAACCGTCGCGGTAGCTGTGTTTTCGCACAAGTCAGTCCGACTTTTGGCGCAGGTGAGTGGGCCTCGCAGTGTGTCCGTGTGGGAAGTGGTGTGAACGATCCAGGCGCGTGTGCTGGCAGAGAGCGTGAGACTCGGATGGTGAACGAGGGTGTGGGGCGGTGAATGCCCATCGCGTGAGTGAGCTCCCTTGCTGCTGATTCGATATGATCGGGAGCCGGCGTGAGAGTGGGCCGGGAGAATTTTGATGCATGCGCGGGGATAGCGAGAGAGGGAATCACTGGCATTTTTAGTTAACGCCCGGAGCGCGGGTAACAAGGCAGTTAAGTGAAACGGTGAATCACATTTTGCAACCGGATCGCAGCCGCGCCGGAAACAAGGCATATCATTTGAAGAAGGCTCGGACCGGATTATTTCTAACGCTGGGAAAATTGCACTTTAATTGAAGGGGCTCTCCTGTTAAAGCGGGCCACTCTGCGGTGGCCGGTCCATAGTAGTTTCACCCGCAGCCATTAGTTAGACTGTTTGGGAGTGCGGATCGTCACGCCGCGTTAGGCTAAGCAGAACAGGGGCATCGGGCTCTGTTACTATCATTTATGGCTGGATAAGAGGGCGATCCTCGTCATATACGTCTTGCAGGGCAGCGGGCAGAAGTTTTAGCACTTTCTGGGGGGATAGCGGTTTGAAACAAGGGCTATGAAGGGAGCGATTTTGGGTTAAATTGCAGCCTGCGTAATTGGCAAGGTTAGGGCAGCTAAGGGGTTGCGAAATAGAAGAGTTTGGTACCAGCTACAATTGGTGGCTAATCCGGATGCACGTCATGTCATTTTATGTGGTGATAACACATTATATCTTTTAAGTGTAGAATGCCGCCTAAACGGCCAACGAGGGGCAAAGGGGCTTCGGCCAAAGAAGATGATTACCTCGAATTAACGGAGCTGTTGGAGTTTACAAAAGAGAAAGGCGTGGACTGGGTGTTAAAGACAATGAGAGAAGGGGCAAGAGCGGACGCCCAGGAGGAAAGAGGGCGAAGCAAGCGAACTCGGCGCACACCGGAAAGGTTTAAAGAGGCGTCGAAAGAAAAGCGGCCCAGGGCAGCAGAGGCCCAACCGACATCCGCAGGTGAGAAGGAGGGGCCAGAGACAATAGACTTGATCGCTAACACAAACAAAGACAAGGGCGCGCTTGAAGGAAATGTCGCTCAGCCTAATGCTGCGCAGCCGGGGGTAGCGCCTGTCGCTAATGCGGAGGTGCCCGGCGCACAGGCACTTTTACCACCAGTGGTCGCACAACCGGGTAGCGGAATAGCACAAGTCTGGGTGCAGTCTGGGGGAGTGGCGCAATTACCAGGGATGCTGATAAATAACTCACAAGGCCAAGCAATTAATAATGTCCCTGCTAGCACGATGGTACCCTCCACAGCATACCCGGGATTCGGTGGTCCAGTAATGATGCCCCCTTTTCCTAAGATGGGAAATTCATCACAAGTTTCAACAGCTAACACTGGAATAAATTTGATAGGGCCAGCAGGTACTCAAATTCAAGGGGGGTTGGACTGCAAATGGTGGGTCAGCCAACTCTAGCTTACAGCCCGGTAATGTACGGCTCCTCATCCTTAACACTATCACCATCTGTGGGGATCACGTGGCATGTACCCGCAGACATCAAAGAAAAGATACTGAAAGGCGAATACGTTGATGTGTTTGATCTGATCAATGCAGGGGTCATGCCAGATAAGGGTAGAGGTGGTAAAGAAGGCGAGTATAAACAGAAGAAGGTTTGGGTTGACTGGTCGATAAAGAATTGGATCACAGGATTTGCCATTTATGCTGCCATTATGGCGGAGAAGTACCCCGCGGTAGGCCCGCAGATAATCAGTTATATTTCCTTAATACATGGGGCGGCCTCCGAGTTCCCAGGCACAGGGTGGTTAAAATATGATAACAAATTCAGACAAATGAAAGCAGTACACCCAGGGATAGCATGGGATCAACGTGAGATCAATTTGTGGCACACAGTTTTTATTCCACCCCATCTGTGCCCAACACAGTTTCTTATTCCACCACATCTACGCCCAAGACCAGTTTCCCTTCACAGAATCAGTCCTTTCGGAACGACAGGGGGGCAGGAGATAAGAAACAGGTCTGCTGGCTGTATAACAAAAACGAGTGCACCAGGGGGACCACATGCAGGTTCAAACATTGCTGCTCCTTCTGTGGGGGCCCGTCTCACCCAGAGATCAGATGCTTCAAGAAGCCGGGAAATGCAATGGAACAGGCGACCCATTCCACAGCAAAAGGGAGACCACCTCAGACATCAGAAAGATCTGCAAACTCCCATTAAGACACATGTTTTGACACACCTCCTTAGCAAATATGACAAACTTGAGGAGGCTCAGTTTCTTCACAATGGTTTTATGTCCGGTTTCCGTATCCCGTCTTCAGCTGCCCCCACCAGTTTCCCGCCGCGCAACCAGAGCTCTGTGCTCCAGAACATGGACGCAGCGCAGAATAAGATAATGAAAGAAGTCGCCCTGGGGCGGGTAGCGGGTCCATTTAAACAACGTCCAAGTCCTGATCTGGTCTGCTCTCCCCTGGGATTAGGACCTAAAAAAGAGAAAGGGAAATTTCGCCTGATACATAATTTGTCAAGCCCTCCAGGATTATCAGTCAATGACAAACTTGACCCAGACCTCTGCACGGTGCGTTATAAAACGTTTGACACTGCAATTGAAAAAATACAGGCCCTGGGGGAGGGGGCCCTAATGGCCAAGTCTGACATAGAGGCCAAATTTAGGCTCCTCCCGGTTCACCCAGAGGATACTAAGTTCTTGGGCTTTACCTTAAAAGAAGATTATTTCATTGATCTGTGCATGCCCATGGGCTGTTCAATCGCTTGCGCAGTCTTTGAGACTTTTGCTAGGTTTTTGGAATGGGCGGTGGAACAATTCCTTACTTCAGACAAAACCCACGCAGTTGTACACTACTTGGACGACTTTCTATTTCTGCGTCCTCAGGGGTCACAGTCCTGCAGGAAGGCCCTGCTGGGCTTCCAGCACTTGGCTAAAGCCCTGGGGGTACCACTTGCAGCAGAAAAAACAGAAGGGCCGACTACCTGCCTGACATTCCTAGGCATTGAGATCGATACCAGAGAAGGGGTTTGCAGGCTACCCAGGTCAAAGGTGTCTGCTTTCAAGGCTGCTATCGACGACTGCTTAAAGTCAAGGAAAGTTACACTACATCAATTGCAAGTCTTGGCAGGGCAACTGAACTTTGCCTTGAGAGTCATACCAATGGGCAGGGCCTTCTCTAGGAGCATAGCAAGGGCGATGGCTGGGCTTCGCGCAAAGCACCATAGAGTTAGGCTTTCAGCTGATGTGAGAAAAGACTTGAACATTTGGAAAGACTTTCTGGAAAGCTTTAATGGGTCCGTGATATGGCGGACACCGAGCTCCTCGAATGCAGAACTCGAATTGTTTACAGATGCGGCAGGGAGTGTAGGATTTGGAGCAATCTTAGGCCCCAGGTGGTGCATGCAGTATTGGCCAGAGGAATGGGCAAAGCAGGGGCTGACACGCAATGTTACTTTCTTGGAACTGTTTCCAATTGTGGTGGCGCTGCACTTGTGGGGAGATACGCTCGCAAACAGACACATTGTTTTCTGGTCAGATAGCATGTCTGTGGTAATGGCGATCAACAACCAGAGGGCAACTTGTACATGGGTGCTGCGTCTATTGAAAGAATTAGTGTTGCAATGTCTGAGCCGCAATGTACATTTTACTGCAAGACATGTGCCAGGGATAGAGAACCAAGCCGCTGATGCCTTGTCCCGTTTTAAGTTGATAGAATTCCGCACACATTGGCCGCAAGCAGAGAAAAGAATGACAGACTTCCCAGAGGGGCTATGGAAAATTGGTGCCCTGCAGCTCCCGAGTTGATAACCGCATCCCTGGCCCCCAAGACTAAGAGTATGTATGAGAGGTCGTGGCAGTTTTATCAGGAGTATCTGACAGGGGCGGGTTTAGTTAATGCATTTTCTCCTTTGAGTATATTGGGCTTCATAGTCCATCAGAGAGACGGTGGGAGGTCAGTAGCGATGATGAAGAGACAACTGTCGGCGTTAGCATTCTATGCGGGCCTACAGGGGGTGGCAGACCCAACCTAGGATCAGAGAGTGAGGAGAGCCATGAAGGGTTGGGAACGTTTGACCCCGGGGGTGAAGGATTCAAGGCGACCCATAGATGTGAACAGGTTGGTAGCTATCCTGGAGACCCTGCCTATGGTTTGCTTCTCCCCTTATGAAACTCAACTATTCAGGGTTGCGTATGTGCTTGCCTTTTGCGGGGCACTTAGGATCTCCGAGTTGCTCCCTGCCTCTAAGGCGGACAGGAAAGGGGGTATAAGGTGTGAGGACGTGATTGAGTCTGAAGACGTTTTAAGAGTCAAGGTCCGGGGATCAAAAACAGATCCCTTGGGCAAGGGGACATGGCTGCAACTAGGTAGGGTAGTGGGGGTGTCTTACTGCCCTGTTAGGCTGACAAGGGAATTTCTGCAGATCAAGCCACCAGGGGGCGATGACAGAGTATTGTTGCATAGGAACGGTTCACCCCTCACCAGATTTCAGTTCACAAGGGTAGTTAAACTGACCTTGTCAAAGATGGGAGTGGACCCGGCCGATTTCACATCCCATTCCTTCCGCATCGGGGCAGCAACTACAGCAGCAGGCCTGGGGCTGCCAGAGGAGACCATTAGGAGGCTAGGGCATTGGAAGTCTGCGTGTTATGAACGTTATGTGCGCCCGCAATTGGTATGAGTGTCAAATTGGCACACCCCCGCATCCCCCCCCCACCCGCCCGATAGCTATTAAGTTTCTCAGGCATTCCTGACCACTTGTTCATTTCAAAATTTACCCTAGGTACGACAGCCCAAAGACCCCAAATATGTTGGTGCGGCCATTCCTTTATCTGCAGGGCAGGGTTGGTCTTCAAGAAATTGCTCGGAACAAAGGCGAGGGAGGAGCAAGATTGGGACCACCACTGGGTAGGGATAGGTGGACAACACCTAGCCGACGTCCCTAACGACTTGCGGGTTGCCATGAGCAGAGGGATGCCCTCCCCAGATGTGTTGGTGTTGCACTGTGGAGGCAATGACATGATCCCGGCGGGAAGGAGGGGCGTGAAAGAGTCGTTGTTTAATGCCCTAGCGGCAATCAAAAATATGTTACCAAAGGCCACGCTGCTATGGTCCGAAGTCATTCCGAGGCAGATATGGGCCAGGGGCGCTCCCTCGAAGGCGGTGAATAAGTCAGTGAAAAGATTGAACCAGTCAGTGGCCGAAATACTTCAGAAATCAAGCATTCGCACCATTAGGCACAAGCTAATACAAACGTCAGGCCGGAATTGTACGCTGTGGACGGAGTTCACTTCTCAGAGGCGGGCAGTGAACTTTTTATACAGACAGTAAGAGGGGCCATTGCAGAAGCTCTTGAGTGCAGGGGGGGAGGTCGAGTCCGCCAGTAAGCGCCTCGCCCTGTGGCGGGGTCATGGACAAGAGGTATCACAGAGACTTCTTTGGTCAGTGCCAGTTTTTACCCCAGAACAGGTCGTAAAATCATCATGGGCTCCGGGCTGGCGGGAGAGTTGGGGCTGACCTGCTGGTGGCCCTGGATCCTCTAGCCCTACCCTGGAAGCCGCTGGTGGCCACAAGTGGTGGCAGATTATTTACCTGCGGCTCTGTTGACCGGAAGGCGGTTAACTTAAGGAGAGCAGGCTAACTTGGTTGTGGCCTGCTGGCACAGCCCGAAGGTCATACAAAAGCCCCTTGGAGAACGGGCTGTAAAATGATAAATATGCATATACGTGTGAGTATTTGAATAATGTGATGTGAAAATAATTTTGAGAATTTTAAATAAAGAATGGAGGTCAATGGAGTATTTGGCCTGTGACCTTATTTTAATAAAAATATGCACAATGCGAAAACCAAACAAGACTCAGGTGTCTATTTTAAGGCGGGACAAAATGTGTTTGGGTAGTGTGCACTTTGTATGCCATCTATAAATATCAGATGGGGGAACGGTGACTGGTGCATGGACGTTACAAGGACACGTTACAAGGACGGTGGACGTTACAAGGGTCCATAAATCACAAAGGGCCTTTTCATAAAGTAAACAGAATACAGTGTGACATTTCGAAATTTACACTGACAAAATGTACTATTACATTTTTTCACCTTAATATAACATACAAGGTAGGCCAGTGATTTGTGCACCTCCTGCTGCTGCAATTTGTCTTGGACCTGTTCAGTGTCTATTTTCATTTGTCGCAGGGCCAATTGAGCAACTCATCCTTCCAGAGCCAATAAGATGAGTAGCACTGAGTAGTATTGAGCTGGGATATAATAACTAGGGCTCCTGGTTCTGGTTCTAGTTTTTTTTGTTGTTTTTTTTAACTTTTCTCTCGGTATTCTTCCATATTTCTTTTTTGCTAATTTTATGGGTATCTATCCATATTTATTATGCTTTGTGTAAAAATGAAGCAGCAAATGGCACACGTCCAGTTTTATCTGATAATGGTCCACTCACGTTGGCATCTGATGGGCTTTAGTGGTACAAGAAAACATATGCAATGCATCACTCCTATGCAGCTCTCATAAACATTAGCATTGTGGCTAAACATACGCACAGCTGCAACTATTTAAAGTTTCAATAGAACACATTGCTCCTTTTATAACCTCTCTATCTGTCGTTAGGGACATCAATTGGCGTGGTAGCCATAACTTGAAGCACTGACATAAATAAATGGAAAAAGACAAAAAATGTCCTTTTTTTCCACTTTTAAAAATAAAAAGAAATAGGGGGTTTCGGGTATGCATTTGTATGTGGGAACTTGGGACCCTTAAGTATAACTTCCCTTCTTCCGTAAACGCTCCAAGATTTCCCGGCAGGACTGACTCCGCATGTTATCCTATGCCAGTTCTGGTCTGTTACAAACTCTACTAACTGCTAGCGCCTAGGCAACTCTGAGGGTGGGGTGTGGGTGGTATAGTGAGTTCTGGGTCACATCAGCCGATCTCCAAAAACTACTGAATACATACAGTACAGAGCTGACAAAATTGGCCTTAGACTGAACATTGGCGCCCCAGGACTCAGCGACTCATCCATTTTCATCAGCGTGCATAGATATAGCTCACACTCCCAACACAGGTGCCTCGAGGCACTGTTTCCTCGGGGTGTTCGGAACGCATGGGGATGGGTCCTATGTGTGAAGAAGGCACATGGGTGGAAGGTGCCCTTTAGGGAAAGAGGAGGCAGTTATGCGCCAGGGCAGATCGCGTTGCGAACTTGGCGCTACAGGGCAGCGGGGAGGCGCCTCTGAAAGCTGCTTTACAGAGTAGTTCGGAAGTTGGTTACACATAACATGCTCCAGTGCCAGCCTCGCAGCACCCGCTATGAGACCAGTAAGATGCTTAGACTTAATAGTTAAGCCAATGATGTTGATAAAACCACTGTGTCTTTGTGTAGCGCACGCTGCTCTCCTTTTGCAATTTCAAGGCGCTGTAAACAACAACCGCCGGTATCTATTATACAACTCTGACACACCCTTTTCAACCTCGGAGGATGGGATTTTTAGCAGGAAGTGGGTAATTTACTGAGCAATCTAACTGGCACAATAAAGTGCTATGAAAGCCCTGAGGGTGGACAGTTTGGCGCTATGCAACAGAATGCTGAAATACATATAGACGTACAGCTATTTTTATTGCAGCGAGCAAACTCCTGGGTTACATGTTTTACCTGGGATGGCGAGTGACAGTAAAAGGGCCAGCGGCGCCATGGTCGTGCCCGTCCTCCCGGTGCATCCAGCTCGTAGCGCCTTGTGTCCCGCCTCTGGGACGTGACAGGCAGTGAGGCAGAGTGGCCAGGGCGCGGCCCGGGCGCAGGCTGGCTGCAGCTGTCTCTCAACAGGTGATCGCGGGCGGGGGAGCACAATGGGCGGGTCTGGTTACGCTGCTGGCCGGGTGGGCATGACAGACCTCCAGCGGCTGCCAGACCATCCGACCAGCCCGTGGGAACAGCAAACGTATTCCGAGGCTACTTTCACTAAAGGGCATCTATATATAGCAGTGGCGACCCATTGTTGGCAGAAAAACGAAATCAACGTGATTATTTCTATATATAAATGACTGCCGATCAATCAGTGTATGCCATTTATCAAATAATTCATCAAGATCACTCAGCGCGTCAGGCGGGAAGGTCGATTCGAGAATGGAGCTTGGTGCAGGTTCCACCGCTCACGATTACAACAAGCATTGGCAATGCCAATAGGTCTGGGTTTAAAGGAATGTTGTATGCAGCGGTTGAAATGCGTGAAGAAAAGTTTGAGAACTAAGGGCCCGATTCACAGAACTAATTTAAGACAAAATCCTAAACTTACTACCATTTTGGTATTCACAAAAGGCACTTACTCATTTTTGTATTCACAGAAGGCACTTACTCATTTCGGTATTCACAGAAGTTAGGAGTCCTAACTTTAGGACTCCTAAAGGCCTTCTGTGAATACCGAAAGTCCTAAAGTTAGGATTTTTCTCAGTTTAGTAGTAGTAAAGTTAGGACTCCTAACTTTTGTGAATACCGAAATGAGTAAGTACCTTCTGCGAATACCAAAATGAGTAAGGGCGATATGTATCAAGCAAATTCGCATTCGCAAAGGCTGAAATTCGCAGAATTTCGGCCTTTGCGAATGCGAATTCTCAATATGGTATGTATTAAGCAAATGTGGTTCAAAATAAGGAATCGCACAATTTGCGATTCCTTAAATGCAATGTATGATGCAAAAAATATTGCTAATGGTCCCTAAGGAATCGCAAATTACCACCAACTTCAAGTTGGTGGTAAGTTGCGAATTTCTGTAAAAAAGCATTTTTTTTTAAAAACAAAAGGTGCCATGTGACGCTCATACATGCCCTTAGGGCATGCATGTGCGCCATATGCGCACACATGTCATTTTCAGGGGTGCAACAGGGTGTCCTTTGGACACCCCTGCACCCTTGAAAATAATCACAATTTGCGATTAGCTAATTGCTAATCGCACATTTCCCCTTCATTCCTATGGTCCTCCTGGCCCATAGAAATGAATGGAAAATGATTCCTTAATTGCGATTAGCAATTTGCTTATCGCAATTAAGGAATTCTATGAAATCGCTAAAAAGAAGCTGATTTCTACATACATACCATTTTGCGATTTCTATATAGCTATTTAGGAATCGCAAAACGGAATGTTGATACATATCGCCCTAAGTGCCTTCTGTGAATACCAAAATGGTAGTAAGTTTAGGATTTTGTCTTAAGTTAGTTCTGTGAATCGGGCCCTGTGATCTTGAATAGAATAGGGGTGTGACCAGCGAGTGTAGGGTAGGGTTGGACTCAGAAACGTAGCTATAAGAACAACATATTTTGTAGATATTTTGACAGGTTTTGTCCTACAGATATCTTCATATAAAACATAATGCAGTCATCTCAAATGAAAAATAAATGCAGATTAATCTGTGGGAAATGCATTTTTAAGGCAGGACAGCTTGGTTGGTTAATGCGATTGCTTCAGACATCTGTGGGTGTAAAAGGCGGTCACTCATTTGAATCATGGTCAGTGCCCTGGGGAAATAGTGACATGTATTTATAGTGCTAAGAGGAGCAAGATTGTGACAGAAGTCACAGCGAATTAAGTAAGTCATTTTTTTTAAAACATGCATTACACTCAATAGAAAGTAGATTGAACACGTGCAGTCAGGAAATGTGTAATAAGATGTTTAAATGTTTGCAATGCTTTCAAAATGTAGGTTTTTATCAATGCGTTATTGTACCTAGTGCAAACATCGTTTCGAGAGTTCCTTTAAAAGGAAAGCTTTTGATGTGGAAGCTCGCCACCCCCGTGTTCACCATTGTCAATGCCCCCTCACTCACAGCATCTTCCCGGAAGCTCCCATGACAGGCCAGATAGTTCCACTCCTAAAGAAACCTCCAATAGACCCTTGTGACATTTGACGAATGCTGCCTTTCACTCATCATCATCATCATCAAATAACTTTATTCGGTTATTTGTTCAAATACCATTAAAGTGTACAACAAGTAAAAACATTTGTCGATTTACAATTTAAAAGTATAAAAACAAATACATTCCCAAATCACAATTAAAATAAGAAACATTAAATCTTCGGACCGAACTGAGCAAGCGCAGCCTACGGTCCTCGACCTAGAAAGGGGGCTATAAGAATAGTCGGCCAAACATACGTCAGAATAAATAAAAACAGCTGATGTACAGGCTTCCTAGTGGAAGTAATACTGCTTGCAGATACATTAAAAAGAGAGGAAGCATTCCCACAATACGCAATGCATAGGGTACATGTACAACAAAAGACAGAAAATATAGTAATACAAGCTATGATAAAAACTTCTGTCGAATTATCCAGAAGGCAAATAAAAAGCGGCTAACAGCAAAAACTATTGGCGCTGATGTGTCCGGTTTTAGAATTCTAAAAGCAATCTGGTGCTGCCTTGCACCTAAATTAAGGCAAATTGGTCTTATCCACCTCTTGCATAGCTGTCGATATTTGGGACAAAAATACAAAATGTGTTCTTCATATTCTTTATCTTTAGTACATTCAGGACAAGAGTCTAATGATAAACCACCCCCTCCATGCCAGGGAATTTTAAAAGCAGATTGCCGTATCTAAATCTTACATATAAACTTTTAGCAAGAGGGGGCGAAATTTGGTCCAGGAACTGTGAGCATGATTTTATAGCTAAAAATGTAGATGATAACTGATTGCTAGTTAAAGTATTAGTGTAGCGATCTCCCACCACCTCCCAGTACCTAATTTTTAATCTTAGCAGATCACCTCTTGTGGCCCTTCACTCACTTACCCTTCATTAGCAATGTCTTTGAAAAGTAATCTGAGCTCAGCTCCCGCATCACTGCACACCGGATGTATGACGTTACAACGCATGCTTTTACCACGCATGCTGTTACAACGCAGTTTTTACAACGCAAACCTTTACAATGCATAGCGCTTTGGGGTGCTGGATAGTGAATAGTTTAATTTACTATTCCAACTCCAATCCCCGTGGACACTAGGGAAGGTGTTGGATAGTAAATTAAATCTATTCCCTATCCTAGAGCGCCCCCCAGCGCAATGCGTTGTACTGGTTTTCGTTGTAAAACCTGCGTTGTAAAAGCACTGCGTTGTAAAAGTTTCATTGTAAAGGATGTTTCCCCTGCACACCATCTCCTGCATGACATTCAATCGGGCTTCAGATCATACTATTGCATGTAGACCTCTACCATAGAAATCATAGACAATACCCTCCTGAACCCAGATAAAAATTATCTGGTGATGCTGGAACTCTCAGCAGCCTTCAACATAGTCGACCATCCATCCCACACCCACACCCTGAAGTTTCTAATGGGATTAACGGGTGATGTCTTTCATAGATTCTTTACCTACCGTTCCAGTCACCACCAGTTTGTCCACATGGGCACTTCCAGGTCCTAATAAAGATCCTATCACCTGCAGAGTTCCCCAGGTTTTCCTACTGGATTCTGTAATCTTTAGCCTCTACATGAAGCACCATCAAGATTCACCAGTATGCTGACAATACACAAAGCGCTTAATTTGTAAATGAATAAGTACCTAGGCCCAAAGATTTGCTCAAAGGCCTGCAGCCATTGAAATTGTATATCAGTGTGCTGCATTGGAAGGCTGCACAGTCTTGATTCCACCTCATTCCTCTTTTATCTACCATCAGACAATACCTGCCCCATTTGTCTCATCTCTTGCAGGGTCCTGCTTTCTCCTTTTGTTATTTTTGTTTCAATTTTTCTCTTCCTCCTTTTTACTACTTGTGTACTTTTCCATCTCTTGCTCTGGGTCAAAGTCTGATGAGAACAAATAAGTGCCGGTCCACTAGAGGGAGTGCCGACAGGCACTACTACCTGCAACCACCAGCTCCCGTTAAGCCATGAATACATGCCGCTACCCGAAAGTCTCCCCTGAACCACATATACAGATATCCAACGCTTCAAACACAACCTACACCTCATCCAGAGCTGAATGCCCAGAAATCACCTGAACCTCAACCCATCCAAGTCAGAATTGATTTTTTTTGCTGAGAACAATCAATAAATATTTAAACCTGGCTCAATGGCATTAAAATTTGACAGTTTTGAGCCACAACTTTCACCACATGCCAAGTCACTTTGATTCACCTTGGACACCATCCTCGCCCTTGAGGAACACACTGGAAAAAACATACAGAGGGCCTGGAGCCAGCTCTCTCTTCTAAAGAAAGTGAAACTGTTTCTTTCAGAAAGCGACTTCAGAACTGCTGTTTGAACTAGGGGTGGGCGGAATTTGCGTTGTCGTGCTACGCAAACCTCAGCGAAATAGTAAAAAAACTCTACGAACACGCGGAATTGCTTGTTCCGCCCGTTTACGATGCTTTTTTCCTGTTCATGAACGCTGTTTGCGTGCTCGGGGAGAAATATCTTGCAAACATGTATTTTGAAAGCGCAAACAAGCAAAACATTTTGCGAAGCCGCAGATTTTTTGCCGGTTAAGCATTCTCCGTGGAAAGCGAAATTATCCAAATTCCGTGAGCGGAACGGAATTTACCGTCCAGGCCTAGTTTGAATTCTTGTACTCTTATATCTGGATGGTGGTAACGCCCTGTTCCATGGCCTTGCAGACACCACAAGGAATCCATCAAGGGCACCGTACAAACTGCACTATATCTTCAGAAGAAATATGACCACATCACCTCCGTACTCCTAGAACTCCATTGGCTCCCCTTGCTGGCCCTCACCAACTTCAAAATTAGCTGCATCATTCACTAGCCTTCATGCCCAGCATTTCCACTTATCTTAGGGACCAGCTCACCACCTCTGGTGGCTCTCAGCACATCTGCAACCACAACACCATCTGACTGAAGACCAAGAAGTGTAAAAAAGGAAGAAAAAGATAACAGTAGGCCTTTTCCATCTATGCACCCAGGATCTGGAACATCCACATATCCATAAGGACTTCCTCCATGTTGCTCCAGTTTAGGAAAGAGTTGAAGACACAGCTTCCTCCCCTATCGCTCGGTGACTGTATGCTTCCATTTGACACAGTACATCGCTTCACTGCTTTTTTGGCTTGGTTTGTGCTATACAAATGCCACATACATTCACACATCCACGAGGCCTGAGAGAGGTTGTTGTGTTTCTATCTAGGACCCTAATTCAATATTCCCGATTTATGCCCTTATGTGGTTATAACAAATAATATCCTTATAAAGGCATAAGAATCATATCCATATTTAGTAATAGCCAATGCAGTCCAAATACGGCAAGGCTACTCCCCTAGACTCCTAGAAAGTACAACGCGTTCTTGAAACAAACCAAGCCTCCAGCAGCCCGGGAATTCCCCTTGCTTTTGTTTTGATTTGCACAAGAACTCATTGAGTCCAGAAAGAACTGTTAGTTCTTAGTGACGTCTTATGTCCAACCTTACGTCAAACCCGGCACCTTTCAGGTATAAATATACCAACGTTGCCTTAAGCAAACACACAGTGGTTTGGAGCAGAGTGGCTATCTACTTGCCCGGAAGCCCAGCTGATGTGAGAGCCGACGGAAGCCGCCCCTCCCCCTTTTGACGCACTGAGAGAGACGCTGTCTTTTCTCCTGCCGAGAAAATCCAGCTCCGGTGTTTCCAGTCACCCTTGCGGGTTGCTGGGAGATCGAGTCCTGAGAGAGAGATACAAGACCTCCTACATTCTATTACCAAGGTACGGAGCTGACTAAACCCTTAAGAGAATTCTTGATTCAGATTCTTGGCAAAAAACCTAACTTAATTTAAACTGCAACTTACTTACTCCTTCCCACGTATTAGGCTTAGGTCAGGTACACCTGGGTAGGCGTAGATTAGAAGCACCAGTTGAGTACGTTAGTCAATGTTTTTATGTATGTATATATTTTATCCATTTTAAAGTATCACATGGCTAAGAAACCATATCAATGCTTTTACAGTATTATTTCATAATACTCCTTTTACTGTACGTACTTTACTTCATGATAAGTATTGCAATTGTGGCAACTCATTTCTCTTGCATGAGAAAGGAGACTGCTCAATAAATAACACCTTTTATTGAAAACGCCCGTCTCTCTATTTCTCTGCACTCTGGTGAAACTAAGTATGCACGATTGACTGAGTGAAATAACCGTCTATTGTTTTCACACGACTCTAGCGATACACTCTTTATTCTGAGGGAGCAAAGTTGTCATGTTTATGCGGTTGTCAGAAACTAATCCCTTCTTGTCTAAATCTGGGGAGTTAACTCTCTCCTGAACATTCGAGAAAGTTTCTAGTGACCTCTGAGCTAGCTGGCAAAACTAATTAAGTCTAATATAGTCAGTAGAGACCTAGTCGACTGCAGTCCTACGTCTACACTGCTGTTTATATTATTCCAATGCGCAGAGCCTATTGGGAATATAGGAACTACACTACAAGGTAGTGGCCTTACCAGCAAAAAGGCAGTATTCATAAAACTAAAGAAAACACATTTGGCTCCCAACATTAGAACAGAGCAGATTCTAAATTAGGAATGCAATGTGGGAATATGCACTTAGAAAATTAAATACTACACTTGGCAATCTGGTGCAATGGTTGCATTTTTAATGCAAGCATATGCTGTCAAAATGTAGTAGCCTTAGGCTTGCATAAAACATAAATAAATAAATAAATACATAATTGAATACATATATTATTTAATGAATGAATGAATTAATAAATAACAATCATATATAATTTATATAGAAAGCAGTGTGTCTCCTTACAGGTGTACTTTAGGAGGTCATCAAAGCTTATTTTGATTTTATTCCATGTCACAGGAACATATGATTCTTATTAGCAGTAATAAAAGGTGCAATCCATTAAAAATTATTATAATATGAAAACATGATTTAAACAATCAATGATGAAAAAAATAAAATAAAAAAAGGATAAGAAATATACATAAAAAGCATGGGTAAAATAAAGTATTGGCCTGACAGCCCTGGCGCTGAAGGTCACTTTTTTTTAGGTGGATGAGCACATATAAAGAGGCAAATGCCTTTGCTCACACTTCAAGAGAATCAACAAATTAACAAGGCTGTCTTATTGCTCTTTGATGTATACTATAGTGATTAGAAGGCAAAATGTGAAGGACAGTTGAACAGGGCAATTGGTGGAGTGGGCTGACCCAGATCCTTTCCAATGTGTATGTTTCATTTGTTATTTTTATTCAATAATACTGGTGAGACAGCTAACGCTTTTTTTCCAGATTGGCCCTAAAAAGCATGCTCTTGAGCACCAATGTGCTTGAACAACTAAATATCTGTATTAGGGTAAGGCCTTTAGTCTTATCCGAAGTCTTCTGCTCAATCTAATGACCAGCAAGGGGTGTGCTTAAAAGGGGTGGGCCAGTATGTTGATGCTGGGTGTTAGAATTGAGGAGCGGCCATGCTAGTCTCCATAAGGCGATTTCCTGCTGGGAGTGGGGGAAAAGAACGAGTCTGACAATATGTTTCTTGTGAGTGAGGAAGTACAAGACAGGTGGCAACCTGAGCCAAAACTCATCTCTCATAACACTCTATTAAGACCTAAGAGCTTGTATAGGCAGTGGCGGCTGGTATTTGAAGGCGGTGGTGGTCACAAGGGCAGAGGGGGGAGGTAATTAAATAAAAAAAATACAAACTTATTCGCTTGCTGCTGCCTCCATTGGCGCCACCTTCTCTCGGTCCTCTTCCCCGCTTCCAGAACAGAAAGCAGGATGCACCCGGCACCCAGCTTCCTGATAGCCAAACACAATGCTGCAATACAGCGTTGTGATTGGTCTAAGCTCCGGGCATCAGAGCTCAACCAGAGAATAATGCTCACTTTAGGGAAAGCAAACCACTCCTCCCCTCCCCCACTTTGTCAGCAGAGCAGCCCCGCCTGCAAAGCGGCAGCAAAACGGAAAAAAAATAAAAAATAAAATGATAATAACTTAGTTTAAATAGTTGATAGATGACTTTCTCTTCTTAATGAGTTTTTTGTTAATGGAATAATTTCCAGAATTCAATGATCGTTTCCAAACACGGTGTATTTATTTAAAATTTTCACACATAAAACAAAGGACAGCCGACACGTGTTTGCCCCGTTTGGCCCGATGTCCGTGGGCTTTCTCAAGGCAGGTAGTCGTCGCTGGTAATCCAGTCCCATAAGTGCCATGTGTGGCGGTCTCTGCGGTCCCAAGAATGAAGAGTTGTTATCATTTTATTTTTCCATTAGTAACTGGGGCGATGGTCCTCAGCCTTAGTGGAGGAGCTGCCACTGTACATAGGGGTCAGTTCTGTCTATAAAAGAACACATAACAGCCAGGTCTTCCCTGAACCGGAAACAAGCATCCTGGGACCGGTTTCTGGGTAACACCCTTCATCAGCCAGGCTACCTTGAATCCAGTGGCAAAGTGAGCGAGGGACCCAAGTCTGGGCATACCCTTCCAACTTAGGGCGAGTAAAGCAAACACAAGGAGATGATGGACGGAGCACTGAAACTTTTCAGACACTCACCCCGTCACGGATCTGGGTTCAATCCATCATCGATCTTTAGTTCACTTCAACACCTTCCATTCTTATTGAAACTCCAAGCTCCCATGCTTGGGGTGCACAACAAAACAAGGTGTTGAAATCCTCTGCACAGTCCCTCTCCATCGTTTCAGTATTTGGGTGTGTATGTGATCCCTTATTGGAAAGAGAGGATACTCACTTGCATGAATCTTGAAAGACACTTAGTAATGGACCAAAACACAGCAGAGGACAAATTGGTTCCAGAGCCTCTAGTGTGTCCAGAATAACTGACAACTCCTTCTTTGGCAAAAAGCCGAAATGTCCATATTCCTTACAAAGCCTAAATACCTGCATAGGAATGAGATTGCAGATTCACCCAATGCTGAGTCATACTTGTAGGCATGCTCAAGTGTTTCCTCCTTTCTATGTTCATTCAGCTGGTGCTACTCACTTTTATACCTTGAAGGTCCTTTGATGGTAAACATCCTTTATAACGGAGCTAGAATCACCCTGTGCCTTTACAATGGCAATAAAATGAACACGTCATTATCACGCATTCGTTTAGCATGCAAGTATTTACAATGACTTGCTTTAGGGGGGCACATTGGTGGAGTGGTGTTGGATTTTAAGTCCAGCACCTTCCCTACTGTTGCTCAGACTGGAGATGGAATAGTAAATGATACTATTCCAAAATCCAGCGCTCCCCGTAGGCAAGATGCTGTAATGAGTTAAGGAAAGCGCCGTAACAACAGGTTCATTGTAATGGTAGAGTTGTAAAGGCATGCGAGCAAAAATGCATGCAGGATTCCATCATGCAACAGCCTTTGATATGAGGTGCTGCACAGAACCTAAGTCAATATGCGCTACTCTGTTGAGTGCCTTCTAGTTCTTTTGCTAAGCAAGTCCAAACTCAAACTGTGTTGTTTGACCAAAGATTCACACTTACCTGTTGTTAGAAGGTGGTTCTGACACTATGGGCCGCCCGGGTTTTTCGCTTTTTGAGCATCTAATTGTTGAGCTTTTACTGTGGGGGAGCATCATAAATTGGGACTCACCCACAGTGAACTCATAATGAAAGAGACTGTATGGGGATTTTACTGGTGTCCCCCTGGCTTGAACAGGCCACTGCGCAGCAGCTGGAATAAGGGACACCGGGCTGGATACATGCAGACACAGCTGTACATGCATGTGCACACGTGTAAGGGCTGCACAGGGGAGATTCTAAGCATGCGCGGTCCCGGAGCAGCTACTAAGTGAATGGTGTGGTAGGACTTATGCAGAATTGGGTGGTGACATGGAATAGGCTTTATACCCTCGGAAGGAATATGCCAGGGAAAGTCAGTGTGTTTTACTGTTTTTCACTTCATTATTCCCCTATGGGGGTGTGGAACCCATCGGCTAGAGCAAAGCTTTCCAAACTATGTGGTGTGACACATTACTGATTCGCGACCCATATGTCGGTGTGTCGCATCGTCATAGTCGAGCTGCAGGGGCTCTTAGAAGGGGCAAAGCAACAACAAAGCCCTATTAACATGCACAAGGTCTTTAAAGACCTGTGAAGTGCTCAGGTGCTGCTGTGAGCGGTTCCGGGCTGCCACACACGACAGGGGGGGGGGGGGAAAGTAGAGAAATGTCCAGGTTTTACAACAGCGTCCGGGTAAAACATCCAAATGTCCCGGTTTTAGTATGCTGTTTAGATCACCCCGGCGGGCCTTCCAGCAACATGCAGAGTGGCCCTGCAGGGGCTCTAATATGAATAACAACAAGGCCTTATTAGCACGTTAAATGGTCTTTTAAAGACCTGTGAAGTGCTCGGGTGCGGCTGTGTGTGTGCCCCCGGAAGCTGTCTCAGCCGGGGCCGACACACACAAGACGGAGGGTGGGGTGGGGAGGGATTCATTTGTGGATAGTCCATTTGGCAAAGGGCCCTTCAATGGGTGAATACGGTGGGTTATTGGGTCCAGGGGGTTGGCCTGGGGCAGCCCCAGGATCGCGGTGCATTGGAAAGAAAAGCTGCCAAGAAGCCCCGTAGAAGCTTTCACATTTACATCATTCGGCACGCTGCGGCTTGTAACCTTACGAAAACAAAAACATAAACAATTCAGTTCAATGGAGAATGCCCGTGTGAGCCATGGGCATGGAGGAGTGCAGGGGAGGGAGTGGGGAGGGGCTCTGCGCACCTGGGCACAACCAATACAGGAAAATATTAAAACGATTTAAGAATGAAAGCAACATTTTTTCCTCTTTGCCACAGACCCTTATGGAACCCACAGAATATGTTGGTCGGGGGAGAGGGAGGGAGTGAGACAGAAAGGGAGGAAGACAGAGAGAGAGAGTGAGACAGAGGGAGACAGGCAGGGAGGGAGACAAAGAGTGAAACAGAGAGAGTGTGACAGAGGGAGATAGAGAGAGTGAGACGGAGGGAGGCAGAGGGAGACAGTCAGAGGGAGTGGGAGTGAGACAGAGAGGGAGTGAGATAGAGAGGGAGGGAGACAGAGGGAGGGAGACAGTCAGAGGGAGAGGGGGTGAGACAGAGTGAGAGAGACAGAGAGGGTGTGAGACAGAGAGGAAGTGAGACAGAGAGGGAGTGAGACAGAGAGGGAAGGAGGGAGGGAGACAGAGGGAGGGAGACAGTTGGAGGGAGAGGAAGTGAGACAGAGGGAGGAAGACAGAGAGGAGGGAGACAGAGAAGGAGTGAGACAGAGAGGGATTGAGACAGAGAGGGAGCTAGGTAGGGAGACAGTCGAAGGGAGACAGATGGAGGGAGACAGATGGAGGGAAAGGCCACCTCCGCCACTGATTCCCTCACCAGTACCCTTTAACAGTGCCCCTCAAGTCTCTGTGTGTGGGGTGTGTGTGTGTGGGGGATGTGTGTGTGGGGGTGTGTGTGGGGGTGTGTGTGGGGTGTGTGCGTGTGGGGTGTGTGTTGGGTGTGTGGGGTTGTGTCTGTGGGGGGTTGTGTGTGTGTGGGGTGAGTGTGTATGGGGTGGTGTGTGTGTGGGGTGGTGTGTGTGGGGTGGTGTGTGTGGGGTTGTGTGTGGGGTGTGGGGCCCGAACCCACCATAGGTGGTTCGGGCTCGCTCGCAATGCTTCCTCGCGTTACCGTGTCCCTGAAATTTTTTTCACAATATGGTGTGTCACCAACATGAAAAGTTTGGAAAGCTGTGGGCTAGAGTAACTTTCATAAGGCCTACAGATTCTAGACACGCACTAAAGTCCACTGTAACGGATGTGAGAAGGAGCATTTGGCAGAGTCCAAAGTCATATTTGTACTGCTTTTGGGTCATCCAGAACTGTCATATTTCTCTGAGCAAGCCATAACCAGCCCTTGCTGGGAGCTGGCCTCAGTAGAGTGGATTGATGACCTTTCTCCCCAGAGCGAAGACCTCCTCTCCACAAAGACAAGATGGGTGGGGCTACAGGCTCATCCATCAGCAGCTATCACTGGGTGCCAGGCACCAGGCTGCACCAAGGAGGGAAGGCAGTGAGGGGGGAAGGGGATTTTTCAGAGACCATGTGGCCAGAGACCCTGGACGACTCCATCTTGAACCAACCCAGAGGCCTGGGCAGGAAGGAGGGAGCAGGGGCAGTGAAGTGATGTGTCACTGTTTGATAGGACAAACAGAGACTTCCTGACAGCCCCCTACTCAACTTTAAAAAGTGCTTGCACAGGAAGAGAAGCTCCCTCTGGGGTGTGGTCGGCTGAGGCAAAAGGTGCTGGAGTCTGGTGCAATGGGCAGTTGGAAGGAGGAACCCCCTGACTGCCCCCAGGGTCCTGAACAGCACCAGGAGAAGAGTCCAGGACTGGTGCACAGAATCAGGGGCATTGCATGGGTAGAAGAGAGGCCCAGGAGGAGAGCAGGCAAAAGGCTGGTGCAGGGAGCCAGTGAAGACAGCTCCCTGCTGAATCCCCCCTCTCAGAGACCCAGAGGGCAAAGGAGAGTGCTCCCAGTGGCTAGGTAGTGCCACCAGGAGCAAGAAGAGGCCAAAAGCAGGAATATCAAACCCCTGGGGGCTGAGATATGACCCCCAGAAGGTGAGCGAGCTTTGACCTGTGGCCAATCATAGAATGCCCACGGGGTGGGTCAGGTCCCAGGGGCTGCCCCCACAAGAAGCAAAATCGGGGAGCGCCGTTGTGCTACCCATGAAAAATGCCCTCCTTGGGGTTCCAGGAGCCCACCCTGGCCCCCATCAAAACCGGGGACAGGGGAGCGCTGCCGTGCCCCCCTGGGAATGAGAGGATTGGCCCGGGATCCCAACTCCGGGCCCCGTGTGAGACAAGGAGGCGGGGAAGCACTGTCGCGCCCCCGCAAAGATGTCTCGAGGGGCCCAGGACCCCATCCCTGGGAACGAAGCAAAGTCAGGGAGCGCCGCCGCGCTCCCCATGAAGATGCCCCCAAGTGGAGCACCAGGAGCCCACCCGGACCCCCGCCGACGCTTGATGGCGGAGTGCCATCGCACCCCTCGAAGATGTTCAGGGGCCCGGGATCCCATCCCCGGGCCCCGAGTGCTGGCAGGCGAGTGGGAAGCGCCGTTGCACTCCCCCGGGAAGCCGGAGGAGCTGGCGAAGATCCGAGCATCTGCCCGCCGGAGCGGGCAGACCAGAAGAGGAAGCCGGCTCCCGCTGCAGCACGCGAGGGTGCTGGCCAAGCGGGGAGCCGGCGGGGGCAGCCGGGGTTGGGCTCCCTGAGCTGGCCTCCACCGGGCCGGCATGTGGAGGCCCCGGGTGGGACTGGGACCCCGGAAGAGTAAGGAAGTGCGGCCAGGGGCCCGGTGAAAGTTGGCAGAGGCGGCCGGGGGTGGGCTCCCTGAGCCATTACACTCACCTGTGGGTCTGGGTGGGACCGGACTCTCCAGTGAGGGATGCCACGGCCGGAGGCCCACATCGCGTCTCTCCCCAGCGCAGCGGGAGAGACGCTGTTATAATAAGCATAGAAAGGAACCTGAAGCGCCCCATAATGCCTTGCAAGGCTTGGGGAAAACCATAGTTTTTGGTGCCTGGTGGCCCCCTGAGAAGGGGGGTCACCCTCATTGGTGAAAGAGGTGCTGCGGGAGCTGCTGGAGAAGCGCAGTCTCCCCCCCCTGTCCCCCCCCAGCACGAAGAGACGTCCCTCCGTAAGTCTCAGGGGGACTTGAAAAGAATAACCCCTCAATGGCTTAGCCAGCATTTTAACTCCTCTTGGGCTGGAACTTTTGTTCTACAGTTGGAGGAGGGTTGAGAAGTATATCAAGGAGTGAAAGGCTAAGTTGGGGATGTCTGGAGAAGGGCATCTCCTGGAGGTGAAAAGGTGTAATTGCACCTGTAATGCATTTACTAATGTTATTTCTTTTAGAGGGACTGAAGGTCAAATGTGTAATGTGAAGTGCCTCTGTAAGGCAATGTCATAAGCAAAGTGGGGTTATTTTGCCAGACATTCCTGCTAGGGTGTCTGGCTGTATATGCGTAATCCTGTGATTTCATTTGTGATGCCTTTAGGGGCTGTAATTGCAATGCATTCTAATGATCCACAAATGTGATGAGTACTGTCATTCTAAAGTGATGCTCAAACATGTATTCTTGCTGCTACGCTTAGGTGAAGGACCCAGACTGCTAGCCCTTAAGATGTAGAGGTGTATACTTCATGGTCAGTAGGATATGCTCAGTCAGGGTTATCTGTCACAAAAGCAGGGTTACCTATTTTAAATGCTTGTTGAGATAATGGGGTGGGTCGCCACTGAGATGGTGCCAGTGCGCAGGACCCTCGCTTCAGGTTATGTTCAACTAACTTCATTGGGGGCAAAATGATGTGCATACATGGGAGTGGTGGTACTAGACCCCAACCCCCTGAGGGAGGGGTGGAGATGTTATGCAATGTCACAAATTAATCCCAACAGCTTATGTATATTTGTAAATTGGTGCATAGTATTGAGGAGTGTGTGTGTTTAATTAATGTACTCTTACTTTTATAGAGCAAAGTACAGACTGGACAATCAATTATTGAGTGTTATTTCTGCGCACCTGCAAATGGCGATTTCTAGCCCACACCACCTCCCTTGAGTAAGCCTCAGACTGCTCTTCAACACTACCCTCTGAGAGTCAGGCGCTAGAATTGGGTGTTTGGTTCCCAGTGAAGGACAAATGTAGTCATGTTATTTGTGCAGGCCTCACTGATGCTGCCTAGTTTTCCAACACTTTTACCTTTCGCTGCACAGCAGACGGGCTTTTAGGACAATCGAAGGTCCCCCACCACAGCCACATCATGCAACACCTCCGACAACTCCACTGGTTCCCAGTCAACAAGGGAATCACCTTCAAGCTCCTCACACATGCCTAGAAAGCTCTCCATAATGAAGAACCATCATAGTCGAACCACCGCCTCACATCTTACGCACCCGCCAGACAACTCCGTTCCACCCAAGTCACACTTGCCGCTGTCCCCAGGCTCCACAAGACCAGAAATGGAGGAAGATCCTTCTCCTGCCTCGCCATCAAGATCTGGAACACACTGCCCCTCCAACTCAGGCAGTCGGCGTCGCTGACACAATTCAAGAAGGACCTCAAGACCTGGCTCTTCGAATTATTCTACACCCAGAAGAACCAGCAGCCCCTCCACCCCCAGCACCTTGAGACCCTGGCGGTTGAGTTGTCGTGCTATACAAACCCCTGATTGATTGATTGATTGGTTGAAGATCACATTTGTTAATGTAACATGGAAATCTGCAAGTGCGAAATGCTGGGTCAGAGTTATTAATGGGGGTGTACATAGCATAAATATATGGTACGAGAATACATTGCCCACGGTATTGTCTAACAAAAATATTTTTTCTAAATGTTGTCGACATAATTATCACACCATTGAAGAAAATCTACACCCAATGGAGCGATATTTTGGTAAACAATGTTTAGGCCACAATTTCTAGATCAGACAATATTTTTGTTGTGGTTGTCTTGACACAGACCCACATCACTGGGTTATGATTGTTAGATGTGCTGTGGAGGTCTGAAGACTCTGCTTTCCGGATGAGAAGCAGTAATACAACTTTTTAAAGGCCCAGGTAGAGGGTATTGCATGAGTCAATCACTGAAGCCCCAAGTAGAGCCATTGCTTGCACCAGTCACCAGAGCTCCAAGTAGAGTTTGTTGCATGAGTCCGTCACTGAAGGCCCAAGTAGAGTCATCGCATGAGTCAGTCACTGAAGCTCCAAGTAGATTACATTGTCTGACCCAATCACTGAAGGCCCAAGCAGAGGTCATTGCATGAATCGACTACTGATCAGAGTCCTCTGCTTTTATCAACCACTACATCTACAAGTAGGGTCTATTGTATGGCTCAGTTACTGAAGGGTCAAGTAGAGGTCATTCCATAAGGCACCCACTGAAGCAGAGCCTACTGCTGGTGTCAGATTCAGATTCAGATTCAAAATACTTTATTCGGTAAAAAAAGCAAAAATAACCATAAAAGTAGCATGAAAAGGTACAGTTTGCAGGGGAGTCAGGTGTTCATTATTAAAAATATATATGTACAACATAGAGATTAATTCATTTGAATCGATTTGCGACATTTAAAAACAGATTTAAAAAATTCACCAAATGAGGCTACCATAAAAACAGTTTCCATTTTCTGGCACTCTAAAAACGCTAAGCGACATCTGTGTATATTTAAGTCTTTAAGAATAGGGATGATAAGTTTCTTTCGAAAAAAGGTATAAAATTTACAAAAAAATAAAATATGTATATCAGACTGTGGGGACACATCGTCACAAGGGCAAAAGGATAGTACTTTCGACCAACAATTCATCACAGGAAAAGATAAAACCCTAAAAACAATGTTGAGTCTAAACCGGGTTAGAAGGAAACGTTCATGGTTGGACATATACAATGATAAATATGGCTGTAGTTTCTCTCCACATAAAATGTCCTGGTGGGCGGAAACAGTCTTTTTTCTTGCCTCCTCTAAGTGTCTTTTGTCCCTGAGGTAGGTAATGCACAAATTTTTCAGGTCTCTTCTCGATATGCCTACTGCTGGTGTCAACCACTGAAGCTCTAAGTGCAGTATTTTCATGAGTCAGTCACCAAGGTCCAAGTAGAGTACGTGGCATGACTCAACCACTGAAGGCCCAAGTGGAGTCCATCTCTCAGTCACATACTGATGGCCCCGGACAAATCAATTACATGTGTCAATTGCGGAAGCCCAAAGTAGAACCCATTACCTGGAGTCATGAAGACACAAGTAAAATGTGTTGCATGAGTCAATCATTGAAGCCCCAACTATAGCCCATTACATATGCCAATCACTGAAGGCCCAAGAAGAGACCATTATTTACTAACCACAAGGGCGACCCTAGAACAAGAACCAGGGGTAACAATAGCTATTATCCAAAGAATGGTTCTTGAGCTGCGTTAACAAACTCAACCACTAAAAGAACATGTAAATAATTAGAAAAACTATATATACCAGAGAAGAGGTGGGAGAAAAAACCTTATAGTGCCATCATTTCACAAATAACCATGTACATAAATAATTACATAAATAAATGTAATGAAAAACAAAAGGGCGCTCAGACAATTACACTCATACTATACACTAAAAAAACATTGACATGTATGAAATCAAAAAACAATGGCAGAGAAAAATATACATGTAACAATTAACACAGTACACAATCAAACAATAGTGTCATCTCTAATTTAGGCCATGTTAGAGGCGACAACGGCGTTTCAACCCGAAATTGCTTTAAGGGTCATCATCAGGACAATGGACTTCAAGAGTGAAAGCGACCACTTATTTAGGTTCTTAACAATCTTCCTGCACGTAACAGTACTCTTTCCCTATCCGACCAACATTTTTCAAAAGAGTTTGAAGGGGAGACCTGTTAGTATGTGAAAATCCCACTGAATGGAAAAGCTTCAGTAATAAAGAATTCAATAAAAAGGTCAGTCAAACGCTCCGGTTAGACAAGATGGAGCCAGGATATCAAATTCTTGTAAAGTCACCAGGGGGTTAAATAATTTATGAATTGGAAATCCTCGTGTGCCGAATCCCGTTCTCCATCGAACAGCCGGCAGTGGAAGAGACCATGGCATTGCCCTGTCCCTGAAGGCTCAAGTAGAGTCCATGGCATGGCTCAGTCCCTGAAGGCTCAAGTAGAGTCCATGGCATGGCTCAGTCCCTGAAGGCTCAAGTAGAGTCCATGGCATGGCTCAGTCCCTGAAGGCTCAAGTAGAGTCCATGGCATTGCCCCGTCCCTGAAGGCTCAAATAGAGTCCATTTCATGAGTCAATCATGAAGACCCATGTAGAATCTGTTGCATGATCATCGCTCCTACTCGGGCTGCAGGACAAAAGCCTTTTTATAGCATAACTCCATGTGCGTCATGTGGTTACTGGGGTACAGGCAACAGACAAAAGGGACAACGCATCTGCATGGAGGAGTTACTGCATTACATTTATACCTGGGGAGGTGCTTTAATTCTAATGTCTGTGCCCGGAGGAGGTTTTGTGAATACATGAATCTTTGAGGATGCACATGGGGCAGAGAAAGAGGGTGGGGAAGGGCATGTCTTTGAGCATAGCAGTGATATCCTTAGTTCTTGGAGGATGTGAGTCCAAATATGATCTTACAATTACCATACAAGCACCACAATAAATGACACTGACAACTCTTTGTGAATAAAACGCTGTCACAAGCTTATTGATTACACACGTTGGGTTAGCTTAGATCCAGGTGTCAGCGGTGAGGTCCCCAAGCAGCTGGCACCAATCCTGAGAAAGCTGGAGCTGTCCTGTTGGTGCTATCAGCAACAGTGCCCCTCACCTCTTTACAGCTCATTCACTGGACCTGGGTTCTCACCCTATCCTTTTTTTAGCACCATAAACTTGACAAGTCAGAGAGACCAAGGCCAGTCTCAACAGTCGCTCATGATTCCAACTGTGCCTTGAGGGATTGAAAAGCGCCAACATGTCGTCTCAGGCCCCACTGCAATGACTCCCTATGACCTGAATAATTTTCTTTTGGCTCCAAGATCCACTATCTTCTGGCCTTTGTCGCTGTATAAAGGTTTAGGATCGCCCTGTAACTCCGCCAAGCTTTTGGTATGGCACTTCGCGAGACAAAGATCCCTGTTAAATACATTTGGTCCCTCCATGGCCTCTTGAACATTAAGCAAAAGAGTGTCCATTCCATTTGCTAACACATGCACCTCACCTAATACCGAGTTTCCACCACATACTCATAAGACACTGAGTAACAAAGCCAAACCCCATTCGGCTTCATAAACTTCTGTCTATTGAGATTAATCGTCTTCCTAACAACTCAATGTGACTTGGTCTCGACCGAGAGTTATGTGGGTTGATTTCTGACCGAATTATTTCAGAATCCCTCAACAGAGCGGCCGCATTCCTATTGGTAGCGGCTCCTCCACTAAGGCAGAGGAGCTTCGCCCCACTGCTCTCAGAGCAGTGGAATAAGAAAAAAGAACATGATCATAACAGAAGTTATGATCAGTTTATTTTTAGCATCCGCCAGGTTAGTGCGAGGCTTGGCTCCCGAACCATAGGGGAGGAGGAGTGGTCGCTGCACTCTAAAGTTTATATGAATGTTTGGCCGGCCTTCTAGGCCCGGCCAAACAGTCTTGCACACTTTGCATGTTTTCCATCCAGGCTGCACTACAGCCGGGGTGGAGAATATACCTAGACTTCCATTTCCCGTCTGAGTGCCGAACCACGGCGCTCAGCCCTTTGCATGTTTTCCATCCAGGCTGCACTACAGCCGGGGTGGAGAATATACCCAGACTTCCATTTCCCGTCTGAGTGACGAACCACGGCGCTCAGCCCAATCACATCGCTGCATTGCAGGGTTATGATTGGCTTAGGGTAACCAATCAAAACGCTGCATTGCAGCATTGAGATTGGCTTTGGGGATCCAGGGTGCTTCTTGGTTGAGGAACGGAGGAGAGAAGACGTGGAAGGGATGGCTGCTCAGGTGAGTTAATTTTAAATGTTCTTTATTTTTTTTTTCTCCTCCCCCACCCTCTGCCCCGCCACCCCCGTACAGTACTGGCCGCCACTGATTCCTCTGACCCTTTCTCGTGTGTACTGTGGGGAAACTGCCCATAGGATGAAAGGTTGTTCCTCCAACTGTATTATAAATATGTCTGATTCATGCAAATTCCCCATTAACAGCTGGTGCATATAAAGTTCCAGCATGGTCCACTATACTACTGGGGTTCACCCCAAAGAAAGTTGAATTTTAGAGAACCTTTAGCTCTCTTTACCTTGTCCTGGGGCCCTGCTACGGTCACTAATAAGAGGCCCCTCACCCATAGGACTGACCCTTTTGCATGATGACAAGACAAGAAGTGTTCACCCATGTTACACTACTGAAGGTGAGGGTCCAGGGCAGGCCTTTGTGACTAGGGCACCGAGGGTCAATTTTACATCATTGGTAATTCAATGCAACGCAACCTTGAACACAGTACATTAGGAGCTTTCATGCTTGCCATTTTGGAACTAAATTCAGCTATAGCAAACATGATATTACCCAATTCCTATAGAGCTGTGATGGCAACCATCCGTAGAGGATTGGGTCTGCACATGTAGTTCATTACAAGAGTGCATTTCAACATAGCTTATAATTAATAGAACATCACAAAATAAAAATGGACGGAGTGTTGGAACTTTTCAAACACTCACCCCCAGTCACAGATCTAGGTTTAATCCATCATTCTTTTGCTTGCCACGCCACCCCAGTTCAGATCCGGCCATATGCAAATTAGTCCTGACCCTGCTCCTGATGGGCACCATCTAGCCGGAACTGCCAAGCCAGGGCCTCTCTGGACCAGAAACAAGCATCCAGGGACCAGTTTTGGGGTGACACCCCTCATCAGCCAGGCTAGCTTAAATCCAGTGGCGCATCGAGCAAAGGACCCACGTCTGGGCATACCCTTAACCACTTAGGGCGCACTCAGCATTATCACAAAATAAAATTATGGACGGAGTGTTGCAACCTTTCAAACACTCACCCCCAGTCACAGATCTGTGTTTAATTCATCGTTATTTTGCTCGCCACGTCACCCCAGTTTGGACCCATGAGTATACAAATCAGTCTTCAGTATGCCATCCATCTTTTTATTTTGCGATGATAATATAATTACTGTAACCAGGCCTAGCCCACAATAAATCTAGAGATTCAAGGATTGTAATTGGAAACTAAAATATCACTCCAGCACTAAGAGTGTTATCCAAATTTCAACAGAGGATGCTAATGCAACACCCTGGGAGACAGGTTTGTACATACAATCTCCTGTGAATTCTTTGCAATGTGCTGCAACAACCATTACGTAGTACTGTCGGGCATTCAACCAATGTCTTTGGCCAGCTTAAATGTAATCCCTGCTGGCATCAACGATTCATGCCAGAGGAGGTGATCGCAATCCCCTGAATGTCAGGTTCGACCGTACAATTTACAGTGTTCAAGTTGCCTGCTGCCACCTTTCAGGTTTGACTATACAATTTATATAAGTCAAGTTGCCACCTTTCTATATAGGATAGCACGCCTCAGGAGCCCCCTTCCCCAGTCCCTGCAGTAAAAACGTGTCCTGATAAATGTCTCCTTTTTTCCCAGTCCTCAATATTAACCAGCAAGCTAAGACTCTACCCACCACTTTGTGGTTTTGTAAAAATAGGAACTAGCAAATGTTCTTTAAACTAGGCCTGGGCGGTGAACTGCGCTCCATTCGCGGAGTTTGCGGAGTTTACTGGACTCCGCAGACCACGCGGAGTTCCGAAAAACTAAGCTCTGTGTAGCAGAGTTTTTTCTTCGATCACGCTCTCCAATGCCAAGTTGGCAAGCACGAGCAAGGAAAATCCACCTCCCGGCGAGATTTCTCAACACGGGCGGTCACAGACGGTCGCGACCGCTCATTTTAAGAAACCTTCTGTTCACGTTGAGAAAGCTGCCGCTCGGGTAAAAGATCAACACAAACGGTAAAAAAAGAAGCAGCGTCCGCTTATGATGCCCATGGTGCCTTTTCCGTGAATTTTACTATGTGGGACCAACACCCAGCACTGAAAATCAACGCTTACGGCATGACCAAGCACACTCTGCCACTTGCGGAACTCTGCGTAGCGCGGAGAGTTTTTTGGCCACCTCGCAGAGTTCCACAGCGGAACTCCGTGACCACCGCCAGGCCTACTTTAAACTGAATCTCTTGTAATAAAACCTGTTTTATTGTAAAGCACTATTTCAGCTTTGGGTGAAGTCTGTGCAATATGAAGAAAGAAAGAAAGAAAGGAAGAAAGAGGGAGGGAGGGAAGAAAGAAAGAAAGAGGGAGAAAGAAAGAAAGAAAGAAAGAAAGAAAGAAAGAAAGAAAGAACGAAAGAAAGAAAGAAAGAAAGAAAGAACGAAAGAGAAGAAGGGAAGGAGGAAGAAAGAAAGAAAGAAAGAAAGAAAGAAAGAGAGAAAGAAAGAGAAAGAAAGAAAGAAAGAAAGAAAGAAAGAAAGAAAGAAAGAAAGAAAGAAAGAAAGAAAGAAAGAAAGCAAAAAAGAAAAAGAGGGAGGGAGGAAGAAAGAAAGAAAGAAAGAAAGAAAGAAAGAAAAGTCAGTAAGTAAGCATGCAGGGAGGGGCATAGGATTGCAAGAGTTTAACAAGACAAAAACTGGGAATTACATATACACGTGCGTGCTTTTATTCTAATGCTTGTGCATAGAGGAGGTCGTGTGAATACAAGGAATGCGAGGGCGCACAAGGGGCAGAGAATGCGAGCGGGAAGGCCATGTGTTTCAAAATGCCAGTGAGTGTCTCTCATCACCCTAGAGTCTTGAAGGGGTTAAGTACCGCGCGCCGCACACTGTGTTCCTCTGCTATTCTTATCCAGCAGCCACGATACCTCCAAGGCCTCTGGGGAGATGGTGGCATCCTCTCCTCCTCGCGCCCTGCATCCTCTCGCCCCCGTGACCACCAGATGCCCACGTGGGGCCATCTTCCGAGAAGCACCCTTTGAGTGCCGACGGAGGGTGACTTCACCCGCTTTAAGAAACCAGGAGGCACCTGTGGCTGCCCCGTGCCCACAGCCTGGTACCCCGGCAGACGTCAGTCGAGGATCACGGCGCGACGGCGTGCGCAGCTGGGATTAATCCGCGCCATAGGCTGCGGAGCGCACCACCACATCAAAGCGACGCATTCCAGGCGGCTGTGGCAGTCTGCTGTGAGCACTGGGGGCTGGGGGGCACATGTAACAACAACAGGTGCCCACTATGACCACACATTCTGATGCCAACACCTGCCGCGTTCCTAAAATATGAGATGGCACGTAGCTCTCTGACCCCATGGTCCAATTCAGGTGAAGCAGTTGGCTAAAATCAGGGTGCCGAAGGCCTTAGTGCAAGCAAGAAAGTGGGCCCTCCGACTGCTGTATGGGTGTCAAAATGCTGCAGGTATCGGGGTTCAGTGAAAACCCAGTCTTCGGAGTCCCGGCGCCACTGCACCTGCTGCACCGTCCATAGCTGCAACCCTCGGTAAACATCTGGGCCCTCATTTATGAAGAGCTTGCGCCGGCGGTGCGTCAAAAATAATGGCGCATCGTCGGCGCAACGCATGCGCCATATTTATGAAGTGGCGCATCTCCGACGATGCGCCACTTTCTACCCACTGCGCACGGAAATCCACTGCGTGAAAATGCCCTGCGACACGTAAGTATTAATGTATGCATGGTGGGCGTTACGACGGAGAAACATGCGCAAAAGTGACGCATCCATATTAATGACTCAATCCACTTTTGTCGCATCTGTTGCGGAAAATGCGCATCGTTGCGGTTACGTCAGAATTGGTGCGCCTGCAAAACGGACGCGCAGGAAATGACGCATCGGCACATAGCAAGAGGAGAGGCCACAGTGGACATTGCTGCAACAATCCCCACACCATGGAGGTGGTAATGCTGCGAGTAGCTGCCAGACGGAGACGACTAGCACAAGGAATCCAACCACAACCCCCTGCCCCACAAACCCCCCCCCCCCCAAGGCAACGCCGCAGAAAGGAGCGGTTATTCCGTCAAAGGAGTGTCCTGAGAGGCCTCAGGAATGAGGAGGTCATAAGTCTATTTCGCCTCAAGAAGCAGACCATACTACATCTACTGCGACTCATTGGACCAAGGCTAGAGGTAGGAACCAACAGGCCTACCAACATACCGCCACAGGCAAAGCTCCTGGCTGTGTTGCACATGCTAGCGTCGGGCTCCTTCCAGACAACAGTTGCCAAAGTGGCAGGAATATCCCAGCCAGCTTTCTCATCATTCCTACCAACTGTCCAGGATGCCATCATCCAACTGACACCCCGCTACCTCTGTTTCCCCAACAATCCACAACAGCAGATGGAGATCAAGCAAGGATTCTATGACATAGCAGGCTTACCCCATGTGCTGGGTGCCATTGACTGTACACATGTGCAATTAGTACCTCCGGCAGCAACAGCACATTTGTACATAAATCGCAAACATACATATTCAATCAATGTACAGGCCATTGTGGATCACCGTGGACTATTCACCAATGTGCTGGCAAAATACCCTGGCAGTGTACATGATGCCTTCATATTCCGGAACTGCATCATAAATGACCGCTTCAAGAATGGCCAGTATGGCAATGGCCTACTTGTAGGTAAGCAAAAGAGTATGATACAATGCACCATCCATGCTACCATACTGTTAATATTGCTTCAATTACGCTTTAATGAGGACATGGATGGAATAATGTTGCACTACCATATACATATACATCAATAGAAGGGGCATAATTAATTTAGGTCATGCGCTGCTGGTGCCTAACTTTAAAAAAATTAAAAAGTCAGGCACCAGTGGCGCAAGTCCTTCAAAAAAGAGGGCCAAGGTCATGTAGAGGCATATAGGGAGTCAATGCATGTCCGCCCAAATCTGTGTCCATTTCCCAGCATAACTATGTGCCAAAGGTGTCTTGCATGTGAGTCACTGGGTGTGTTCACTGCAACATCCATGCCCAATGGACACTGTCAAAAGAAATATTACACACAACATATGGCCTGTACTCGACCAGAACCATTACAAGCATTTCATTGTACCTTCTCATTTATTCCATTACAGCTGACCAGGGATATGGCATCCAGCCATGGGTGATGACACCTTATGGAAACCCACAGTCGCCACAGGAAGTAGCGTACAACCAAGCACATTGCAGGACCAGGAACATTGTCGAAAGAACATTTGGTCTGCTCAAGGCCAGGTTTCGGCGCCTGGACAAGTCTGGTGGACGTATGCTGTATTCACCAGAGACAGTGTGCAAATTAATTTTGGCTTGTGCAATACTGCACAACATATGTGTGCTCACAAAAGTCCCCTGGGATGAGGGACCTGAATTAAATCCACAAATGCCGGAGGATGACCAGGAGGACGGCCATGCTCCTGTAAACCAAAGCACAGCAGCAGGCATCCGCAGACGTGCTGACATAGTGCATAATTTTTTTTAACAATGTCAAAAATAACAGCCTCAGCATGCATTTTGAGTTTTTGTAAGGATTAATAAAAATACATCATACTACCTTTACTCCCTTGTGTATGATTAGTTTTCTAAAATTTATACTGCAAGTTGAATGACAATCTCATATGTGGAGTACACAATCAATCAATCAATCAAAGCTATTATATAGCGCACTACTCACCTGGAGTGTCTCAAGGCGCTAGGGGAGGGGGGGTCCGCCACTGCTCGAACAGCCATGTCTTCAGCCACTGCCTGAAGGCAAGGTGGTCCTGGGTCAGGCGGAGGTGGGTCGGAGGGAGTTCCAAGTCATGGTGGACAGGTAGGAGAAGGACCTTCCTCCTGTGGTGGCTCTTCGGATGCGGGGGATGCCGGCGAGGGCGTGGACGGTCGATTGAAGCTGGTGTGTGTGAGCGTAGAATTTGAGGCGGATGTTGAGGAATCCTGGGCCTTGGTTGTGTCGGGCTTTGTGTGCGTGGGTGAGGAGACGGAAGGAGAATCTCTTCTTGACCGGGTGCCAGTGCAGATCTCTCAGGTTTCCGGAGATGTGGCAGCGATGGGGAATGTCCAAGATGAGTCGTGCTGAGGCATTCTGAAACCGCTGGAGTGTGTAGTGGAGTCTGGCAGTGCTTCCTGCGTAGAGGGAGTTGCTATAGTCCAGTCGGCTGGTGACGAGGGCCTGGGTAACAATCATTCTGGTCTGGGTGGGGATCCACTGGAAGATCTCACGTAGCATGCGCAGGATGTTGAAGCACGACGAGGAGACTGCGTTGACTTGTCTGGTCATGGAGAGGGAGGAGTCCAGGATGAAGGGCAGGTTGCGTGCGTGGTCTGTCGTTTTGGGTGCGCTGGCCAGGGCGGGGGCCCACCAGGAGTCGTCCCAGGCGGAGGGTGAGGATCCCAGGATGAGGACTACTGTCTTGTCCAAGTCCAATTTCAGGCGGCTGTTCTTCATCCACATGGCTACGTCTGTCATCCCTTCGTGTAGGTTGGCTCTGGCGGTGGCGGGGTCGTTGGTAAGGGAGAGGATCAGCTGTGTGTTGTCGGTGTAGGAGATGATCTAGAGGTTGTGTTGGCGTGCGATGGCAGCGAGGGTGTTCATGTAGACGTTGAAGAGGGTTGGGCTGAGCGAGGAGCATTGAGGAATGCCGCAGATGACTGTGGTGGCTACTGATCTGAACGGGGGGAGGCGGACTCTCTGTGTCCTTCCGGCGAGGAACGAGGTGATACATTCCAGTGCCTTCCCCTGGAGTCCAACGTTGCTGAGGCGCTGCGCTAGGGTACGGTGGCAGACAGGCCATGGAGAGGTCTAGGAGGATGAGGGCCGCTGTGTCTCCACTGTCTAGCAGGGCTGGGATGTCATCGGTGGCTGCGATCAGGGCCCTCTCGGTGCTGTGGTTGGGCCAGACTACGAGAGGTTGAGCGATCCGTTCATCTTGAGGAAGGCATCCAGTTGCTTGTTGACGGTCTTCTCGATGACTTTAGCTGGAAATGGGAGCAGCGAGATGGGGCATCCCCATTTAGTGGTGCAGAAAATGATAAAACCACAGGTGAAGATGAGCCCACATTATGAAATCACACAGCAGGTAAAAATAAGAAACATTTCTTGTATGTTGCTAAGTCATGTTGGAGGTAATTCAATAATAGGACAGACATTACATTCATTAATATGTTACACAGTGGATGTGAGGCTAAATATGACCATCCATGAAAAAGTACACCTCAGTGCCCACACAGGTTTGCACAATAGAACTAATGTGGCAGGCACATAAATGAAGTAGGTGTATCATACTTCACAATCTCATCCATGCATTCATGACTCTACACACAACTGTGACGTTGGGTCTGCGTACGTCACAATCTGACCCATGCATTCCGGACTCCACGCACAAAAGTCACGTTACACAAGGACCAAAGTGACTTTGGTCAACACATGTCATAGTGTGACTCAGCAGAATTTAGAAACATAAAATATTTACACACAAACATTTTGTGTTCCTGTTGAGACACTTTCACGCTAAGCGTAAACACACATCTTTTGGCCAGCGTCAAAACATACACCACTTAAGATATGCTACAACATTGTCAGATAATAACTGCAATGTGCCATTAATGAAGATAGTGACGCATGCCAATAAAGTCACATCTACATATAACACTGGTCGCACCTTGGGAGTAAAAGATGTCATCAGTCAGCCATGCATCTAATCAATGATGCGACATAATAAAGGTAGTGTCGCATTACAATAATGACGCTTCCACCAGAACTGGTCGCACCTTGAGGGGAAAATATGTCATCAGTCAGCCATGCATCTAATCAATGATGCGACATAATAAAGGTAGTGTCGCATCACAATAATGACGCTTCCACCAGAACTGGTCGCACCTTGAGGGGAAAAGATGTCATCAGTTAGCCATGCATCTAATCAATGATGCGACATAATAAAGGTAGTGTCGCATGACAATAATGACGCTTCCACCAGAACTGGTCGCACCTTGAGGGGAAAAGATGTCATCAGTCAGCCATGCATCTAATCAATGATGCGACATAATAAAGGTAGTGTCGCATCACAATAATGACGCTTCCACCAGAACTGGTCGCACCTTGAGGGGAAAAGATGTCATCAGTCAGCCATGCATCTAATCAATGATGCGACATAATAAAGGTAGTGTCGCATTACAATAATGACGCTTCCACCAGAACTGGTCGCACCTTGAGGGGAAAATATGTCATCAGTCAGCCATGCATCTAATCAATGATGCGACATAATAAAGGTAGTGTCGCATGACAATAATGACGCTTCCACCAGAACTGGTCGCACCTTGAGGGGAAAAGATGTCATCAGTCAGCCATGCATCTAATCAATGATGCGACATAATAAAGGCTCGTGTCGCATGACAATAATGACGCTTCCGCCAGAACTGTTCGCACCGTAAGGGGAAATATTTTAACTGTACCATGCTTCAAGTCAACGATGCGACATAATTACGTTTTATTCGCATGCCAATTATGACGCATCACCGGAAACGAGTCGCATCGCAACAGGAAATGATGTTACCAGCCTGCCCTGCCCAAAAACAGGAAGTTATATGATACTTTCGCTTTCTCTTTCACTCCTTTGTAGTCTCTGAGAGGTGTAGGAGTGTGTTTGCAAAGTGCTTGAGAGTTTTGTCCTGTCCTGCAGTTGTTTTACAGTGTGTGTCTTGCTAACTGTGTCCAAATTGTCTCTGTAGTGTTCAGTATTGTCTACCTGTGTGTTGTGTGTAAAGGGGTGTCTGTCTGTTTAGGGGTTTTATTATTCATTAATAGGGGGATTTGTGTTGTTTTAAGGGGTTTTCAAAGTTAGTAATAGGGGGAATAGTGTTCTGTTTAGTGGATTTAAACTATTAGGGGTATTCCTGTGAAAGCCACTATTTTTTTTGTAGCATTCACACAGCGTGGCTTGTGCTTTGTCACAATGTCACCCAGGTCTAGGAACCTCACTGAGCAGGAGTATGGGGGGCTACTGTGGCTGATTGTCCACTACCTCCCTAACATGATTGGGAGTGGAGGCAGGGTACTGCTGGGTTACCCAACCCAAGAAAGGAAGCAGAGGTGGGAGAGGGTCCGGTACCAGATGTTGCGAATATTTGGAGTGGACCGGACCCTCCGACAGTACAAGCATCGGTGGGCTGATGTCATCAACCGTGAGCAGGATCTCCTGGACCACCTTGGAATCGAGGTCGAGGGAACAATTGGTAAGTCAAAATACATTTATTTAATGTATTAACAGCTGTATTGTAAGGTTAAGTTATTCAATTGTGAAACTACAGGGGTCTCACTGATGATCCCCTTGCAACGCTGTGACATCAGATAAAGGGCCATATCTATCAACAAACCCTTTTGGTAATCTAAACTTGAGATTAGCAAGGAATCCATATTTATGATTTGACAAATGGTATGCATTAAGAAAAATTACTATTATTTTAGGAATCCATTAATCTTTCGTATGTGCAACTTTGCATGTTTAGCCTTAGCAATTAAGGGATAATTCCTTATGCATTGCCATGGCCCAGGAGGGCCATAGGGAAAATTTAAAATCTATACACTTATTTCAAATCAGCTATTTGCTAATCGACATAAGTGAATTATTACAAGGGTGCAGGGTTGTCTCAAAGACACACTGCTGCAGTCCTCAAAAGTATATGTGTGTGCATATGGTGCACATACATGCCCTATGGCCATGTGTGTTCATCACCTGCCACCTTCCAAAAAGCAAAATTGTGCATGTTGAGAAAAATAAGCACCTTACCATCAACTACAGGTTGGTGTTAATTTGTTAAATATCAAACATAATTAGCTACACAAAAATGCAACATACATAAAGCCAGATTAATGAGGCATGTGTGCCTCTTTGCACCGCTATTGCGTCACTTCATTTGACCAACTGCCGCACAAATAAAGCGCCCTATTCACAACTTCGTAAAGCACTGCGCCATAAGAAGGCGTTCCTGCGCAGGGGGGGGGCCTTCCTGCGCAGGAACCCCTCATGAAAGTGGCTGAGTGAAATCAATGAAATTTCACTCATTCACTTTCTGGGCAATGCTGCGTAACAACCCTGCGCCTGCTTGAAGCAGGCGTAGGTATTGACGCAGCATTGTGCAGATGGTGCATCCCCGTGCCTTGCTGGAGCTGCGTTGCGCTTGCGACGCAACTCCAGCAATGGCCCACAATTCCCACACAGATGCCTCGCGCATCTGTGCCGTTTGTTCACCATGGTGTGCTGCTTTATAAATGAAGTCCCCCATAAAATCACAATCACATACATCTACACAATGCAAACATATTATCGATATGGGACAAGTGTGCAAGTATTTGGCAAATGCCATCTCAATGTGACACCACAAACAAGGGATCACATGTGTGTCATACATGCAGTGGAAGAGTGTTAGAACCTGAGATGCCAGGTCACCTAGGGTAGCCTGGCCTAGGGGTAAGACATGCAATTTCTAGAGGCACAGTGTGAAGGTTGCAGACCACCCAAAAGTAAATTCACGCAATAGCACACAAAAACAACACTACACAAAATTTCAGGAAAATAAGTACTGCTGTATAAAAATAATATCTTCTATTCTTTTATGCTTTAGATTTTACAGTTCAGTACTTTACCATCAGTCAGGTGAAATCACTATCCGCTAAAGTTTTGGAAGAGAAACTACTACTCAATATACGCAAAGGCAGATATCATCACAGTATTAGCATTCTTTTTCGCAGAGTCACTGGCATTAAGAATTCACATTACATTACTAGAATTTCTAATAGTTATTTAGGCATAGTTTCTAAATATGATCTATACTCTACAACTGGTCTCAGCAATAGCAATAATACTCTTAAATTACTATGCTAGTTGTTAATTAATTCCAATAGCGCATTACAGTTAAATATGCACCACAACCAGGTCTGGTAGGTAACCCTTTTAATTCCATAGGACAGTTAATTATGCTATATGCTTTCATTTTGGCTTTTCAGACACTCTACTCCATCAGAGGGGGGCAAACTGTCATTGATGGTCAAGAGCCAGGGGTTGATTATGATGTTATACTCCTGGCACCCCCACTGGTAACCAGGCTTCTTGAGTCAGTTAGTGTTTAATAATTAAGCCTCTCGTTTGCCAGGCTCTCCTCCCTCCTCCTCTCTCTCAATTATAATCAGTGTAGGGAGGAAGCCAGACGATCAGGAGGCCTGACCAGCTCTCCCACGCTACCCCTCACTCCTCCCTGCTTACTTGTGAGGGTGGCCAGCAGGCGGATCTTCCGCTCACCCCCTGTACCTTTCAGATGCTTCTCTCCTCCTACTCGGCCTCTCCGCCCCCTGTGGAGCAAAACCGAAGCGCTTAACACAGCGCAACAGCCGCTTAACAGGCTGCTCCTCACCACCACGGATCTGACCCTCGGCGCGCAGATCGGTCCCAGCCACTCGCCGAAGCCGCCTCCTCACAGCTCTCCTCAGCGGTGGACGACAACGTTGATTTCCACACCCATGGGCTCCACTGCGCATGCGCGGGGGAAAAGCGACTCCGCACCGGGCCTGCTCAATCCTCGGCCCCTCCTCTCCAGGCAGTCCCCCAATTCAGTGGGGAATTAGCGCGCTGGCGCCGGGCATGAGCACTGCGCTCACTCTCACTCCTGGATTCACCGGACGCCGACACAGAGCGCGACAGGTGCCCCCGGGGTCCCGTTTACGGCGCTGGCCTCACAAGGCTGCCCAGGCTCAAGGGAATCTTCCTCCAGTCTCCAACCACTGGTCAATTAGTAAAGTGTCGGCTCCCTGCCAGTCCTGACACAGGTAAGAGATGCCCAGTGCCACCCAGGTCAAAAGCTTACTTCTTGCCCTCAACAGGGAAAGGGGGGATCAAAGGGGCTTCCACAGAATGAAGCCACAGGGCGCTTTTTCCACTCTAGGACCCCAGCCCTTTTTACTGGACAGTTAACAGGAGCCCTCTTTAGTACAGTTCCCACCACTGGGCAGAGGACTGCGCTCCACAGCGCCGCAGTCTCCTTATCCTACCTACACCCCACTATTTTGAAGCTAGGGTCAGTCAGGCGCCCAGGGTCTCCCTTAAACTTCCACAGCGGGGACAGGACAAGGAACCCACTGGAGAAATAGAGAAGTGGAATTATTAGGCTGCTTCCCAGTCCAGGAGTTCAACCCTTACACTAGTCTCCTCCCACCTGCCAGGATAGCCTGTCCTCCAGCTGACTCTCACAGGTAGACAAAAAGGCGGCCCCGCATTCCGCCTTTTATAGGCTGCCCTTCAGTGGTCCAGAATGGACCAGAAGGTTCTGGAATGCCCTATGCTGGTCTATGGGTAAGTTCTGGACTTGGCAGTTAGGGCAGTTGTTAGCCACCATTTTGTGGCTCCAACTTTCCCTGTCAGAACAGGCCTCTGGGCCTGAGGTAAAAGATTATGGGGGGAAAAAGAACACCTATCCCCTTGACCAACACCTATAAAAAGTAGTAGACACAAAAATATTAAGGGTATGAGGGGCAAAAAGGGGACAAAATAAAGAATAATGAGGAGGGACTACGCAAAAAATCCAGACAGGTCTAACAAAGAGTGTGCTTCACATGTGAAGCACTTAACCAGAGACTGTTGTATGAATCAGGTTGCCTCATGGGATGCATCGTAAGCCAATGTTGAAGATACCACTGACTCTCATGTAATCTCTGTACTATGTTGAAATATGCAACATACGCTGAGAATCTGCTCTATTGTCTTTCCCTTGTAGGTGGTCCACCACCATACACAAGGGGTGAGGTGGAGTCCTTCAAGGATCCTAAGGCCATTGGTGAGTTAGAAATCCTTACTATGTTTGTCTGTATGCTTAAAATGTCTCCTCATGCATGCCAAGTATGCAGACAGTGCCAAATTCATCATTCTTGCATGCAGCATGTTTACACATCACATGTGCATGGAAGTGTGAAGGACTCAATGGCACCATGTGGAAATCCATTTACTCAATGATAAGGGTCACATGTATGAGGTGTTACAGTGTGCAAGGGACACAGTAACAAATCTTGTGCTGCTGTAAGTATCTATCACATAAAATTAGACCACAATCAAACTATACATCTATACCTCCATAGAGCACCATACTCAGGTGTGAGGGTCTGAAGGCACTGAAGGGAGGGGGTGTGCTGCTACTGATGAAATAGGCAGCTCTTGAGTTCTTTCATTAAGGTAAGATGTTCCTGGTCAGTCGTAGTTGTGCGCCAAGGGACTTTCATGTCTTGGTGCCCAGGTATGAGGATGATCTACGTCCAGTGGTGGATGAGTCAATCCTTGGGATGGTGGCCAGTGGGAGGCTGGTGGAGCAGAGTTGGCGGGTAGGATGTGAGAACGAGAGGCGGTTGAGGAGTCATTCTGGGCCCATGTCATGTGTCTGTGTGTGTGTGTGGGTGAGGAGCCATAACGTGATCCTTGTGTTGAAGGTGACCCAGTGTTGGTCAATATGGCCTGTAGAATAGCAGCTGTGGTGAGGGCCGTCGAGGATGAGTTGTGCCGATGCATTTACTATGGGTAGTAATTGTAAGTGAAGTCTGGCAGTGGTTCCTGTGTATAGGGGCTTCCCGTTGTACAATTGGCTGTTGATGAGGGCCTGGGTGACCGTCTCACACGTTCCGGTGGTGATCCACCAGAATATCTATCCGAGCATGTGCAGGGTGTAGAATCATAAGGATGACATGACGTCCACTTGTTTGTTAGTTATGAGTGAGTAGACCTGGAAGTATCCCAAGTGGGGTGTATGCTCCGTGGGTGTTCTTGCAGTCACCATTGTTGTGGACCAATAGGCGTCGTCCCTGGCGGATGTTGATTTGCCAAGAATGAAAACCTCTGTATTGTGTGTCTACAGTATCCGCTGACTGACCTTTTTCCATTCTGCTGCGTCTATCTTTCCTTCATGGAGGTTGTTTTTGTTCGGGGCTGGGTCATGGGTGAGGGACCGTACCAGATGGGTGTCATTCGCATAGGTTTGTATGTTGTGGTGTTGTGTGCATACAATGGTGGCAAGTGTGCACATGGAGATGTCGAAGAGTGTCATGCAGAGCAAGGAGACTTGGGGTACGTGACAGTCAGTGTATGTAGACCATGGCTACGTGACACATGCTAATTCCAGTACAACATAGACATACCTCCTACAAGTAGGATTTCCTTGTGCCCCATGTGTGTCAGTACTTGCTATTGTTAGAGGGATGCAACAGTGCTGCAAGTCCATCATCAATCAGCACTATAATAATGCAGTTACCTATGCAACTAAAAGGGCTACCGGCAGATTTGACTATTGACATCAGTATTAAATATGCATTGATGTACATGTCTATAAATGGCCATAGCATCATTTATCATGCATTGTCAACTCACATACCAGGCCTTGATGCTGGCCATTATATGACGTCCCCTGTGAAGATGCGTCTAACATGAAAGTGTTGTGCAGTGTGTGTTGTGTAGTGTGAAAATGCAGCACTTATGTACTCCCAAGCAGCACCCCATGTACAAGAGTTAAATGATAGGAGGCGGTGCACAAATCAATTGCAGTGCACACCTGTGTCTTTCCTTGAAACACAATCCTAATTTGGCCATGTTTTGTTTCCATGGTGCATTTTACATGGGTGTAGGCTTGTGCAGCATACAGGGATGATGGTCCATATACCTTGCTATGTATCTGCGTATGAAGAGCACAATTACAATGCCTATACAAACCTTGCCTGCACACAGATGCACAGGCATCATTTTGAGAAGGGGCCTGCATATGTGAATGGCGAGCATTGGGTTCATGGCCAGGACATATGATTTGGAATGCCCAATCTCATATGTATTGAGGCCTTACATGTCATGTAGATTATTTATCATGTTAGGTAGTACGCAATATCACTTAGCATCCCTGTGTATGACCATAGATGATGATGCCACCATGCTTTTAAATTGATGCCCTGTTAACGATAGCCCCGTGACAAATGTACCGAAGGTTGCATGAATGTGCATGTGTACAGGTGTCAATGTGTTAGTGCAGACTGATGTGGATGTCATTGCTCCATTACAGAAAACATGACACAAGATGAGGAGAGGCAGTATCGCATCCGTCTAGAGAGATACCTCCACATAAGGAATGTTGGTCGTTCATTCAGGCAGATGGGACGCCGACATGAGCACTCACGTGCTGATGGAGCATGGAAATCACCAACTCCCACTCCACCATCCAACACGCGGAGCCGGAAGGAAAAGGCCAAAACCTCACACATGCACTCCGGACCACCAACAGGATCATGTGAAGATCAACATCCCCAGATGGACACTGAATCACCTACAGGGAGTGGACCATCAGGCATGCAGACATCAGCACCCTCAACATCAGGTTTGGTTGCACCCCCAGCTGATCTTGGTTCAGGATCTGCTACTCAATCCACTTCTGGACATCCCTCAGATATGACCCCAGTGACAACCACTGCTCACAAATCGCCAACCACCACAGCAGAGGCCCTTCCAACGAGTCCAGGTGGAGGTGCAGTAGGGCAACTTGGACGTACAGCAACAGGGCATGCAGCAGCTCCCCCTGAGATCGACGGTGTGCTCCTGATGGCCAAAATTAACAAGATTGAGGGGCAAATGGAAATGTTTGAAAAAGGCCAAAAGGAACTGACATTGAAGGTTGCGGGCATGCAACTGCAGCTGGCCACCCTGCTGTCCATGGTTGCGGACATGAAGGCCAACATTGAACAAATGGACGAGCAGGAATGAACACATAGTTAACAACTGTGGTCGTTGTCCATGACATGGAATTTCACTTGTCAAGTTACGGACCTTGTTATTGTTTACATTTTTTACATAGTATTTAGGATAGTTGTAGTACTTAGGAATAGTGTTAGGATAAGTGTTAAGTTATTAGGAGTGGGTGGGGGTTGATGTATAGTGTATGTTAAATGTATTTTTATATGTATAAAAAAAAGAAAAATATTAAAAAAAATATATCATTGTTTAGTTAGGTAGGTTAATTAGTATGTGTTTAGATTAAGTGTATGTATGCCTGATGTGTGATTGTTGAATAGGGGGTAGGGGGTCATCTGTGTGTTGTGTAGTATGTGTGAGGTAGGTATAGGAACAGTTAGACAAGATAAGTGTAGATGTTAGTGCATTAGATTAGATTAGTGTAGGATTTTATAAACATTTTTGAATAGTGTAGTGTAGTTTAGCATTACATTTAAATAGTCTGAACAATTTTTGTTAATAAAACATCTGTTTCAATTACAATCAGTTGTACTTGTAGGCATATGAAGTAGAGAAATCAGCTCTGGATGAGCCTTACCCTTGCTGGCCAAGGAATGTGAACAATGATCTCATAGCTGAGATTACCGTTACATGTTAGCTATTGTAAGCGAAATGTTCATTACCCTATCACTAATTCATACAGGCCAATACTCACCCTTGAGGGACTTTAGGTAATGTGTCTCAGGTGAGCCCATGTGATCAACAATCATGTGTAAAGATTCTGGGACCTCTGTCATGACGTTTTTCCGTAGTGGAGCACAGCAGGCCTTCCTGTAGCGCTACCCTTTTGCAGGATGAAGTGCAGGACCGTGCCGTATCTGCTAGTTACTGCGCAGTCCTGTTGTTCTCACCAGCACTGTTGCACAATGTCCTGTTCATCGCTAACGCAGTCACCTTTGCACAATGGGGCAAGTGTGTTTGCCTTGCTGTGAACATCAGACTTGTACAGGAACGGACACCTCTCAGTTAATCAATCATCACAACGGCCTCTTCCTCTTACTATGTCTACTGCATTGTGAGGAAAAGGGGAGACAAGGAGAAATCATCATATTTGTCAACATTGAGCCTTCTTCACGCCTGCACTGGGTCTGTGTAATTTCTGGACAGTGCCTCACATTTCATGTTCCTATTACATCTGTGGCAGTGTCAAAAGGCAATGGATGTTGCTGGGAAGGCACCCAGCAACACCCATTGCACGTGCCTGTACCGCAGATCAATGCGTGCAAGGGTTGGATTAACTGCATGCAGCATTATCCCATGACTATGTGCCTTGGTGATGGATGATGACTGTTAGGCAGGGTTAGGCATCACACAATGTCACAACAAGTGAGGGTCAGATGGCACATGGGCCGTCATTTATTGGGCCACCTGGTATTGAGACTGTACCTCAATGTTTGCAGTGTTTCCCAATGCTGAGGGCCAGTATGACCCACGTCTTTCCTGCAAGTGGAAAAGAAAGCAGGTTTACAGCCTGGCTATGTAGATGCAGGGAAATGTGACCATGGATAGGTCTGTATTGCAGACGTATGTCTTGTGGGCCTAGAAGCAGATTCATTGGTAGAGGTTTGCTGGCCCAGGGTTCTGGCTGACTGTGTAGGTGTGTGTGAGCTCCTTGAGTGTCAGTATATCTGTATGGGTGTGGATGCAGTAGAGCTCCTGTATGTGCAGGCGGAAGTGGTATTATCATGTGAGCCACAGGGAACGTCTACCTACGGTTGTCTGGACATTAATCTTTTTTGTACAGAGGGTATTTTTTGATAATGTTATTGAGGGCTTTCACATTGCACAGGCTGATGATGATGGGTGTGTGGCAGATCCAATCAATGCATCAGTTGGCAATAATTTTGATGCACTTGCAGAGTTAGCAGAGGGTGAAGAAGTATGGTGAGGATACTACTATTATCCGTAATGACGGGGTGAGGGATGTGTTCTGTACAATGTATAGTTTGTGTGGCACATATGAGTGCTGAACTGTTTATCCAGCCCAGGGTACCCCCAGGTATAGTTCCATGTGGTAGTGGTTCTTGGGATTATGATGATTTTTTTTTGACAACAAATGGAGATGTGTCCAGCTGAGGCACATACTTGTTGGCACATCTCGCATCCATTGTGGTTAGTCGTGTCCTGTAATGTTGGGTACCTTGGTGAGTGAGAGGCAGAGCTGGGTGTATTAGGCGTAGGGTACTATGCAGAGTCCATGTTCACTGATGCCCTCAGCAAGCGGAGCCATGTAGACATAGCAGACAAAGTTACTGAGGGACAGTCCCTGAGGAACTCAGCATCAGTACTCTGTGTGTTGCGCTGTGAAATGTATTAGGCTGAATCATCTGCTCCGGTCTGCAAGGGTGGAGACATTCCAGTGTGGTGTTTTACCTTGCCTCATGCCATAGTGGAGTCTAACTGCTAGTGTGTTGTGGAACATTGTTTCTTGCAATGATGCAATGTATTGTGTATATGGAGTGGCAGTGTGACCTACTTTGAGGATTGTGTGGATGTTGTTGTGGCATGTAGGAGGGACCTCTTGATGCTGTTGTTTGTCATGGCGGAGGATTGGGGATGTTCAATGTTCCTATGAACATCACTGGGTGCATGATGACCCTCTGGTTAAGGATTTAGACTGCATATGTGTGTGGAAAGATGTGCCTGTGGGTCTTCACATCTGTTTGGTCAGCAGGGGTGTAACTGCAAATGTCATGTAGCTCTCAGCATTTGCTATTACTGTGGAGGTGCATGTTCCAATGGTGGAGGCCATGTACTGTCACTGTTTGTGTGCTGTGGGGGATGCAGCCCTGTGGAAGATGTGCTGTGGGCAGGGGTGTGTGGGTGCTCCTTAAAGTATGTCCATCACGGTGTTTGTCATGTGAAACATGTAGCCAAGTGGACACCAGAGGATGGTGTGTAGTGTGGCTTACTTGGGCTAAGGTGTAGTGTGGTATGCCTTGCTTATGTTCATCTAGGTTGACATTCACCTTGATGATCTAGTGGTAGGAGACTGTACCAAGTGTGTATCTAAGGCAATGAGGCATGAGGGCCACAGTCTTTGCAGCAGCACTGAATTATTAGTAGGAATTCATACATGAGACACCATGTGAGTGTTGAATGATGTTGTTTCAATCACTGGTGTGAAGCATGTCCCTATTCCCATGCTTAAGTTAATAATATTGTGTGCTACTCTTCTTACCTTAGGATGTGCCTCTGATGCCAGCCACCTGCTGATGTTTTCCTTTCATACATACATGTGGTATGTCAGATATTTCATCATCACATACATACACCTTGGACTGAACCACAATCATGTTAGCGTGCAAGCATATCTGATGTTCCCCGTCACCCCCTCCTTGTACAAACTTGTAGTGTTACTCATTAGAACTAAAGTCATCATTCGTAATGTTGCACATTTGCTATGCTGTTGTACACACGTTACTACTCACTTTATGAACTTTGCCAGTTGGACTTTGCATGTTGTGGGTGCACATTGATGTAAGTGACACAACTTAGCAATTGGCAAGGTATGACAGGACTATAATGATCAAGGGCCACATACAGTAGGGTTGAGTTTGTATATGCACAGTCCATACATCAACATGACATTTAAGACATGCATGAGTGAGTAGTGTTTTTATTGTGTGAGAAGGGAGTGTCAAAATCATATGTTCACCTCATGGAGGGAGACCGCAGATAATTCATTGTACATCCATTGGCTAGCAGTAATTTGTTGTTCATCATTACTGTGGTACAATGTCAGTTTTATGTGCACCAGACAGTGTATATGTATAGTCCATGTACAATATGTCATGCTAACGCATGGTTCTGCGGAGGACTGGACAATCTTCAGACTCTTCTTCATCAGATGTGTTTGTTGTCACAGCTGATGGTGGACTCAGTGGTGCAGTTGACACGGGAGGCATAGACACATCAGGGGCTGCAGATGTAGATGGGATTGTACCAGCATCATGTTCGATGCCCATCAGGTACCGCATGAATGCACTGAGCATGAGTTGTTGATTTTCAAGCACAGCTGTTACATCATGTTGGTAGTTAGCCAATTTGGTCAGGTAGGCATCCTGTTTAGCATTCATATCTTTAAGGGTGTCCTGAATTTCCTTCAGTGTGTTGGCCACTTCAAGACTGCCACTTGTGTTAGGCATTTGTCTGTGCCTCTGCTGCATGACCTTTGATATCTCATTCATGGCGTGAAACAAAGTACGTGGTGGTGCATCATTGGTGCTACCAGTTTCCGCATTGCCACTATTGGATGTTAGGCAACGGAGCACTCCCTCTAGGGTGCCTGCCATGCTCTCAATGCCTTTACGCACCTCCTGTGCCAACTGCCCCTGTACATCCACGACACGTTGTTCAAAAATATTCAGCGTGTTTGGCGAGTGGTGAGGCAGAGATGTTGTGGGAGGTGGCGTAGGAGTGCTTCCAGGTTGGGCAAGCGGAGATCCCACTGTGCTGGTTTGCCTTCTGGGGCGGGGAGAGGGAGTCTGTATTGATAGTAAGAGGTCCTGGATGACGTCTGTGTCCACACTTGGTACACTTTCCACGGCGTCATCATCGGATTCAAACATAGGTTCCTGCTCATGAGGATGTGTACCATGCTCTGAAATAAAAAAATAGATGTATGTTTATGATCATGTCTGACATATGGTGTACAAAAGCACAATTCTCAGTCATCTACCCTTTTTGAGTTTGATGTGTGTCAACATGTCAAAGTTAAAGCTACACATCATCACTCATGTTACCTAAAATGACATGGCATGATTCATTTGATGGATTCTATATATTTGTCTAAAAACATGGCACATGGCCAGACAGTGCTTGCACACTTGCAACATTCAACTTGAGTGCATGTCCTGATGTATGTTTTGTTGGTGTATATTGGGGACTCATTCCAGCACAGTAGCAAGTCCAAGTGGCTTTATGCACTCTATATGTGTGCAACAGGTATCAGGCCATAATTACAGAGGATTGGGGACATGGATTTCTTACCATCTCCCATCATCCCACATGTCATAGCCATCACAGCTGTGTTGTTTGTATGTGGACCATTTCCTGTGTCTTCATGCTAATTACGTTACATTTTGATAATACAGATTGCTCCTGGTATGTTGCTCAACCTACACCCAGCTCCCCCTGTGTGCCCCTGCTGCCGCTGCTGAGTACACACTGGCAGGTGTGCAGTTCCACCATATTAGTGTCCCATTAGTGGCCTCATTACAACTATTTTACACACTGTTTGCACACCATTTTTGTTTCTGTGCCACTGTTCCACCACCCCATGCACACATGCTGCTCCCGCCTACCAGCTGCTCCTCCCTCCCACATCCCCATATGTCCCAAACTGTGCTCGACTGTGCTACTTGCGCACCAGAGACACACCTTAAGCAAGCCAGTCTGCTGCCATCTGCGCCTCGACCATGCCCAGCGGCAGGACCCCTTGTGGCCACTAACGCCACTACACCACACTCAAGTACTACGCCGGTACCCTCCATGCACTCAATGCCATCCAACACAACAGTTGTTTCCAGCCCACCACAATAACATACACACGGGACCCTTCTCCTGCCGCACATGCAGCTTCACATGCAAGTGAACCACCAAACCCCCATGGAGTGGACCCAACCACCTCTGATGCATTATCCACAACACCCACTCCACACGAACACAGCCCATGTGGCTCTGGGATGTGCTTGACACCTCCGCCCCAGATGTGTGATCATTAAACTTGAGCTGGTGGGACTAGTCCTCTGCAACCAACATCCCCATAGACATCCCAGACAGCTACAAGTTGAATCGCAGGGATTGCGCTGACTGATTTGGTGTATGGGTCACCATCGACCACAAGTCCCCCCTCAAGGTCGGCACCCATGCAGACAACACCATCAACACCGCCAACCACCTGCACATACACATCCACACCGACACACAACACCACCTTCAGAGGACCCTCATGTACAGCACACCAACCCTGTGCTCAGTTTTGCTGCTCGATCAAGGCCCTCCCCAGCACCCACACACTCCCCTCCACGCACCACATCATCCTGTGTGACCTGACCTTACACCTCAAGGACAACAACGACGACAACTCCACCATACTGATCAACTACCTGACCAGACCCGGCTGCAGACTACTCGGGACCAAACCCACGCCGCCAGCCACAAGCTGGACCCCGTCTTCTCAACAGGCACCCACATCACCTCCAACCACACCACTGACCTGCACTCGACCGACCATGCCTGCAGCAGAGCCACCCGGTTCACCGACTACCTCCAGACCTACCAAGGCACATGCCGGAAGATGGAGTGAACATGGCTCCATGGACACACACTGCACAACCACACAGTCCACAAGGACGCCACGTGTATACATCACCACCTCAACAGATTGGCAAAATGCTCCTCCTTCCAAACATTTCTGGATACCAATGCACACAACAGCAATGATGTCTTCTGCATCGTTATTGAACAGAGAAACCCATGCGAAAATGTTGTCAACATCCCACCCTCACAAGAAGTGTGGGACTCACTGTCCATCTTCTCACAGCGCACGTTTAGTGCCATCGACGACAGCTTCACCACCACATCCACACCAACTTTGCCAGACTCCACCTCCCCAGCGAGGACCACCAGCCCCAAACACAGCACATCCTGGTACTACGTCGACAAGGACGCAACACACAAGGTCATGAACTCCGTACACACCACCAGTACCATCACCACACCACTTATTGTAAAAGGCAGAGGAAGCGATCATACCCCAACTACACAAGTTCATCTACATTTACTTCAATGCAGCAACATTCCATGAAATATGGAGGCACGCCACAAGCAATGCCCTCCTCAAGATGCACAAGTCACACCCCGAGGCCCTCGGGGACTCACCGCCCATCTCCCTGCTCACGTTCCCAACGAAGTTCATCTAGGTAATGAAGAACATGCAATTGTGGCGCCGGCTGGAAGACCCCTACATGTTTCACCCGTCCCAGTCCAGATTCATACGTACATACAGCAGCAAGACAGTCCACATGTCCAGCACAGACAACATCATGCACCAACTAGCCAGCACCAAGTCAGCAGCCCTCTTCCTCCTGGACCGGTCAACCGCCTTTGACACGGTATGCCATCACACTCTGAAGACACACCTCCGAGAATCATGATTCCAATTGAAGGCCCTACACTGAAGAACGTCCTTTCTCTCCCGCAGCACCCAGAGCGTCCAGAGTGTCCAAAACCCATCCATCAAATGGGACGCCCTCAACATCATTTGCGGCTTACCCCAGGGGTCATCCCTCAGCACAACACTGTTCAACATGTACATGTCCCCCTCGTACAGGTGGGCCGCCATCACAGCCTCTACATCATCTCCTACACCAACAACACCCAGCTCATCCTCTCCATCACCAGGGACCCACTCACACCCTCAACAAACCTCGACGAGGGACTGAATTCCCTCACCAAGTGGATGAGGTGCAACAGTATGAAATTGTACTTGGACATGACACAGGTCCTCATCCTTGGACCCACACCCTGAGCCTGGGACGACTCCTGGTGGCCAACCACACTGGGAACAGCAACAACACCCACTGACCATGCACGCAAATTACTATACATCCAGTACTCCTCCCTCTCCATGTCTGAGCAGGTCGACGCCATGTCCTCCTCATGCTACAACTGCCTCCACATGCTATGCTGGATCTACAAGCGGATCCCCACCACAGACTGACATTAGTGTGACGCAGGCGCTGAGCAGCAGCGGACTGGACTACCGCAACGCACTGTACTGAGGATTCCCAAACAAACACTTACAAGTACAGCAACTCATCCAATACACTTACGGCTCATTGATTGTCAACGTCCCACACCGCAGCAACATCTTCCCCAAAATGTGAGACCTACACTGGTTCCCCATCAGCAAGTAGATTAGCTTCAGGCTCCAGACCCAGACGCACAATACACTCCAGTGGCCCGGAGCAGGCTACCTGTACAGCAGACTCAGCTTGTACACCCCCACACGCCAGGTCCACTCCACCAGCCTCCCCCTCACCACTGTCCACCGCATCCTATGACCAACCTCCAGCAGCAGATCCTTGTCCTACCTCGCCGCCAAGACCTTGCACACCCTCCCGGCCCACCTACGGCAGACCCAGGACCTACTCTCCCATTCAGAAGACTCATCATGACCTGTCTCTTTGAGCGGTAGCCGCAGCCCCTTCCCATCAGAGTGGGAGATCCAACAGGTGTTTTTACATGCTGGAAGAGTTGTTCCAAGGACACAGACTTCTGTTATCTCAGATTTATATTTTCAAGCAGCTGTGGTTCATGCAGACTGCAATGTAATGCATTCCACAATGTTGCAGAAAAAAACCTGCGCAGCCAAAACGCGTCTGCTAGACTCATAGTAGACATCCCGCACCAAGATCACATCACCAGACACCTAAGAGACCTCCACTGGCTCCCCGTCAACAAAATCATTACTTTCCGCCTTCTCACCCATGCACACAAGGCCCTTTATGATATAGGACCCAAATGCCTCAACACTCGACTGTCCTTCTACAAACCCACACGCCAACTAAGATCATCCAATCAAGTCCTCGCCGCAGTCCCGCGCATCCAATATTCCACCATGGGGGCCAAATCATTCTCCTTCCTGCCCGCCTAGACCTGGAACTCACTCCCCACCCACCTCCGCCTTACTCAGACCCACATCCCCTTCAGATTAGAACTGAAAACCTGGATATTCGACAAATAATGAACCCCTCCCTCTAGCGCCTTGAGACCCTCCGGGTGAGTAGTGCGCTATATAAATGCCCGAACTTGAACTTGAACTCCCTGGTACAATACTTTTTGTAGACCCTTCACAGTTCATGACATTGCATGACTACTCTTTCCACTACACGTCTGTAATTGAGCCGGCTACCTTACTTTATGCACTGCACAACATTACCTTCTTTGCACAGTTCCCCTTGTAGGGACTTACCCTGTGTGTCTTGCGGTTCCTCATGCTCTGCACTGTCCTGTCCTGGGACGCCAACCACCAACTCCTCTGGGATGACCGCCGTTACCCGCTCCTCAAGGTCATCCAGCTCTTCCTGTAGTGATGGGCTGCCTCCTCCTGTCACCCCAGCTTCTTTGCGGTTTCTTGCCATTTTCTCTTTTGTCCGGCGCTTTATGTCGTTCCAGCGTTTCTTCAGGTCAATGACTGTCCTCTTAGATTGGGCCACACAGTTGACCTTTGCCAATATGGACAGCCAAATTGCCTCTTTTTTTGATAGTGGCAACTTTGAACTGGCAAAGAGGTGGTGCTGGTGGTCTGTGACCTCATTTATGAGGATGGTGTTCTCCTCAGCGCTGAAATTAATTTTCCTCTTCCTCTTGCCATGGGTTTCTCCCTGTGTTTCAGGCTGCGCTTCCTGGGTGCCATGTGGCTGGACATCCTGGCTGCCATGTGGAAGGTCCCCTTGGCTGCTGCTGTGTCCTTCAGGCTCCATGGTAACAATTTTTTCCATTTGCGGGAGAATTGGGTGATGGATGCGTGTATTTTTGGCGTTTTCCAGATTGTGACGCAACGTAAATGTGACGCAGCGATGCGTAAGCTTACGTCAGTTCCGCGATTGCGACTTACGGCACTTTTCCCGCACTTGCGTGACTTTCCGGTACGTCAGGACGCCAGCGTCTGCGTGTCTTTTTTCCGGCTTACGGCATCACTTGCGACATGATGCGCCGTTCCATTAATGTGACGCATTCGCGTCGCAAACTTCTGACGCAGCGCGACGTAAGGAATTGTGGCGCATCCCTGCGCCTGCGCAAGGATGCGTCACTTTTCATAAATGAGGGCCCTGCTGCTAAGAACCGTGTCTACCATGAGGGTCACCCGTTCAAATCCTGAAGGGGAAGATGCAGCCTTTCATCCTTCTATGGTCGATAAAAACCGCATTAAGCGTATTTGACAATGAAAGTTCTCTTTTGTATTTTGTAAAGCACCGAGGGGCAGATTTACAAGAAAGTGACGCATCTATAGCGATGCGTCACTTCCCTTGTGCCACCCTAAAAAATGGGACGCACCATGGCGGAAGGATTGACAGATGCGTCAGAAATTCTGACGCATCTGTTGGGGCAAAAGTCACGCACTGCTTGAGTTGTGTCGCAAGCACGACGCAACTCCAGCAATGCATCTTGTGGCCTATTCCCACTACACTGTGTAATTCCTTACGCCTGCTTCAAGCAGGTGTAAGGCTTTGACTCAGTGGCGTCCTAAAAGTGATGCAGTGAAATCTTGTAGATTTCACTGCCTCATTTTTACGAGGCTTTCCTGCGTAGGAACGCCCCCCTGCTACATTATACCTGACGCAGGTATAATGTGATGCAGGGCTTTACAACGTGACGCATCTCCCTAGATGTGTCACGTTGCAAATAGGGCGCATTGTTTGTGCCACCACTGCGTCACAAAATGTGACACAATAGCGGCGCAAAGAGGCACAATGGGCTTGTAATTCTGCCCCCTAGAGACGTACACGAGAATACTGTGCACTATGTATAAATAAGAATACCTCTAGTAATAACTTCAAACAGTGGACGCTTATATAGTACATGTACACTTGACACATATTTTAATTCACAAATGTTGCACTATTTTAGTAAACACATCCTTTAGCCTAGAGCTCGTAATTACAGTGTACTATCGTAAACATATTCTACAATCACCACAGTTCCACTTTTCACTCAGTACTTTCTCTCAAATGTAACATGTGCATGCAAGTGCCTGTTAAAAAGTGCAACCCCTCATACATGTGCACACCCAGCCCCTGTTTCTGTATCCGACTTGTGCTACGGAAGACCTTCACATGGCTCCTTCAGAACTCAAGACGCACCGTCACACAAGCTCTCATCACCAGCAGATTGGATTACGGCAAAGCACTCTATGAGCAGATTGGATTACGGCAAAGCACTTTATGAGGATGTATGTCACTACAACGCATGCTTTTACAACGCATGCCATTACGACGCAGGTTTTACAACGCAAGTCGTTACAACGACTTGCGTTGGGGGGTGTTGGATAGTGAATAGTTTAATTCACTATTCCAACTACAGTCCCCATGGATAGTAGGGAAGGTGTTGGATAGCAATTAAACTATTCCCTATCCTAGAGCGCCCTCCAGCGCAATTCGTTGTAATGACTTGCGTTGTAAAAGTTGCGTCGTAATGGTAGTGCGTTGTAAAAGTTGCGTTGTAAAGGATGTTTCCCCTTTATAAGCAGATTGGATTACGGCAACGCACTCTAGGCAGGAATGTCCACTCACCTACTCCACAGACTCAAGACCATCCAGAACTCTGCCACAGACTCACCCTGGACCATCCAGGACGTACCCACATCACACCACACCTCAGAGAGCTCCATTGGCTTCCACTGCTGAAGCACTGCCACTTCAAACTCTTGACACACGCATTCAAAGCCCAGCACACCTTGGGTCCCACATACCTCAACCACCAGCTGAACTTCTACCAACCTAGCAGACCGCTCCGATCTGCAGCACTCCCGGTAGCACTCATTCCCCACAACCACAGAAGCAGAATGCGAGGCCACTCATTCCAATACATTGCAGACAAGTCCTGTAAAGGCCTCCCACATCACATTTGGGACTTCACCTCACTCCTCGAGTTCGAGAAGAAGCTCACGACCTGACTCTTCTGATCTACTTCACGGAAACCCCATAATCAGTCGGCCTGACTCCTGAGTCCATCTCGTGACCCCCGCACCTCCTCCTCACCTTGATACCCTCACAAATGGCAAGCTGTGCTTTGCAAATCTTCATAACATAGCATAACGAGCGACCCTTGACCCAACCAAGTAGGTCGCTCCTCCTCCGCACAGCACCGCCTGTGTCTCCCTGCCCCAGCTGCTGCTGTTGAGTACGCTCGAGGCCCTTCACCACCCGCAAGCTGCCACCTGCGCCTTATCCCTGGGGGCCAGTGGTAGGCCGTAGCTGCTCCTCCCTCCCACCTCCCCATATATGCCAGCCGCTGTGCAGCAGCGTCGCTGGCATGCAGAAGGCATGCTTAAGGCGAGCCCATCTGCGCCTGTCCGCACCTGGACCTCGCCCAATGCCAGAACCCCTGGTCCCCGCACCCACCACGACGACCGCCGCCACTACGATGCAAGCACTCTGCACGCTCTCAACTCCGGACGGAGACACACTTGCTTCAAGGTCATCCCGAAACGCACACATGGCCCCTTCACCTGCCGGAACTGCAGCTACACCAGCCTCAGAGCCGATGAACCACCGCCAAGAAAGACCCCAACCACCTCAGATGCATACTACTGAACACCCGCACCGCACGCAAACATGCCGTTGAGCTCTGGGACCTGCTCGACACAACATACCCGGACGTCGCCTTCCTGACAGAGACCTGGTTTAACGACTCCTCCGCACCCGACATCGCCATAGCCTTCCCAGAAGGCCACAAGATCACCCGCAGAGACGGCACCAACAGAGTCGGAGGAGGAATCGCCATTGTCCACAAAAACAGCATCTCGACTAGCACAGACGACGCGCTCAGCACCTCCAAACACATGCATTTCCAGATCCACGCAGACCCTAATTCCACCCTCAGAGGCACCCTCGTCTACCGACCCTCCCGGACCCCGCCCCCAGTTCAGCGACTCCATCACCGACTTGATAAGCACGCACACACTGACCTCCACCGACTACATCCTCCTCGGAGACCTGAACTTTCACCTTGAGAACAACAACGACAACAACTCCCCAACCCTGATCGATAACCTCGCCAACCTCGGACTGAAGCGACTCGTCACAACGCCCACCCACTCTGCCGGCCACACGTTCGACCCAGTCTTCTCCTCAAGCCCATACGTCTCCATCAGCCACACCACCGAACTCCTCTGGACCGACCACCGCTGCATCCACTTCGCCTTCCAGAAGCCAACCACACACCACCACACCCAACAGATCCCCCACCGCTGCTGGAGCAAAATCACCGAAGACCAACTACACGCAAACCTCGCTTCAGCCCACCCATCGAACGCTCCAACACCGCTGACGCTGCCCACAGCCTCAGACGCTGGATCGAGGACTGCGCCAACACCCTCGCCCGCTGAAGAAATCCCCCCACAGAGATACCAGCAAGAGGGCCAGCTGGTTCACCCCAGAGCTCCTAGTCTCCAAGCAAACCTGCCGGGAACTAGAGAAGAAAGGGCAGAGTGAACAAACTTCGGACAGCCACGCAGCCCACAAGGACGCCATTCGCAACCACCACCACCTCATCAGGGCAGCCAAGAGGACCTCCTTCAAAGACCGCCTCGACAACAATGCACACAATAGCAAGGAGCTCTTCAACATCATGAAGGAACTCTCCAACCCCAGCTCCAACACCAACGACATCCCGCCGTCGCAAGCCGTGTGCGACTCCCTCGCCACCTTCTTCCACCACAAGATAGCAGACATCCACAACAGCTTCAACACCCAGATAGCCCCAACAGACAGCAACCCAACAGACCCTCCGTACACCATCAACCACGACCCCCTGCTAGCCTGGAAAAGCATGAGCATCGATGGCACCATCAAGACCATGTGCTCAATCCACTCTGGCTCTCCGTCGGACCCATTCCCTCACCACGTCTTCAACAGAGCAAGCAGCACCATCGCACCCCACCTGCGCAACGTCATCAATCTCTCCCTCGAGACCGCGACCCTCCCAGAGATCTGGAAACATGCCAAGATCAACGCCCTACTCAAAAAACCTAAGGCAGACCCAAAAGACCTCAGGAACTTCCGACCCATCTCTCTGCTCCTCTTCCCGGCCAAGGTCATCGAGAAAACCGTCAACAGACAGCTAACCCGATACCTCGAAGAAAACTGAATCCTGGACCCTTCCCAGTCAGAGTTCCGCAGCAACCACAGCACCGAGACTGCCCTCATCGCCGCCACCGACGACATCAGGACCCTGCTGGACAACGGCAAGACCACAGCACTCATCCTCCTAGACCTTTCTGCCGCCTTCGACACTGCCTGCCACTGCACACTACGCACACGCCTCCACGCCGCAGGGATCCGAGACAAGGCTCTGGATTGGACCACCTCCTTCCTCTCTGGCAGAACCCAGAGCGTCAGCCTCCCCATTCTGTTCCAAAGCCTCCGCGATCATCTACGGCGTACCCCAGGGATCCTCCCTCAGCCCGACGCTGTTCAACATTTATATGGCCCCGCTCGCACACGTGGCCCGACAGCACGACCTCAACATAATCTCCTATGCCAACGACACTCAGCTGATCCTCCCTCACCAAGGACCCCATCAAAGCCAACCTCCACGAAGGAATGAAGGCCGTCACCGACTGGATGAAGACCAGCCGTCTGAAGCTGAACTCGGACAAGACGGAGGTCCTCATCCTCGGATCCAACCCTTCAGCCTGGGACGATTCCTGGTGATTGACAGCACTGGGGGCAGCCCCGACATCCACTCGCCACGCACGCAACCTGGGAATCATCCTCGAATCAACGCTCTCAATGACCAAGCAAGTCAACGCCGTCCCCTTCTCCTGCTTCAACACCCTCTGCATGCTCCGCAAGATCTACAGATGGATCCCGACAGATACAAGAAAGACAGTCACTCAGGCCCTCGCGGGTATGTAGTGCGCTTTACAAATGATTGATTGACAAATCTTCCTAACATAACATAACGTAGCAGCAGCTTTAGGGGAATCATTTTCTTCTGGTGTGCCAGATGTTTGCCACAAGTGCAAGGCACAATATTATTCAACATCTTTAACTTTGATCTTTTTTACCTTTAACCGTTGAACTTTAAGCTTTAACCCGTTTGCTGCTTTGAACATTCCACGCCGGTGCAGAGCATTCTATTAAGCGGGCGGGGCCACGCCAGCCAACAGACTTGCGCAGCACTACGGAGGTAGTGCTTGCGACAGAAGCAGCAAACGGGTTAAATTAATGCAGCACTGTACAAAATAAAAGAAGATGAATGAAATGCTTCCCTATTATAGCCACTTCTGGGCACGCGTTGGAACATGATGGATTAAACTAAGAACGGGTTTTCCAATTTCCACATTATTACCCTAGGTGTGCATAGAGACTAGGGGCCATATGCGCGAACGCATTTTCCTATAGACACAGAATGGGTAAAACCCTTTGATACATCTGGCCCTAGATATATTCATGACCCGAAAAATAAGACATTAGCTGCGTCACTGGTGTAACCTTCCTAAGCGTCTAAGTTCGGTGACTGAAAACACACTATTGCTATTTTATAAAACTTTGTGTATATTTTATGTGGTTCTCTTTGAGTTCCAAATCATCATAAAATCTTTGACTTTGAAAACTTACTATAACTCTGATCTCTTCTAAAATGTTGAAGATGGTATTTAAATGACAGCCTACACAGTAAGCAGTAACAACTCATTTGCAAAAATTGTTTCAGCACCCTCCATCTTGTTTCTGTGCCTTAGAGATGGAATAGACAATATACTTTCCCTCTAGACATCTGTACATATATCTGCTTATACATCTACAAACAAAGGAACACTTATACACATAAATCAAAGCAACACTAGTTAATATTAAATAAATCATTTATTTGAACAGTAACTTTTATCAGAGTAATCAAATTTATTTTTGTACATTAACCAATTGCCAACACAAGCACATGCATGTGCACACCCCGACACATATTGGTATAGATATTTTAAATAATTCTCGAACGTTATCACAGCTTTGTTAAATGCAAAGATTGACAATGCTCAATAAAGTCAGGAGACTACCATCCTGTCATCTGTGGGGAGGATTCATCCCAGCAGACAGTTCAATGTCTTTCATTATTCCTACATCTATAGACAGAATTAGATAACCTATGAAAAACTCACAAGAAAGATGTGATGAACTGAATATGTTCTTAATTGATAAAATAAAATGAATCAAAGATGATATAACAAGCAAATAAAGTTGGCTTCTTTTAGGTCATTTGATCAAGAGACCCTACAGTGTCTACTAACGAATTTAAAAGCAGCCTAGGTGCTAACCAATCACAACGCTGCATTGCAGCATTTTGATAGGCATGGGGAGTGCGGCTCTGACAGAGTCCGAGACGGAGGAGAGCAGTAGCGGAGATGCAGGACCAGCGGCACGGTAAGTGTATTTTTAAAAAAAAAATTACATTGTCCATCCCGCGCCCCCCTTTACTGTCTCCCGCACCACGCCACCCGTGAACCGTGCCGGCCGCCACTGGTGAGAACCCTGAATTATTAAAGAATTATCGGCCCATCTCATTGCTGCCTTATTGTGCCAAACTCCTTGAGGTTCATGTAGCACATGAAATTAGTAGTCATGCGCAAAACTCTAATTTCTTGGATCTTCATCAGGGCAATTTTCACCTTATATATAACACCGAAACAGTGAATCTTTCCGCCATTGACGACCTAGGATTTATCCACAGCCTTTGGCACAGTAGATCACAATATTTTACTCTATCGTGCTTAGGCTGCGGGTATCCCAGGGAGAGTACATACATGCCTGGCGTCATTCCTGAGGAGCAGAGTGCAGCAGTAAACCTACCTTCGATTACAGCTGGGGAGATCAGAGTGGAATGTGGGGTTCCACACGGCTCAGCTCTTTCATCTCATCGTTTTAATATTCAACCTTTATTAAATGAGTGGATTAATCAGGGATACCAGTTTTAATATTATGCAGATAACCCTCAGATTTTATTGTGCCTTGATGAACATGCACCTTCACAGCGAAAATCTTAGTTATGATTTGTTTCATCCATTTGGTCCAATTAGTCCTCGCCCATAGAAATGCGTACGCTCCCTATACCTAAGCGAGCGACTAAAAGACTAGGAGACCTAGTAGACCAACAGCTATCATTGAGATCTCAAATTAACACTGTGGTCTCAAAATGTATTTTTATTCTTAGGACCACTAAGAAAGTGCAACCTTTTCTTCCTTCAGAGGCCTTAAAGACAACCATTGCAACAGTGATTACAGCAAGGCTGGATTATGCTAATATTATATCTTGGCCTCCCCAAATTTGACATCCACAAATTATAATTGGTTCAGTACGTGGCGGCAAGATTTAGTATTTAAGGCCCCCCACACTACACCAGTCTTGAAAGAGTGTCAATGGCCACCTATTAAACAGCACATACAATTTAAAACATTTTTTTAGTTTAAAAGCCATTTACGGGCTGGCTCTGAAAATTTGTAGACAAACAAATGTCGAGAAACACACCTTCAAGACAACTCCACTTATCCACATCAAATCTACTGACCATGACAACATTTTGTAAAGCGAAATCTGGAAGTCAAAGGTTCTTGTGCTGGAACCTATGATTGAATTTCCTTCCACCAGACGTAAGATCACATAGTGATTTAATCACTTACAAGAGGGTCTTTAAGACCTGGCTATTCAATAAAGCTATTGACCACTAATCCTACGTGTCGCTGTTCTTTCCATGACACCATTCAGGTTATCTCCAGCGCCAAGAAACCTTTGGGTGACTGTGTACTTTATACAATTAACATTAACATCATTAACATTGACCATGTTGAAGTAACTCCCAGTGTTTTTCTTTATTACATTACACTGCGGTCAATATTCTGTACTCAACGTGAGAGGAACATTTCTGAAAAAGATATGTAATAGAACTTCTTAATGGTTCTAAATGTGTTCTCTGTCTGATAAATCTTTGCTCTATCTGTCCTTCTCAAATTCCTCACCTGCTCTTCCTCTCAAAATTTTAACTGAATATTCTAAAGGCAATATTCCGATAAATGTGACAGATCAAACTCCACTAAATCAAATTACTCAGTTAACGTCTACTCATAGTTCAGTGTGAGTCTCACTCTTTAGAAATCAAGCTTTTTTTACATCTGCTTCAGATAGGAATGTTACCTAAAATGTACATTTAATTAATTATTTCATTGGTACTTTGTATTTAACACACTACTTGGCTTATAACTCAACATTTCTACAAATGTATTTTTTAGAAAAGAAAATGTTTCTTAAGTATCATATTTACTTTGCTGCAGAGGCTGTTCCCAATACATAAATAAATAGTTTAACCAGCCGAAAAAATACATTCTATGTGATACATATGTCCTTTGCGTTGGTGAAGGCGAGTTAAAATTAATTTATTTGGGTGTTTATATTCTAAATCTGAGCATTACCTTAATTACCAATTTTTAATTTAGAATAATGTGTCGAAAAGACCCAGCTATGGGACATTCTCGTAGTCAAGAATGAGATTTATATATATCTCTTGTTTTTTCGCCCATGGGACAATCGCCTAGTCACGCACAAGATCTTCTATTTATATCTCTTGTTTTCTCACCCATGAGACAATTTCCTAATCAAGTATGAGATCTATACATATCTCTTGTTTTCTTGCCCATGGGACAAACTTATAGTCAAGCATTTGATCTCCTATAGATATCTCTTGTTTTCTCACCCATGGGACATTATCCCAGTCAAGCATGGGATCTACTATATATATCTCTTGTTTTCTTGGCAATGGGACATTCTGCAAGTCAAGCATGAGCTATTCTATATATATATATCATATTTTCTCGCCCATGGGACATTCTCGTACTCAAGCATTAGATATCCTATAGATATCTCTTGTTTTCTCACCCATGGGCCATTCTCCTAGTCAAGCACAGGATCTACTATATATATATCTTGTTTTCGTGGCAATGGGACATTCTGCAAATCAAGTGTGAGCTAATCTATACATATCCAATATTGTCTCGCCCATGGCACATTCTCGTAGCGAAGCATTAGATCTCCTATAGATATTTCTTGATTTCTCGCCCACGAGCCATTCTCCTAGTCAAGCATGAGATTGCCCATATATATCTCTTGTTTTCTTGGAAATGGGACATTCTGCAAGTCAAGCGTGAGCTTTTCTATACATATCTAATATTTTCTCGTCGTTGGGACATTCTCGTAGTCAAGCATTAGATCTCCTATAGATATCCCTTGTTTTCTCGCCCATGGGCCATTGTCCTAGTCAAGCATGAGCTCTACTATATATATCTCTTGTTTTCTTCTGAATAGTCATGAGGATCTCCAGCAAAGGGAAGAGGGGGTGGGTAGTTGTAGATGCCCCCCATAAAAATCGACACAGTTGCCAAAATCATCACCGGAGTCACCAAGAAGAGACAGAGCCGGTCGACCGTCCGCGCCATCCGGTTCCAGTTGTCCTTCTCCTGTAACGCAACAGGAGAAAGAATAAGCAATGCATTGAGGGAAACAAGTCAAATCCTTGTAAAATGGGGTGAAAATCAGAAGAGAAAGATAAGACAGGCAGGGGATTCTTTGATTTTGAGGTTTAGAGGATTGTAATAATTCACAGATAAAGTAATAGGAAACTTTTCCATGGGCAGATCTAAAACCTAATGACTCACTGTTAGAAGGCTAATTTATGAATGAGATACTGCAATTTGGGCTTATTGACACTGAAACCAACAAAATACATTTATCTAAAAATGCCAACTATTTTCTCAATGTATTAGTACAAGTAATAAGTTGTGGGGGTAGTTTTATGACAGACATCTTGGACACACGCCCAGGTTGTGCTTCAATGGTTTCCAGACCAGTTTACCATTTATCATCCACCAAACTGCTAGAAATACCAAATTATTCTTTAAATAGTTTGCATTCATTAGAAAATAATCTATCAAAACAGCAGAACCTTTTACTTCATATTTTACTATCTGTGGTAATAAAAGCCTGGGGTAGTAGAAAATACATAATATAGACATAAGATATATGCTGAAAGTTGGGGTGTTGTGACCGAGCCTTTTGATGTAAAGTGGGTGCAACTAATAGAACATACATAGGGGAGAGCTATAGATCACAGCTTCAGTGACCGCCAAAATGAAGAATTAAGGAAAACACACAATTGCCTGGAGGGAAAATACCCCATATTCCCAGTCACTGAACCCAAGTCAAATGAACAAACTTGAAAGTTATCAAAATTACTTAGAAATACAATACCATTGTAGTTGTATAGTAACTGGTAAGACATTAATGGTGTAATGAGTAATTTCTAACATGATACTCAAATGAAAGGGTAAAATGGTTAATTGATTGCTAGTATAGAAATTAATACAATTTCAGTTGATCCCTTGCACGCCCTGCTGTCAGTTTACCTCCCAGTTACCGGGGGTCCCACTTGACAGACCCCCAAAGTCCCAAAGACAAACTGTGACCTTTTCAAAGAAAAGGAGAACTGATAAGTGTCCCTCACTCCTCTACTGAGGTATGCTCTGGCAGGTAAGAGTGCTAGTAGTCAGGCAAGCCTGTCAGATAATCTCTCATCAGGTTGGAGTAAATGCTGAAATCAGCACACACACAATATTTGGTATTTTACACTATATTATACATTATTCTGCTCTAGAAATCATATGCACTTGCTTGATTAAGAATTTCAGATGGATCTCAGCAAATATACTTGTTACGACCAAGGTTAGATAAGTTATAATAATTTTTCATCACAGATTCCTAATCTTTTAGTCTAAAACCTACCTAAATTATTCCCAGTGGACCAGCATGGTTAAATTAGATGACCAGAAGTTACCAAGTCATGTAAAGTGAATTTCCGACTTGAGGCCTGATAGCACAATAAGGTACATTTAGAAGCTGTAGGACTTGGCCTTTTTGTCTAAAGTTCCCTAAACATTTTGCTTTCCCCTTTGACCGTTTTCTTGACTTAGAGTTGCCAATTTAGATTCTTTGGGTACTTTGCCACTGTTGATCAGTGTCAAAGTACAAGTGTTCCATGTGTAAAGTGTGATGGTAATTGGTTGGCCATGAATGGTATGTGTTTTTTTATTTTATTTATATTTTGTTTGCCCTCCTGCCCTGCTACCCCTGTTCCCTGCCAGCCTCTACTGCCTGGAATGTTATGTTATGGTAAGGTACAGTATGTTATAGTGTTGTATGCTATGGTATGGTATGCTATGGTATGGTATGGTATGGTATGCTATGCTTTGGTATTGCATGGGATGGTACAGTATGTTATGCTATGGTATGGTATGATAAGGTATGGTACAGTATGTTATGGTAAGGTATGGTAAGGTATGGTATGGTAAGGTATGGTATGGTATGATAGGGTATTTTATGGAACAGTATGCTATGGTATGGTATGCTATGGTATAGTATGCTATCTTATGCAATGATACAGTATATTATGGTACAGTATGGCATGATATGATATGGTATGGTATGGTATGGTATGCTATGCTATGCTAAGCTATGGTATGGTATGAAACGGTATGGTATGGTATGGTACAGTATGTTATGAAATGGAATGGGAGGGTATGGCATGATTAGTATGTTATTGTATGGTATGCTAGGCTATGGTATGGTATGGTATGATAAGGTATGGTACAGTATGTTATGGTACAGTATGTTATGGAATGGAATGGGAGGGTATGGCATGATTAGTATGTTATTGTATGGTATGCTATGCTATGGTATGGTATGATAAGGTATGGTACAGTATGTAATGGTACAGTATGTTATGGAATGGGAGGGTATGGCATGATTAGTATGTTATTGTATGGTATGCTATGGTATGGTATGGTTTGGTATGGTATGATAAGGTATGGTACAGAATGTTATGGTATGCTATGGGATGGTATGTTATGGTATGGGACGGGATGGTATGGTACAGTATGTTATGGTAATGAATGCGATCGTATAGGATGTTATGGTATCGTGTCGTTCAGTATGCTATGGTGTGGTATGGTACGGTATGATATGGTATGCTATGGTATGGTATGCTATTTTATGATATGATACAGTATGTTATAGTACAGTATGGTATGATATGGTACGGTATGCTATGCTATGCTATGGTATGATATGGTATGGTACAGTATGTTATGGTATGGCATGCTATGGTATGGAATCATATGGTGAGGTATGGGAAGGTATGGTTTGGGACGGTATGTTATGGAATGGTATGGTATGAAACGCTATGGTATGGTACAGTATGTTATGGTATGGCATGCTATGGTATGGAATTATATGGTGTGGTATGGGAAGGTATGGTTTGGGACGGTATGTTATGGTATGGTATGGTATGAAACGGTATGGTATGGTACAGTATGTTATGGTATGGCATGCTATGGTATGGAATTATATGGTGTGGTATGGGAAGGTATGGTTTGGGACGGTATGTTATGGTATGGTATGGTATGAAACGGTATGGTATGGTACAATATGTTATGGTATGGCATGCTATGGTATGGAATCATATGGTGTGGTATGGGAAGGTATGGTTTGGGACGGTATGTTATGGTATGGTATGGTATGAAACGGTATGGTATGGTACAGTATGTTATGGTATGGCATGCTATGGTATGGATTCATATGGTGTGGTATGGGAAGGTATGGTTTGGGACGGTATGTTATGGTATGGTATGGTATGAAACGGTATGGTATGGTACAGTATGTTATGGTATGGCATGCTATGGTATGGAATCATATGGTGTGGTATGGGAAGGTATGGTTTGGGACGGTATGTTATGGTATGGTATGGTATGAAACGGTATGGTATGGTACAGTATGTTATGGTATGGCATGCTATGGTATGGAATCATATGGTGTGGTATGGGAAGGTATGGTTTGGGACGGTATGTTATGGTATGGTATGGTATGAAACGGTATGGTATGGTACAGTATGTTATGGTATGGCATGCTATGGTATGGAATCATATGGTGTGGTATGGGAAGGTATGGTTTGGAACGGTATGTTATGGTATGGTATGGTATGAAACGGTATGGTATGGTACAGTATGTTATGGTATGGCATGCTATGGTATGGAATCATATGGTGTGGTATGGGAAGGTATGGTTTGGGACGGTATGTTATGGTATGGCATGCTATGGTATGGAATCATATGGTGTGGTATGGGAAGGTATGGTTTGGGACGGTATGTTATGGTATGGTATGGTATGAAACGGTATGGTATGGTACAGTATGTTATGGTATGGCATGCTATGGTATGGAATCATATGGTGTGGTATGGGAAGGTATGGTTTGGGACGGTATGTTATGGTATGGTATGGTATGAAACGGTATGGTATGGTACAGTATGTTATGGTATGGCATGCTATGGTATGGAATCATATGGTGTGGTATGGGAAGGTATGGTTTGGGACGGTATGTTATGGTATGGTATGGTATGAAACGGTATGGTATGGTACAGTATGTTATGGTATGGCATGCTATGGTATGGAATCATATGGTGTGGTATGGGAAGGTATGGTTTGGGACGGTATGTTATGGTATGGCATGCTATGGTATGGAATCATATGGTGTGGTATGGGAAGGTATGGTTTGGGACGGTATGTTATGGTATGGTATGGTATGAAACGGTATGGTATGGTACAGTATGTTATGGTATGGCATGCTATGGTATGGAATCATATGGTGTGGTATGGGAAGGTATGTTTTGGGACGGTATGTTATGGTACAGTATGTTATGGTATGGCATGCTATGGTATGGAATCATATGGTGTGGTATGAGAAGGTATGGTTTGGGACGGTATGTTATGGTATGGTGTGCCATGGTATGGCATGGTATGGTCTGTCTGCCTAAAAGTGTTCTCTGGCCCAAACGAACAAGGATGTTTGAGCATGGAAGGTACTTCAGAGCACACACCTGGAGCTTTAGTCACTTATAGCTAAGGAAGTGTACATGCGAAGATGAAAATAAACAAAGTCCTTTTTTCCCTATAGAATTAGTAACAAGGGCGAAGTTGTGGCACCACCTTCTACCAGAATAGTGATTAACTTCTTTGCATAAAGGTGAACCTGCCAGAAAAGAGAGAAAGGAATTCGAGTGAATGCTTTCATTTACCATGGAGTGAAGTGTTTAGCCAGATGGGTGGTGCTGCAGTGACGTATATCAGAATGACCCCAAGCTAAGAAATGATGAACGTGCGGCTAAAGTATTTTGAGTGATCATTAATTTAGTATTTTCTATCGTTCTGGAAATACAATCACTCCGTCACATCCCTTTTCAAATCTGAGGCAAAGATATTACTGTACGTGTTCTTTTGTCTCCAACCGGGCTCAAAGTTTGACAGAACAACATTAGTTAGGGACAATGGACCTGGACTTCTAAAGATTGTTAAAAAACAATATCAATTGGTAGGTAGCCAAAATACTCATGAAATAAATTTACCTGATCAGACATTCCTTTCACCCCAGACGACTATGAAGGCTTCATTCACAACTTCCTGGCACTTTTGTATAGCACTTTTCATAGATTTCTGTGCCTATTTCTATTGCTTTTTGTGAATTGCGTCAAATACATAAATATAGGCAAATCTTAAGCGTAAGGTTATGAAGCTCAATTTTTCACATATTTATTTGCATTTAGCCCCAAGTTCTTGATTAAATTGCTAGAAGAGATCACAGACCTCATTGTAAGCATTCCTGTCCCTCATGTGCTTGACTATGAAGTTGGCGCCTTCGATGGACGGCGTCACTTCGGTCAGCAGTTGCTCCTGGACTTCATTTTGGGTAAGAGGTTTCATGCCTGGACAGAAGGACGAAAAAATAATTTAAGAAAACAGAACTTTACTGATGATGCAATTAGGACGAATTCACTATTTATGATTTTACATGCCAAGCCCTGTTGGATTTTGCTAAATATTTAATTAATTGGATTTTGGTTGCTGCAGGCTTACTATCTAGAGATATTAATAACCTTTACCATTGTTTGGGGAACTTTCTCAACAATGTTAAAAAGAAAAAAATTAGCATGAAATTAGATCATAAATAAATCATCATTAATAGTTTCATGTCACTTACATTAGTTTCATGGCAACATGTTTTCCCTATCCTCTAGTAACGTTTTAAACCAAATCACCACCATGTTTTTGTTTCTTTGGGCATCTAACCGCCCCTGACAGGCTATGATGTTTCATCATGAATTTAAGTCACTCTTTTTTCACTTGTCGGGGCTAACAAACCATTTGACAAATGTCTTGCACTCCCACTCCTGTTGTATTTATTGATATTCATGCTACTATGATTTCTCTAATTTCTTTATTCTGGAAGATTGTTTATTAAATGTACTTGGCAGCAGTATTATATAGCATGTACCATACCACTGAGGGGCCAGAGTACTTTACAGAGTCACATAAGTTTTAGATTTAGGATGGTAGGTATAAAGGAGCAAAGAGGCCTGAAGGCCACCAACATTACAGTAAAATATACAAACAAAAATGGGATAAAAATGGAAGAAGGATGCTCTTAAATTTATAATTGACATGTACAAGGTGAGGTTGACCTCTTTATGACTTTAGTCATTAATGGGAGAAATTTTATGCAGTGAAAATTATTCAGGTCTTCTGGATCAGCATTGGGTTTTACGGGGTTCGGGGGAGGGAGTGGTGTGGGACACTTGTCCTAGCAACAGGGATGCTGCAACTCACATTTTCAGGGATGTGTTTATCAGGTTTATCCAGCAGATTCTCTAGAGATGAGTCAGTAGGAGGAGGGTTCAGTGCTCATTGTTATCTATGTACTTCTTTTGGGAGACCTCATCAAAGAAAGACCAGGTTTCTGCAGATTTCTTGGTTGGAGGATGGGGGTCCATAGTAAAAACTGCATGAGTTGAGAGGGTCTCAATCCCTTTGATTTTCTCTTCAAAGCATTATGAGAACTCCACTCCCTTCTTTGGTATTATTTATCAGCGGAATTTGATGGATTGGTGATCTTTTCAAGTATTGTGAATAGGTTCTTCAGTCAATTGTTTGGCTTGCTCAGTTTCTGTTATGTAATATGTGGATTTCTTTTCAAAGATAATTTTTTGAAGTGTCTGTATTCTAGATGTTGTGTTACTTGAAGGTGATTGTTACTAGATGTGTTCTTTAGCTCTGAGCAACGTCTTCACAAGTTGGCAGGTGTACCAGGGTGCTGGGCTGATTTCTTCTGCCTTAGTCCTTTTTGCTTTTTAGGGCAAAAAGGCTGTTTAGTATTTCAGATGCTTCCCCTTTTTGTTAGTGAGTCGCATGAGGGCTGATCTCTTGGTTCTAGGATGGATAATACAGGGCTGAGGAAACTTTGGTGGCAAGAGAGGAGGTGTTTATGTACTTAGGGGGTCATTAGGATTGCGGTTTTTCTGCATCCTCCGGGCCGGCGGAAGTGTCCGCCGGCCCGGAGGATGAGGAAAAACTGCTGCGGAGCCTTCAAAGACCCCCCATCAGATTAGGATGGCTGCAGGGTCAGGAAGACCGTCCGCAGCATTTCCGCCGCGGTCGCCTTCCGACCGTGGCGGAAAAGCACTAACATGTCTGGCGGTGTCTATCAGACACCGCCAGGCATATTAAGATGTCTGCATTTCTATGCCTTTCCACGGCGGCATTTCCGCCGTGGAAAGGCATACAGACTTTTGTTTGGGGGCCCGTTGCGGGCCCCCAGGGGTGAAGGGGGGAGGGGGGTGCACATGGGGGGTACCTATGATACCCCCCTGCCTTTGCATGCACCAAGCGGCAGGCACCGCGCGGTGCCTGCCGCTTTGTGCATGCAAATGCACTGCTTTCATTTTTAACATTGCGGCGGGTGCTGCTGCAAGCAGCACCCGCCGCAATGTTAAAAATACAGGATGTGACCGCAAGGGTGGCGGTCACATCCTAATTTGCACAGAGGGACCGCCGCTGCCCCTGCGGACGGTCCCTCCTACTCTGGGGTGGCGGACGGACGCAGGTCCATCCGCCATCCTAATGAGCACCTAAGTGTCTGCTAAACGAATTGTTTTGAATAAGATTACAGAGACAGCTTAGATAAGACTCTATGCTCTGACTGACCCTTTCTGTCTGATCGGTTGGCTGTGGATGGTAACCTGAGGATAGAACTTGATGTTCACCTAGGGAAGAGCAGATTGAGGGGCAGAACCCAGACATGTATTGAGAGGCCCTGTCAGAGTTTATGGTGTCAAAGAGCAAATGCAGGTGAAATATATGAGCCATATATTTGTTACCTATCATGCTGGCAGTCGGAAGCCTCCAACATAGGGAAAAATGAGCAACATTGAAAAAATGCTCTACAGTGACCGTGATCAGTGCATTTTTATAGTAAGTGGGAATTGTGTGTAAAGGATGAGGAGAAGCAGGCAAAAGCTGAAGAAAACCAAAGAGCTTATCATGGATTGCCTTGGACTATGCACAGATAGGGAAAGAGTGATTTGACATAGAGATAAACATCCTGGTGATCAGTAGTCCACCGGAAGGAATGCAAGATACATTCGAAGGTTGATTTAACTGCACAGTGCCCTGCTACCTCCAAATCATGACACATTTCCAGAACCTTGGTTTGAAAACACGTTCCAACAAGGTCTGCTGGAAAAAATATAGATTCTGGTTGTACTTGCCTCTGCAGAGCATCAAGATCTTCTAGAGAGATCACAGCATGAACACCTCTCACACGCTGTAAGAAGGACTTTCCCGGACAGTTAGCTTTGTCAGGGAGTAAAAGGACAGGTGTCCCGATACCCTAAACCACAATTGCTCATCTGGGCAAGGCATCAGCATGAATTATTTGAGTGACGGAGATGTGAGTTACAAAACAGTCATAGTTAGAAAGGAATTGGCCCTATGTCTGCTATTTTTACAGTGCATGCTCTACAGAAAATTGAGGTTTTAATCATCTGTCTGAACCTCTAAAGGTTCAACTGCCCCCATCAAAAAATGCCTTCCCTTCATACAGACATGTTTAAGGGTCAAGAGCTTTTATTCCAAAATGGAATACCTTGGTTCACAAGGGTTCTAGACATGGGCGAGATAAAAGATGGGATGGTTGAATGATATTGTTCTCCACCTGGAGCTCAAGCAGAACATTCCAAAAACAAAATTAGAGACATTGGTTGCCACAATAAATATTTTGGATGTACCTGAGTGTCTGAGAATAGGGGCTTGTGTGAAAGCCTTCTTGAGCTTGATAAAGGTGTCTTGAGCATATTAAGTTAAAACAAAACCTTTAGTAGGGTCTCCTTCATAGCAGCAGAAATGTGACTGTTCATTTCAGCAAAGTTATTAATAAACTTGCTGTAAAAGTTAGCCAGTCCCATACAACTCTGGGTCTTCTTGATTGACTTGGGGGTTGACAATTAAAAATTGCAGAGATCTTAAGAAAGTTCATAGTTGGTCCACCTTGTGAGAGACAGTATCCCTGATACTCCACTTCTGTTCTCTCGAATTCACATTTCTTTGCCTGACAGGTTTTCCCTGAAATGTAGAAGGACTAAATTAGCAGAGACTTAATGCTCTGGAAAGGAAGCAGAGAATATCTAAATAACTTCCAGGTATACTACAAGAGACTGGTTCAGAATGTCATCAAACCTGCTACTGATGAACCTCTGAAAAAACACTGGTGTGCGTGTAAGGCCAAAGGATGTCCAAAAAGTCATCTTCCACTCATCACCTTCCTTAACCCCTTCCATGCTCATGACGAGCTCAGCTCGTCATGGCATATTCCTCTCAGGTGCTCATGATGAACTGAGCGCAACATGACCACACCCGTTTTCATTTCTGTCTAGCACAGCAGGGGAAACTCTCAAGCAGCGATGAGGTTAATCCAGAGCAGATGGTAAGCTCTACTGAGATTTAACATCGTGAAATATTTTGCACAACAAATGGACTCAGGTATATCCTTAATGAGTGGAAGCAAGTAACGGTCCTTCTTTATGATCTTATTTAACCCATGTTAATCGATGCAAGGTCATAGCTAGTTTGACTTTTAAGGGACGAAAAAAGTGGGGCTCCAGCATGTGATGTTGAAAGGACAATTAACACATTTTGAGATTCTCATCTAAATATTCCTTTAAAAAGTATTTCTCATGCTGGGATAGAGAGTACAGTCTACCTGGGGGAATTATGACTCTGGGTACAGTTGGAAGATGTGATTATATCCAAAGCAATTGTCTCATTTTGATAGTTTAAAGACACTAAGAGCTGAACTTTGATAGATGTCATGAGACTAGAAGTCAAAGGATTACATCTTCCTAAATTGACATTTTAGTCATGCTGCCCAGTCTAAGTCAACATAAATGCAGGAGGCACTGAAATCTAACAGAGCAGGACGGACTTGCAGGATCAACTCTAACAAGAACATACTTGAATTGGATCCACAGAAGGAACTAACATCTTGAAGGAGAGTTGAATCTCCTTCCCTATTTTCTCTTACAAAGAATGGGACCTGGCAGTTCCATGTGGCCTTGAGAGACAAACAGTATCATTCCACAGGAGGTGGTTAGGACTCGCACAATAGGGACACAAATGTTCCTCACATCTTCATTCTCTTTATTCATTGGACAAGAGTCCTTCAGAAGTACTGAGCCTCATTGGCTCATCAGGCAAGGAACAACAGTCTCAGTAACTGCCTCAGTTTGCCTAACATCTCGGGAAGAAGGCGTCATTTCATTTCTCCTTTCATTAAGTCAGTGGGCAATCATGAGGACCTGGTTCAGAAGTTCAGTAAATAAAGAAGCTCGTGGAACTCTTGCCAGTCTATCGTTTAAGACCTTCTTTAACCCTCTCTGAAATAAAGTTACTAGTGTTCCACCCAGCTAGTGTCAGCAACAAGTTCGCAAAATTGAGTACTTCAGAATTTTCCTGAGAGATCTCACACAGGGTGTCCTCGATGGAAGCTCTGTGACCTGTGCTCTCAAAGATTTTCTTCAACTTTGCCAAATAAAATTGCATAATTATCCAGGCTAGGCTCTGCAACAACAACTACAAGAATTGCCCAGTCTGGAACTGCACAAATCAAGACACCAACTTTGGATCTGTTAGAAGAAAATTGTCCAGGTCAAAAGGCAAAATAAACATCCAGGCCATCCCAAAACTCATTCAACCCCATAGGATCTCTAGAATACTCTGATGTTGAAGGGCGATGGTAAGCAGAGCGCAAGGCCTGGAATGGATTGCTTGATGAAGGGCAGTAGTATTGGGCCTCAATTGGTCTCATTCCAGAGTTTGTTGCTGGAGAACAGTGGTCAGGTTAATACTAGGATCCATGCTGGAAACAGTCAGAAGTTTTTGTTTCATTTTTTTAAAATTCCAAATATCAATATTAAAAGAAGCTAAATATGTGTAACACTTAAAAGTAGCCGCAAACTGCGCATAAAAATATATTAAAAATAAATGAACTAGAATTATAATAAAACAGAACTGGTGCTTCCTAAAAGACGGGTGAACCTAGAAGATGTAGGAAAGTCCTTTTTTTGGTGTAAATGCATATTACTGGAAAATAAGGTTCATAATCACATAAATACAAAGGACTATTAGCTTTGCATTAGTGTGACCTGAAGACACAGTTCAAACACATTGGCAAAGCCCAGGGGTATTTTTAGAAAGGCAATGTCACTCTTGTTTTCTTGCACATCAAACCAGTAATCACTACTTTCCTGATGCAGGCTGTGGTGTTAAGCCAGTAATTGGGCGTTAGTCAGGGCAAACCAGGTAAAATCTACCAAATTCATAATGGTGTCCTCAGTGTCTGATTAATCCAAAGTCATCACTAAAGGAAGGTGGTTTTTAGTATTTGAGCTGAAGCAATGGAGAAAGACATTTCCCATTTCAATTAGTTCATAAACCAGGGAGCTTCAGGCTACGAAACTAAAACAAACTAAAATCCATTTGTTCAAGGAAGCAGAATAAGTGTTTCCACAAATAGGACACGTTACAATGCAAACATTTACAACGCATGCTTTTACAATGTGGTTTTTACATACCAACATCCATTTCAACGCATGATTTTACAACACATGCCATCACAATGCATTTTTGAAACTACATTTACAACACATTCCATTACAATGCATACCATTACAATGCATAATACTTTTAGGGCAACAGTAGGGTAAGTGTTGGATAGTATAGGGGTTCATCATCATCGTCATTAATACTTTATTTCGGCCTCTCGGGCCATTAAAGTGCATCGTTAAAACAAATAATATACACGTCTGGTTTAAAAACAGTGAATGCTGGTAAAAATTACTATTCCCACTCCAGTGAGTGCAACAGTAGGGTAAGTGTTGGATAGTGTAAGGGTAAAAATTACTATTTCCATGTACCTCAAAACTCATACCCACCCTAAAACGTAAAAAATGCCCATTACTTGCCTTATAATGCGTTGTAATGGCATGCGTTGTAGTGACATGCGTTGTAATGGCATGCATTGTAGTGACATGCGTTGTAATGGCTGCGTTGTAATGGCATGTGATGTAAAGGCTGCTGTGTTGTAACAGCCGCGTTGTAAAGGTAGTGCGTTGTAATGACTGCGTTGTCATGGATTTTTCCCATTTCCACAGTGTTAGTGCTACATTTTTAGTTCATTGCCTTCAGTGAGCTATATAAATGCATTCATTCAGACATACTCCCACACTCACCCTTACATGGGTACTCACACACTCACAATAATTCACTCATGTACTCTCACTCACTCACACACTAACAATCACTCTCACTCACTCACTCACACACTCACAATCACTTACTCATACGCTCTGACTCTCTCTCAAACTCACTCACACAGTAACTCGTTCAAGGCTACACTCACGCCCGGTGATGACATAGAGAAGCTCCAGTGAAGGCTCCTTACTTACTTGCAGGAGTGGTTCTGCTGGTCAGACCGTGGCGCTCTGACTGCTTCTCAAACATCAGTTCACTGCGCGATTTGATGTTGAAGTACTCCTCTGCCTTGACGATGTACCCCACAGAGCTGCTCCGCCTCTGCAGGACACCATCCCAGGGCTCCACTGGGCTCTCTTCTGGCTGGGACATGTGCAGGATCCGAGGCAGCTTGTACAGGAAGAGCTAGGACCAAAAACACAAACAACAGTTCAGCATCATCAGCAATAACAACTACTATATGATGACACATTTAACTAGTGTTCCAGGTGCTATATCACACTTCCAAGTTGGGTACTAGTTGACCTCAGTTTGCCTATACTTACTCTTTTAGTTAGCCTCATATGTGCTGCATGGCCGACCTTTGGTCCCACTGTTGTGCTGATGAAATTATTGGGGGTCACACCTGGTAGGTTTCCTAATCCCCAAAAGGAAGCTATGACCTTTTCCGAGAAAAGGAAACTGCCAGGTGTATCTTACTCCTCCTGCTGAGTTATGCTGGATAAGGGTGTTAGGAGTCAGACCAACCTATCAGGGAATATTTCATCTGCAGGGGATATATTGGAAACCCACACTGAACCCCAAAATCTGTACACACATTAAAGTAATAAAATAATATTTATTATGTACTATTCTCACACAAGATATGTCAGCATTATTACTATAATTATTAACAACTCTACTAACAAAATGGATAAAAGTGTGAACGATAACTACAGCCTTATTATATTTGTATACTTCAGAGCTATGATCTAAGTGCAATGGGTATACCAGATATGGGTCCTGTGCTCACTGTGCCACTGCAACTGAAGGGCCCAAACCAGGATGAAACCGGTCTTGTGCTACTTGTGTTCCAGTTCAGCCGGGACAGTTTGGGCTGGACTGCTCCTATTAGAGCATTTCCAAGATTGACTCTACTTGGGCCAGTGGTCGAGTCATGCCACGTACTCTACTTGGACCTTTGTTATTGACTCAAGCAAAGACTGCACTTGGGGCATTAGTAGACTTGGGACAAGCAGTAGACTCTTCTTCAGTGCATCCTGGAAAACTGGATGAAACAATGGATGGAAGGTGGATGCAAAGATGGAGAGGGTGGGGTCAGAAGGGGGTGGATGTGAAGATGGAAAGAACATTAAGACAGAATATATTGGAGAGCAAAGGTTCAGAGGAGAACATCAGTTCAAAGGGGACAGTTGAGATAGAAGGAATACCGGTGCTGAGTACAGATTGCTGGATCATTTTATGCAGAGAGAAAGGGAGAACAAAGGAATAGAAGTTTAGACAACTTTCTATATTTGGTTTGTTTGGTCTATAACACTCTACCTTTCAGCCACTCAGGAGCTCCTCAAGACATTGATTGCAATGCTGGGCAAATATTTAATCTAAGATAATGTACATACACAGGTGGGAGAACCAGTAAAGTGCATTATGAATTAGCACCAGCCCATGGATTCCTAACTGACAATATTACCAAATCCTAGCGGCTGCATGAAATATATCCAGGACACTCTTATGTGTTAATCTCCCTGCCTATACAGGATATGGATATTCTCCTTCATCTCTGGAATAGCCAGACTGCTCTGAAATCTAGCTGGCCTTTTTGAAATCTAATGGGACCTGGTAAAATTTGAAAGTGATGGGTGGTAAATAGAAGCCCACCTTTCCCAAAATTAGTGCGGCCTTTTTATGCTGGGATTGTTTAAAGTTCACCAGACAAATAGAGATCGATGGAAATTCAGCTCTGACGGCAGAGTTCGCAGAGTTTTGTGCATTCCACTTTCCATTTAGAATACAGAGTTCCATCTAAACTCTGCCAACCGTCGTGTGGCGGTGTTTTGTCACGCGAACTACTCACCAACGATGAGATTTCTCAATGCGAGCGGCAGGTTGAAATCCGTTCGCGTTGAGAAAGCTGCCACTCGAGTAGAAAATCTGTCGTATGGCATGATGAAGCCTCACTCTCTGGCACATCGCAAGGTGCCGTTTGTGTTGATTTTGCAGTGCGGAACAAGCGCCCAGTACAAAAAAATCAGTGCAAGCAGCGCAACATGCTAAATCCGCTCACTCGTGCGACTCCGCAGAAGCTTGTGGAGTTTTTATGTAACTCTGCGGAATAACGTGCAGTGAAACTCCACGAGTTCCATCCACCCCTACAGACAATACATTTTTAGAAGACACGAGCTAAAATTATGCAATTTACGGAACAATGCTAAATAAATTGCCTAAAAAGCTGCATGGATTACCTGCAGCTCCAAAGGGGTTCTATAAAATGTAAAATGTGTAGTTTCTTTGTGATTTGGGAAAGCCAGAGCCTCCCTGTAGGGCTTGGTGGGAAGGAGTTCCCACAAAGGAAATTTTGAAAAGAAATATGGTCAGTTGTGCCTTTCTCAGCATAATTTACCCAAAACAGGATACAAAAGATGCAGGTTGTACAAATAGTTCAAGTAATCTGTTTATGTGGTTCGGCATGGCATCCTCTTATTTTACTTGATGTACATAGTATCCTTCTTCAGTCCTGAATTTCACTTTCTTTGATTTATCCATCGTATCCATTCCAAATAGATTTGCAATTTTACAAAATAACCAAGAATTTACATGGGAGGGACAGGATTGGAAAATTAAAACCCCTGTGGTTAGATAGATCTCAGAGGCTAACATAGTGACAATCGGTTGCATAGACTTCACAGGTTTTGATGTAATACAAATGACTTAGAATTTGGAAACTGAATTACTCCCTCACAAACATGATGGATTTCCTGTCTGCCCTATTACAAGTGCCATGGGTTTTCCTTGACATTTGTGACGGAATAACCGGCTGCCAGACTCTGGCCCTTAGTCTACACCAGTCTTATATGCCTAGTCTGGAAAAAACTATTGCAAATATAATACTATAACACACTTTTTTATTATTATTATTATTGACATGAAACAACAGCCACATGGCAACCTCCCTATCACAAGGAAAGCATGTCAGCAATAGGTGCACCCAAATCAGTATGAATTGTCACTCTTAAAAGCAACTTTAAATATATCATGCGAATGCAGTAATTTTGTTGCCAAAAAACTTGCTTGAATTTTTATAACACAACACATATTTTGTATCCAAATGTGAGCTTTTCAATTTAGGTGAATAAACTCAATTCCCACAAATAAGGGGCCCGATTCACAAAAGTAATCTGAGACAAAATACTAAGGGGCAGATTTACAAGCCCCTTGCGCCACTTTTACGCCGCAGTTGCGTCACTTTTGTGACGCAGCGGCAGCGCAAAAGATGCACCATGGTGCGGGGTATTTACAACGTGACGCATCTCCCAGATGTGTCACGTTGTAAAGCCCTGCGCCAGAAGCGGCGTACCATCACAGGGGGAGGCGTTCCTGCGCAGGAACGCCTCCCAAAAGTGGCTGAGTGAAATCTACAAGATTTCACTCAGTCACTTTTGGGCCCATGCTGCGTCAAAACCCTGCGCCTGCTTGAAGCAGGCGTGAGGATTGACGCAGCATTGTACACATAGGCCCCCGATCATTGCTGGAGCTACATCGCGCTTGCGACGCAACTCCAGCAATGCACTGATTTTACGGCACCGATGCGTGACGCATCTGTGCCGTTTTTGCCCCATGGTGCGCCGCATTGTAAATGCGGCACATCATGGGTGGTGGAGCTGCGGCGCACAATTACTGGAGCATCTATGCCGATATGCAGGGATGCGCCAGTAATTGTAAATCTGCCCCTAACTTTACTACTCCTAAATGCCCTTTGTGAACAGTGAAAGTCGTAAAGTTAGGATTTTGTCTCTGTTAAACTTAAGTTTGTCTTAAGTTTAACCAGATAAATATTAAAAGTGTAGGGCTCAGTGATATGCCCTGAGCGATTACATTTTGATCCCTTTGCTTCCTGATTATTAGAAATTAAACATAGTTACTGTCTGGTATCTGTTGTACAAATACCCATCTCTGACACGTTTCTTCAAGTTACAGCGTGTGATACTGTGTAAAGGCCACCGACAAATCAAAACAGAATGAAGACGGCCTTCTCCCTTTTGTCTAGAGAGATTCTAATAAAGTTGGTTACCACCAGAAAGGCTGATTCTGTGCTGTAATGTGGCATGAACACTGACTGACATGAGAGCAGGAGAATAAACTGCTCAAAGCATTTTGTGAATTGATTATTAACCAACCTTTCTGTTAGAAATGACTGGAAGTATTTGAAACAAGGAGAAAATTGGCTATAGTCTTACAGTTTGCCACTATTATTTTTTAGGAGAGGTTGCTGGAACGGTGGCAAATTCTGAGGAGGAATTAGGCAAGGCATTCACTACAGGATTAATAACTCCTACTGCCTTGGTTAGTATTTTTGGCTGACAAGGGTCAGTGGTTATCCCAATTTGCAGCTTATAAAGGCTACCTCAGATTGTTGTTAAGTTATTTGATTATCAGCTTTTTTGGCCTCCAGAACATAGATTATTGATTTTAATGCCACAACAAGGTCCAGAAGGACCGTATTTATATATGGATACATTGGCAGTTATCAGCATGGCACCACAATTTAACAATGTCAAAACAGACCAAAAAAAGAATGAACTGCAAAATATCTTGTCTAAGGCATTGCGCTTCAAACCCCTGCCGCACCCCGCACCCTCGACTGTCAAACCATACAACATATAATGCATCATGACCATAAGACCAGACCTCCTCATCAAGATTTTGACTAATGATTTGGGAACAATTTTTGGCCTATATGAACAAGTGAAAAGTATATTGCGACTAAATATTGTGCAAGAGTGCTTGTTTTATTTTTATTTCGTAATATACTTTATGAAGGAGTTTTAAAAGAATATCCCGCTTGAGAAGAATTTGCATTGTTTAGAAAATTATGTAATTATTGTTATGTGATAAATTGTATACTCTTGATGTTATGATGCTAATCTTGTGATGGAAGTGTGGAAGAAAAAAAATAAAATAAAAAAAATAAAAAAAAAGATTTTGAGTAACCAATGGCTGGGGGACAAGGGTGAGACAAGGATAGCCTGCCCACTGCTTCAAATTTTGAAATTAGTCTGAGGGCATCCTCTAGCTCGAACAAATTGTATCTCTAGACCCATGCAAAAAACCAAAACCCTATTCCAGATGCCCACGAAGAACGGTGTCTCTGCCCTCCATACGCTGGCTATGTCTCGCTTAGCAAGTGTAAGGCCCAGGAAAAGGAGATGACATCAGTATCTGTTTCCTCCAATCCCTTCCATGTTGTGTAGTAAAGTCAGTCTGGGAGACCAATGGAGTACCCATATCTGGACCTCCGTAAGGAAAGAAATTACCCCGCTCTAGAATCTATCCAGAGCGGTACAGGTCCATACAGTGTGTAAGAAAGTGCCTTCATCAGTACCGCAGCGCAGACATATCGGAGACACCACTAACCCACTTTCCAAAGCCAATGGCGTGTATAGTGGGCCCTATGCAAGAATTGGAATTGGACGAGATCACTGCTCCTCTGGTAGATTCTAAGGCCTCAACCAAGAGGGGTGTGTGAGAGGGGTGTGAGAGAAGAGTTTGAAATGGACTTTGCATACCAGCTCCTTCTCTTTGATTCTTAAAACCTTTTCCATATGTAAGACCAAGGTATATGTTGAAAAATGGGACACTTGAGATTCCTAATCCAGCCCTGATTCTCAAATAAATAATGGAGTTACGTTTGTGTCATGAAGTGTCCCATCGCTGCCCACCGTAATGGGAGATGTGTCCCAGTGCGCTTTCAGGGTCTGCGCTACGCCTCGAGCGCCTAGGGACACCGGGGGAGATCTTGTATCCTTTTAAGAAGTAATGGGAGTCTCACCCTTCCTTCCCTACAAATCTCTGTCGTACTCAGCACACTCTCGGTTTGGAAAAGGGTCCAAGGATGCCTGACCCCAACATGGCCGACAATGGTGACTTCTTTCCCCTTGCTGAAGTTTTACTTACTCAACCTTTCTAGGACTGTGCCTGACCTCAAGAAGACTTCTAGAATTCTTTCGGACCATATCTCCCCCCCCCGCACTACTCTGACAATCCCTGAGTACACATGACCTCTTTCCTGACAGCGGAATCCGAGCATTATGTCCGACGCCTGGTGGAGCTGCTCTGTTCAGCTAATGAGGAGATCGGACTTGGTTCACCCCTGACCGTCACCTGCCCAGCCAAACCTTGGGCAACGTTTCTCCACTTCTCCCTGTCTCACCCACCCCCCCACCTCATCGTATTCCTGCTGTTCTGCTTTTGCCTTGTCTCCTTTCTATCCACCTGTCTGACCAATACCCGTTGGAGCATCCTTTGAGAGCTAGACTGGCCTTGGACTACCTCCCTGGCCGTCACCTACCCATTCGGTCTTTGGGCTGACTTTACCTCTGTCTCTTATTCCGTCTTCCCCCTCATCCTCTCCCTTCTCACTCCCCCTCTCTACTGGTCTCTCCTTATCTCCAGGGAATGTGCCTCATATATTTGATGTAATGTGTAATTGTTATTATTGTTGTAAATTTGCTGACCTTATGTAAAGCGCTCTGATACCTACAGGTCTAGCCAGCACTATATAAAACTCTTTAAATAAATAAATAAATAAATCATTGTCGATGGGTCCTAAGTCCAGCTGCCATGTCTCCCTAAGGGCCCTTAAGCACGGGGGCACTGTTTGTGATCAGTGTTTGATATATTTTCAAAATGTTATGAACTCCAAATTATCCTAACAGGAGTTTGCCTTCCTATGGATTGAATTTGGAGAGGGTCATAAGGTCAGAGATGTGTGGTAACAATTTGATTATCAGATTTTGGAGTGATGACTTGTATTTATAGAAGGTGGTTTTCGGAAGAACTTTGAGTGTGCTATTGAAATTATTACTGTCAAATTCGGATTGCATATTTGTCGCTTTCTGCTCATAAAAGTGGACACGTTATTGCATAGCTAGGGCCTAATATCCATTTGGCAAGCTCACAGGTTCAGAAATAACTTGCAATTATATTGTTTTACAGTTGCTTACAACCTACTGCATTGTTTCAGAGCAGATATATATTTTGCTATATCTTTAGACAAATAATTTCTATGCCACCTGTGCACAACATTTTTACATTTTCATTTTTCTGTAACTAGAGGCGTTGAGGACCAGGGGTCGGATTTTCTATGCTCATGTTGAGCAGTAGGGACTAATGAAACCAGCATGTCCATTGGCAACTGAATCCAGTTTATCAGTTAGAATCATTTTCATTGTCTCCAGTAATTGTTTGCATATAATTCATGAGAGCAGCTTGAATTTCATATTCCTTCATTTTACCCCATTTGACAGAGATGGGTAATCTCCCCACTTTTCTGCTTTTATCTTCTGATGTCTGCATAGCTAAAATTGATGACAGGTAGTCACACCATACTAAAAGTACAGGTTGTTAGATTTGTAGTGATTGGTCATTTGTTGCAAATAACTTGAGAATGTGGCTCGCTGAGTGATTAGGTGAGAAAACCTGCTGTTTCAAATATAAAATGTTATGTTATGTAATGTTGGTTTGTATAGTGCACTAATCACCCAAGAGGGTATCCAAGCACCTGGGCAAGATGTGCTGGTGTATGGTCCCCAGGTGCTTATATGAAGAGCCAGACCTTCAGCTTCTTGCAGAACTCAAGAAGTGAGTTCTGATGTGCTGAGGGAGGTTGTTCCGTCTCTAGGGTGCAATGTAGGAGAATGAGCGACTTCTGGTTCTGCTTTTGCAGATGTGGGGAGTGTGAGAGTGAAAGTGAGGCAGACCTGAGGTGTGGTGTGATATGGGTGCAGCAGGTTAGGTCAAGTATGAGTCATGGGCTACATTCTGGATGATCTGCCTTCTGTTTAGGAGTTGTTTGGACATTCCGGCATAGAGGGTGTTGGCGTAGTCCAGACTGCTGGTGGTGAGTGCTTGCATGATGGTTTGCCTGGTGTTCTGAGGCAACCATTTGAATATCTTCTGCAGGATGTGTAGGATATGGAAGCAGGAGGTGCACACTCTGTTAACTTGAGCCGTCATGTTGAGATTGTCATCTATGATGATCCCTAGAGATCTTGGCTTCTGTTGTCTGTGGGTGTTGGCCCTAGCTCTGATGGCCACCAGGTGGAATCTCATGGAGAGGCCTTGTTGGCGAGGATCAGTAATTCCATCTTGTGGGAGTTGAGCTTCACGCTTTTTGTTTCCATCCAGTCTGCTACCATGGATATGCAGTTGATGAAGTTGGTTCTGGTGGTGTTTATCTTGTCCACCAGGGAAAGGATGAGATGGGTGTCATTGGCATCCGAGATGACGGCGATGTCTTTTGATCAGATGATGTTTGTGAGAGGTGTCATGTATCTGTTGAAAAGAGTGGGGCTGATGGAGGATCCCTGTGGGATACCACATATCACTTTCTTGGTCTCTGATTTAAAGAGTGGCAGTTCTTTGGGTTATTCCAGTGAGTAAAGAACAGATCCATTTGACAGCAGATCCTTGTATACCAATCTCATGAATTCTTCTGGTGAGGGAGTTGAGACATAGTGTAGAAGGCTGCTGAGAGGTTGAGCAGCTTGAGGCTTGTTGTTTCGACTTGATCCAGGATGTTTCGAATGTCATCGTTGGCCGCGATGAGTGCTGTTTCAGTGCTGTGGTTCTTTTTGAATCCTGATTGTATGCTGTCTAGAAGATGGTAAGTTCAAGGTGAGTTGTGTGTTGCTTCTTAATGGCCTTCTCAATCAGTTTGGCTGGGTTGGAAAGCAGGGAGTAAGGTTGGAAGTTGTTCATTTAATTTGAGTTGTCTGTGGGCTTTTTGAGGAGGGTGTTGATTTCTGCAAGTTTCCATTCATCCAGGAAAGTGGTGGATGTGATGAAGGTGCTGATGATGTAGTATAGCATTAAAACTATACAGGTAGTAGTTTTCCCCTATAGAGAAGCATCCGCAAGTTCGCTAAGCAAAACAGTAATCTAGCAATAATAGAGCGTAAAAAATATAAGTATCCTGCTGTATGTCTGTACACGGGTGCTAGGTTAGCCCCAAACACCTACTACCTAATGGTGTTATCGTCACAACTAAATGTGCAACCAATTTGAACACAAAAAAAAAACTAGGGCTTTCACAGCACACCACTTGTCCTTATTCAGTCTTGAATCCGTATATCGCACCTCTGGCTATAAATAACCCTCTGCTACAAATAGAGACAATTCAACAATAGTGATCAGAACAGACATCCAGAAAGATCAATCTTCTTGCTGTTCAGCCATCTTTATTCATATTATAAAAGTGTAAAAACTCCCAGCACATGATTTGCCAACACGTGTTTCATCTCTTTTAAATACTTTTTCTAGCATGAATGTTGAAGTCAAAAGCCAGGACTGTAACTGGACCAAAATTGGTCCCGCGTAATAGTGTAAGTGCCGGAATCACCAGTCTGCCAATATGCGCTCCCAAGTCAGTTCCAAATATCCCAAGTGGAATTCATATGTTCAAGTCCTGTAATATGTGATCGGATCCCCGTAAGCACACCAACTATCCGCTGTATGCAACTGTAAACAGACCCTTATTAACGCCCCTGCTCCAATACGAGCTGTCACCTTATAATTAGTCAAACCGTCCTCCTTTACCGGTCTTCGGGGACTCTACTAGTATTGCCACGCACTGCTTAAAGGGTTACTTTGTTGGAAATAACCAAGCACATATCACCCATTCCCACCTTATACGGTCCACCCATAGTACGTTGAGATCTTACAGTTTACGTAGTCTGCAACCGATCCGCACCTCCCTACAGTCCCAAGGGACCAAGTTGCATACAACGGATAGTTGGTGTGCTTACGGGGATCCGATCGCATATTACGGGACTTGAACGTATGAATATTATCCATAGAGGAGGCGAATGAGTCTAGCGGCTAAATGATTGCCCGTACCCAGCTATAGAATTTATTGAACTATCGGGACTGAATTGACGGATATCAGGAATGTACCCGTTCCACTTGGGATATTTGGAACTTACTTCGGAGCGCATATTGGCAAACTGGTGATTCCGGCACTTACACCATTACGCAGGACCAATTTTGGTCCAGTTACAGTCCTGGCTTTTGACATCAACATCCACGCCTTGAAAAAGTCTTCGAAAGAGACGAAACACATGTCAGCAAATCGTGTGCTGGGAGTTTTTACACTTTTATAATATGAATAAAGACTGCTGAACAGCAAGAAGATTGATCTGTCTGGATTTCTGTTCTGATCACTATTGTTTGAATTGTCTCTACTTGTAGCAGAGGGTTATTTATACCCAAAGGTGCGATATACGCAATCAAGACTGAATAAGGACAAGTGTTGATGATGTAGGTTAGGGTGGTGCTGATTGGTGAAGTTCCTAGGTTGTTCATGTGGTGGGGCATGAGTACATTGGGACCCAAGAGTGGATGATTCGCATGATTGCCACTGTGCTGTTTCTGTTGAGGGTTGTCCATTCAGTCAGATGGCTGTCTTTGTTGTTGGTTAGAAGTTAGCAATGAGTACTCCGGGGTTGAGTTAGTGTGCAAAGTTGCTGCAGATGTTTGCGATTTTGCTGTGGAAGAAGATTGATGGGGTGTCGCAGAGTTGTTAGGAGGCAGCAATGTTGTTGACAGTGGCTGAGGGCGAGGTGAAATCCTAGACGATCAAGAAGATCTCCTTGCAGCTGTTGAAGCTTCCTTTGATGCGGTCCACCAGTACGTTTTCTACTTTGTGACTCTAATTTGCTGGTGATAATGTCTGAGTGAAGCCTTGTAGGTAGTCTGTCTGTGGTGTTGTGGCAGGCTCTCCATTTACTCTCTAGCTGTTTACCATGTCGTTTGGTGTCTCAGAGGTCTTTAGTGTACCAGCTGGCTTGTTTGTTTGATCTATTAGGCTTGTTGGGTTTGTTGCAAGGGAGTCTGTGCAGTTCTTGATCCAGTTGGTGAAGTTGTTGATGTCCTTGTTGAGGTTACCTATGGTGCTGTGAAGTTCCTACCAATCTGCACATTTGTTGGACAACATAAACTACCATGGTGTGAATGGTTTCTGGCAACAACTGAACATGACATCCCTGACCCCTAAGGGATCGTGGAAACAGTACGAAACCATTTTTTTTAGTCACTTGTGCTAACTTATTCACAGAGAAAATATACAGATTGATTGACAGAGAATACACAGTGGGGCGTTTTCAGCAAATTTATTGAACCAAAGTTATTCATGTATAAAACATGTGTGCTGTAAAGATCAATAGACAGAAGCAGATAAAAGTGATTACGAGCACCAAGAGCACAAATACTAGATATATTTCTACCATGGTGCCAAAGCAGTGTATATATGCAGGCATATAAAACAAGGCAGTACTCAATCATTCTCCTACTATGTGAACCCTACTCTAAGTGTACCTAGAGTGTGTGTGGGTGTAGAGCCAATAATCCCACCAAGGGACGATCCAAACCCATTATCTGATGGGATAGAATGAAGGAACCCGTCTTGGTGACGAACTGGACACCCCCCACGAGATGTCAGACCCCTGTGTGGTGAAGTCTCAGCATGCAGGGACCCTCGGTGTCAGCTGAAGTGCCCCCTCTACTAATCTATAAGGATGCTCATCTCTTATAATAGAATCAGCCTTGCAATGTGCGTATAGCTGGATGTATGACATTACAACGCATACTTTTACAACGCATACCTTTACAACGCAACATCCATTACAACGCATTCCATTACAACGCATGCCATTACAACGAATTTTTAAAAACTACCTTCACAACGCATTCCATTACAACGCATACTACCTTTACAACGCATTCTATTACAACGCATAACATTACATTGCATGTATGGTAAGTATTGGATAGTGTAGGGGTAAAAATTACTATTCTAACTCCAGGGGGGTGCAACAGTAGGGTAAGTGTTGGATAGTGTAGGGGTAAAAATTACTATTCTAACTCCAGGGGGTGCAACAGTAGGGTAAGTGTTGGATAGTGTAGGGGTAAAAATTACTATTCTAACTCCAGGGGGTGCAACAGTAGGGTAAGTGTTGGATAGTGTAAGGGTACAAATTACTATTCTAACTCCAGGGGGGTGCAACAGTAGGGTAAGTGTAGGATAGTGTAGGGGTAAAAATTACTATTCTAACTCCAGGGGGTGCAACAGTAGGGTAAGTGTTGGATAGTGTAAGGGTACTATGTGTTGTAATGGTATGCGTTGTAATGGTATGCGTTGCAATGACTGCGTTGTAATGACATGCGTTGTAGTGGTATGTGTTGTAGTGTGTCATGCGTTGTAATGGTTGCGTTGTAATGGCATGCGTTGTAATGGATGTTGCGTTGTAAAAGTTTTGTTGTAATGGTAGTACATTGTAAAAGTTGCGTTGTAAAGGTTCTTTCCCGTATAGCTTAGTGATGTTATGGATCTGTAGATAGCACTGTCGCCCTGTAGATGAAGATAAAGATGACATTTGTACATAGTGCGAAAAGAGACCATGTACATGAAGTTCAGGGCATTGTGATAATGTTGTGCGAATCTAGATGTGTAAACAAGTTTAGTTTCAGGGAAATTAATCCAACATTTTCATGCATGTAAATATGTGCGAATGGTCACAGCTGAAATTATATTGAAAGGACAATGTAAGAAAATTAGCTGCTTTACTACATTGGCCTAACCCGGGAATATAACAGTGGGGCTAGGCTGATCAGTGCTGAGGTTGCTCAGCCAGTTTGCTTATGTGATTTTGCCCCAGCTGTGGCTTGGAGTGCTGAAGCTGGTAAGAGTGTTGATTTGAGGTGTGTTGATTTGGAGTGGTCAGTCCATATGACGTGTGCTGCTGAAAACTAGAACACTATACTAGAAAGCTAGAAAACTAGAAAACTAAAATTATAAATATGTCTAAAATGGCTTGAGCATAAGGATCATCCTTATTATCAATGTTTAGAGTAAAGTCTCCAAGAAATGTAAAATTTGTGAATTTAATTGAATTGTGTGCATTAGCAACACTTAAGGAATTAATAAATAAGGAGTCTATATATTAAATACATAAAATTAAGTTTGTTGAGAAGTTTTAATACAAAAGCCAAGGCTTTCAGCATTTCATACATCTGCAAGTGGAAATATGGAGTACTGAAACAAGACTTTAAAAAAAAAATGAGGCTTTCTCCTCAAAGAAAATATCCAGGGACGAGGACTCGTTAATCCAAGTTTCGGTGATAAATAAAATATTGACCTTTAAATCAATAGAAAGGTCAGCGATGTCCATCACTTGTTTAGGGAATGACCATGTATTTAAGAGCCTTCTGGTGAAGTTAACAGGTAACATAGAATAGTATTTCAGATTGGATAGGGATATGTTGCTTAGAGCATGACCCAAGTTGCCTTACTTGGTGGCAGCCATAGCCAGCTGGTGACACTCAGGGCGTGGCACTGGACTGAAAATGTTTTGCACCTGGAATCCAACTTTGCAACTTTTGTTGGCACCCCACATTTTGAGTTCTTTAGTGGAATAAATAAGACTTGTGAGACCTTTGTGATGGCAGTATGGATGGTACTGGCCATGGAAGGGCCACTGATGGATGGGTGCAGACGGACTTGCCTTTGGCGCACCTTTGGCATGCAAGCACCGCAGCTGCTGCGCACACCGTTACAAGTCCACGCCTTGGTCTGTCTCATAAAGGGAGAATTCGCATGCATCCCTAAAAGACTAGAACGCTCAGCACTTCAAAAATGGCACCTTGATATGACTTTGAAGGGGGAAAAAATTCCATCAGACACTTAACTCCCCCAATAATTATACGTGGACTGGGGAGCTAAAGTGCACAGTAACCTATAAGTAACATTTATCCCCACATTTTAAAATATAAACACATGCCCAAAGTAAAAAGTTTTAAAACTTAAAAATGTCAAGGGGCTAAACCAAAACAAATTACCTCGGTTATCGGCTGAGCATATTGCTGTAAATAAAAGAATAATAACATGTTGTACACTTTTGAAAATATGAATGCACTGGCCTCTGTACTTCTGTCCTGTATAGTGTACTGTGTTGCACAGTTAACTGTGGGCCAGATGTAGGAGAGGAAATACCGGTCGGTAACGGCCGAATTCGGCCGTTACCGACCGGTATTTAGGATTCGGCATGTAGGGGCCAGCATTTTACAGAATCAGTAAATTTACCGGTTCGGTAAATTTACAGATTCGGTAAAATACCGAATCGGTAATTTTACCGATTCGGTAATTCCACAGGCCCTTAAGAGTCGGTATTTTACCACCCAATCCTATTGGGTGGTAAAATACCGAATTCAGGTGTGCATGCACATCTGTGCATGCACACCTGTGCCATGTGACACACAGACATGCCCTTAGGGCATGTATGTGTGCCACATGACACACATGCCTGTATTTGGGGTGCTAGAGGGTGTCAAAGGGACACCCCCTGCACCCTTGCAGGATTCGGTTACCGAATGTTACCGATTCGGTAATTTAACTTTAAGAATTACCTACATCTCCCACCTTCATATTTACCGATTCATAAATACCGAATCGGTAAAATTCGGTATTTATGAATCGGTAAATAGGAATTACCTACATCTGGCCCTTAGTAACTGTGAGTGTGTTACCTTTGTCCTTAAGAATGTTTTGGGAATTGCTCTAACAAAGTCAGTGTCGTTTTTCTGCATATCATCCATACTTTTGTATGACTGGCCTGCTTGTCACCATATTCATGAATAACTGGTTTATAATGCTCTTTATGGGTGGGTGACCATTGGGTGGGAGACCCACATCATAACCATGGAATTTCACCAATTTTTGGGGCCCTTTAGAAAATGTAAATAAGGAACATGGAGTGACAAGAGAACAACGGCTGCTATCAAAAGAAGCACAGGTGAACATGCGCTATTGCATTCAAAGAGACGGCCACATACCAATGGTGATGGACTGAATAATATATTTTATGCTGTTGTTTATTACATGCCCTCAGATGGATTTTATTTACAGTGAGTCCATGGGTATGGAGATGACCAAGGAAAGAAAGATGATTCTCTGCAGAAAGTAATCAATAGTTTCTTACCTCCTTCACCCAGGCTGGCATGGTATGGGTGCTTGGCGTCCGAAAGTGGATATTGAGAACAATTACACAGCACACAACCACCACTGTCACCAACACCATGATGAACAGCAAATATCTGTAGAAACAGAGATAACACTTTACTTTACTGACAATAAATCTCATAGTACATGAAATTTGAGGTTTTATTTCTAAGATGCATTACTGTTTACTTCCGGGCACCTTAGCTATTAGGGACTGGTAAACATAGAAAACATAGGCGGCTATTCACAAACTTTATTGTGTAGTATGTGAGTAGTGGAACTACTCACATACAACAAAATGTTATTCACAAACTTAAGGGCAGTGGCCTCCGTCGCTCAGATCTTTTCTGTGCAGAAACCTCCACAACATATGCAGAAATCTCGGCACATATATGTATTCCTTTTTTTTTGCAGTAAATGTGGAAGGTACAGTCGAATGGCAGGAAAACAGGGAATATTTGCTAGTAAATGGGGGGAGTTTCGTGAAATATAGGGGAGGGGTTATGACACTCTGTCGAAGGCTTTCTCTGCGTCTAGGGTGATTGCCACCGCAGGTTTGTTAGAACTGGCTGACTGTTCGAGGACGTGGCAGAGGAGTCTTGTGTTGTCATGTGACATCCGTGTCTTCAGGAAGCCTACTTGTGAGTACCTATTAACGTTGTGAGTATCACGTTGAGTCTTGTGGCTAGTATTTTGAAGTAGAATTTGCCATCTAAATTGATGAGGGATATGGGCCTGTAGTTCTGGGGCGTTGCATATCCTTGCCTGCCTTAGGGATAACTATAATGTTGGCTTCCTTCATAGAGTTTGACACCCTGCCCACCCCTCGCAGTGGTTGAAGACCTTTTTCATAGTTGGGAGTAGTTGAGGCCGGAAAGTTTTGTAGAAGGAGGCTGTATAGCCGTCCAGACCCGGGGCTTTGTTATCTTTAAGTGAGTTGATTGCCATCTCAATTTCGGCAGCACTTATCTCCCTACCTAGGGTGAGTGCCTCTTCGTTAGTTATCTTGGGCAGGTTTAGTCGGTTTAGGTATTCAGTGACTCCGTCCTGGTCTAGTGAGTTGTCCCTTCTGTAGAACTCACAGAATGTGCGAAGGATGTCTCTGTGGTGAGTATGCGTGTTGTTATTTGAGTCCGTGATGGATGATTAGGTATGTTGTCTCTGTTTGTATTTCAGGTGTGCCGCCTGCCTTATTGGCCTCGCAAAGGTTGATCTGTTTGTATTTGTTAATCCACAGACCCGCCCTTTCACTCAGAATTCTGTTATATTCGTATTTCTTTTTAGTCAGCTCACTTAATGCGTGCGCGTTCCTTGTATCATTGCTATGGGTACCCTCTAGAGTTTTGATGTCTGATTCTAGTTGGTCTTGGTGTAATCTCGCTATCTTGTTTAATTTTGCCATGATGTAGATTAGAGTACCTCTGACTGTAGCTTTTAGTGCGTCCCACATTACTGTGGGGTCCATGTCTAGCGTGTCGTTATGTTTTATGTATTCGTTAATGGCTCGCTCTATTCTAGACCTGTCTGCTTGGTTGTGGAGAACAGTGTTGTTAAACCTCCACCTGTGTGTGATGTGTTCGTTGTGTCAGCCCGACAATTGCAGGCTGATGCAGGAGTGGTCAGAGATACTCCTAGCCGCTATCTCCATGTGATCTATTAGGTGGGTGTGAGAGCCTGATAGTAATGTATAGTCTATACTACTGTAGGAGTTGTGTGGTTTGGAGTCAAATGTATAATCTCTGGTGTCTGGGTGTTGTAGTCTCCAAGGGTCCCTGAGGTTGAATCTGTTGCATATTTTCTTTACGATGCTTTGTGAGGCTGGGAGGTTGTGCGCCTGTGATTGTCTGTCTAAGGTGTGGTCGAGTGCCAGGTTGAAGTCACCTCTCAGCGCTGTCATGTCATTTGTGGGCTCGCTTCCAGTCTCCTGCCAACGTCCTCCAAATATGCGGTGTCGTCTGTTTTTGGCGCGTATAGGTTCACTACTTGGATTGTTTCGCTGCCTCTTGTCAACTGTGTTACTAGTATCCTACCTTCAGCATCATGTTGTTGGTCTTCTATGGTTATCCTAGATTTCTTGCTTATGAGCGTAATCACTCCTCTTTTTTTCCCCTGTCGCTGGTGAGCATGCAACCTGTCCTAACCATCTAGCCTTGACTCTAGTCGCGTCCTCTAGGGATAGTTTTGTTTCCTGTATCAGTATGACGTCCCCTATTCCTGCTGGCTCTCGAACCGCTGATCAGAGACATTGTAGCCAATAAGGATGTGTCGGGGGTCATTATAAATGAGGCTACTGCCAAATTAGCCGCTTACGCAGACAACATCCTCTTAATCACAGAGGACCTCAAGGCATCCATCCCCGCCCATATGGAAATCATAGGTATATACTCGGCCCACTCAGGATACAGACTTAACAGGGGCAAATTGGATTGCATGCCACTCAATATCCATAACATCAGAGAGGTGCTTGACAACTCAGGTCTTGTCTGGAAACCAGGGTTCATCAAATATCTAGGTATCCAATTTGGCAAAAACCTCAAATCCACACTCAACCAAAATGAGAAGCTAACTTTAGGAAAAATAACAAAGCTCCTGGAGGGCTGGTCCCCTAAGTTTGTATCCTGGTGGGGAAGAGTAGACACAGTTAAGATGATGATCATGCCGGTGATCAACTACCTCATGGGAATAATCCCACTTACACTAACGGACGACTTCCACCGCAAGACTGACAAAATGCTAAACAAATTCATTTGGCAAGACAAAAAACAGAGAATAAGCTTAAAAAAATTAAGACTAGATAAGAAACTAGGAGGCTTAAACCTGGCAGACTTCAGAACGTTTCAGACTGCATTGATAGCGAGACAGGGGATCTACTGGGTCATACCCAACCAGAGCCACACACCAGTTTGGCTCAAGATAGAGAAGGCCATACTCAACAACCTTGACCCACTATCATTACTCACCATAAACAAACAATCACAAAACATGAGCCTTATACTCAAAAACACCAGACTCGCTCTGCTCAAGGTGGATCAAAAACTAAAACACAGCATCAAAAACTCGAAATGGGAATCGTTGCGGGGAAACTAAAAAAATAGAGGGAAACCCCTCACCATAGACACATGGAAAAAATGAGGGCTCTCGTTCCCTGCCCAGCTGGAAGAAGGGGGATCACCCCTTACCTTTAACATACCTCAAATCCGACACAAACTACCTGACATAGAACTCTACAACTTTCTCAAAATCAGAACCATCCTATGGTAACAGAAAGGGCGGTATACAAAACAAGAGCTAACCCACATAAGTGGAACAAAATCTGGCAGCCGTGGAATACATACAGGGGGGACATTTGTGACCCATTATCAGAGGACGAAGTGGATAGCTCTGAGGATGAGACAGAGGAGAGCTAATTGATTGCCATAACTAACCGGGGATATTGTTAGAACTTTAGGATAACTTGATTGATGTTCAGATTAGGATTGTGGACCTTCCGGGTGGGGAGCGGGTGCCCATATCACGCACTAATGTGATGCCTAGCAGGATAAACTGAAAGATCTATGAAACAAAGAAAACCGTGCGTAATTTTACTGAGTCACAAGTTGAGTTTTTGTTAATATAAAAAAGAAAAGCAAGATGATAACGCATATATGTAATAAAATGAATCATAGCCCGATAAATATTCATACCCGCAGAATCCGTGAACCATGTCACAGTAACAGCCGGCCTCAGGGTTGTAGGCGCACAGATGTATGTTGTTGGAACTTCAATAAAATCTTGCATTTAAAAAAAAAAAAAAATCAGAACCATCCTAACCAAATCAAGTATAGCCAGACATGATCCATCAATTTTCCAATATATGGAGAATCTGAACAAAGTTGGCCATCAGATCTCCCACATATACAAACTTCTCTGACCCAACACTTCCACGCTTAATAGCAAAACAACCAACTACTGGGAGGCAGACCTAGACTCCGCCCTGACCGAACAAGAAAGACACGCCCACTGAATGCCCCCCTCGAAGAATATGGTATCCCCGGTACTCGCCCAGACAAAATTCTGGCTGCTGCACAAACTATATTGGACCCCGGCCCGCCTTACGGCCATGGGCCTGAGAGAACACGACCGTTGCTGGAACTGTGACTTAGAACAAGGGGACCCGGCACACCTCATCTTCCACTGCACAAAAGCCAAAAAATTCTGGAACAAAGTTTTTTCCTTCATAAATAAAGCCTTAGGTTGTACTCTTAAAGAAGAGTTCTCCTCACTCACCACCGCATTCATAACGTCTGCTCTAGATTCACAACACGACAGAAGCTTGCTCGACCCCCTATTAACAGTAACAGCTAAAATAGTCCTCACCAACTGGAAGGACACATCCACGGCCACCTTCAAGGGGTGGCTGAATTAGGTAACGTTCTTGAGGGGAGCCGATATCACAAACCCTACGCAACACACCATGGAGAAACCCCAATAAGGGACTGTGGTCCTCCCTGGACAGATTCCTAGACCTGTATGATCCACTGTGAAGGTGCAGGTCAACACCAGTGACATATCCCAACACGGTCCCGTTAGTCAGAAGCAGGACACCCCCACTCCCCTTTTCCCCTAGAACCCTCTATCCTCGCTCTCTTTTTCTTTCTTCCCCCATTCTTCCCCCCCTCAGAGTAACCCACGGGGCAGGGGCCCGACTAAGCCCATGGTCCATTGAACCCACCCCGACCCCTCGAACACCCCTAACACATAAAAGCCGCAGTGATGAACGGATAAACTTTGTACCTGTCCCATCAATTATTTCTACGGACCTGTAGCCTTTCTAGTGTTGAAAAGCCAGGATCTAGATCTATCACCCTCTCAATACTGCCTAGCCTTCGCATGCTCCCCCAGTGTTTGAGCTCTCTATCAGCCTCTTCCCTGAATTTAAACAATTTTGTGTGGATTTGGTGAGCTATTATGGTGTCCTGGTAATTTTAATATTGAATTTCAGGGAGCTTTAGTTTCCCTTCTGAACTTAGAATTGTGTTTCTAATTGATTTAAGAATCCAATCTGTTTGAAAATTGACACACCCCTAATGAAAGTCTTAGAGGCTTCCCAAATGACCAGATATGTTGACACTGACCCATCATTGTGCTTAAAGTATTCTTCAACACACTCACAAACTTCTCTGTACAACCAATTTAGGATGACACAGTCTTGCACCAAACATTTTCTTTTTTAATCTTAAAAAAGAAAATTCTGAAACAATATTTTTATTCTCGAAAGTAAAATAGTAATGCTACACTCACCAATGAGCGTGATCTCCCATGGCGGGAAGGGCATTGTTTGCAATTTACTGTCCCTCACTCCCAGGTTTTGATAGAAAATATATATTTTTAATAGTCTTTTTGCATAGACTCATATTTTATGTGACTGCAGCTTATTTTTCAATATTCAGCAAACACTCTTTGCGCCTGGTTTGTTGAATACAAATACTTTACCCGTATAGTACCTATGAAACTTATGGGTGAAATCTATGGGTGAAATGAAATATAATGATAACATATTCTGTAGGAAATTTTATTTCTACAGTGCAAACATTATTTTAATGTGATTTTGTAATGTAGTATTTTTAACAGCCTGCTTCGTGAAATAAATGAATATAATATGAAAGCACTGTCACTGGTTAGTGTAGGCAATCAATAACATATCATAAACACTTTTCGATGCACTCGTTCATTCACCCACCATCCCCTTATTGCATTTACTCACTCTCTGACTAATAGTAAACTACACACACAAAGTAAAAGAACAGAAGTAAAAAAAGAAAAAATGCTCCTGCCAAATCATGGCTGGTACATGTCTACTATAAAAAAAAGTTGTAAAAAATTAAATATAGCAGTGAACGATCATCATAAAAGGTTATTATTCATAGTGTGTCGTTGTTTGAAAGTTTAGAAGCAGTGACCACGTGGGATGTGACACATTGCAGATGAAATGAGTGGCCCAATAACACAGAACCCTTATTACGATGTCAGTTGTGGAATTGGGACTGACCGACCTCCGGTCCTCGGTCCCGACTGCAGCATTACAGTGCGACCGCACAAGGTGTGGTCGCATACCTCCATTCTCTATGAGAGCTTGTGCTGCGGTCGTAAACTGGCCATATCACAAGCTCCCATAGAGAAAAGGGAGAATATGTTGATCCCTGGACTGTGTGGCATGCACCTTATGGTGCCTGCCACATGGCGCAACGATCAACAGGGGGCACCATATGCGCCCCATCTGCCCCCAACAGGAGGCTGGAGAGAGAAGCGGGCCCTGCTAAGGGCCCCCAAAGTTGCTTTCTGACACGCTTTCCATGTCGGAAAGCCGGACATGGAAAGCCTGTTGGCAACCAACAGTGTAATCCTGACGGCAGAAACGTCCTCCATTGGGATTACGGTCAGGCCTTTGACTGGCCGATGGGCTCCTTGAGCCCGTCGGAATCCAGCTGGAATGACCGGCCAGTTTCACTTTCGACCGCTGCATCGTAATGCGGCGGTCGAAAGTGAAACCCATGGTGTGACTCAGAAAGCCTCCGACCGCAGCTCAGCGGCCATCCGAGTCTCATCCTGATTAAGCCCACAGTTGAGAATAGTCAGGTGCTCTAAAAACCCCTAAAAAATACAAAAAAGAAACAATAATTGATAACAGCCAAAAAAGGAGAAAATGAAAAAAGTAAAACACTGGCCCCCCCACCCCCGGCACTGATGCACACCCATTTTCATACAAATGTATACATGTGATCAGAGGAAAATGATGTAGTCTCTCAAAGGGAAAGCAAACCAATTGCTAGTGTGGCTGACCCATTGCCCCCAGCTAGAACCTCTCATGGCAGAAGCAGAATGTGTATGACACTTGAAGAGCCCATTGGCAAGAGACTCAAACTCCCTTTATGGATTTGAATGCAAGCATCTCATTATGGTTTTAATTATTACAAGAACCTGACAGATAAGAGTGCCAGACCAGATTAAATACTTTCATACAAATAGCTAACTATTATGCATGAAATTACAAATATGTATACAATTGTAGGAGGGAAAACAATACACAACCCCACTTAATGTGGCCTAACAAGGTTTATCACAGTTCAAATATATTTCTCAGAGCAGGAGCCAACAACTGAACACTTGTCTATTGTGGTAATCTGTGAGATTTCATGTAAGAAATGCTTATTCTCAGACTTTAACACAGTGTCATAAATCCATAATTTAGAGCCAACTGCTTTAGAATATATGCTTTTCACAATGAGTCAAATCTACTGTCTCTATTGTAACTTTTCATAACAAACAGATCAAATCTAAAACTTTGGACATACCTTTTCCAAATAAACCAATCAGGCTTGCTGGCTTGATCAATAGCTTGTCTGCATAGCCAGCTCAGGCCTACAGTACTGAGCATAATCTGTGCAATTCTTTTTTAACTGAAGCACACAACTTGGACCCCATTAATTCCTGTATGAAAGAAGATCTAGATTTCATCAGAGCCAAAGTCCGTCTCTCTTCTTAAAGCTCTTTTTCTGTTGGTCACACTCAGTTGAGTGAGAGCTGTGCTGTCAAGCCAGACCAAAATAAACCCCATTTCTCAAAAGTGACGCCATTTCAGCATGCATGACTGTGCACAATCTACAATTAGAACACTGGGATGTTGTGAGCTTCACTGAAGACAATGGAGTGCTCTGGGCATCAAATGGCTGGCAGATGCCGGAGCATCAACTTTCAAATGCTTTCCTTTCACAGCTGTTGCTGTGAACAAAGGCCTCATGGAGCCTGAGGGGACTTCAGCTCCTGGTGCTCTGTGAGGCCTTTATTTTACTCATTAGAACATTCTGCCTTCTATAGGTGGAATGTTCTAATAGCCTTATAGCCCTCTATAGCAGACTACACCCGCCATTAAAAGCCTACTCCCTAGTTAAAGACACTCACCTTCGGTTCGGGCCTTTAACACTGGAGCGGGCCTTTAATGGCCGGTATAGCTACTTACAGGAGGGCTATAAGGCTATATTAAAACCAATGCCAACATAGAGGTAATACACAGGCCTAGCCAGGAGTTGATAAAACATCTCCTAAATTAGAACATTGGAATGTTGGGAGTTCCAATGAGTACAATGGAGTAGCTCCAGGCTTCTAATGGCCAGTATAAACCTGAAGCTCAAACTTTTCAAATTTTTGTTTTACCTTTCTCCCTTTTTAATTTAGAACATTCTACCCTTAGAAGGTGGAATTTTCCAGTAGCCTAATTGCCTTTTTGCCTTGGGCTATACCGGTTGTTAAAGGCCCTCTTCCTCCTTATGGGGTTCAGGGCCTTTAACAACATGTATAGCCCTCGGCAGAGACCTATAAAGCCATAGTATGCTTTCTAAGATGTGACTCTGGGCCAGCATTCCAGGAGTAATTTGGAAAATGATGTGAATTTAAATTTGAATCCATTCAAAGTGATTAGATGTGTGGATGAAAATGTATGTCCTTCTTTTTTAAATGCCACCCCTGGAGGTTAAGATTCTACCAACCCCCCTGAGGCAATTTCTCTTATAGTGATTTATAGACCTTCTAAAGATTCATTCTCATTTGAATTTGACATCCCAGATAGATCTATTTTTTTAAGATGAAATCATTATTATTGGTCATTTATTCCAGAATTCCAGGACTAGAGAATAATGTGTGGAGCACTCTGAAACAACTTCATTAAGAGCATCCTGGACTGGCTACTTCCTGTTAAGATAATCCAAAGGTCATTGGTTGACATCAACTTGAGCGGCTTCATGAGGCTACTCATTTTATCATTTCAAACATCCTGGGTCCCTATCTAAGACTCCTACAAATATCTTTAGTACCTTAAAACATTAAGAACATTTAAAGAGTTGTAAAGGGTTAATAGTAAATTATTGGGATATTTTTCACTAAGGTGTTCTGACTGGCATCAAATATACAATGATAGCAAATCTTGACCAGCATGTCACTAAGGGCCATATGTAGGAAGCCAAATTGTGATTGCAAACGATGAAATTCACAGAATTTCAGCGTTTGCGATCACAATTTGGCTGTGTGCAATGTAGGTAGGCAAATACCTACTCGCAACATAAGGAATCGCAAAAATTGGGATTCCTTAGTTTGCGCAATCATTTAGAGAATCGCAGTTTGCGATTCCCTAAATGCTATGCTAGTGTGCATCGCAAATTGCGATATTGCCTTAAGAAATCGCAAATTACCACCAACTTCAAGTTGGTGGTATTTTGCGATTTCCATTAAAAAAAAAACTTTTTTGCTTTTTTGAAAGTGCCATGTGGCACAAATACATGCCCTTAGGGCATGTGTGTGCGCCACATGTGCACACAGGCACATTTCAGGGGTGCAACAGGGTGTCCTTTTGGAATTCTTGTACCCTTGAAACTGCGCACGCAATTTGCGAGTACCTCTTGTTTACTTGCAAATTGCGTGCGCAAATCCCATTAATTCCTTTGGGCCCCTTGGTCCATAGGAATGAATCGGAAGGTATTCCTTGATTGGGAATCTCAATTTGCGATTCGCAATTAAGGAATATTAAGGAATCGCAATTATTTTTGCGATTCCTACACACATTCCATTTTACGAGTCCTTAATAGCGATTCTGTAAAAATAACTATTAAGGACTCGCAAAATTGACTTTACCTACATCTGGCCCTGAGTACCTCCAAGTGAAACGCATCCCTGTTCTTTACTTTTGACCACCTTTTGTTTCCCACTGGTGTTCATCATAGCAGTGAATGACCAGATGTAGAATGTGGTATTCATGATAGAGGTTTCCAATAGAAACCTTACATAACATAAAGATGGGTAAATGTGAATAATCATGATGTTGTTGAGGAAATAGACAACAAGATCAAAGCCAAAGGTGTTTATGGCGTCACTCAGAACCCTGATGGGAATAACATCCACTTTAATCACATTTTGGCCACATTTAATTTTATGTTGTATGTACTCCACCTAAATCAGGTTCCCGTGCTTCCAAAATATATCCAGGCACAGAAGAGTAAAGAGAGGACCATATATATAATTTAAGAAAAATACTATATAAAAAATTTGGCCTCCATGTTCACTTTGGTTTATCACTTTTGTGATGTCACTACAGTGAATTACCAGATTCAGATCCTGTTATTCATGCTAATGGCTTCCACTGTAAGCTATATACAACAAGATCATAACAAATGCTTTGGATATCCTCCCCACTATTCAACCTGTGCATGACAGTAAAATACCATCTGTTCCGGCTGGTACCTCAGAAGTCTAACATAAGGTACTGTCAATGGATAGTGAAAAAAAAACCCACTGGTTTGGACTTTAAAAAATACAAAAACTAAAATAAATTGTCCTCTTTAGAAATAAAGGCCTCTACTTAAAGTCAACATTTCAAACCCAAAGGCCATTGCGCACCACAGTACTCACTTGCCGATGAGTGGAATAGCCAGGGAGGTTTCCGGCAGACGCTTGGAGATCAGGAGCAAGAAGACAGACTGGGCCAGCAGGACAGATATGGACACTGTCATCTTCTCCCCACCTGGAAGGAAGGAGACTACATTTGAAAAGAAGTCCTAGAACAGGGAAGGAATTGAAAGAGAAACAGAACCATTGGGCAAGACAGGACACCCAGGTGACTGCTGTCTGGTAGCGTCCGCTGATGTATGATTGGGGCAGTGCAGGGCCTGCCCCTTTAGTTTAATTTTCTCAATACTATTGGCCCTAGACTGTGACTGTATCAGAGTAGCCGCTGCATGGCATTACTTTCTTTACTTGGCCATTTTTCGCAAACATATATCTTAATAATGTGCTTTTTGTTCCCTATATCTCCCAGTGTCTCACACAGGTTTCCATGGCCAACAAATTTAGCTTTACCCCTTCCAGCACTACACAACACTTACGTTCTTTGGTACCCAGCTATAGACTTGCATTCCCATTATCACTGCCCCCTCCAAACCTATTAGGATTTAAGTGGAATTATTTAGGGACAAATACACTTTTAGTGAAAAATAATATGAAATACACTTGATACAAAGCTTTATATGGGAAAGGTATTCTGGACTAACATCTATACTGTGGCAGAATGATCCCCTAATTTGCAACATCACCCAAGGGCCAAAGCTGTACTATGACACAGGGGTGTAGTTATCAATGGAGCAGCAGGTGCAGCGGCACCGGGGCCCAAAGCTGGGAGGGGTCCTTTTCACCATATTATGGATGTTTTAAGGACCCAGAAATCTGGCAAACACAGAAATCTAAAAGTTTTTACGTTACCATCTGGAGAATGCAATCCCTGTTCACGCTCATTGTATTTCAAGTTGCAAAAGGAGTTCAGTAAAATCCAATTCTGATTGGTTGGATCAAATAGCGCTCACCAATCAAAATCATGATTCAATACTCCACTTTTTTAAAATTCATGTTAGAACAATCTCAATTTGGAATGACCCAAGAATTTGCCTCTACACACCTACAGAATGTTGCTTGGTGCAGGTGAGAACATGGATCCCCAGATCTGATAGCTAAATTGGAGCCCCCCTTCCTCTCCCTCATGCCCCTCCACCCACCGACAGCACATGTGCACACGCGCAGCGCCATGCAAATAATCCACCCTCATTACTTCATAACTCACTGTCTGCGGGCAGGTAAAAGACGAAGTTGGCCAAGCAGGCGATGAGGATGGAGGGTGTGAGGATGTTGATGACATAGAAGAGGGGCTTGCGTTTGATGATAAGGTAGAATGTGACGTCCTGGTACTTGTTGCTGTCCATCGGTACACTTTTGTCGATATTCATCTTGGCTGGTCGATGAACTATCTCCCACTCGCCATTTTCTGGTGGAGGAGAAATATCAGAAAGTCAAAGGTAGAAGGGGTTGTCTCTTTGAAGCTGGATGCCTTGATGGCTACTCTTAGGCGTCTGCGAAATTGTGATTTAGGAAGAAATAGTGTGAATTATGCATAATTACGCTAATGTGAATCCGTAATTTATTGCTATATTTTGGCGCGACATGAGTCCTTGCATCAAGGTTTGCAGTAAAAAGGCATAAGGAACAATATTGCAGATAACAGCGCCTGCTTGCTTTCTGGTTGTTCGCAAAGTTCCTGCACTCCCATGCTATTTTTTTGCCACGAATGGTGGCATAATTACATGATGTAATAATGGAGTAATTTGGGGAATTTCGCATAATAAGCTAACACAATTGACCCAAGATTATGCAAATTACAAAGCGTAAGTCAAATTTTGCCTGGGCCTCCTACTCATATGATGTATAAAATAATACCTAAAATGTTGTCACATGATTACCTGACGAGGCCTGAACTACACATACGCCCATCTCACTTACATTGGAAATGTCTGGCTCAATATTCCATCTTAAAATCACTCTTCCTGTGTAACTTCGCACACCAGGTAAATAACTTCAGTGAGTTAGAAAATGAAACATTTGAACCCCCTGATGATTCCATTTAAAAGCCTTCAATATCTTCAACTTCCATCTTTTGGCAATAGAAAGAGAAAAATAACTAGGAAAGCTTTCACCAAGCACACACCTATAGCCATAGGCAAGGACATAGTTTACTGCAGCTTAAACCATTGTTAGGGGGAGGTCTGTGGCACTATTTCAAAGATTATGAGTCAGGCAAGTTCTACCGTGCCCGTGATGCTGTAGGTCAAGTAGATAATCTTTGTGAGAAGTATGGACCTTGTTCTTGGAGACACAGGGACCAGTTGTTCCTGCAGGTTTACTGAATTGCTAAGCATCTTCTCATCAGAAGTCAAATTGCACTAATGTTCAAAGGGTGACCCTAAATCCCTAGCAATCTGGGTAATATAACCAACACAAAGAGTTGTGGTTTCTTATGAGTGAGGTGGAAATGCACAAATACCAAATCCATAGCAGCAGAATCTCATAAACTCATGGATACATGCCCGATAAAGTGTCGACAGAGACGTGAGGTATTCCTAATAGTTTGTGTGAGTGCCATTTAAAGATAATAAAAAGGTTGACGTTTCGACCCCTGCAAGTAATTTAGCACAGGGTCATCATCAGGATTGGGTCAATGACATTCAAAGGAAGCATCTCAAAAGGCAGCAATAAAACAGGCTCCAGAGGTAGGCGTAGCTGTCATAAATGATGAAGAATTATGTCACATTCAAATTCTCTCCAATAGACAGGTAGGTTCAAGAACCCAGGCAGTGCACCGTCACAGTCCTGTGTCTATGTGTTCTCTCTGATCTTAATCCCCCTTCCCCACTTTCTACCACTGGCCCTCATATAGCCTAATAGCCCACCGTAGTGGGCTATACCAGCCATTAAAGTCCCGCTCCAGCGTTTAAGAATGGAGCGGGCCTTTTAAAGCTGGTATAGCTAACTATGTAGGGCTATAAGGCTATTAGAACATTCCGCCCCTAGAAGGCAGAATGTGCTAAAAAATAAAACAAAGGCCTCAATGAGCCTGAGGGGATTCAAACCCCCTCGGGGTCACTGGTCAATTGAGCTCCCAACATTCCAGTGTTCTAATATTTTTGATCACTGGTTGAGGGTTGAAAGACGGGCAATAGCATCACTGAGTTGGATACTGCACACAATGCCTCCTAACACTTCCTACTCTGCAAGGCACTGCACTGTGATGGTCTATAAGTCGTATGAGAGGCAGTTGCGCTCTCAGTCTTAATTGAGCCTGACAGCCCTTCCAACTAGTGAATAAAAACATTTTGACATCTAAAGAGGAACAGATCAAGAAAAGTCAGCCACAGAATACACGTTTTACATCTCAGGAATACTAGAAAGGTACAGGAGGAAGGCATACTTACTGTCTGTGTGGTACACAACATGCAAACCCCATAAGTCATGTTAGTAGGAGTGTATGTTCCACTTTAATATGAAACTATACACTTGAATAGTTGATAGCAAATCATTTATCAGTTAAATACTGGAATAATGATAGTTTAAAATCAACCTTACACATTTTATCTGGCTTTGTGATGTCACACAATCAGCTAGACTCTATTGTACATGAACTTTAATGTGGAGTTTCAGAAACAAATTAATTAAATAGTATTTTAGTGAACCCAGCAGGCCACAAGTCCTCTTTGGTTTGGTTTAGAGGATGCAATTTTTATAAGCATCTCCAGACCAATAAAGGGTTGAGTTGAGGGGTATTACCATATACAAAAGAATCCCATGAAAATTTACCAGAAATGGTTGCATTATAAATGTCAAATATTTCTAATATTTCTATTAGAAATTCATACTTTACATCACTTTAAAGTTGAATTAAAAAAACATTCTTTTGAAATAAAATATTATTATATGGATTTCCCCCAGTTCAGATCCTCCGTAGCCACTAGTAATTTGTTTCTATCCTACTCCCTCACTGAACTCAGGATCCTTCTGCCTCAACCTTTCCTCTTATCTTTTCTTTTAGGGCATTTATTGTACTGTCCCTTCACTGATAACTTCAATCACACAAGACGTTTTACATAAATAATTCAAACAATAATACTTTGCCTTTTGCTTTGGGAAGGCCGATTGAAAGCGAAGGGTCTACTCACCTGTGAAGGCCTCGGTGTCGATGATGATGAACTCTACCATGTACATCTTGTCTTTTTCCGGGTCGTGGTCTACATGAAGCTTCATCGTGATCTCCTTGGCACTGTAGGCTAGAGAGCTGAACCAAAACGGGAACAGAGACTGTTGATTGTTACTGGGTATTCAATGCAACCAGATGTCCATCCTCTCTGTCTTCTCCCTTTCCATCATGGAGGTCTAAAAATATGTTAGCATCTTCTATTGTGTAAGTTGTGCTGCTCTTTTGTAAATCTCCTCTATATAATTTTTTCCAATTCTCCCATCTAATGCTATGGACTTGGACCCCGATTCACAAATGTTCTTCGCAATGAGAAACCTCAACGAGAAACACCTGCCTCTACTGCAAGGCCACTGCCGCGAGTGCCGAGGGCGTTTGTGAATCGGGCCCTTGGAGTATATCCAAGTCTGAGGGTGTGGTTGCTGTTATGACTCTGGAGATACCCGATAGATGGAAAATAAATCAGCCTAGTCAGCTAAATGACCCTTAAGTCCAGTAGAGTCTAGAAACCATGAAGGTTTAATAAAACATTAAGGGCCATATGTATCAACATATTTCCCCATAGACACAGAATGGGCAAAACCCTTTGATACATCTGGCCCTAAATGGCTATACAGAAGGCTAAATCATAAAGTTAGTCGAAATACATGTTAAAAAGTATATAGGAAAATAGCACAAGGCTCAGTCCAAAGCAGTAAACAGAATTCCATGAAGTCAAGTCTAAGAGTAAAATATTTCTATGTACCAAGCATTTTTGATTTAAGGCTCATTTAATTGAATATTCTGATTTATTTTCTGTCTAACTGGTATAGGTTGGGAAGCATTGCCTCATATAATCTTGAGGTTAACACTGTCCTTGATCCTGTGAAAGTGATTTATGTTAAATTAGCTAATAAGTAAGGTCTAAAACCTTCATTCAGGTGGTGGAGGACAATTGCATAAATTCACCAGGCTTCAATTGCTGAGAGGAGGCCCAACTCAATAGTTTGTCCTGGTAGCTTTTTGCAGTTTTCTATATCTCAGGTAAAGTTTAAATCTCTAGAGTTCCAGGTTTCTGATTGTTTAACAATAGACACTCATTCTTCTGAGAAACCCCCTGTCATTTATTTTTCAGTGGTAACATTTGTTGTAGTCTGAATTCTAGGTGGAGGCTTATGTGCCAACCCAAAGTAATTAATGCTCTCAATTGGAGAGGTGGTTATAAATTTCATTATTCCATTTATCAGCCTGGTGATGCGGGGCAGGTTGATGCTGACAGACGGCGGAATAGGTATTATTTATTTATTTAATTATACCTATTCCGTCGTCTGTTGACTTCTCCGCTCCCAATCAACCCACCCCTGCCACACCGCATTTACCTGTGCCGGCTGCCGCTGTCATCATCCTCCATATAATATTACTAAAGGAAGAAATAACATACTCAAGTATGTTAAAGAATTATGTTGATCTTGTGTTTTCATGGCTCTAATATTCTTAGAGACTACTATTTTAATAGGACTCTACTAAGAACAACAAAACAAAAGTTCAGTTTTTAATTTAAATAATATTTTGGTGGTCAATACAAAGTAAAGCCTTTTGTTGAGTAACATAATTTCCGCTCGCGCCAATTAATGAGTAATGGGTTTCTGGGTTTATGATGTCACCAATACCCCTTGATGGCAATGTCGGGCCAGAAAAGGAGAGTGTAACTGCAATGTTGGGCCAGAGAGAGAGAGGGTGACTACAAGACGGTGTGTTGTGTGTTGTGTGTGTAGCTGTGGTTACACCAGCAGAGGCTCATCTGAATGTGCACAGAGGGGTGAGGCTGGGCATGTGAGGGGGAGGAGAGTGTTGGTGCACTTTTAAGTATATGTGTCAGTTTATCTGGCTGTCTTAGGCTGGCCAAACTGACATGCGCACTTAGGATTCTCTAACCCAGCTGTATTGCCCAGCTGAGTTGGAGCAACAGCACAGATTTCATGTGGCTGAGCGAGTGTTAATACAGCCCATACAGGCCAATTACCACGCTGCTCAGTGGAGTGCACGTATTGGATGGGGAGTCAGTGATGCTGTCCCAAGGACTGCTGGGACCAGGAACTGGATGCAGAGGGGCACGAGGAAGCCAGCATCATCAGGTGCGTTTTTTAATTTTTTAATTTTTATTATTAAACCGTCCGCTGCTGTGCGCGCTCCCACACACTCCACCTGCAGCCCTCCCCACAACCCTCCACCCGCCTCACCACTCTTTATCTTTGTGGGCCACCACTGATGTATGCACACGTTTCAAAAAACAGGCGCACACTGTATGGGGTTATGAATAAGACATTAGGTTTCAATCTCAATTCAGTCCCATACCTTGCAGTCAGTAGGAATGCTAGATAATCAGATAAGCAAAACTTCTGCAGTGTGCTTCAAGTCTCATTTTGATTTTGGCTTTGACCACATTAATTATCTTTGTGTATATAGGAGCCAAATTTTACCTGAACTTCAAGGAGCAGTTCTGCCAATCGAAAGGAAAAAAATTGACGTTGATGGGGCACGTGCTGCGGAAGATGGATGGGGGTTGCCAGGACATAAAGCCGTCATTGGAGACCAACACGTTGCAGTAGTAAGCTACATTGAAGACTGCGTCATTGCTGGCAGGAAGGGAAAAAAGAAAAATAAATATATATATTTCTCACAATTTGCGATTCCTTATTTTGCGATTGCATTTAAGGAATCGCAAATTTTGCTATTCCTTAAATGCAAGGTAGAAAGCACCAAAAAAGTGCAATTTGGCCTTAAGGAATCACTAATTACCACCAACTTCAAGTTTGGTGCAGATAGTGCTGATCTCTAGACACGTGTTTCTGGTTTATTAACCGTCATCAGTAGAGAATACAGTCTTTTACTTTGGGGTTTGCTGAGTAGGCTGCCAAACCGTATATCAGGTCCGGTACCACTCACTGGCGTACAGGTGCTTCATCCACGAGCTCGTCAGTTCAATGCCTTAACCAAACAGAAGTTCACTCGTCAGGAAAGCCGCCCGACAGTGGCATTTCCAAGACCGTAGGAGCACCATACTCCTAAACCAGGAACCCAACTACCCTGGAGGACTCCCACCTGGATTCATGGCCCTTTGGATCCCCATCTAAGCCCGTACATTGAAACATAAGGGTTTCACACCGCCCGGCTTACGCAATTCCGAGCGAAGCCCTGACAATTCGCAATCCTCACCAGCGCCTGACCCAGGCCAAACCGTGGACACTGGCAGGCGTTCATAATTACAAAACAGGCAACTGATCACATAGTCCTGATGATGATCCCGGTTTACTAGGAGCCAGGGGATCGAAACGTCGACGGTTAAAATAGTTCTGCAATATATCCATTGTGTTCACAAGATTGCAGTAACTGTTTGTCAAAGCTTGCTGTATTATATAACCAGTTGCAAGAGACAATTGGCTCCAACGTTTATGCATGCTATTTCTTTCCCTTACTTTTTCTACTTTTTCCTAACTATATGTTTTCTTACTCTTGGATAGGTACAGGATTGTGCCCTATCTAATGCTTATAAATGGCCTTTCCAAGGCGTTCTATCTTTCTATTGATTTGAATAAATATTCCTTACCCGGCTAGGTATAGGAACTGAGAGTATAGCACTGATTCTAGTCTATAACTTCATTGTGGATTTAATCAACTCATCCTTAGGACCTTTGTTTCCTTTAATAGTTAACTGAATTCAAACAAACCTGCAGTACTTTCCCCTCATTGTCTCTGCATAACTACACGGAGAGAAGTTGAAAGACGTTAAAATATATTTTTGTGTGTATAGTACAGTAATTGCTAACATATCATATTAATACATACAAAGGTGTGGAGAATTTAAGTGCTGTGTTTGAGTACTTGCCTACTGAAAAATCCAGTACGTGTCTCACCCCCAGAAAAGGCATCTCAAACCCCTGGGGTCCATGCACCCTGGTGTAAGAACTACTGGTCTAGATACACCCAGGTGTCCTGGTTGACACATGTACATATGTTAGCAGAGATCTACTTATGGGAAGAAATGTGTTCTTGCATTTTACTGAATACAGGTAACCTATGATGCAGCATTACGTATGAGGAGATCTGCAATATCCCACTAACAATTTGCATATGCAAATCATGAGTGGCTTAATGAGCCATGCTTTGAGTACTCACGCTCACCAGAAAGTACTCATACACATAGTTTCATGTTCTAATGTCTTACCCTCTTCCTTTCTACAGGACTGTGTTCCTGAGACACCAGGAGAAAATGGAAGCTACACCAGTGATGAAGAGGAGTAACTTCATGGATATGGTAGCCATGGACATTTTCTAACCACCCCCATCATGGCTAGGATATTGTTTTTTGAAAATGTTTACTATCTGCATCATTCTGATTGTGTACACCAAGGCACACGGTCACAGGCACCACAACATCTTGATCTTGTGTCATACAAGTAATGATGTTGTGTCTTGAAATCCATACGTTACCATTAGTAACAACCACAAGTAACTGGGACTTATGCTTACAAGGTTGGCCTACAATTTTTTTTTATAACTCTTTTTATTAATTGTGCTCAGCAAATTAACCTGTCAGATACATACTTTGGATTCGGATTGTAAGATATACATTTATCCAGTGAACCACCTTAAGGCTTTACTGGAGGCGACAGAGCAGAAGCTTCGTCAATGGACTACCCTTCCCTACAGGCCCCAGAATGCTTGCTAGCACCCTCAAACGTTCTCCCATTTCTTCGGGCACCCTCTACTTAAGTAAATGGAGTGTTCTGCCTGCATTCCCACTTCAACCTAAAATTCAGTATGGGAAGTATTCCTTTCCTCAAGCAAAAAATTCTGTTCCCTCTCCAACCCAAGCTACAGAAGGGAAAGTGTTGGACTTTGGAGGGCGACAGATTAACTATTCTTACACCAACCTGCCTAACAATAGGGAAAGTGTTTGCCTCTGGGGATGAGACACACTTAATATTTCCACTCAAATCACTTCAACACTGATGAAAGTATTGGACATTGGAGGGATAAGATTTACTATTCCTACAAGAGTGGGGAAAATGCCAGACTACGGGGGGATAATGTTTACTATTCCCACCCCAACCTAATCAATAGTAGGGCAAGACAAACTTTGGAGGGGTCAGATTTTACAACTCGCCTGATGACCTTGTATTTGTTTAATTCAAGCAGGATGCATCTACACCTTCATGTGAATCCACCATTACTGTTTGTCTATTAGTGATATTGCAAATAAAGTATATTAGAACATTGGAATGCCCATGCTTCTAAGGGTCAGTAAAAGCCTGCAGAGCAACATTCCAATGTTGTTTGAACAAAGGCCTCTCAGAGCCCGAGGGGATTTCAGTCGGGCTCCTGAAGCCTTTGTTTTATTTGTTGAAACATTCTGCCCTCTATTGACAGAATGTTCTAACAGCCTTATAGCCCTTCATAGCTGGGCTATACTGGCCATTAATGTCCTGCTTCCTTGTTAAACGCTGGAGCGTGTCTTTATTGGCCGGTATAGCCTGCTATGGCGGGCTATAAGGCTATATTAAAGTAGATCGTTTTTTTGCTGATTGGGATATTGTGGTTAAAATACCTGCTGTCCCAAAAAATCCAACTTTACTTGTCAATGTAGAACCTCTAAAAATGAAGATTCATTTACTATCACAAAGATCAGTGTAACTGTAAACCAGATGACCTCTCTGTTACTTCAGGTCTCGCAATTCAGACTTTTTTCCCAGGAGTACTTACTTGTTAACAAATCTCAAGAAAAAAAGGAAATTCATGAGGACTGGACAGGGCTTCCCAGCATTTTGTCTGAAACAAAATCTGGTGGCATGGGTTGATGTTTGAATGAGTAGTATGCCGGAAAAACATACACAATTATGGTGCTGGAATGTACATGAGCTGGCAAATTTGATGGATGAATCAGATACCCTAATCTTTCTACGAACTTTCAATATTTTGATGTTTCTGGAAATTTGGAAAGAACAAAACCTACTAATTATTGGTTTCTAATAATTAAGCATTCCAGGCACCCGCTCATCACAGCAAGGTTGACCTAAATAAGTCTTTCCTTTTACATTACTTTTAGTTTTGCTGTCAAGATTGAGGCAATTGATTTTCAATTGAATTGGCTGCAGTACATTAAACTACACTTTCATTCCCCGGTGATAATTCTCAATATGTACCTGATTAGGCAGTGAAATATTAAATACTTAATTGTTCTCATTGCAGAAAATCAAAACTCCTAAACGTCAGCTTCCAAACAGCAGCTTAATTGTCTCTGGGGATTTTAACTTTCATTCAATCATAACTAATACTTCTGAAAAGCAGGGTAGTAATATGGCCCAATTTTGCTGTGAAAATATGTCATTTAGTCTCAGTGATCCTAAGTAAAACCTCCACAGAAAATGCATTAACAGTACCGACTTTTAAAAATCTGAAACATAGTTCCGCTATAGATTATACTTTTATTATGGAAGATTTGGCCAGCAATATTTTACACTATACCATCATACCGAGAATAGAAAGTGATCACAATCCTCAAGAACTAACCTTAGATTACTCTATCCGACATGTGCAAAAATCCAAGGTGCTACAACAAATTTCATCTGTTTATAATCTGAAAATAATTGTCTGGCAATCAGATAAACAAGATGAAATATTGAAATTTGCACACATTTTATTTGGAGAAGTGATAAGGCAACTGAACAACTAATGGTGGTTAAATGGAAGTTCATTTATAAATCTCGGGTGTACAAATTTGCACCAAAAAATATGTTAAAAGCAAAACCGCTTATATATAATATCAAAAAGTGGTATATGCATTATACAGTCAGAAACAGCTTTCAACAGACTCCCCTCTCAAAGAAAAACTGAGGAGGGTAAGGAGGGCCTATTGCCAAGAACTATAGAAGGCTAAAATGTCTCACCAGCAAGAACTATGGAATAGATTGTTAAGTGCTAGTAAGGCTAATATCTCCAAGGCTTTCTGGGGGATAATTAATTAACTTGAAAATGCTGTGATCAGGGCCTGAAGTGCAAATGTCACGGAAAATGACTGTGGTGATTATATCGCTACCTTTTATGGTCCTGATAATTTCTCTAAAGATTGGGGAAATGGAGTAGATGAAAGTGTACCATTTTGAATGAGGTTGAGTAGCCAAATTGATTCTGCACTGGGGTTAAGATTAACTTCTTTAAGATAAGATGAAGTATCACCTTAATACGACAGATTAGACCAAATGGGGCCGGGCCCAAATGGTCTTCCAAATGGCATTTTTAGAGAAAATACTGAGGTTTTTACTCTTCTATATAATGAGGTTCTACTAATTAATGTGGTTCCTGAGACATGCAAAGAAGTGGTGTGCAGCCTACTTACAAAACTGGTCCATATGAAAAACTAACCAATTACTGAATAATATCCCTAACAGATGTTGAGGCAAAAGTCTTTGCTACCAGTTTTTTGGTGGGATCTTGAAGAATGGTTGGTGGACAAGCATCTAATCTCAATCAATGAATCAGGTTTTCATAAAGGTGAACCCACAGTTACTAAGCTATTAACCTTAACCCTGATGTCAGAGAGATCAATTTTGAAAAAAATTAAATCTATATGTCCGTTTTTTTATCTAAAAGCAGTATTTGACTCTGTCTCACGAGCTACGCTACAGAAAAATTATTAGGATGGGGCATTCCTCGTAAATTACCGTACACAATTATATTATATACAAACACTTTGGTTCAGGTTAAGTTAGGGAAGGGCCTTGATCTGACTCAGCGAATCAAAACCATTATTGGTGTTAAACAAGGATGTGTACTTGCTCTGTGTTTCTTTAATCTTTTTATTTCTAATTTTTACCAGCATTTGCATAAAATCAATGCCCATCCACCTACGTTTGTAAACTGTTGCATAAAATATTTACAATATGCGGACAATATGATCCTACTTAGTCCAAACCCTATAGTGTTACAGTGATTCATAGATTCTTTTGAAGAATATACAACTATGAATTGTTTTGAACTAAATATTAAGAAAATTAAGATAGGGGCATCATTCGCCAAGTCTAAAGTATGGCATGCTAAAGAAATGACAATGGATGTTGCTAGAAGCTATAAATACTTGGCAATCCTAATTGATGCTAAGGTCTCTTTTAAAGATATATTTTAATGTTTTAAGAGCTAAGACATCATCGTCTATCTTTGCTTTTAAATTATTATGAGATCTAGGTGTCAATCGTATGACCATCTGGTGAAAATTGTGAGAGCCAAGTTGATTCCAGCCTTAGCCTACGGTTCAGTTATATTCAAAGGAAAGAAAGCCAAATTACTTGACTTACTTCAGATGTAAGCATTTTATGAATCCAAATTACACTAGCCAAGCTGGAGTTCAGCTAGAGTTTGGTCTATAAAGCCAAGTCTTAGCAAGGCAGGTGGCATTTCCCAAATGTATGTTTTCTTTATCTCCATCTGACTCAGGCTCTCTGGCGAACATGTGTTGGCAGGAAATAAATCACTTGACCCATACTGGTGCTTGAAGATTGTATTTATCCAACTGCTTCCAGACCAGACTTTTGAGCTAGAGTCTGAATTTCAGGAAATGGCTAGAGCCTCCCTTAAACTCTTCTCAACTGGAAAACAAAAGTTCTCTTGTTTATAGCTGATAAGGATGCTCTGGCAGCAAAGAAACATGCTTGGGCACTGAACATTTATTGGAAAAACAGGAAATCCAGCTTGAACTGTCTGCAAATTTTCCTTCACGGATGGCATACTAAATTGGATACAACAATGGACGGACATCTGTAGATGTTATTGTTAAATGCAAGAACATTTATTACACTTTTGTCTGTCCTTATTTTGTTGAGGCCTGTCATGTTCTTTTAAAGTCATTTAAATAAAAAAGGATTGAGAACATGTTGTAAAGCTTATAAGCTTTGCCTAGTGGGCAAATCAATTCCAATGACTTGCCAGTTTGTTACGCTTCTGGCTTTGGTGGAAGAAATTTTTAAATCTTTATCTTAAACCATTAGCATTGTTTTAGTTCTTCTTTTGCACTCCACTGTATAGTTTTAAACACTGTGATCATATGAAGAGATGTTTTACATCATATTGAGATTTAATGGACTGATAAATTATAGGCATTTATGTACTTTAGTATTAATATGCAAAATTGTTTTAAATATCTCGTATTTGTTATTTTAATATTCATGCTATTCTTGCTCATAGTGAATGTTTCACTGGCAAAATGTGGCTCTTTTTATCTTGAGCTATTTATGAATATTTTGTATTAATCAGACAACAAACATTGCTTACTTACTTACTATTGCCACTTCACTATAATCAAGAATAGGGAAGGTGTTCAACACTGGAGGGGTCAGATTTACTATTCAAACTCCAGCCTAAGCTAATTTTGTGAAGGTGTTATACTTCAGAGGTGGGGAGGGGACTTTATTATTTTTACTCCAAACTAAGCAACAGAAGGGAAGCAACACTGGACTTTGGAGAGGTCCAATTTACTATTTATTCCCACAGAAAACTATGCAACAGTAGGGAAAACATTGGACTTTGGAGGGGTCAGATTTGGAGGGAGCACTCTAACCTATGCAACATTGGTGAAGGTGTTAGCCTTTGGAGGGAAAAGATTTACTATTCCCACTCCAACCTAAAAAACAGTTGGGAAAGTGTTGAACTTTCTAGGTGTCAGATTTTCTTTCGACTCCCACTCCAACCGAAGCAACAGTAGGGAAAGTGGTGGGCTTTGGAGGCGTCAGGTTTATTTTCCTTACTTCAACTGAAACAACAGTAGAGAAAGGATTGGATGTTTGAGGGGTCAGATATACTATTTGCATTTCAATCTAAGCAGAAGTAGGAAAATGGTTGGATTTGAAAAAAGTGAGATTTACTATTCCCTCTCCAAATTAAGAAATTTGAAGGAAAGTGTTGGACTTTTGAGGCGTTACATTTTCTATTCACTCTACAAACTAAGCAATAGTAGGGAAAGCAAACCATTTTTAATGCACTGAGTACTTTCCAGTGGCGTTTTTAATTGCTACACTGTTCAAGTAGTTGAAGACATTAATTTTCACAGCCAAAATGTCAAAGTTGCATTACTTCTGATCTCAAACTGTACACAACATGACAAGCATTGATCAGGAAAATTATTAGCGCTCTTACTTATTCTCCAGAGTGATTTTGGGCAGCCACACCATGTCAGCAGGCATACGGATGATAGAGATGTTATAGAAGTCAGAGGGATTCCATGTCAGCCTATAATCATACCAGACCTGGAAGTAGCAAACAAAAGAGTGTAAATCACACTGCCTTGCTCTTGCGCTGTACTTTCATAAAGCTGCCACGTTAAATAAGCATTGGCAAAGTCAGCCAGTCTGGTTTATAAGCAAAAGTTAGGGTTTATTGATGGTAATTGTGGATGTGTGGGTGGGTCGTTGAATTGATAACGCATTAATGATTCAACCTTGGTAGCTGCAGCCTCACCTTTAATTCTCTGTGTCAGATCAGCTGCATAAATAACAGAATGTATTTATCTAAGATTTAAACAACTCCAAATTGGTCATACTTATATGAGGTACATAAGATCAATGTTGATGGAGTAGTTATAAATAGGCTTGGGAGTAATTTAAAATAAATCAGATTAATCTGGGTAATTTTGGTAATCCCACATTGCTCTTTGATGCAGGGTTACAAGTAATGATATGATAATCCCTGCTTGGGTAATTAAGAGTAATTTTGGAGTAAAAATCCTATACAAACTGCACATTTAGTGAGCAAAAGCGGCTACTCACAGTGCTATGCATGTTCTGTTCAATTTAGTGCTATTTCCAAAATGAATGCGAGGGGGCAGTATTGCGCTAAGAAAATAGCGCTACGTGTAGAATGACTCTTCTTGTGTAACTCTGTGGAATCTCACAGAATGAATAGTTCATTCCGCATGATTACGATACACTGAATTACGTGAGTTACATATACTCCTGGTTACAACCAGAGGTGGCTATGGTGACGGGTAATAAATCGGACAATACATTGACAGTACGTTACACAGTATAAGCATTTACAAGTTAGAGCACTTGGTGATAAAGTGATTTGCACAAAGTCACACAGTTGTTGGTACAATGCCACAGCTCTACCTTTGCAAGGTCAGCAAGATATCCACATCTCCTTTTTAACATCTCCCTCTTCCAATAACCAACATCTGGTAAAATAATCTATTTCACAAAACTGATACTCAGGGACAGAGTGCACACTTCATTAGTACTCAATGAACACATGTTTAATTTTTCTGCTGCTAAATAGGATGTGTTTGAAGGGAATATTAGTTTATGTTAATTGTACTGTGTGGAACAGGATCATAATCACACAAAAGGTTCCTTTAGATGATGGTGGCCAGCCAGCCTGCCAGATGAGCGGAGGATTTGGCCTCCACTCCACGATTGTCAGCCATATTTAGAGGTCTCGGCCTTGACAAAGAATTTGTGACAATCATGTCTTTTTCATATTCACTAATTATACTAATTACAAATACATTAATGAAATTTCCAATCAACACACAACCAAGGATTATCATAATAAGAAAAAGTGTTAATGCGTGAAAAGTCATGCCTTAAAATGTTGCGAGAGAATATAAAAATTAACTAACTGGAATACATGTGCTTCATTCAATTCTTACCCCAAGTTAAGGGAGCGAGTAACTAGGCACTTACGACCAAATGTACATCTTACTAACACATGGGCAAACTAAACCTTGAGCCGAGTGACAGAAAGTAATGTTTTGGGACCTATTCACAAACAGGATTTTGTAGTACGTTTTGTAATACTACAATAGTGCTACAAACTACAATATGCTATTCAAAAACCTAAGTGTGTAGTTTATACCTCTGCCTTCAATACTTTTTTCTGCATTGAGATCTCCGCCACACGGTGGAGTTTCCACACACATAAGTATAAGTTTTAGTAGTGAATATTGGTAGGGACATGGGGGTGGCAGGAAAATGGGAACTATTACTACTAAATGGGAGGTGTTAAGGAAGGAGTGAGAATTGGCTGAGAAAGGGCAAAGAAGGGGTTTAGATTTTTAGCAGTAACTTGAACTCCTAAGTTTGGCTCCACCCCTTTTTTCATGGGTAGAGATGTGTAGGTTTACACCTTTGTGTAAATTTATGCTTGGATTTTGTTAGTAAACAAACGTAGTAGAGTTACTCAAACGTGTAAGGGCAAAGTTACTTGTGTTAATTAGTCACTCTTAACTTACGCTTGTGAATAGCTTTGCCAGAGACCAAGAATAGGTAAACCAAATAAGCATGTACCAAAACGTTATTTTTACCAAATACCTTGAGCGATGGAACCAACAACAATGCTACATCGAGAAGCAAAACATAAATAAATAAAACACATATTCATGCATGTCTGTAAAGAATGATCAATATGGGTTGGTCCTCTTGCCCCCAGCTTACCTGGTAGCCCTATGTTCTGTCAGCATGAACTGCTGGTCCGAGAACTCGCTTTGTATCAAAGCAGATGATTTGTAACCAGCTTACGAAGAAAATTAATGATCACGCTACCCGGTTGCCTGGAATGGTAGTCTGTGTCGAAGAAACCTCTAAATCAAGGCAATAACTTTACTAAAATGCTGAAACTGCCTTTAAAATCCAAATTGTGATGCTGAGTGCAGCTGCACACTACTAATCAATGTCACACCTGGGGGCATACTACCAACAAATAGCGATATTTATCGCTAAGTAGGGTTAGCGGCAATATTTTTATCGCCGCGCCTCACCAGTATTTATCGCTGAGATAACTTGCTATTAGCAAGGTTTATCTCAAAAGCGATAAAAATCAGGCAAAATGTGTGAATATCGCTGAGAATACAGCGATATTCACACATTAGCGATGAAATGCTCTTAGCCATGTTATCCACCTCCCATTGGATAACATGGCTAAGAACTGGTCTGAGCAGGCGTTGGTTTTTGCCGATAGCGGGAATATTTCCATCGCTACGCCTGCCTTGCTTTCAGTCGCTAACAGGTTGGGTACGCCCACTTTGCATGTCATTAGCGATAAATATCGCTGACATGCAAAGCGGGCCCCAAACCGCTCGCTATCGCCTAAAAGCTGTCGCTAACATCAGTTAGCGACAGCTTGCTAATAGAGCGATATAATTATCGCTGCTTAGCAGCCGAAAACGGCCGCTAAACCGGCAATAATTGCCTATCGCCACCCTTGATAATATGCCCCCTAGTTCAGTAAGCCTGTTGCGCTCAAATGATCATCTAGCTATCGAGCTGTTACCCAGGTACCTACCTTCTAAATACATGGTAATTACAGCAACTTGTGTATAATCAGATTAATCCCTATATAATTCTGTAGTCACAAGATAACTCTCATTGTGTAGAGCACTAGGACCTACTTTCTTATTGTACTAGGGTAGCCATGGATCATTTAGTACAAACTTGGCATGTGATAAGGAAACATCACTGAACCAATATACAAGGATCTCGAATCATTAGAAAACTTCTAACTCATATAGTACCACCATGTGGTACACAATATCAGCTCCCTTCACATGTCACCCGGAGAGGAGCCGATATCACATCCCATGCACATAATTGACTAGAAATGCCAGCAGACAGCAGGTTTCCAGCTATTGTTTGGAGGCTCCAACAGTCGGTGTCCTTTATGGAGTGTCAAACACACACCATTGGTGGTACGTAGAAGGTTTGTTTTTTAGGTGCTGGAAACAGCGGGTACAAAACTTTGCTTACCGGGAAGAAACATCATAGCACCCTGCTCCAGATGACACATGTAATAGCAATCTCTGATCTTACTTGCATGCACCAGCCCGAGAATGAAAACAAATACACTTCAGTCGATAATCCAAAAATCTTTTTGGGACCAAAAGGGTGCAGTGTAGTGCAAAGTGGGATCTGATCAGCAGATGCTTAACAGTTTTTCTAAAAGCATTGATGGATTTAAATGTCAATGAAGCAGAATAAGTTTCTGGTTAGCCCCACGAAAAGACTTTAATCTCCTGTATATACATCAAAGGGCTGGAGTTGAAAACAGTAAAGATCACATTTCCCAGGGATCATATCTTCAAAGGGAAAAAGCCTAGTGTGACTGGTCATCTGAAGATAAGGAAGAACACTTCAAAGACAACTTTTTGACCAAAAGACACGCCACCCTTCCCTTGTGTAACTAAACATGTTGCTGAAGGGGCAGAAAAACCCTGGTACATTTATGACAGAATTAAATGGGTTTGTTAAAAATTTGCCACTTTAAAACTACAGAAAAGAGAATGTGCACCAATGTCCCCACTGCAAGCAATGGCAGTGCTGCAAGCAACATTCCAGGGCATGAGGATGAATTGTTTAAGATGACTTGACTCCTCAGAAAAGGGACCATACTCACATGCTCATGGATTACACCACAGGCTAAACATAAGTGGTTCCTCACAGTGGGAAAATAGATTCACACTTCTGTGAACTGTCATACCATTCTTTCTCTGATTGAGATTACAGAAGAACATAGTCACGGATTATAAAAGATAGCTCCTTTCCAGTCTCTTGAAATATGCGTGTGCGGACATTCAGAACTATCATCCGAGAAAGTCTATATACCATCACAGAACAGATGGTCACGTACATTAAAAGAATGGAATCATCAACTGATGTCACACAATACTTTTGGATCTCAATGTAGACCATACAAAGCACCTCAGAGTCCTTCAAACATTTTGAATCGGTCTTGAGGTACCAACCGCAGAATCATATTGATAGGACTCTACAATATTTTAAGAGAGCAGGGTTTCCTAGAGGAATTACCAATTGAACTCTACATTTTGGGACTCCCCCTTATTTTTAGCCACCGCTTGATGGATCATCGCAAAACTTTCTATGAAGGAGCCGAAGTGGATGAACCTTTTTGTGTGAAAGTTTTGGCACATTCATCGATTGGGACCAAAATTTATTAGCAAAACCAAAAATGGTCTTCTTATGAAAACTCTTACCTAACTATAACTACACAGTGTTGATTGCCACTGTGTTATATACATAGCATATTAGTCAACATTAACTCTACTTCAATCATGTTTTCAGGCTATATATACTAAGTAATGTGTCTCTTATTAGTGAAAATTAATTTTGACAGTATTCTAAAGTACGTACAATTGCATAATTGAGCAAAGCGGAAAAGTAGACTTAAAGCTGGAGAGTTGAAATGGAGCTGCAGCATCCATTCTATTCATATTTATGTAGAGTACTGTGCTTGTTTCAGTGCTCTAACACAAGAATGTACAATGCTGAAAGCATGCATACAATAAATGCAGGTGTGTTTGCCTCCACTTTAAAGAGAGAGGGCGTTTCTTCTTCTTTCAAGAAAATGTTTTTCTTTTTTTCTAATACCATTTACCCAAACTGCATAAAGTTCAATCTAGAAATGGGAAATATTGCTATATCAATAAAAAAAAAGTTCTTAAAATCACAACCTGATTTATATGAAGAATCAAGCAAATATTTTAAAACTGGATAAACTCTGATGGACTGGTCACTTTAAAACAATATTCGCGAGCTGAAAATACTTTAAATATATAACTATACCACAGATGGATAAATAATGTTTTTGTGGTTTCTTGTAGCTCTAGAACTTGAAGTTGTGCAGGAGAGAACCAATTTTAGATATACAGTCACCCTGGCACACAGAAGGTGATGTTTCCCATCATGACTTCCAGTGCTGCCACTCTATGAACTAGGTTAGCGCTCTAGTTCTTTACTCAAACTATGTGATGTTCACACACAGGCGGTATAGGCACAATATGCTGTGATGTGTTGGCTGGTCCTGCAACCAGGCATAGCGTGGCTTCTGGATATGAATCTCCCTGGTAGATATTGCCGAGCATGGGGCCAATCAAAATGAAGCATTTTCATTTTGTGCAGCAGACTAATTTTAAATCAAATTAACTTTCTCATTTGCATTGGAATTCACTGTTCATAATCATAATAATAACTGGCAACAACAAAACAACAACAAAAACAATAATCATAGTGATAATAATAGCAATAATAGGAGCAACAATTCTCCTACTACCTCTCCTACTACCAGTGGTAATAGTTTTACTACTGCTACGTCTACAATTAAAAATAATATTATATATCTTACATGCTTCAGCCACACATTTGATGTAAGCGTCTCATCAGCCTCTTTCTGTAAGAGAGTAAATCAAAGCATACAGTTACTACAGGTTATCCTTTAAGTTATGGAAACACATTCAGAATGTCAACTTGTTTACCGCTTACATGCGTTTCAAATAGAGGTATATAAGCCTGAAGAGTGACATATAGCCTCTTGAAGGCACTCATTGAGGTTAGCCAGGAGGATTTCCACCTCTTACCATCTAAATTTCTAATAGCTTCTTGCCAAGGTGGTGGCCATTTTTATTGTTGGCAGGCCTTCTTGAGATTTGAGGGTGAAGGTCTTATAACCATTGTGTAATAGTCTTTGTATAGTGTGCCAATATGAAAAGAAAACACATGGCGGTGAGAATGGGGCCACGTCTTGACTTACTTTAAGCAGACGCTCCTTGTGCATGCAACATTAGGTCCACATACATTCTACTGCTGATGCAAAACCTATTGAGCAATACTGAAGGTCTAAGCCATCATTTATGCAAAACACTTTCTACTTAAGTGAGATACTTGTCCAATGGAAATGGTGGAAGAAGGTTCTTTGCTTTACTGAGCTAATGGACTTAACTTTGACGTCTACAGAAGTAGACCTTGACCACTTCACAGTGTATTATAGATAGTGTCGAAACATGTCATGAGTGGTTATCCCACCTTTTTGCACCACTGTTATCCTACTCTACTACAAAAGGGGCTGCAGATGCTTGCGAACCCTTTGTATAATACGGATGGTGTCAGTGCAATCCCAAGGTTCTACGACCTTACTTGTAGGGTGCGTAGCCCCTTGCAAATGAGTAAATCCTTTGACTCTGCACCATGTTACAGATGTGGGTACAGAGGCAAAGAGGCCATTAACTGTGCACCAAAATAGAAGGTACGAGTGTCCCACATTCTCCAGGCATCTACCTGCAAGCGGGAACAGTCACTCTGTGTATCAGAGTACAGGGGTATCTCTGCCTCCCCTTTGCCAAGGAGTCCATGTTGCCATTTTCAGTCCAAAGGAGACCGGTAACTTGAAATCGCCGGTTCGTCTTTGCCTAATGGGTTCATGTCTACACTGAGAACAGTGGATTTGCTGTAATATGCACAGACTCCTGGTTTGCACCAGGTAAGCATATTTAAGGGTGCGCAGAAGTGCAAAGTGAGACAGTGCACAGTATGTCTCACGCGCCCCCTGAACTCCTTGCATACTAATGTAACAAACCCTGAATGTAGCTTGGCTACCAAAGATCATGGGTGCAAAGCAATCAGTGTATGGGAAATTTAAGTAGAAGATTGCTTTTCCTCCTTAAAGGTGTAATGGGCATGCCTTGTGAATGCCTGTACCATTTGATCTTTGGCTGCGATAATGTCATTATTTTGAAATCTGGAAGCTCGCCAGCTGCAGCCTAAGTCTTACTCGAGAAACTTCCTAAGGCAGTAAAGAAGATCACTGTTTAGGTCAGTATGTATATGTAATCCCTCTTCTGATTTGTAGCTTGAGTCATATAATTGATGTTTTAGTCATAATACTTTTCTTCCTTGGAATTTAGATGGATCCAAACTACTGATCTATCCCAGGGTTTCTTATTAGTTCACTAACAGTGTTCTGAATATTATTTGTATATCAGTGCTTAATTTGAGCCAGTGGTTTCCGGTGCCGGTACTTAATTGTCAACACCGGTGCTTGTGGCAGTTTGCCACAAGGTGGCAATGTCTGGCTAATTTAGAGATGAACACAACAACAGATAATTATCAATTCAATGAACATTAACAATGACTATTACCTGCAGCCCAAGCCATTCTTATAGCTTTGGGGGTGGGGGCTGGAATAGTCTGACTTGTCACACTTGAGGGAGTGTGATGGTTAGTAGTAGTGTTGTACCATCATTGGCAGCGTAGCAGGAGCTATGGGTGGTACAAGCTAAAATGGCCTCCTGACGAGAGCCACGTCACTTCTTTTTGTTTACAAATTAAGCACAGGATTAATATCTGAATTTATGGGCACTTGAATAACTATTTTTATCTGCTAGCAAGTTTACACTCAATAACATTTTAAGTTTCAAATTTAATTGTATAACCTCTGCACTTTATGGGAAACTCATAATTTTCAGAGTTTTGCAGCTCAGAATGAGGGAAATCATGTAGAATCACCGTATTAGTGCACATTTTGCGGTATCTTTCTTACAAAAATTTGAAGATAGCACTACCTCCAGCGGTAATAGCATCCGAAAAACCATGACCCTGGGAATGAGGCTCATGGTCTATCTCGGTGGCAAGGTGTATTGTTGCCTTAATCACATAAATCATTTTAATAAAATCATTGTTTATGAGAGTCAGCTGAGGGAAACAGGAAAAATAAAATTATAATAAAACCATTTTATTATTGTTTTATTTTTCTTTCCACCTAGAGCCAGCCATGCCTGGGCAGGGTGGGGCAATGTTTACAGCAGGGTAATGGTAGTGTGCACTGTAAGTGTGCATGACGGTTTGGCATCAAACCAGCCCACTCAGACCAATCATGGTGCAGCTCTCATGCTGTATAACCATTATGAGAGCAGTGTCTTGATTGGAGTACAGCCACTTGTGCAGTGTGCACCATCCCATGGGGAAATGGAGTCAGGACAGCAGCAGAACCCGAAGACGTCGGGCAGCAGGTAAGGGCTTTTTTGTGTGTTATTTACCCCCACCCCACACCTCCCCACCCCGCCGCACCACTTGCTATTGAGAGCAGCCGCTACTGCAGAGGAGTGACTCACTAGAGAAATGAGGTTGGAGAGGGTGAGTTCAAGGGCGACGTCCACAGTTTCATCCTTGTTTTTCACTGGCCGAATCTCCTTGTTATAACCTTTATCAACCATGAGGTAATGGATGAGGGTCTCCTCCTCACTCCGACCAGAAAGACCTGCAATGTAAAACAACAGCTGATTGGGTGGAGCTCTTGATATTGTGGACAGTCACATAGAGATATCAAAAAGGGAGGGGAAGCAGTTCAAGTAAAAAAATAAATAGATATTTAATACTTTCCTGAAGGAAATCTCAGTAAATAACATAAAGCATAAGGAAAATACATTATTGCATATTGATAATATAAAAACTAGAGAAAAGGCACCATTAGTACTTATACTAATACTAATAATACAGCTAATAATAATACTAATAAAAAAATTTGTGTTAGTCTTAGATCTGATCTTTTATCACTTCTATGTACAATTGTTTCACTGTCTTCCTGGCTGGTCCAGCACACCTCTCATGTTTGGATAAACCATTCCAGGAACTAGTTACAAAATTAACAGATGGCTAGATGTAAATAACATATATTAGAGTGTGATCTCATGATCCATTAATACATTTAAATATGGCTGCAGACCCTTCAATAAGAAAAGTTTCATGTACATTTGCCCACTTGCCTTTTCCAGATAGGGATAGCAAATTAATCACTTTCATCCTTTCATCCTGATCTATATATAGACCTAGTAACTGCAACTAGTGCAGGGCACCAGCAAGTCATCTATGAAATCACCAATAGCTGGATCACCCTTGATTGTCCACTCACGTCTTAGCTGTTATTGCAGTATGTCTTCATTAGCCTATTTACCACCTGCTGCTAACCCGCAAGAAGCCGGAAGTGATATTTCTCGATTTAGCCATTCAAATGGTATAGAGTTACCTATGCCGCATGGTGGTGCCATGATTAAGTCAAGGCAACAAGAGTCACCCGTACTCTATGTAGTGACACAGAATACAGGGCTAGAACATTTTTTGGTGCCATGTGCCTTCCTGAGTCCAGCTATTGCTTACCCAAAAAAGAATTGATTAAATATATTTAAACCATTTTGGCTCTATTCATTGTTTCCCTTTTCAAAATCACCAAAGGTTTCCAAAGTAACCAGGTGTCAATGATATGTCAAATTCACAGATTTGATTTAAAGTTTGCAAATGCTAGACAATTTTGGGATATATAAATCACGTTGAATTATTTTTGTTTAGTGTAGGCTGGGTCCAAATTGTGTTTTGCAGGTCATTTATAGTGGACTTTAAAAAAAGGTCTGGGTCTGTGTACTCATACCTGATTCTACTAACCCTAACCCAGCATGCCTAGTGCAGAGGGCAGAACTTCCACCACAGTCTGTGGGCTTGAAACAAGGTCTGCTGGCTTTTTGCTATGAGCATTCTGAAGCTTTTATTAGCTGAAACGTCATATATATTTCTATCACATCAAAAAGTGCATGTTCCATAACAACTGGAGGCATGTCTGCCATTTTGTAACCAACAGGACACCTGTGAAGTTCACAAAGACAATCAGTGCTCCTTCAAAAATGGAGCAGTGCCTGCCACATCTGATGGTATGAGCTTTGAGCAGCTAAAGAGGCTTCTCCAGAGGAAGAAAAATGAATTTGTACTGGGAACATCATACAAATGGAGAAGCACCTCAAGGACTCCATCACTTCATCACTTGGAAGTTTGTTACACATCCCCCAGGAGAGCAAAACTGAGCATGTGAAGGGTCATCTGCAAGCTCTGTGCTGGGAAATTAAGCCGCAGGAGAGAGGTCTATAGTCATTTAGCGGTTCCATCATTACGTAACCTCAAGCCAAAGCATGGCAATGTTGTTTCGAAGTTTCAGGGCGAATAAGCAAAAACAAATTATACGCAACTGATGCACAGAAAGCAGAAACACTGCATAACAAACCACACATCAAAATATTTGCCTTGTATTGCATTGACTGAAAACCAACCTTGAGGAGCAGAGAGAAGAACCCTAGGATTGAGAACAACAAGATGGAAGACAACCACAAATATTCCACCAATAAAAAGATGTTTAACGTTTGTAAGAGGTTATTTGCCAATGTAGTTGCACCAACGTTCAATAAAACACACAAAACAACTCAAAACGAAAAAAACACCTTAATAAATAATGGATAATTTTGAGTACCAGACTCAAGACTGAATAAAAGGCCTGTCTTTAGTAGGTCCTGAAAGGCCACCTGCTGCAGGATGGGTGCAGGGCTTGCTTCAAAGAGAGGACTCAGCCAACACTCACTGCGCATTGCCAAAGTTTGTGCCCAGCAGCTCTTGACCTTCTTCAGTGGTTGTGCACAAGAAAGGCCCTGCTCCCAACCCCTGCTAAGTATGGCCAATTCAAGGACGACTTAAGGCTTTGGAGGGAGTTAAGGCACAATTTATTGGTCGGGACATACCAAATGGGTAGACAGAGCACCCTTAAGGGGATGATTCAGTGGGCACTGATGGAAGGATAAGGGGGGAGGACCTTTACCACGCTGCCATTACAACGCAAGTCGTTACTACGACTTGCGCTGGATGGCGCTGTTGGTTAAGGAATATTGTAATTTTATATTCCAACACCTTCCCTACTGTTACGTGGACTGGTGTTGGTGTAGTGTTTTATCTAGGAAACCTGAATCGATATTCCTATTTTATGCCCTTGTCCGGTTATTATCAATAATGTCCATACAACGGCATAATAATCATATCCATAATTCAGTCGTAGCACATGCTGTCACATTAAGCAAGGCTACTTCTCCGGCCCCCTAGTAAGCACACCGAGTTCTCTAAACAAAACCAAGCCTCCAGCAACCTGGGAAATCCCCCTTGCTTTTGTTTTGATTTCATCCTAGAACTCCTGTAAATCACTGTAAGAACGGCCAGTTCTTAGTGACATCTTTATTGACGTCTTATGTCCAACCTTACGTCAAACCCAAGCACCTTTCAGGTATAAATATACCAACGTTGCCTTAAGCAAACACACGGTGGTGATTCTGGAGCAGAGCAGCTAGCTACTTGCCCGACAGCCCAGCTGATGCGAGAGCCCACGGACGCTGCCCCTCCTCCCTGACGCACTGAGAGAGACGCTGTCTTTTCTCCTGCCGAGAAATCCAGCTCCGGTGTTTCCAGATACCTTTGCGGGTTACTGGGATATCGAGTCCTGAGAAAGAGATACCAGACCTCCTGCTTTCTATTACCCAGGTACGGAACTGACTAAACCCTTACAGAGAATTCTTGAGTCAGATTCTTGGCAAAACAAACTTACCTTAAACTGCTACTTACTTACTCCTTCCCACGTATTAGGCTTAGGTCAGGTACACCGGGGTAGGCGTATTTAGAAGCACCAGTTGAGTATGATTAGTCAATGTATATATGTATGTATATATTTTATTTATTTTAAAGTATCATATGGCTAAGAAACCATATCAATGCTTTTACAGTATTATTTTATAATCCTCCTTTTACTGTACGCACTTTACTTTACCATGAGCATTACAATCGTGGCAATTCATTTCTCTTGTATGTATGTATGTATGTATGTATTTATTTACTTGATTAAGCGCAACTGCCACCCAAAGGGTACCCTGGCGCTGAGACTGCGTCCGTGCTGCAACAGGTCTATCATTACATTTTCCTAGGGAACAAGAACGTTTTCAGGTCCTTTTTAAAAGAGGGGAGATCCTGTGTACTCCTCAATGTCAACGGGAGTGAGTTCCAAAGTGTAGCGGCCGTAAAGCCAAACGCCCGGCCGCCCATCCTCACTCTATTTATCCTCGGGACCGTCACTAAGAACGCCGAAGAAGATCTTAATGATCTAGTAGCGCAGTACCAGGAAAACAGGTTTTGGATCGGCGTTGGCCCCTGTCCATGCAGGGCCTTGAAAACAAGACAAGCTGACTTGAACAATATTCTCTGCTGGACAGGTAGCCAGTGGAGATCAGCCAGTGCTCCCGTGGCAGAGGCAGATCGAGGACGCGCTAGAGCCAGCTTAGCCGCCATATTTTGTATCCTCTGTAGTTTTAAAATTAGAAGTTTTGGGGCCCCCAGGAGCAGTGCGTTGCAGTAATCTAACCGGCTAAGGATAGAACTGCGCACTACTTCTGTTCTAGCATTTTCAGGGAGAAGAGGTAAAATCTTGCGTAAGGCCCGAAGTAGGCCCATGCAAGTCGCTACTGTTCTGTTCACCGACGCATCAAGCTGCAGGTTGGGTTCAAATAGAACTCCCAAATTCCGGACCGACTTTGCTGCCTCCACCGTGCCAGGAATAGATGCAGGCCAGAAGTCGTCCGGGAGCGGGCGCGGTGTACGATCTAAGGAGCAGTGGACCACTTCCGTTTTTAGGCTATTAAATTGTAGCGAGTTCGCGAGCGAGTTGTATGAGGAAGAAGACTGCTCAATAAATAACACCTTTTATTGAAAATGCCCGTCTCTCTTTTCTCTGCATTCTGGTCATTTGACTGAGTGAAATAGCTGTCTATTGTTTTCACACGACTCTATAGATACACTCTTATTCAGGGAGAGCAAAGTTGTCATGTTTTATGGTTGTCAGAAGCTAATTCCTTCTTGTCTATCCAGGGAGGTTAAACTCCTCCTCGTTTATTCGAGAAAGTTTCTACTGATCTATGAGCTAGCTGGCAAACCTTAAGTCTAATATAGTCAGTAGAGACCTAGATAACCTCAGTCCTACGTCTACACTGCTGAATATACTATTCCAATGCGCAGAGCCTATTGGGAATATAGGAACTACACTACATGGCGCCCAACGTTTGGTAAGGCGATAAATCTAACGCAAGACGTTAGAGCAGAGGTACTCATAGTAAGGCCCGCGGGCCGGGGGCGGCCCGGCATGCCTTCCCTGGCGGCCCGCGCATCATACCTGTGTTTTACTTTTTTTTTTTTAAGTGTCTGCAGCAGCACGAGAGACTCTGCTGCTCTGTGGGGGCTGCCGGCCGGGCGATCCTAGCAATGGCCAGAGTAAAACTGCAGGGCCTAAGAAGAGGGGAAATACAAAGGCCTCATTAACATGCAAATGGTCTTTTGAAGACCTCTGAAGTGCTCGGGTGCGGCTGTGAGTGTGTGTGTGTCCCGGCTGGCACACAGGCAGGGTGAGATGACAGAGGGTGACAGAGGAAGTGGGAAGGAAAGGGAGGGGGAGGGGGATGGAGAGGGAGTGAAAGGGAGTGAGAGAGAGTGAGAGGGAGTGAGTGAGTGAGAGGGAGTGAGTAAGGGAGTGGGAGGGAGGGAGTGAGAGGGAGGGAGTAAGTAGGTGAGTGAGAGGGAGTGAGAGGGAGGGAGTGAGTGAGTGAGAGGGAGTGAGTGAGTGAGAGGGAGGGAGTGAGAGAGAGGGAGGGAGTGAGAGAGAGGGAGTGAGTGAGAGGGAAGGAGTGGAAGGGAGTGATAGGGAGGGAGTTAGTGGGAGTGAGTGAGTGAGAGGGAGTGAGTGAGAGGGATGGAGTGAGTGAGAGGGATGGAGTGAGTGAGAGGGATGGAGTGAGTGAGAGGGATGGAGTGAGTGAGTGGGAGGGAGGGAGTGAGTGAGAGGGAGTGAGTGAGAGTGAGAGGGAGTGACTGTGAGGGTGTGAGAGGGGCTGAGTGAGAGGGATGGAGTGAGTGAGAGAGAGGGAGTGAGAGGGAGGGAGTGAGTGAGTAGGAGTGAGAGGGAGGGAGTGCGTGAGAGGGAGGGAGGGAGTGAGAGTGAGAGGGAGGGAGTGAGAGGGAGGGAGTGAGTGAGAGGGAGTGAGTGAGAGGGATTGAGTGAGAGGGATTGAGTGAGGGAGAGGGAGTGAGTCAGAGGGAGTGAGTGAGAGTGAGTGAGAGGGAGGGAATGGGAGGGAGGGAGTGAGAGTGAGTGAGAGTGAGTGAGAGAGAGAGTGAGTGAGAGTGAGAGTGAGAGTGAGTGAGAGGGAGTGAGGGAGTGAGTGGGAGGGAGTGAGGGAGAGGGAGGGAGTGAGTGGGAGGGAGGGAGTGAGTGAGAGTGAGAGTGAGTGAGAGTGAGTGAGTGAGAGTGAGTGAGTGAGAGTGAGTGAGAGTGAGTGAGTGAGAGTGAGTGATAGTGAGTGAGAGTGAGTGAGAGTGAGTGAGAGTGAGTGAGAGTGAGTGAGGGAGTGAGAGGGAGGGAGTGAGAGGGAGGGAGTAAGTAGGTGAGTGAGAGGGAGTGAGAGGGAGGGAGTGAGTGAGTGAGAGGGAGGGAGGGAGGGAGAGGGAGTGAGTGAGAGTGAGAGGGCGTGACTGAGAGGGAGGGAGTGAGTGAGAGGGAGGGAGTGAGAGGGGGAGGGAGGGAGTGAGTGAGAGGGAGGGAGTGAGAGGCAGGGAGTGAGAGAGAGGGAGTGAGAGAGAGGGAGTGAGAGAGGGAGTGAGAGAGAGGGAGTGAGTGGGAGTGAGTGAGTGAGGGAGGGAGTGAGGGAGTGAGGGAGTGAGAGGGAGTGAGTGAGTGAGAGGGAGTGAGTAAGTGTGAGTGGGAGAGGGAGTGAGTGGGAGAGGGAGGGAGAGGGAGTGAGTGAGACGGAGAGGGATTCAGACGGACAGGGAAGGAGAGGGAGTGAGACGGAGACAGAGAGGGAGGGAAAGGGAAGGATAGGGAGGGAGATGGAGAGGGAGGGCAAGGGAAGGAGATGGAGTGAAAGGAGGGAGATGGAAAGGGAGGGAGACGGAGAGGGAGTGAGAGGGAGGGAAAGGGAGGGAGACTGATAGGGAGTGAGATGGAGGGAAATGGAGGGAAAGGGAGGGAGACTGATGGGGAATGACACTGAGGGAAAGGGAGGCAGACTGATGGGGAGTGAGATGGAGGGAAAGGGAGGGAAATGGAGGGAGGGGGAGGGAAAGAGAGGGAAATGGGGGGAGAGGGAGGGAAAGGAAGGGAGACGGAGAGGGAGTGAGAGGGAGGGAAAGGGAGGGAAATGGAAGGAGAGGGAGGGAAACGGAGGGAGAGGGAGTGAGAGGGAGGGAATGGGTGGGAGACGGAGAGGGAGTGATAGGGAGGGAGACAGAGAAGGAGTGAGAGGGAGGGAGAGGGAGGGAAAGGGAGGGAGACGGAGAGGGAGTGAGAGGGAGTGAGAGGGAGTGAGAGGGAGGGAAAGGGAGGGAGACTGATAGGGACTGAGAGGGAGGGAGAGAGAGGGAAAGGAAGGGAAATGGAGAGAGAGGGAGGGAAAGGGAGTGAAAGGGAGTGAGACGGAGAGTGTGAGAGGGAGGGAAAGGGAGGGAGACGGAGAGGGAGGGAGAGAGAGGGAGGAAGTGAGAGAGAGGGAGTGAGAGAGAGGGAGTGAGACAGTCAGAGTGAGACAGAGGAAGACAGGAGGGAGAGAGGGAGAGAGAGCTAGAGAGAGGGAGAGAGAGCTAGAGAGAGGGAGGGAGACAGGGAGAGAAAGAGAGAGATGTGTGTATGCTGGGACAGCTCAGTGGACGAAGGCGTCCGCTGCAGGGACCTGTGATCAACCTCATGGTCAGTTTTATGTTGTTGCTCTAGCCCCGCCCCCTCCCCCACTGACCCCGCCCCCCACCGATGCGGCTCTCGGACATAAACCAAACTGTAAATTTGGCCCCCGAGAGAAAGTTTGTGAGTACCCATGCGTTAGAGTAACTCAGTTGTGCTTTTTCACACAGACCCTTTTTCCCGTAAATACTCCAAAAGACGTCTGGAGTGGGTAAAAGGTAAAAAATCCGCCGGAACTTAGTAGGAAGAGATTTCTATGTATAGTTTCTGGTTTAGTCAACGTTGAAGGATACAGTGTTCCAAAAATATTGTTCACCTAATCTTTGTTTCCTTGAAACCTGATCTGCAACAAAAACCTTTCTGTCAGTAAAAATGTCAGAAAATGAAGAAGAAAGGGAGACAGCTGGAATAGCAGCTCAACTCCTAGAGGATGACACTAGTCTCCTGCAGACCGACCCGAATGCTATACTCATTCCGGTCAACATAAGAAAAACTATAACTCTTAAACTTATAGAGAATGGACTAACATCGAGAGGTGGTATAGTCGTATTCGTAATTGAGGCACATGAATATCGGCAGACAGAGGTATTCTATTCATGGATAAACTTTCCAGCAGCAAACGCTGTCACACACGAATTCCACTGTTACACAATAGAGGAACCTCCGCATGAATACACTCCTTTCGAGGAGGTGGAAATCCCATTAAAATACCAAGAGCACCTGCTCTGGTTTAAAGGCGCCCTAAAACACAATAATCACATCACCAGGCTCGATCCACTAGGTAGACCAGGAGCAACGTGGCCGGTTCTAGCCAGCTACACACCACATCCAGACATTGAAAAAATGTCAATACCAGAACTTTTAGCACAGCTAAAACAACTGATTAAAATTCATAGACAATTAGTCCAATATGTAATGCGGACTTCAACAGTCCAACCATCTATTAACATTCCACAGCTGACCCCTCATCAGGGGAACACAAACAAAATTACACCACAGAACATACAATCATGTCTGGGTAAAGTACCAATAAAACGGGAACAAATTCCATTCTGGTTAGCACAAAAAGTCACTCAAATAGAGGCAGTATTTCCTGATACTACCCCTACTAAGAAACACAGAATTCTGACTATCTGCCTTCCAATGGGATCGCACCACATATAGAGGACTGTGACACTTAGGGCACAGTCTTTGCTTCCATTTACACAAAAACACATGGTGTTCCGTCCATGGCGGTAATACCCGATGTGCTAAGACAGATTCAAAATTAATACGGTCCAGAACCTGCTTTAACTCTGGGTATGAAATTACTAAAAGACTTCAAGCAGGTCTCGGCTATATTATTAGCCAACATAAAAGGGGAAGCAGCATCTGTTGCGATCCGTCAGAAATTGAAAGAGACAGATATAGCAGAACAACCATTTGAACTTGCCAGAATCAAAGAAAAATCCTATGAAGAACTAGGAAGAGATAGTTTGGGTGGGAAACCAGTAAAACCCCAACTAACTGAAAATCCTGAAAAAATATTTATTAAAAATAATCTAAACACTCCAAAAAAGAGCTGGGATGGAAATAAACAATCCACTCCCAAAGAAAAAAGATTCCAGTCCAGAGGAACGTCTCCTCGGCGGAGAGAAAGATCTCAGGACCAAGGACACAAGTCTCCCCAGAGGGAGCCCTCTGAGAAAAGATACAACCTTAGAAATATGGATAATCTAAAGAAACCTGATAGATATCAAGATATTGATACACGTCCCTCTCGATCTTTTCAGACTTCCTCGCAGAAATCGGAAAGAAGAGGACGGTCAGAACAAAGGGAAGAGCACGTCAAGTCCAAAGACAAAGAACCTGCTCATCAAAGTAAAAAAATACAATTTCCAAGAAAGAAGGTAGCCAGCATTAAAATAGTCAACATGCCGAGGATACTGAGGACACAGCTGAAAAACGGAGAGTGGGCCCAGACAGTGCTAGACAGCGCAGCAGAAGTGACCATAGCTCGCAAGATCCTGAGGAATCATCTGGAGACAGTGGACACGAATGAATACATTCAAGTGGAAACTGCAGACAGCAGAGTTAGCAAACCTCATAAAATATACGAATTAACACTACGTATAGAGAGAGATAAGACTAGGAAAATAAGGGGTCTATTTTGGGATAACCTTTCCAAAGGCTATGACATCCTTTTAGCTGAAAAGGACTGGCCACCAGAGTTTGTCAGGGAGTGCCCTCATGGCGAAGAAATGATTATGCCTGCCTTCTCAAATCACATTCCAATTCATAAAAAATATACACTTGCAAGAAAGTGGGCAGTAGCCCAAGCTCCTGCATTATATAAAAATCATGTAGGATGGGATTAGGACTCTCCTCCTCACAAAATCCAATTAAAATGTCAACCGACTTCACAAAGGCAGTACCCAATTAAGCAAGAAGCTAAAAAACAGGTCAGGGAGATCTTAGATCAACTTGAATACCAGGGGGTGATTGAAACATGCACCTCACAAATGAACAATCCTTTGTTTCCTGTCTCCAAGCCAGACGATTCATATTGTCTAGTTTTGGACTACAGACACCTTAATTCATGTTGCAAGACATTTGCAGTACAAAACTCACACAGTGCAGCACTAATGAATAACATTGTGCGCAAAAAATACAAAACAACATTAGACATCTCTAATGGATTCTTTTGTCAAAACATTGCACCTGAAAGCAGGTATTTGACCGCTTTCTCAATAATGGGCTCGCAGAAATTTCTGTCGACTCCCACAGGGGTTCAAGAATAGCCCATGATTATTCTCAGCAAGAGTAACAGAGTTACTACAAATGTATGATGATGAGGCATTATCTTATGTCGATGATATCTATCTCACAGATGATGATTTGGATACTCACTTGAAAAGAGTGAACACCATAATACTTGGGTTCGCAGCAGAGGGTTACAAATTCAACTTTAAAAAGTCATGAATTGCCCATCTAACTGTCCTGTTTTTAGGATATGAATTATCAAGTGAAGGCAAAAGCCTAGCAGACCATTTCTTAGAGAAGTGTGCTGTACTCCAAGCACCAAAAACGCTGAGGAACTTACAATCAATACTAGGTTTCCTGAATTTCGGAAGAACATACATTTTAAATTATGCAGAGAGGGTTAAACCTCTCTATGAATTAATAAAACCAGATTTTAAACCAATCAATTGGACTCAAAAACACACAGAAATTTTGAGATCATTGCAAACAGACATGTTAGCAAAAACAAAATTGCAAACTCGCGATAACACATGCAACCTTGTAATCCGAGTCATCCCAGGAAGATGCAGATTCACGTACCTGACCTCTAATGAGGGAGAAAAGGTACCAATAGCATACAAATCACACTTGTACTCACAAGCTGAAAAAACATTCAGTCTTGCCAAAAAATTTTGTAAATGCGTTTCAAACAGCTGTAGCAAAAGAAAGAGCCCAGGCCCAAGGCAGACGGATTACTATTTTAACAGCAGAATCAGCCTTCGAGGCATTAACAAGCCCATGTAATTTAACTACCGTGGCATTAGATCCAAAATGGATACAATGGGAAAATTCGATTGCTACAGAAAAAGTGAAATACTATTTTGACCCGGAAATGAAAAAATTGAAATATCTAACATATGAAAAAGAATATCCTCTGCCTAACGACATTCTGCTCCTACAACAGTACGCCTGCGTAATATACACAAACAGTTATGCAGAACCCTCAGTTTGGGAAAAACAAGCTTATAACGCTACGTGCGAGGTTGTCAAATGCCGGTGGTGCGGAGGTAAATTGAGACCACTGGTAACAATGTCACAATCTGTAAAAAACAATTCAGGTCAACAGACTGAATTAATAGCTTTCAAAATGGCGCTCGACATTGCCGATCGCGAATTCCCGACACTAATAGTATGCGATTTGCATTCCTGCGTCAAATCATACAATAATGACTTGCAGACATGGGTTCAAAATGGTTACAAAGATGACACAGGTGCCACAATTAAGCAAAAATCGCTTTGGGAACAAGTAGTTCTTGTAAAGAAAGAACTACAAAAGACTCACGTGATACATACACTGAGTCATCAGCGTGATGGCGTTCACGCTGCAGGAAATTCATTGGCTGAAACACCCACAGCGGAAGCAACTAAACCGGCTTCCGTAGCCACAAAAAAGCGTTTAGAAAAACACATAGACGGGGAAACCGTGCTGGCGGTAAAAACGTCTTCAAAAGGCGACTGTGCAGCATTACCCGTGAACTATCCACTCAATTATACATACATAATCGATGCAAACTCCGTTCCTTTTGCTCGAATCCCTGGAGTGGGGGATAGAGTAATTCCAAACACGAACAGGAGAGTCTTGCTAATAGCAGACGCACACATGAGTGAAGGGCTAGGGCACCGAAAGATCAAGGAATCTCTGAAGGAATTACAATCAGAATACTGGTGGCCGGGAATGAGCCTGTAACATTACAAATTTGTAATAAGCTGTCAAAACTGCAACAGAGATCGCAGTGGCGAACCGACTGAAGTAGTGCCAGAACACCTAATAGAAAGCATAAGGCGATCTATACGCATGATTAAACAAGAAACATGCGTCCCAATGTATATTATTTAAGACTTGATTCACTTAAAATGTAGACACCAGCGCTCGGCTGACGCCAGAACTGTTATAAAAGATTTGCGAGTCTATATCGGCACATACGCAATTGGCATGCTACATTCTGACCATGGTCCTGCTTTTAGCTCTCGAGCTTATAAGGAGGCCATGACCAGCATGGGCATTGCATTGCGGTACTCTTGTCCCTTCCATCCTGAGGGAAACGGGATTGTGGAAAGAAAAAACCGAGACATAAAGCAATCTATAACGGCGAGGGTATTAGGTACGGGTACTGGGTGGGTCCAACATTTAACAAGTGTCCAACGTAGTCTTAACAATCTGCCAAGAAATTCTCTAAAAGGTTTCAGTCCGTATGAACTATTGTTCGGGGCTAGAATGCACATTCAGGACCTCGATAGTCAGACTTCAGTAGTAGAAGAAAAATACTTTGATATCAAAGATCGTTTGGCTATTTTACAGGACTTAAATGAAACAAGAAAAGACCTGAGCAACGTAAAGCAAAAACAGCAGCCAACAGCCACTGAAGAGAAACCACCTGTCCCAGCAAGGCCTATCTGGATTCCAAAGATTGGGGATCTGGTCAGAGAGAAGATCGCGGTGAAGAAGGAATTTGGGCCTTTTTACAGAAAAGCAGTACCTGTCTTAGCTGTCAACGGAACAAGATCAGTTGTACTACCGCCCCTTGCTGGTAAAAAGGAGAACCGAGTTGTATCAATCGACCTGGTAAAACCACAATCATGTGGCCGATAATAAGCAGTAGGCCCAGTGGACTCCCAAGAAATAGCAGAAGACCCATTCTTGCTACAATACAAGAGGTTCAAACTGAGAGACTAATCAAACCTGCAGTGATTAAAAAGGGACTATGCAATAATGCCATGGAACTTGTGCCTCTTGAAACCCAAATTGAAACAGTTCATCAAGAAACACCTGTCTACAACGATGTAGACACTGACTATGCTAATGAAACAAAGAAAATTCCAAAAGCAAATAAAAATCCGGAAGCGATTCCAACAATTGATAGAACTGCATCTGGCTACTTCATCAATTTCGATGACTTTTCTGAGGATCCAAGCGAGCCTGAAGAACAGCCATCAACAAAAACTTTTAAAGACAAAGTAACAGAACTCTTTCATCAACTCAAAGAAACCTATCTGATTTCTCCATGGATTGAATTTTGGGTTGTGTTAGGTGTACTTTTCCTCCTGCTTTGGCTCATCATGGTTCTTTGTTTGGGAAAATTCATTGAGGGTAAATATAGTACAATGGACACAGCAAGTCAGAACATCAACTTGGTCCTAAAGCCACACAAGTCATCTCACATCGAGAAAAGAGAACTATCATCCGTGAATGTCACAGACAATCCAATACCCGGTGGGGTAGCTCGGGACAAAACAGATTACGATATTTATGGCCCGGTCGAGCTCCTAAAGTATCCACACCAGTTTAAGATTTCATTGAGTGACTTTGTAAAACCGAGCACATTCTCTGATGATTGGGACTTTGAAAGTATTAATGATATGATGTCAGATTTAGTAATGTCAGCAAAATTTACAGAACATGATTACTTGCAGGGTTCATCTAATTATGAAGAAATGTACTGCTACAACCATTTTGCACATCACTATTTGCATAAATCTGCTCAACCTAGAAATGTTTTAAATTATAATCAGTGGGAACTGTGCAACTCCACCAAAAGGCAGTTCAAAAACATTTTATGAGAAATTCCCATACTTCTCAGGGTTTAACACAAGTGAAGCATAAGTATTTTATTTCAAAATGTTAAATAAGACAGGAATGAAAACAATGCTGACAAACACTAAATTAATCTATTCGGAAACATTTTATGAAAAAATGACTACATTTGGTTTTGATTTTTGGAAAAACAATATTGAAACAAAAACCATCTGGGGTACCAAAGATTGGCAGGTCCAAGGTATAGAATCATTATTTAGAGCCTGCATGATCCCAGAACAAATTATATTCTTGAATGATACCATTCAACAGACAACCTGTCTTGGTCTAGCCAAAATTAAAGACTTAAACAAACCGTCTATTCCAAAGCCAACACCTGACAATAATAGCACTACAGATGTTGAGATAGACGTATCCCATATTTTTAACCAAAACAGAACACATCCTGATTGGAAGAAATGGTTGATCTGGCCCACAGACACAAATAACTGTCAAGATAGATTCCTGAACAAAATACAGGGGTTCAAATTGACCAGGCCAGACCCTAGATACTCCCAGAGACAACATCCAGGGATAGTTACAACATACAGTGTAGGAAAACTCTGCCTCGAATGGCTACAGAAATCCACACAGGCAGAAATTAAGCAACACTTGACTTTCCTTAAAGACGGTGCTGACTTGCGTGATTTCATAATGGGACCACGCAAACAGCGTCAAAAACGTTTAATAGCGGCCAGTATATATGCAGCTTACAACGAAGCTTGGAAAGAAACGCAAATTGAAACAGCAGAAAAAATATGAGAAATTGACCGTATTAATTTGGAAAAATCACTTTCTGTTTTGGACAATGGGTTAATGACTCTGTCTTCCAGAATATATTCACTGGACAGCATTGTATCATCTGCTATAGATATAATAGAGCAGGACTTGCTAATGTTACAAAATGGTCAGTCCCAATTACGTTCTATTGTACAGCTTGGCTGGACGTTACAAAATCTGCGTTCAGGCTATGTGCCTTGGCGTTTAATCAACACAACGTCATTATTCTCTATCTTTAACCTTACTGATACACAAATCAGCTTGGCACAGAAAGGAGCAGAATATACAATTCTGAGCATTGAAAAACTTGAGAGATTACCATTGACAATGTCAGAACGACCTGTCATTGAATAGATAATACACGGAATAATAACTATTCCGATAACAACTTTCAAATTTAAATTCTGTCAAGAATATATACCAGCAGGCCAGTATGAAAGGTTGGGTAAAGGGTACATTAAGTCATCATGGAAATTACCTTACACACACACATGTTATAGTGAAAAGGAACAGAATGTATTTCTTAGTGGTAATAATTGTAAAAGATCACTAACTGGTATACTTCTGTGTCAAGGTATTAACTTGCATGGGGCCTGTTAGGGGACTTCAAATAACCTTTCATGTCACCAGCATGGCACACCTGCAACTCGAATAGAGCCATTCTTTAGACGGCTTTCTAACGGGAGCTATATTCTAATAGTGGACCACAGATGTTGTGGCATGGTGCCAGGAAAAGCTTATCTCGTGAGCGTTAGTTCCATGGTCACTTGCTGTGTGCAAGTATTGTTTCCAAACAGCACTCCAGACAGGGAGGAAAACATTTGGCCATTTTTGAATATCTCTTCTATTCGAATTGATACTTTAAGCAGAATGAAGTCTGTCCTTTTGCAGACAACTGTGCCCTTGACGTCATCAAAAGAAACGTATGATCTGCAAGTCGCAAGGACAACGGCAGAGATACATAGCCTTTTATCAACAAATTGCCCCCTACATTTCGCAGAAATGTTAAGCCAAATCCTAAATATGTCTGATACTGGCGGTATCCCACATGTATTTAAGACAATTTTTTCGGGACTGTTAACACCCTTCACAACAGTTCTGGGCATTTTTCCTAATTTTGTCCATTCTGTCTTTGGCGGCCTACCACTCCTGTTGGGACTCGTAGCAGGCATTTTATTTTTGATACTTCTGCTTCGTTATGGCAAGCCAAAACGCAGACAAGACTCCAGCAATGATGGAAGAAACGATCCTAGCTATACGTTATCGGGACCGCATAACTAAAGTCCTTGGATTAGCCCGGCTAAGAGATCTGAATATGACCTGGTTTCTTTCATTCAGACCCATCTGGCAGAATTGTATCGTACCTGTGCTTCGATGTATGCTATGCGGAGAAGAATGCGTGTTGGACGTCTGTCTTACACTACAATCAGCAGTACCATTGGATACAGATACTTTGCTAAGTCCTGTAACGGCTCATGCATCGTGTTGTCCCCAGCGGTTACCAATCCTGATGACGGGATTCGTTGAGACTTCACCACTGCGATTAAAGGGTAGTGAAGTACAAGATGAAAGCAATATCACCCAGGTTCGACCTTCTGTGAGCACTGCTGATCCTGTCATCGATGATAGCAATCATGCTCACGACTGCACAGTTGCGGCATTTTCCAACTTGGTCGAACTTTCACCTGAAGCGGTAAACCACTTTTTTGAAAGTCTGTCTGAAATGATGTTTTCCCCCGAACAAAAAGAATAACTTTTAAGCAAACTAGTACACAGCGTTCCCTGAACTCTGAATTCGGCCTTCGGCTTTGATAAACAAAAGCTACTGAACATATTTGGAACTATATTTTTTCTCTCTCCCCTGAAAGCGAAATTATTTTTTTTCCCGATTCCAAAATATTTACCTTTTTTTTTGGGCACATTTACTCTGCTTGAAGTAGAACTATTCTTAGAGAACAGAGCTTCTATTTTAGGAACTCTAAAGACAATATATCACGTCAGCCTCTAGCACATTTACAGCAACTGTATTTATATGTGATGGAATGGTCTCGACTCTTTTTTTCTGTATTAAGAGCCATTTCATGTGTAAATTTCGCAAATCATTCATGCCGATATATATATATGCATCCTTTTTAATGAATAATTACACTGCTTAAAAAGCGTACAGTACCTATAATCATTTTCATGTATTCGCATACACCATTTCAAATGCAAAAATGTATTTTGGGGTGGGTTGGTATACACATGCACCTTTTATGTTTACTATTGCTTAGTTTTTAGTAATGATGGACATTAATTCGTGGAGTGGGTGTAGTGTTTTATCTAGGAAACCTGAATCGATATTCCTATTTTATGCCCTTGTCCGGTTATTATCAATAATGTCCATACAACGGCATTATAATCATATCCATAATTCAGTCGTAGCACATGCTGTCACATTAAGCAAGGCTACTTCTCCAGCCCCCTAGTAAGCACACCGAGTTCTCTAAACAAAACCAAGCCTCCAGCAACTTGGGAAATCCCCCTTGCTTTTGTTTTGATTTCGTCCTAGAACTCCTGTAAATCACTGTAAGAATGGCCAGTTCTTAGTGACATCTTTTTATTGACGTCTTATGTCCAACCTTACGTCAAACCCAGGCACCTTTCAGGTATAAATATACCAACGTTGCCTTAAGCAAACACACGGTGGTGATTCTGGAGCAGAGCAGCTAGCTACTTGCCCGAGAGCCCAGCTGATGCGAGAGCCCACGGACGCTGCCCCTCCTCCCTGACGCACTGAGAGAGACGCTGTCTTTTCTCCTGCCGAGAAATCCAGCTCCGGTGTTTCCAGATACCTTCGCGGGTTACTGGGATATCGAGTCCTGTGAAAGAGATACCAGACCTTCTGCTTTCTATTACCCAGGTACGGAACTGACTAAACCCTTACAGAGAATTCTTGAGTCAGATTCTTGGCAAAACAAACTTACCTTAAACTGCTACTTACTTACTCCTTCCCACGTATTAGGCTTAGGTCAGGTACACCGGGGTAGGCGTATTTAGAAGCACCAGTTGAGTATGATTAGTCAATGTATATATGTATGTATATATTTTATCTATTTTAAAGTATCATATGGCTAAGAAACCATATCAATGCTTTTACAGTATTATTTTATAATCCTCCTTTTACTGTACGCACTTTACTTTACCATGAGCATTACAATCGTGGCAATTCATTTCTCTTGTATGAGGAAGAAGACTGCTCAATAAATAACACCTTTTATTGAAAACGCCCGTCTCTCTTTTCTCTGCATTCTGGTGAAACTAAGTACGCACATTTGACTGAGTGAAATAGCTGTCTATTGTTTTCACACGACTCTAGAGATACACTCTTATTCAGGGAGAGCAAAGTTGTCATGTTTTATGGTTGTCAGAAGCTAATCCCTTCTTTTCTATCCAGGGAGGTTAAACTCCTCCTCGTTCATTCGAGAAAGTTTCTGGTGACCTCTGAGCTAGCTGGCAAACCTTAAGTCTAATATAGTCAGTAGAGACCTAGATAACCTCAGTCCTACGTATACACTGCTGAATATATTATTCCAATGCGCAGAGCCTATTGGGAATATAGGAACTACACTACATTGGAATATCAAATTATAATAATCTTCAATCCGTGCCCTCCAACGCAAGTCGTTGTAACGACTTGCGTTGTAAAATCCGCGATGTAAAGTACCGCGATCAAAATGATCGCGTTGTACTATCATACATCCGTCTTAAACGCTCAGTTCTTGCCTCAGACTATGAAGGTAGGGGGGAGGGGTCAATGTCTTACAACATTGTCATTGTTTTACATGCCTATGTATCGCCTCTGTTCGCTACTGTGTGTGCACCAATGGTTTATGTACTTGAAAATCTTAAAATAAAGTTTATAAAAAAATAAAAACTATGGCCAAACCACCTTAGACACTGGTGGTTGGCTTCCCTAGGAGGGTTTCATGTAGGGCTTCCATACAGCAACAGTCATGGTTGTCTCAGTAATAGTCCTCAGAATAATGTGCTAAGTAATCTCACCTGTGTAAAGAACATGAACTTGAAGTTCTTTAAGTCAATGTCTCTCTGCACCTGTATAGCACAATGTGCGCTGATCTAATATCATCAAACATGAATGTAATTTTTTTATTTATCTGAATTGCCCTTTAGCTGCAATATTGTTTGCTAAATATTATTAATTTAGTAGGCCTAGACGTCCATGTTATTTTCAAAATCTGCACAGTTGAGCCGACAAATGTCTCTAGATTATTTGTGGTGTTGCTCACTATTTTCCCATAAAACACATGCTAGACTTTTGGCTTGTCACACATGTTGTGTTTTATTTTTACATCTGTAACATCATTTATGTCAGCTGGAATTGTGTTTGTCACATCAAGAGTCTTTATCAATACGCATTTCAATTGGTGTGCGGCTATGGTTTTCCAAGAATTTGTGTGAGTTACGGTTTTGTGAACCTAACCATATTTGGTGATTTCAATGGTTTTTCAGTTTTAATTTGATCCCATGCTTGACTTAAGCTATGATTTTTAAGTGAATTCCTAATATTTTAAACAACCATTAATGTCATCCATCTGGAGTCACCTGAAAAATACATCCATTTACTTTCTCTTTCTTCTTATGGAGACTTAACTTTACAATATTACTTTAGAGACACAACTGATTTCATAACCAAGGTTTTAACAATATATACTGGTAACCTGTTTGCATCATTGCTACACCAAATACAAATGCATTCTATAGTAAAATCAACCGTAAAGATGCTTGTCAGCATTAATTGAGCGTTAGACACATTAACCGTACAAGCACAACATGATGCTGATAAAAAAATTCAGAATGAGCGACACAAATTTCATCATGGGCTGGTGGGAGGAGCCAGTGGCCTAGCACCTCCCTCCCCCCACCTTTGGAGAGCTGTACTTAAATTGCAATCATGTGACTGTGTTGCATCAATGATTTGTTTATTATTTGCTATGGCTAGGAGAATGAGTTGGTAGAGTTCATCAAGATCTGGAAGGTGAATCAATTCAATTTGACATTTATGACATTTACCATCAACTATAATATCAATGCAACTGATTTTTTTTTATCTGAATTTACAAGAGTAGGAGCTACATGCATACTTCTCCACATGAAACCAACACTGGGCAACAGTATTCTCAATGCCACAAGTAGTCATCTAATAGCTCCTAAGAGGGGTGTTGCCCACAGGAAATTACTCAGATTAACAATTACGATTGTTTATGTATAAGACATTAGAGAGCTATAGAGCAAGAGATTTCGGGAACATTTATTAAGAAAGGCAGTGTATAAAGTAGACTCCCAGAATAGAAAAGCATTGGATCTCATGCAAATAAAATTGAGAGAATCAAAACAAGATGTAATCAAGGACGATAAGTTTAGGCTCTTTGAAACATTTAGTAAGCAAACCCACATTACCACCTTTAAACGTTGGAGTTTGTTGCAAAATTATAGCGTGATTGTGTGGTAGGAAGATCTCTGAAAATGACAAGAGGAATGTCTTGTTGTGGCTTAATGGATGAAAATGTATCTGTCATTAAAAATTAAATAAAATTCTAGGTTTCTTTTGTTACAAAAGATTAAATCTTTCAAACAAAGTACCATATTATTTTTTTCTCCTCTGAATAATCAAAAAAGAGGGTAAGAAACAAATAACATACCATTCTCAATATATCAATGAAGTTTTGACATGCCCTTCTAACCTTCGTTTTGGTGGAAAAAACTTCTTGCAGGTCAAGAAACTGATAATGGAACATATTAACGCCATCAATAATCCTGATGTAAAATATCCAAACAGAAGATTTCCATAAGAATGATTGGATTCTGATAGAGTGGCATAAGATCCCAGAGATGGAGCTGGGTTTTTGGAACTTAGAACATTGTAATCATGACACAAAATTGATTTGGAAACATCCGAACCTACAGGATTAAACAGTGGAGAAGAACTCAATGTGCCTTTATAAAATGTATGTGCTAGTATTTGTTCTGAGCTTATAACTCCTCTTTTTAGTGTGCTCTGACATGACTTTAAATCTATATATTTTTCAGTTTAATATTAGACATTGGGCTCTATTGAAGTGCATTATATTATGATAGCCAGAGGAGACTTCAACAATTATCTTGGAAAATCCCTGAGAGACAGAATGATTATCATACTTTACACTTAAACTAATTCTGTGACAGTAATTTGCCCATCATATGCTTTATATATCATATATATCATCATTACGGAGCAGCATCTACAAGCGGATCCCCGTCCTCACCTACACATAGATCAAGCTGCTGCTCGTGTGCTACTCAAAGGTGGACAACCTTGGAGCGACAATTTATACGCAGCCGTCAAGCCGCGGAGTATGCACCACCCCGTCATCCTTGGGGGTCACGGAAGTGAAACAGCAGCCATACACGGGATTGAGGACAGGCCCAATTGCGGGGTCCATACAGGACTTGATTATGTGTTTTCCGCACCACACTTCCCATAATACACAGTCTCATTTGAGCCTCCCATTGCTGGGTGTGTCATATGGAAAATGGAGAAGTGGGTTAGCGGTTGCGCACACCGCTTTTGTTAAAGCCCCTGAAGAGAAGCATATGGAGCTTTGAAACGCGTCGGGCAGATCCATTAGGGAGCAGCATCTACAAGCGGATCCCCGTCCTCACCTACACATAAATCAAGCTGCTGCTCGTGTGCTACTCAAAGGTGGACAACCTTGGAGCGACAAAATATATATACATATATATTATATATATATATATATATATATATATATATATATATATATATATATATATATATATATATATATATATATATTACCTACTGGCGGTCGCCAGTAGGTATATATAGTTAGGATTTTTTCTCTATGGGATTTTTGAAAATTCTATGTCTAATAACTTTGGCGTTTGTGGACGGAATTGGCTGAAATTTTCAGGAAAATGGAACATTTTGTTTCTGAGCAGATACTGAAAATTTGGGGGGGGTTTGTCAAGGGGGGGCTGAGAATAAAGGGGGGTCCCAAAACGTGTTTTTCCCATGTTAATTTCCATAGGGCGGTTGGCCTCACTTTTAGCCCAAACGGCTGAATGGATTTGTACGAAACTTGGCAAAATTGTAGGGACTGGTAGCCCGATGTGCCTTTGCTAGGTCTCAATATATGTGATCCAGTGGATTTTGAGAAATTAACGTTCCAAAAAAGATATATATCTGTAAGCGCGCTCCGGGCAGCGCTCCGGTTCGCGTACCTGACGCGTAACGGAACTTTGCGTAGCGAAGCTGATTGGCTCTCCGGTGTCTGTCAACATTCTAAACAGTCCGGAGCGGCCGCCATCTTGTCTCTCGGTAGGATCGAGAGACAAGAGGAGGCAAAAACAAAGGGGGAAATTACCATAAGGGGGCATAGTAGATCCTCCCTGACCCCCTAGGTTTGATGTTGAGGCTTTAAAAGGGCCCCGCTTTTTGCGTGGGGAGCGCCCGGTACGCGCACCGGGAAGCGCTCTGGGGAGCGTACTATAAGGAAAAAAGAATGATAGACTTTTCAAATATTGTATGTTAATTGATTGTTTGTTTTGTTGATTTTTTTTTATTTCTTTATTTTGTAAGCAATTATTTATTATTGTGATTGTGTTTCAAAATGTAATAAAATGTCTAACATTTCACTGTCTGAAATGTCGTTATTTTCATTGAACATAGCTTGTAATTTTTGAGTGTGTAAAATGTCCTCATTTTCAAGGAGGACATCTACTGATTGCACACATTGCAGTAGTTCTTGGTCCCAAGTTTCATCCATAAATTCAATGTCATTTGGATCAATGATTTCTTGGTTGGTCTCTGCAAGGACAATTTCAAATGAAACTTTCTGTTCGCCTTCCATTTTGTCTGAAATTTGCATAAAAAAATATATATTAGTAGAGATAGGGCACTGTTGGGATTAATTTTAGATAGGCAGTTTTTAACAGTGAATTTATCTTTGGGCAGTGTATAGTATCAGAGTGGAAGTAGGAATATAAAAAAGTGTATGTGATTTAACGTAAGTAAATTCATAATTATACAAGAGAAGCCTAAGTCCATCCATAACTATAACAGAGAATTCTATCTAAATCTATAACTACTACAGAGGGATAGTATATAACTATCAGAAAAAGTTTACCATATTAACTTAAAGTGCACAATATACTTCAGTTTTTAAAATAACAACTTACCTTTAAAAAGAAGTTGAAGTTATTAGTGAAAATCCTATTGAAATGTACACCAGGAAGTAGTAGTCAAAATGGCTGTGTTTCCTTCTCTTCCTTTATATATATTCAGGTACATAAGCAATCAAATGTCAGGCAAAAAAAAATAGAAAATGAAAGTAACATTTTAATTGGTTGTCAATTCCAACACTTCAGGTGTGTTTTGTGAAGTAATTTACCTCAGGGTATTTAGAGAGGTCTACAGGCTAAATGGCTAAATGGAATTCCAACCAAATTTGTGAAAATGGTAGGGATTGGTATGTAGTATGAGCTAATCTATATTTGGTGAAAGTGTCTCCAGGGTTTCTTCTGTAAATTACTTTCCCATCTTTTTTGATGGAGCGCTTCCCGGTGAGCGCCCCGGTACGCGAACCGGCAGCGTTACAGGAGTCCACCATTTTGTGTTTCGGTCGAATTAAGATACAAGATGGAGGGCAAATAATGTTCAGAATGGGTAGAAGGGGGCACGGTAGACGTATCTTGACCCCCTAGGTTTTCTGAGGGTGGCTGAGGAGGCCCATATGTGCGGAAAAAAAACATTTTGGTTTAAAAAATTTTGCGTGGTTAGCTTCTGGTTCGCGTACCGGGTAGCGCTCCGGGGAGCGTACTTTGTTGAAAATTTGTGAAAAAAGTTAGAGTAAAATAATAATTGTGAGTGATCAGATGTAGGGGAGCTCTGAGAAGAGCTTTTGGGTTTATGGTACATTTAGGTACTTATAAGTAGGTACCAATGCACAGTCTTAAATTCAAAATGAAAACTCTGTTGCCCTCATCTGAGAAGTGAACTCCATCTCCTCTGTAGATATCTTGCATGTAGTAACGCAAGTTATTGTTGTACATGGAGCCCATTCCATGGTCTCTCATGTAAGCTGAAACAGATTTGTTTACATGCTTCCTCGACTTCTCAATTTGTGGACAAAATTGGTTCGACCACCTCCATTTCTGTCTTTGGCATATATTTGAATATACCAAGGCAGTTTGAGGAAAAAGTGCCATCAATTGCTCAAAGGTGTCCTTTAAAAGCATTTCCAGACCTACACCAGTCAAAGTGCCCAAGTCATTTCCTCCACAGTGCACAATTAACAGGTCAGGTTTAGGCAAATGCATAAAGGTTTTCACCAATGGTATCAATTGGTGACATTTCAATCCTCTGTGGCCAAACCACTTAATTTCCACATCTTGTAAATTGAGGTTAGGTAAATTTCTGTTCTCAGCATACCTTTGAGCCCAGTAGATGTAACTATGTCCAACAATCCAGACAGAAAACATGGTGAGAGGAGGTTCTGCTGCAGTCAGATGAAGTGTGGCAATGAAATGGGAGTTGAAAAAATAAGAGTTTAAAATGAAAAACACTGTGGAGTTTCTGTGTTAAGGAAGCAGTAGCAGTGATTGGTGGATTTTGATTGCTGAAAACAGAAAGTTAGGGTGCATGGATGTGTTGTTTGAAAGGTGTAATTTGAATGGTCAAGAAAAAAATCATTTAATGAAAGATTGCACTGGATACGCAGGTGCACTGAGAGTTCAGAGTTCAATTGAAACATTGTTGTGTGAACTTGCAAACATGAGAGGTCTTTCAGGAGGTGGTTGCTATGCAAAAAAGGCAGAAAGGCCAGAGGGGGGAAGGGTGTTGATTTGAAAAAAGTGAGGGAAGAGTTTTGATTGGGTGACATGAGAGATATGTGTGATGAGTTACAGCATTTCTGTGCTTTTCATAGCTGCAGACTCTGGAGTGCATACCTTTTGCTCTGCTAAAGACAATTTGGTGTGTTTCTGAGACTGCTTTGAAACTCATAAAGTATTTGCTAAGGTGAGAAAAGATTCATTTAATTTAGGTAGAGAATAGTATGGTTTAGGGAGAAAATTATGAAGAAAGTTGTGTATTTAAAATGTTGCTTTGTGTCAAGTGTTTTACAAATAGATTTTGTTTCTTTGTGTTACATAGCCATGTTAAAAGTGATGCAAAAAAAGTGCAAGGGTCTTACAAAAATGCTTTCATGTGTCTTAGGGTATTTTAACTCACTTCCCCATGAATGTATGAATATAATTGTTTTACAAGATGTGTTTAAAAACGTTTTTAAAAATCAATTAGGTTTCTTGATATGTACTGCTAGAGTTTCATAGGTTGCTTGGGGCATATTTTCAAGGCTTTTGACTTCCTTTGATGTAATTTTTCCCATTTTAATTTAAGACCTTTCCCTGTGGTGCAAGGTCCTTGTAAATATGCCCCCATCTGTGCTTGGCAAATTTAGATTTTAATTCTTTGACTAACATAGCCATGTTAAAAGTGACCCAAAAATGTTGCAAGGGCCATTTTAAGTCATTTCCCCTTGAATGTAGGTATCTAATTGATTTAGTTGATGTGTTTAAAAACGATTTTTGAAATCAATTAGGTTTCTTGATATGTACTGCTAGAGCTTCATAGGTTGCTTGGGGCATATTTATAAGGCCTTTGTGTCTCTCAGATGTTATTTTTCCCATTTTAATTTAAGACCTTTCCCTGTGGTGCAAGGTCCTTGTAAATACGCCCCCATGTGTGCTTGGCAAATTTAGATCTTGATTATTTGACTTACATAGCCATGTTAAAAGTGATCTAAAAATAGAGCAAGGGCTTAAAAAAAACGCTTTCATGTGTCTTGGGGTATTTTAAGTAACTTCCCCATGAATGTATGAATATAATTGCTTTACAAGTTGTGTTTAAAAACGTTTTTTGAAATCAATTAGGTTTCTTGATATGTAATGCTAGAGGTTCATAGGTTGCTTGGGGCATATTTATAAGGCCTTTGAGTCTCTCTGATGTTATTTTTCCCATTTTAATTTAAGACCTTTCCCTGTGGTGCAAGGTCCTTGTAAATATGCCCCCATCTGTGCTTGGCAAATTTAGATCTTGATTATTTGACTTACATAGCCATGTTAAAAGTAATCTAAAAATGGAGCAAGGGCTTAAAAAAACGCTTTCATGTGTCTTAGGGCATTTTAAGTCACTTCCTGATGAATGTAGGTATATAATTTATTTAGATGATGTGTTTAAAAACGATTTTTGAAATCAATTAGGTTTCTTGATATGTAATGCTAGAGCTTCATAGGTTGCTTGGGGCATATTTATAAGGCCTTTGAGTCTCTCTGATGTTATTTTTCCCATTTTAATGTAAGACCTTTCCCTGTGGTGCAAGGTCCTTGTAAATACGCCCCCATGTGTGCTTGGCAAATTTAGATTTTGATTTTTTGACTTACATAGCCATGTTCCATACAGTTGTAACCTTCTGCGTAGTCTTTGATATGCTAGACTCCATCTGCACTATGAGATACCTAAGCAAAGGAAACACAGGTGATGTGATTGTGAAATGAGGAAAAGAAACTCCACATTTTTCAATTACATCACATGTGTTTCCTAAGTTTACGAATGACATTGTGCAGATGAGGTTTAGGTCAGTCCACGGACACAGAACAGGTCTGGCCTTTGTTCAAGAGTGAAGTGGACATGACTTACTTCATTGGTAGGGCTTCACATGTATTATCTCCTCTGTACTCTTCAAACAGCGTAAATTTCATCTGCAACCCTGAGTAGGCCTCACCTCAGACAAACCTCTGGATAGGGCACACCTTATCGTCATCCTGAATCAATCATTTAAAATATTAGGGACAGATTTATGATAGGTGTATGCCTCTTTTGCGTCACTGTGCGTCACTTTTGTGACGCAGCGGCGGTGCAAAAGATTTGCTATGTGGTGACATATTTACAACTTGATGCATCTAGGCAGATGTGTCATGCTGTAAAGTCCCGTGCCACATGAAACCGATGCAGCAGTGATGCAAAAGATGCACCATGTTGCAAGACAGGCCTCATTTCATCTCCAACAAGATAAGGAGCTGAATCTTCTCTAAATGTCAAAATTGTTGTATTCACTGCTCAACTTATGTGTACTCTTTGATATGCTGGAGTCCATCTGCACTATGAGATACCTAAGCAAAGGAAACACAGGTGATGTGATTGTGAAATGAGGAAAAGAAACTCCACATTTTTCAATTACATCACCTGTGTTTCCTAAGTTTATGAATGACATTGTGCAGATGAGGTTTAGGTCTGTCCACGGACACAGAAGAGGTCTGGCCTTTGTTCAAGAGTGAAGTGGACATGACTTACTTCATTGGTAGGTCTTCACATGTATTATATCCTCTATACTCTTCAACAAGCGTAAATTTAATCTGCAACCCTGAGTAGGCCTTACCTTAAACAAACCTCTGGATAGGCCACACCTTAATGTCATCCTGAATCAATCATTTAACATGTTAGGGACAGATTTATGATAGGTGTATGACTCTTTTGCGTCACTGTGTGTCACTTTTGTGACGCAGCGGCGGTGCAAAAGATTTGCTATGTGGTGACATATTTAAAAATTGATGCATCTAGGCAGATGTGTCATGCTGTAAAGTCCCGTGCCACATGAAACCGATGCAGCAGTGATGGAAAAGATGCACCATGTTGCAAGACAGGCCTCATTTCATCTCCAACAAGATAAAAAGCTGAATCTTATGTAAATGTCAAAATTGTTGTATACACTGCTCAGCTTATGTGTACTCTTTGATATGCTAGAGTCCATCTGCAGTATGAGATACTTAAGCAAAGGAAACACCGGTGATGTGATTGTGAAATGAGGAAAAGAAACTCCACATTTTTCAATTACATCACCTGTGTTTCCTAAGTTTACGAATGACATTGTGCAGATGAGGTTTAGGTCTGTCCACGGACACAGAAGAGGTCTGGCCTTTGTTCAAGAGTGAAGTGGACATGACTTACTTCATTGGTAGGCCTTTACATATATTATCTCCTCTGTACTCTTCAACAAGCGTAAATTTAATCTGCAACCCTGAGTAGGCCTCACCTCAAACAAACCTCTGGATAGGCCTCACCTTATCGTCATCCTGAATCAATCATTTAAAATGTTAGGGACAGATTTATGATAGGTGTGTGTCTCTTTTGCGCCGCTGTGCGTCACTTTTGTGACGCAGCGGCGGTGCAAAAGATTTGCTATGTGGTGACATATTTACAACTTGATGCATCTAGGCAGATGTGTCATGCTGTAAAGTCCTGTGCCACATGAAACCGATGCAGCAGTGATGCAAAAGATGCACCATGTTGCAAGACAGGCCTCATTTCATCTCCAACAAGATAAGAAGCTGAATCTTCTCTAAATGTCAAAATTGTTGTATTGACTGCTCAACTTATGTGTACTCTTTGGTATGCTAGAGTCCATCTGCACTATGAGATACCTAAGCAAAGGAAACACAGGTGATGTGATTGTGAAATGAGGAAAAGAAACTCCACATTTTTCAATTACATCACCTGTGTTTCCTAAGTTTATGAATGACATTGTGCAGATGAGGTTTAGGTCTGTCCACGGACACAGAAGAGGTCTAGGCTTTGTTCAAGAGTGAAGTGGACATGACTTACTTCATTGGTAGGTCTTCACATGTATTATATCCTCTATACTCTTCAACAAGCATAAATTTAATCTGCAACCCTGAGTAGGCCTTACCTTAAACAAACCTCTGGATAGGCCACACCTTAATGTCATCCTGAATCAATCATTTAACATGTTAGGGACAGATTTATGATAGGTGTATGACTCTTTTGCGTCACTGTGGGCCACTTTTGTGACACAGCGGCGGTGCAAAAGATTTGCTATGTGGCGACATATTTAAAAATTGATGCATCTAGGCAGATGTGTCATGTTGTAAAGTCCCGTGCCACATGAAACTGATGCAGCAGTGATGGAAAAGATGCATCATGTTGCAAGACAGGCCTCATTTCATCTCCAACAAGATAAGAAGCTGAATCTTATGTAAATGTCAAAATTGTTGTATACACTGCTCAGCTTATGTGTACTCTTTGATATGCTAGACTCCATCTGCAGTATGAGATACTTAAGCAAAGGAAACACAGGTGATGTGATTGTGAAATGAGGAAAAGAAACTCCACATTTTTCAATTACATCACCTGTGTTTCCTAAGTTTACGAATGACATTGTGCAGATGAGGTTTAGGTCTGTCCACGGACACAGAAGAGGTCTGGCCTTTGTTCAAGAGTGAAGTGGACATGACTTACTTCATTGGTAGGCCTTTACATATATTATCTCCTCTGTACTCTTCAACAAGTGTAAATCTCATCTGCAACCCTGAGTAGGCCTCACCTCAAACAAACCTCTGGATAGGCCTCACCTTATCGTCATCCTGAATCAATCATTTAAAATGTTAGGGACAGATTTATGATAGGTGTGTGTCTCTTTTGCGCCGCTGTGCGTCACTTTTGTGACGCAGCGGCGGTGCAAAAGATTTGCTATGTGGCGACATATTTACAACTTGATGCATCTAGGCAGATGTGTCATGCTGTAAAGTCCCGTGCCACATGAAACCGATGCAGCAGTGATGCAAAAGATGCACCATGTTGCAAGACAGGCCTCATTTCATCTCCAACAAGATAAGAAGCTGAATCTTCTCTAAATGTCAAAATTGTTGTATTGACTGCTCAACTTATGTGTACTCTTTGGTATGCTAGAGTCCATCTGCACTATGAGATACCTAAGCAAAGGAAACACAGGTGATGTGATTGTGAAATGAGGAAAAGAAACTCCACATTTTTCAATTACATCACCTGTGTTTCCTAAGTTTATGAATGACATTGTGCAGATGAGGTTTAGGTCTGTCCACGGACACAGAAGAGGTCTGGCCTTTGTTCAAGAGTGAAGTGGACATGACTTACTTCATTGGTAGGTCTTCACATGTATTATATCCTCTATACTCTTCAACAAGCGTAAATTTAATCTGCAACCCTGAGTAGGCCTTACCTTAAACAAACCTCTGGATAGGCCACACCTTAATGTCATCCTGAATCAATCATTTAACATGTTAGGGACAGATTTATGATAGGTGTATGACTCTTTTGCGTCACTGTGCGTCACTTTTGTGACGCAGCGGCGGTGCAAAGATTTGCTATGTGGCGATATATTTAAAAATTGATGCATCTAGGCAGATGTGTCATGTTGTAAAGTCCCGTGCCACATGAAACCGATGCAGCAGTGATGGAAAAGATGCACCATGTTGCAAGATAGGCCTCATTTCATCTCCAACAAGATAAGAAGCTGAATCTTATGTAAATGTCAAAATTGTTGTATACACTGCTCAGCTTATCTGTACTCTTTGATATGCTAGAGTCCATCTGCAGTATGAGATACTTAAGCAAAGGAAACACAGGTGATGTGATTGTGAAATGAGGAAAAGAAACTCCACATTTTTCAATTACATCACCTGTGTTTCCTACGTTTACGAATGACATTGTGCAGATGAGGTTTAAGTCTGTCCACGGACACAGAAGAGGTCTGGCCTTTGTTCAAGAGTGAAGTGGACATGATTTACTTCATTGGTAGGCCTTTACATATATTATCTCCTCTGTACTCTTCAACAAGTGTAAATCTTATCTGCAACCCTGAGTAGGCCTCACCTCAAACAAACCTCTGGATAGGCCTCACCTTATCGTCATCCTGAATCAATCATTTAAAATGTTAGGGACAAATTTATGATAGGTGTGTGTCTCTTTTGCGCCGCTGTGCGTCACTTTTGTGACGCAGCAGTGGTGCAAAAGATTTGCTATGTGGCGACATATTTACAACTTGATGCATCTAGGCAGATGTGTCATGCTGTAAAGTCCCGTGCCACATGAAACCGATGCAGCAGTGATGTAAAACATGCACCATGTTGCAAGACAGGCCTCATTTCATCTCCAACAAGATAAGAAGCTGAATCTTCTGTAAATGTCAAAATTGTTGTATACACTGCTCAACTTATGTGTACTCTTTCATGTGCTAGAGTCCATCTGCACTATGAGATACCTAAGCAAAGGAAACACAGGTGATGTGATTGTGAAATGAGGAAAAGAAACTCCACATTTTTCAATTACATCACCTGTGTTTCCTAAGTTTACGAATGACATTGTGCAGATGAGGTTTAGGTCTGTCCACGGACACAGAAGAGGTCTGGCCTTTGTTCAAGAGTGAAGTGGACATGACTTACTTCATTGGTAGGTCTTCACATGTATTATCTCCTCTATACTCTTCAACAAGCGTAAAGTTAATCTGCAACCCTGAGTAGGCCTCACCTCAAAGAAACCTCTGGATAGGCCACACCTTAATGTCATCCTGAATCAATCATTTAACATGTTAGGGACAGATTTATGATAGGTGTATGACTCTTTTGCGTCACTGTGCGTCACTTTTGTGACGCAGCGGCGGTGCAAAAGATTTGCTATGTGGCGACATATTTAAAAATTGATGCATCTAGGCAGATGTGTCATGCTGTAAAGTCCCGTGCCACATGAAACCGATGCAGCAGTGATGGAAAAGATGCATCATGTTGCAAGACAGGCCTCATTTCATCTCCAACAAGATAAGAAGCTGAATCTTATGTAAATGTGTATGCCTCTTTTGCGTCACTGTGCGTCACTTTTGTGACGCAGCGGCGGTGCAAAAGATTTGCTATGTGGTGACATATTTACAACTTGATGCATCTAGGCAGATGTGTCATGCTGTAAAGTCCTGTGCCACATGAAACCGATGCAGGAGTGATGCAAAAGATGCACCATGTTGCAAGACAGGCCTCATTTCATCTCCAACAAGATAAGAAGCTGAATCTTCTGTAAATGTCAAATTTGTTGTATACACTGCTCAACTTATGTGTACTCTTTGATATGCTAGAGTCCATCTGCACTATGAGATACCTAAGCAAAGGAAACACAGGTGATGTGATTGTGAAATGAGGAAAAGAAACTCCACATTTTTCAATTACATCACCTGTGTTTCCTAAGTTTACGAATGACATTGTGCAGATGAAGTTTAGGTCTGTCCATGGACACAGAAAAGGTCTGGCCTTTGTTCAAGAGTGAAGTGGATATGACTTACTTCATTGGTAGGCCTTCACATGTATTATCTCCTCTGTACTCTTCAACAAGCGTAAATTTCATCTGCAACTCTGAATAGGCCTCACCTCAAACAAACCTCTGGATAGGCCACACTTTATCGTAATCTTGAATCAATCATTTAAAATGTTAGGGACAGATTTATGATAGGTGTATGTCTCTTTTGCGTCACTGTGCGTGACTTTTGTGACGCAGCGGCGGTGCAAAACATTTGCTATGTGGCGACATATTTACAACTTGATGCATCTAGGCAGATGTGTCATGCTGTAAAGTCCTGTGCCACATGAAACCTGCGTCAGTTTTCATATAAGTGTTTTGTTGCAAGGTATGCATTAATTTGCATGAAAGCCCTGTAAAACTAACACAGTGAAATTTAGAAGATTTCACTGAGTCAGCTTTATAGCATTGTTGAATCAAATCCTTACGCCTGTTTGAAACAGGCATAAGAAGTGATGCACCATGCAATGTGAGGCTTCCTCCTGTGCATTGCAGTAGACATGTCGCGCTTATGACGTGATTCCTGCAATGTGCTGCTTTTGCGGCACAGATGCGTGACGCATCTGTGCTGTTTTTGCTCAATGGTGCTCCACATTGTAAATGCGGCACACTATCGGTGGCAGAGCAGCGGTGCACATTAACTGGTGCATCCGTGGGGATGCGCCACTTAGCATAAATCTGCCCCTGTACATTTAAGTATGAGCAGGGGACACAGAGTCGGTGAGGCTTATCCAAGGTTAAGAAGAGATGAGTCCTGTTCACTGAAAACTTGGACATAGGCCTCACCTCCTCAGCATCGCTGGACATGGCTAAATAATAGCTGCAAAATGTTACTCTTGTTAAACAAATTTACTATTATAATCTCTGAGATTTGTCTCTTACTCTGCAACATCTCATTGTTGTTCTCTTTCTTTAAAGATAACGACAACATCAACATGAGTGACAATCAGGAATCAGTTGATCTCGACCTCATCATTGAACTTGTAATTGAAACGTCAGTGGAAGTAGATCCCTTGGATGATTTAAATCCTGAGGATGATGAAGAATATGATGAGGATGCCGATTTGTCAGAATTGTATGACATAGGGTGGGAAGCTGACCTGCTTGAGCCTATGGAACTATAAACATTTATTTTTAAAATTTAAAATAAATGAAAAGTAAAAATGTAAACTGTTTAATTTTAAATTAAACACACCTTCAAAAACAGGTTATGTGTAGTGTCTTCAATAAAATATTAAAATATGCTCATAAAATTAGATCAGATTCACATATAAAACAGGACAGGTAAAATGAAGAAGAATTCCATTTCTTTTCTGCTATTTCTGTATTCTAAATTTGCCAAAGCACTAAAAAATATTATATGTAAAAATGTTAAGTAGTGTGTTAAGTTTTTGATGACTGTTATTGATTTACTGTTTGGTAATAGTGGTTAATAACATTTTTTATTATATTTTACCACAGATTCAACTGCAGATCATTTCAAATTTTGAGAATGCCAACTAAGGAGAGAATGAGAAAGGCTACAAAACGTCAAAGACAGCAGGTCCATCATTTACAGCAGCAGTCCTCTACAATAAAAAATCGTCAAGTCACCAAGAAAGCACCGGGTAAGACCACGAAAACATTCATAAGAAACATTTCTAGAAAAAAAAGTAGTACTACAGAAAATGTTTTTGTCCAGAAAAAGAGAAGCAATTTAAACTGAAAGGAAAGGCCAATCAAAAATGTTACTGCTAGAGCAAGAGATAACTCTGTGCATGATAGTAGAAGGAAACAACAGTTTAGGGACATTCGTAAATGAATGTTCCGCAACAGGATAATTGGCAATTTGTTAAAAAATATTAAGAAAGGTCAACAGAAAGTGGGTTTTTATAAGAGAAAAAAAAAGTTGAGAAAGTTATTGATCAGGCATTTGAAATTAAACGAAAGTTATTTATTTTGATAATCAATAGAATTGGGAAGCTAAACAAGGCAATTTATGATTTCAAAAGAAATAGTAGATGGAAGAGAATAGTTAATCGTAGTAATTTTTGTGAATTTTTTTCCGGAGAATGGATGCATAGTTCAAGTTGTGAGGCATTTTTCAATGAGGAGAGTTATTTCCAGGATAATGATTTGGTGCATGCAGTTGACACCAGTGGTCGAGCTTATGAGGTGAAAGATGGTTGTCCAGTTGAAAAAGAAAAACTTGTGACAACAGAGGCAGAAGAGATGTTAGGTAATGAGGTTTTAGGAAGACGTCCTAAGGGACCTGTGTACACCTGGAAGTGTAGTAGTATTTGCAGTGTGCGACAGGATTCCATCAATTTGCTTTGTGATTTTGTACGGACATTTAATAAGAAAAGTTTGAAGCAGAAAATGAAGTTGTTGCAAGAATTAGATCCTTGCAGAGTGAGAGAAGTGACAGGTTTGCATGGTCATTCACTGGCTTGTCTTTCCAGGAGAGTATGCCAGAGTGTTTTTCCTCATTTCAGGATGCTAGCAGTGCATCATAATAAAGTGAGGAAATTAGTTAGAATGTTGTATTATGCTAAGAGTCCAGCAGTTATGCTTAAACAATTATGCGCTGCTCTTTTGCATGGTTCTGAAATAGATGTGAAGAATATGTGTGAAGAAATTGAATTTTGTTACTTTGGAAGTAAAGAGGAGAATGTTGAAATTGACCCAGAAGAAGAGGGTAATGTGGAAGATAGTGTACAGGTTTCCAGTACAGATAATTTTCAGAAGGAAATTGCCACGTTTCAGGTGAAATCAAGTGAGAGGCCTAATTTCACTTGTGTGTGTTGTCGACGCACTTATTATAAGTATCAGACTAAGTTAGTGGATTTATATGCAAGAAGTGAAAGGGAAAATAATAGTGAATGGAAGGATTTCGCTACATACTTGATGGTAGAAAATTGTTTTGATTTGGGATCGGATCAACGTGTGTGTACTTATTGTTGTAACAAATTAAATCAAAACCAGATGCCTGCTAGAGCGGTTCATATTAATCTGGAATTGGTTGAGATTCCTTCTGAATTGAAGGATTTAAATACTTATGAATCTATTTTGATTCAAAGTATCCATCCCTTTCAGGCTATTGTAAGAATGGAGCCAAAGACAGGGAAATTGCCTCCATCAGATTTACAGAGAGGATTAAAGGGAAGAGTTGTTTATTTGCCTCTAGATGTGAAGAAAAACATTAACACAATTGGAGTAGAAAAAGTGGAAGAGGAACCTCTGGTTATCTTAGTTAATGGGGTTCCGACAAAGAATAAAAAAATATGGCAAGATTTAGTGGATGTTAGGAAAGTAAAAAAGGCAACATTGTATTTGAAAAAAAATAATAAGTACTATAAGAATGTATATGTTGCAGAAGAGGAAGTAAGTGAGGAAGAGGATAGCGATTTGTGTGCTGGTCAAATTGAGAAAGTAGAACCCTCTAAAAGTGAAGAAATATATGAACATTATAGTGTTCATCCTTTGCATTCCAAGGAAGTCATGGGGAATGCTATTGAGTTATTTCAAATGAAACAAGCCAAAGGGAGTCCCATTAGTGTCTGGGAGGAAAGTTTGGAAGCTCGGTGTTTTCCACAGCTATTTCCAACAGGTCAAGGAGGAAGATATGATGAGCGACCTCATCAAATTCCTGCTTCTGAACACCGGACTTTACGATTGTATGCAGAAGATGCTAGGTTTCGACAATGCATTCCCTATTTGTTTCATCTCCTGTTTGAAAGCGATCTGTCTGGACTGTCATATGCAGTGAACCACATCTTGAAAAGTGGTATACAGATGCAAAACATCTCGGCAAGTGACTTTATGGATAAAGTCAATGTCCAAGACAGTATTTTGGATTGTCACCTGATTAATCTCATGGCGTGTCAGCGTGGTACTAATGAGTACTGGTACCGTCGTCATGGTGATTTAAAATGTATGCTGAGGAACTTAAGAACTCCCATATGGTTCCTCACTCTGAGCTGTGCCGAGTATGGCTGGGAAGACTTACTTGAATTTCTACGAGAGGCAAATGGAAACATCGAAAACATCGAATTCAAGACACCCGGAGAACTGTGCTCTTTGGATCCAGAGAATGTATGCAGGTACTTCAATCATAGATTTGAAGCTATGATGTCTTTCATCATGAATAAGAAGAATCCACCTCTTGGAGAGGTGTTGGATTTCTTCTGGAGAAAGGAGTACCAAGCAAGAGGTGCTCCTCATATACATATGCTGCTGTGGATCAAGGATGCACCTAAATTTGGAACAGATCCAGAAGACTTAGTGATGAGTTTCATAGAACAGTATTCTACATGTGCTGTTCCAAACGCAAAGGAGGACAAAAGCCTAAGAGAACAAGTTCTACGCTTCCAAAGCCATCGTTGCGGAAAGTACTGTCGTCGTAAATTCAGAAACAAGGACAAGTTCTACACCAAATGTAGTTTCGCCTTTCCAAGACCGGTGATTTCTAAAGGAAGAGTGAACAGTTTGATGTCTTCGCTGCGACATAATGTGACAAGGAAATCACCTAAAAACACATACAATTTGAAGAGGAACGAAGAGTCCAAGTACATCAACGACTACAACCCAGTGATTTTGTCCATGTGGAATGCTAACATGGATATACAGTTTGTGGCTGATAACTGTATGGCTGTGGCTCGGTATGTGACATCTTACATCACCAAAAAAGAAAAGACAGAATTGAAGGATATGTGGGAGGACATTTCCCATGAAAAGAGCCTAAGTAAGAAGTTGTACAGTTTCAGTCTGAAGATGTTGTCGCATCGAGAAATCGGAGCTTACGAATGTTCTGATCGGTTGTCTTCAGCAAGTCTCTATGCCAAATCTAGGAGTATCGTTTGGGCGAGTCTTGGTCTTGCTGCAACGCGTAATCGAGTTCTGAAACCTGTGCGGGAAATTGAGTATTTGGCGGAAAAGGAGCCAAACAGTACCGACATTTTGAAGACCAACATGTTGGATACATATTATCCAAATCGAAGCAGTCACCTCGAGAATGTTTGTCTGTATGAGGTTCTACAAAATTACATATTCAAGAGGAACATCAAAGAAGATATTGATAAAGGAGTGTATGCTGTAATTGGAAGTGAGGGATGTCTGGTCAAGCAAAGAAAATGCCACTTGGTAAACCATCTAAAATTGAGTGGCGAATCTCCTGAAAAAAATGAGTTTTTCTATTTAGCACTTTTGCAACTTTTCAAGCCTTAGCGTGCAGAAGAGGAACTGCTTGGAGATTTCCTCTGTTATGAAGACTCTTTCACTGCCGCCAAGGAGACCATAGAATGTCCTGCTTTTCCCAAATATGTACAAATGTTGAATGCGGAAATCGAGCAGGAAGCAACGATTGCAGCCGAGATTGCCAGAGACAGTTCTCAGGACAGTCAGAGTTCTGTTTCATTGAGTCAGGATCCACTAGGAGGACCTGTTATCGAAAATGAAGCTGCCACTGCCATGAATGAAGTGGAAAGAGCCATGGCACATGCTCAGGAGGATGCGGTTAACTTAGAAGACTTGGAAAGACAACTCAACGTTGAGCAGAGGAAAATATATGACGAAGTTACCAAGCAAATTGATCATGGATTAAGTCATGAGAAGAAAGAGTGCTCATGTACATCGTTGAAGCCTGTCCGACTGTACGTGAGTGGAGAAGCGGGAACTGGAAAGAGTTTCCTCATTAAAGCAATTTCATGTTATTTGAAGGAAAGGACTGAGTCATCGCTGTCTTGTGTTGTCACCGCTCCAACTGGACTGGCAGCACATAACATTAAAGGTATTACTTTGCATCGTCTACTGATGCTGCCAGTGGAGCATGATAACAAATTACAATACCACAAGTTATCTGGAGATGCTTGTTGTGAAGTTTCAAGAGTCTTGAGGAAAATGAAACTTCTTATCATTGACGAAGTAAGCATGGTTTCCAATGTCATGCTTGCCTTTGTGCATTTGAGAATGCAAGAAGTTCTTAAAACAGAGTATGATGTGTTATTTGGTGGCAAACACATCATTGTTTTCGGAGATCTTCTGCAGCTGACACCAGTGAAAGGACAACCTGTGTTCAAAATGCTCACGCATGAAGATACCAGGAAGTGCCTAGGGAGCATTGGCAACGTCAATATATGGTTAAACTTCAATTATGCTGAACTGCATGAAAATATGCGTCAGGCGAAGGATGAAGTTTACAAGAATATTCTACAAGATGTTAGAATTGGAAAAGTGACCGAGCATGGGAAACAAGCTTTACATGCACGATTACTGTCAAATTTATATCCAGAACAAGACGTTGTGCCTGAGAATATTTTTCAGAAAATTACTGAGAAGAAATCTGGAATATGTTTGATGCCAACTCTTGCAGAATGTGCCATCTTCAACAACAAAATGTTGTATTTAGAAAACCAAGAGATTGTGAAACCGGAAGCTATTGACAGAGTAGAGCATATGGGATCAACAATTATTTTGTCTGAGAATTTGAAAACAAAATTGGATTCATTAGAGAAGACTATATCTAAAACTGCAGGTTTTGAAAAGACTCTGAATGTGTGCTTAAATTGCCGTATAATTTTAAGAAGGAATTTACATGTTGAAAGAGGTCTGGTAAATGGATCAATGGGTAATGTTGTTGATTTTGTGAAATACAGAAATAGAGATGGAATTGAATTTTTAAAAATTAAATTTGATGGCATTGAGGAAGTACAGCTAATTGGTCGTTGTTCTGCTAGATTTTTGCTTGTAAAAGACTTATATGTTCGCCGTAAGCAGTTTCCTGTTTGCTTGGCATATGCGGTGACAATCCATAAATCACAAGGTTTAAGTGTAGACAGTGCATTGGTGAATATTGGCAGTTCTGTGTTCAAGGAGGGTATGGCATATGTGGCATTGTCACGAGTTAGAACTTTAACGGGATTGTACTTGATTGAGTGTGATGTCACAAACATTTGTGCGGATCTAGATTGTGTTAAGGAATACAATAGGTTAAGAAGAGAGTATGCGCCACATTTGCCTCAATATCCTTTGTTTGAGAAACGTGTGGTAGGCCGGAAACGAAGAAATGTGACCAATACTAGGGAGGTTGTACCAAAAAGACGAAAAGTTGATGAACCTGAAATTATAAGCAGAAAGAAAAAGGATTCTGTTGAAGATGTTGTTGGTTTTCAATTTGAAAACAGTTCTGGTGTCAACTGCTATGCTAATGTAGTGGTTAATGTTTTGTTTTCTCTGCAAAATGTAAAAGAAGAGATTGTGGTCAATTCGGATCACAGATTTTGCAGTTTGTTAAATTCTGTGTTAGAGAAATGTAGCACTGATAGAACAAAAATAGAAAGTGTGTCTGAAATTCGAAATCTGTTAGACAGATGTTCAGGTCAAACACAATTCTCTCAAAATATTCAGCAAGATTGTCAGGAGTTTTTAATGTATATGCTTGATGTATTGCATGCTGAAGGTGTAGATGTAGATCACCTGTTTGGGCTTTCTTATCAATGGCAGCATGACTGCGAGAACTGTAGGGTATCAAGTACTACTAGTGTAGACTCAGAAAGATTTATACATTTAACTTTGCCAGACAGTAAATCAGTGTCCTTTAATAAGCTCGTAAAAGCAGCTGATCACAACATGGAGTGTAGCCAATGTAAATCTGAAATGATGTCAACATTATTTATACGAACATATGGCCAGTATGTCATTTTAATGTTCCAACGATGTAGGGCTGATGGAACAAAATTGACAACTTTAATAAAAAATGTTGTAGCTTCGCAGTTGTCAATATCAGGAAGGACTTTTGTAACTGCAGCAATTATATATCATGACGGTCCTTCAATAACATCAGGACATTACACAGCTTATTTAAAGTCTAGAAACGGCTGGTCATTCTGCAACGATTCTGTTTTAACTTTCAAAAAAAAATTGCCGTATGACCTTAAAAATTCTTACCTGGTGTTTTTAAAACCAAAATTTTAGGGAAAGAATCTCGGGATGTGCTCTGAGGAATTTCAAGAGGTTCTAATGGCTCCTACACGATTTGGCCTTGAGGATAAGTGTAGTACAGAGACAATAGTTCCTGGAAAAAAAGAAGATTTTCTTACAGAAAGTGGTGGGCACAGATTAGTTGAAGGACAACAGAGTATTTCCCAAAGCAAACGGTCTTCTTACCATAACACTTGACGTCATGGAAAAATAACTGCACTTTGAATGAGTTCAGAAAAACTGTTTCTTTTTATAAGCTAATTCAAGCAGCCAATCAAAACATGGAGTAGAGGGAATGTAAGTCTGCAATGCTGTCTAGATTATTGGTCCAAACTTTTGATTATAATGTCATTTTAAAAATCCAATTATATAAACCTGATGAAAGTAAGTCTTCAACTTTAATTACAAATGTTGTGGCTACACAGTCGTTGATTTTAGGAAGAAGATTTGTAACTGCAGCTATTATATTGCATGATGGTTATTTGACAAGATCCGCTTATTACACAGGTTATTGAAAATGTAAAAAAATTTGCTGTTTCGGAAATTATTGCCATTTGACTACGATACAATGTTGCCTTTTTACTAAAAAATATTCTTACTTTCTGTTTTCAGAAAAGAGAATTTAGGGTAGGTAACTGGCGTATAATGATTCTAGGGGTTGATATAATTTTATCTACTGTTTTATATTGCTTTGTGATTAAAAGTGATGTAGAGAATTAAATAATTGTAGTAGTCATAGAGGTAGTGTAAGTCTGCTTCATAGTAAGCAGTATCAGTGTCATAGGAAATGTAGAACATGAGTGAGCAAAAAGGGTAAGATATTACTAGTCTAGGATTGTGAAAGTGATCTTGAACGTTTTCTTTCTGAAAGTTGCGGAAATACAAAATGACGGGATTTGCTTACAAGAATTCCAAGAGTTATAAATGGCTCTTACACGATTTGGCCTTGAGGAAACGTGTGGTAGAGAGCGAGAAGTCATTTATTGTATGTAACATATTTTTCAAAACGATGGAGCTTTTCTTTCAGAAAGTGGCGGGCTGAAAAAACAGCACAACCGAGTGTAAGCTGTTCATAGGACATCCTTCGACGTCATGGAAAGTAAGTTACTTTTGAGGAGTTTTGATTTCTGATTGGTTATGTTATATGGGTTTTTTAAACACAATCATTTTGATTGTGTTTTTTTTTCCCCGCTGTTATATGATGAATACCTTCAAGTCACTGTTTTTAGTGAAATTTGATACATTCTGAGAACAGCAAAAATAAACCATTTAACATGTATAGTTAATTCTGTACTGTTTGTATTTATGATGTACATTTAGAACTGTGTAGGAGGCATGGAGAAGGTGAGGCTTCTGTAAGTGTCAAAGTTGTTGCATTCAGTGCGTACTCTTTCATATGCTGGACTACATCTGCATAATGAGATACCTAACCAAAGGAAACACAAGTGATGTGATTGTGAAATGAGCAAAAGAAATTGCATATTTTTCAAATACATTACCTGTGTTTCGTAACATTCCGAATCAAATTGTGCAGATGAAGTTTAGGCCTCTCCAGGGAAACAGAGGAAGTCTGAACTTTATTGGTTGCCCTGCACATGTATTATCTCCTCTGTACTCTTCAACAAGGCTAAATTTGATCTGCAACCCTGAGTAGGCCTCACCTGAAACAAACGTCTGGATAGGACACACCTTATTGCCATCCTGAAACAGTCATTTAAAATGTTAGGAACAGTTTTATGATGATTGTGCACCTCTTTTGCGCTGCAATTGCGTCACTTTTGTGAGACAACAGCAGTGCAAAAGATGCACCATGTTCCAAGATAGGCCTCAGTTCATCTGCATCAAGATACTGTTAGTTTAAAATGTATATCTTTAGGACTGTGTAGGGGGCCTGGAGAAGCAGAAGCTTCTGTAAGTGTCAAAGTTGTTGAAAAACTGTTTGTCCTTCAATCTTTTCCCTTGTCTTTTCTAATTTTTAAATACATGTTTTAATATTTTTCAAATGTTTGTTCTCTCTTTCACAGATTGAAAGTATAAAAATAACAAGTGACTAAGTTAACGACAATTATAAGGTAAATGTTTTGTACTCTTTTCGTTACATTTCTATCACATTTAACTACTATTAGTTCCACTGCTTCATTTCTTTAACCCTAACTTTCCTGCCTTTGCTACTTCCCTCATTCCTTTCTCTATTACTTACTTACTTACTCTACTCCTTCCACTCCTTTTCTCAGTCCCTCTCCTCATAGTTCCTCACTCTTGTTCACTCACTCCGTCTCTATTACTCTTAGTGTCTCTGACTGATCACTCTTTCACTACTTGTTCATTATGCTTTCTCTGTGTAGTTGAAGCACACTAAGGGGCATATTATGAACACAGCCAATAAAATTATTGCTGCTTTTATCGGCAGAAAACTGCTGCAAAAGTGGCTGTAGCGGCAGTTTTCTGCTGCAAAAGCGGCTTTAGCGACACATTTCTGCCAATAAAAGCTGCGAAACTTTTATTGCCTATGTTGATAATATGCCCCTATGTTATTTACATTTCTTTGCTGTTTCAATTATTCCTTTTCTGTTACTTCTTCTTTTCTGCTTTCTGTTTTTTCTCTCTGTTATTCCACATGTTTTAATCTTATTTTGAACATTCACTCACATTCTCTAAGAAACTCTTCTTTGTTATTCTTCTACTCTCCTTTTTTTCTTTCACTTCCTTATCTATTTTCTTTTTCACAATTATACCCTCTTCCATCTTTTCTTCGGTAAATAAATCTATTAAACAGTATCTCTGGTTTAGTCCCTATAGCTGTCTTTGTTTTAACATTACTCTCTGTTTACTTCCCTTATACTTACTCTTCTTTTTTTTTTTTATATTTTTTGGTTCGCTCCCGGTTCGCGTACCGGTTCGCGAACCGGGAAGCGAACCAAAAGAAATAGAGCTTGCCAGAGTGCTAAACATTCTAGCAATTTTTTTATAAAGGGGAGGTAGTTCTGAAAAGAACTTTTTTTTAATGTTTTTGTTGTTTTATATATATATATTTTTTTTCTGAACTTTTTTTTTTTTTGTATTTTTTGAACAGTTGTATGTTTTTTTTGGTTTTTTTGGGGGGGAAACAACAAAAAACAGGCATTGGAAAGGGCTCAACAGGAGCAAAAAAAAAATTTACTTTTTGGGGCGTTTAGAGCACTTGTGGTTTTCAAATGCTCTGTTTATTAAGTTAATGCTCATATTGGCACATGAGAGCAATGTACCACAATATAAACAGGTAATCTTCATATGGACAAAGTTGTCCTGAATGTTTGGCACGGTTTCCCGTGCCTCTGGCCCCGACAGAGATACCTGTGACGATGTCCTGGCCACAGGAGTTGGTGGATTGTCCTGAAGGTCACGCATCTCTGCCCGGCTGTAGTTTAGTGGATGCCACCTCAGCATGTGACGGTGCATAGTATAGTTGCCGTAACCATACTTCTTTTCTGTGCCTCTAGATAAGTCCTCTTTACATATCAGGCACGTCACATATCGAGCATTAACTTTTTTCTGTCCTTCAGGAAATGAAAAAAACTGCCAAATGAAACTAGTTTTATGATGAGATACCCGGGGCTCCTCTTGTAAAAACGGTGTTTCCTGTATCTCCTGTTCCTCTTCTTCATCCTCTTCCTCCTCTGTGTTGGTAATGAACTGTGGAGGTGGTCCTCTCTTCCTATGAGGAGGTGGTGGTGGTGGTGGGGGTGCACCAGCTGAAGCTACTAATGAAGCCATTGCTCAGTGATCACAAAGGGTCTTCCTCTCACAAAGATGAAAGTCAGAGTGAAGAAAGAAGGAGGGGTTTTCATCATTTTGGAAAAAAAATAGGTCTTAACCAATGAAAAGTGTTATTTTTAGGTCACATGACCTAGCCTTACATCATTAGGAAACCAAAAGTGAAATGAACCAATATAAAGTTTTATTAACAAGTCACATGACCTGTTACGCTTAAGTTACGCGCTGCGGAACGCGCCCCGGATCGCTTCCGGGGAGCTGCGCTTCGCGCCTCGGTTCGCGCTCCGGAGCACTTCCAGGTGCGCTAACGCGGCGCGTCATAAGACGCATTACACGGCAACGCAATACGTTGCGCTTTCGCGACGCGCCCCGGATCGCTTCCGGGGAGCTGCGGTTCGCGTACCGGAGCACTTCCGGGTGCGCTAACGCAGCGCGTCATAAGACGCATTACGCGACAACGCGATACGTCGCGTTTCCGCGACGCGTCACGATGTTGATTTCTAACGCGGCAGTTGCGCAAACAGAACGTTTACTGGTTCGCGGACCGGGTCGCGGCACCACATTGAGCTAACGGGAAGCTTCCCGGTTCGCGAACCGGGAGCGAACCAAAACATAATAATAAAAAAAAAGAATAATAAACATATAAAATAAATTTTTTGATTTAAAGAAGAATACATTTTACAGCTATAGATATTAGCTTTTAAAAAACCAATGAAATTCACTGAAAAAAACATAGGTTATAGACCATATATAGTTAGGAATTAGCATTTACAAAACCTTGAAAATTCACTGAAAAAACCATAGGTTATAGACCATATATAGTTAGGAATTAGCATTTAAAAAACCTTTTTTTACTGACACAAAACCATTGAAATTCCATATATAGTTAGTTGTACTAACTATATATCGCGCACCCGCAATCCACTGCTGATCATGTCACATATTACATCATTCATGACATGGTCAGTGACATCACTGATGACATCACTGATGACATCTCAAATGACATCACTGATGACATCACTGATAACAACATCCAGTGATTTTATGTTTCTGTAAAGTTTAAATATGTCTTACATATTGAAGAATGAGTGGATGTATAAGTGTCTGGATGAAGGATTTAGTAGGTGCATGACTGACTGTATGAGTGAGTGATTAAATATGTCTCACTGAGTGCATGGGTTAGTGACTAAACTGTCTTAATTTGTGCATCATTATGTCTGTTGTTCTGTAAACTGCCGCATGTGTTGATCAGTAGCTATATGAGTAACTTTATGGGTTATTGATTGGTTGCCCAAGTATTTGTATGGGAGACTGAGTGTGTGTGTTGATGGTTGAGAGGTGTATGACTCTGTGCATAGATGTGTGAGCAGTTGCTTCACTAGATGTATGGGTTCAAACGTGCATGTGGAAACAGCTCTATGGGTGGTTGACTGTGTGCATGAGTGTATTGGTGAGTGAATGTATATCTCAGTGCTACATGTCAAAGTAAAAACATATGTAAAACACAGTATATGTGAGAGTTGACATATATAAATAACTGTGCATAAGAGGCAGTGAATGTGTGAGTGGCTGTATGGATCATTATGAAATTGTATCAGGGATTGTATAAGAGAGTAAATATGTGTTAGTATCTGTTTGAATACGTAAGGTGTGTATAACTGCATAGTTGAGGAAATGGAGGTGTGATTGATTCTTTGCATGACTGACTAGGTGTGTGAGTAACTCCATGGATGAGTGACAGTCTGTGAGTGTCTATTTACACTGAGTGTACATAAGGTTATATTAGAGTCTGAAGAAGTTCATCGTATTATCACATGAATGATGTCATCAGTGATGTGATCAGTCATGTCAAATGAGATGTCATCAGTGATGTCAATTGAGATGTCATCAGTGATGTCATCAGTGATGTCATTTGAGATGTCATCAGTGATGTCATCAGTGATGTCACTGACCATGTCATGAATGATGTAATATGTGACATGATCAGCAGTGGATTGCGGGTGCGCGATATATAGTTAGTACAACTAACTATATCTGGAATTTCAATGGTTTTGTGTCAGTAAAAAAAGGTTTTGTAAAATGCTAATTCCTAACTATATATGGTCTATAACCTATGGTTTTTTCAGTGAATATATATATATATATATATATATATATATTCCACAAGTTGTTGCTGATAAAATCCTGTACAACAAAGAGCCGACCCAAAGAATGCTGGTGCAAGTTCAAATTTAATCCAGTGAAGCCAGCGCTGCCGCCATGACGCGTTTCGCCTCCAGGGAGGCTTGATCACATGACAAACTACACATGGTGTGTAAGGCTATTTAAAGTGACAGTGCAATTTAGTTAAATCATAGACATGGACAAAGTACTGTTTAGTAAAAACGCCGCTAATGTGCAAACTGACCAAACTAATGCCTATAATACAGCAAAAATATATGTATAGCTGACAAGAGCACACTCCATAATTTCCAATAACACAGAATTCATGGGAAAAGCGCATATTCATCGGGTAAAAATACATGACGACTAAACAAAGTATTTACATGACAATCAATATTATCTATGTGGCAACAATGTTTGATTCCTCCATATTCATGTAAAACCCTTTAGTGAATAGCTCAAAGATAGACAATAGCAGCGTTTTATCCAATGTCTTATGAAACTGTTTCGCAAAAGTAAAGCCCAAGTGGGCAAGTCACATCAAGAAAACTTGAATAGCCAAAGAGTGCAAAAAGCAATAGTGCAAATACCAATAAAGTGCATATAGTAAAATATATATATATATATATATATATATATATATATATATACATATATATATCCACTTCGGTTACACCAAAACGGGTCACTCGTGGACGGGTGCTGTGCGTGGTGGTGCCCCACGTAACATCCTCGCTCCAGTTTCTTTACTTACAGGTAAAGAGATAAAAGCACTCACGGGGAGAGTTTCTTGTTTATAATTTATTTAAACAAGTACACAAACGCGTTTCGGGTGTCCTTCTTCTTCATTGTCCTGAAGAAGGAAACCCGAAACGTGTTTGCCTACTTGTTTAAATAAATTATAAACAAGAAACTTTCCCCGTGAGTGCTTTTATCTCTTTACCTGTAAGTTAAGAAACTGGAGCGAGGATATATATATTTTATATATATATATATATATATATATATATATATATATATATATATATATATATTAACCCAAAGGTTAAAGTAGCATTATAGTTAAGTGAATTTGTAAGTGACAAACTAACTCTTGCAACTACAGAAAACAGAAATTCACCAGTTATAGTTAGCAGCGCTAACTATAACTTGCGCCCCCACCATGCACTGCTCATGACCCTACATAGGACATCACTAATGACATGTTCTATGACATAATTTATGACATCACTGATGATATCTCAAATGACATCATTGATGACATCACTGCCACTGTAGGTACTGTGTACCCCATCCTCCAGGGCCCTGTATTTTTTTAAGTATTTATTATTGCAATACACTAGGCAGGACCACAGAGGTCCTGCCAAGCATATTACTGCCTCTACACCGCCGCACCACCACCAGGGAATGGTGGTTCCCTGTCGTTTGTGGCGGGGCAATGGCAATCCAACTGCCCTGATTGTAAAAGGAAAATGTCCCTGATTTTATAGGGCAGTCAGGAGACTGCCAGCACCTCGCACCCATCAGTCTGGACCGCCAGACTCATGATCAAGCCCCAAGGGTGGTTTCCTCGGGGCTTACAGGTTATAAATGCGGGCCTGATTACTATTTTATTTCTCGATCCCACAAGAGTCTTGCTGAATCGTGACATTTGTTGTCATTTTTTACTCTTTTTTAGTAGGTTTGGGTGATAAATTCTGCACCGCCGGCGTGGTTGACAGAGTTTTGGCTACTTCCCATTACGCATGTAATGCAGAATTCCAGACAAATTCTGCCAACCTCCATGTGGCATATTTTTTTCTCAAGGTAGCTTGCCAATAAAATGTTGGTGAGTGCGAGCGAGATTTAGTGTCCCATAGTGTAATTTTCGTCGCTGGGAGGGAATACGGCATGATTTCCCCAAAGCAGGTTGTCGCAGGCGGCCACATCTGTTCATGGTCAGAAAACTGCTGCTTAAGTAGAAAATCTACTTGAGTGGCAGCAAAATCAACTTGAGAAGCAGCGCTCTCTGCATCGCCACCTCATGTCATTTGCGCTGATATTTCAGAATGGAACGAGCGCCTGGCGCAAAAAAATCAGCACGAGTAGCGCAACATGGCTAAATCTGACCGTTCATGGTACTCCGCAGAATCTCGCTGAGTTTTCATGTTACTCCACAAGCTCCACCCAACCCTAAAAAAAAATTTAAAAATTGCACTAGGGCATCCTTCATATGTGATATATGCTACCCTTTCTCCTAGAGTCAGAAGTATATGATTTAGATACTTCAGAGTCAGGGTTCACTACTGTGTCTGCAAGTCCTACGACTTTTAGGCTTGGTGGTATCTTGTTGCTCCTGCTTGCCAGAGGGTCAATGAGAGCTCCTTAGTGACGTTTGATATTGTAGTGGCTTCAATGCCAAGGCTGCTTTTTAGTTTGGGGAAAGATCTTCCAATCTATTCTGCTGGATCTTCATTGGTGGATGAGTCACTAAAACCTCACAGTAGTTTGCTCTTCAGTCCCCTGTAATCACAGGCTACCGTGGTCATGGATGCCTCCTTATTGGGTTGGGACACACATATGCATGACATCTGACCCAGGACCTGGTTCACTAACAGAATATCGAGGCCAAACATATTGTGATACAGAAATACTGTTTCCAAAATATCCAATTACAAAAATATCATTGTCCTATATTTATAATGGTAAGTACATAAATATTAGGGGAAAAAATATTGTTTTACACTAATATCGAAAGAATATATACAATAATATTGTTTTTTAATATGTAAAGTCAAAAGCAGTAAATATTAAATATTTTAACATTAATATAATGTGAATTAAATATGTTTAATATTTACAGATATATATAAAAACATATGTAAACAAGCACACATTAGTTACATAATTAATTACATAATTAATATTTATTATAAATTAATTATTACATCATCATAATTAAATTACTTCACACCCTATACCCTACAAAATCCACAACCTGCTACAACACTACAAATTACAATAAAAATTAAAACAAATATTTTACACATATACAATTAAAATATGTAGTAAAATACATAAAAATAATTTAAAAACAACATCATAAACAGCGATATTTTTGTAAATGAGATTAACTACATATATATTTTCAATTTTGATTTTAACATATATATTTTTATACATGAAATTAACACAGATATTTTTGTAAAGAATATTAATGGCATGGATATTTTTGACATAGATACCTTAGAAAATCAATATTCTTGTCACTGATATTTCTGCATCATGATATTTCTGTATCACAATATTAAAAACCCTACATTTTTGCATATTGACATTTTTTTTTGTATTTTGTCTGAACACCCAGGACTTTCAATCATAGTCAAACCAGCGGCTACATATAAACATGTTGGATCGGAGGGCTGTTCACCAGGTCCGAAAGGCTTCCCTCACTACCATCTTAGGGAGGAGTACCACCTACATCCTCTTGGACAACTCAACCAATATCAACTATGTCAACAAGTAGGGTTGTGTGGGTTTCTGAATCCTGTTTTTTGGGGGGGTGGCTTATGCCTGTGGCAATGGATTCTGCAGAAGGGCATCTTCCCTGTGGCAGCCAAACTTGTGAGTTTCTTAGCAATGAGTGTAGAGGCTTCGAGTCACCACTCCCCTCCCATTAGCGAACCATGAGTGGATACTTAATCCTTACTCTTCTTGGCTTGAAAAAAGACAAAGTTATGGATGGAATGCTTAAATTATTCTCAGCCACTGACAATCACAAAGGGCTACATCCCAATCCATCATTATTCGTCCACAATGCCACCTCAGTTTAGACCCAACCATATGCAAATCAGTATTGACCCTGCTCCAATGGGAACCATCCAATGCAAACTGCTATGTCAAGTCCTGCCTGAACCGGAATACAAGCATAGGACTGTTTTGTGCTTATTATGGGTTCATCAGCCAGTTATAGCTCGATTCCTGTGGCACAGTGAGCACGGGATTCCCGTCTGAGTATACCCATCACACTAAGGACATCAAAAAAGCAAAGTGATGGATGGAAAGATTGAATTAATCTAGCCACTGTGCTCACATTCATTCACCACATTTCTCAACTCTCTCCTTGTACTACTCAATCTAACCTAAATCCTCTATCACCTTTTCCTGTTACCTTCTAATCGCCCACAACTACTGTTTTTGCCCTTCTTCGTGCCCTGCTTCTTTCAAGACTGCCCCACACTCTTTAATCAACATCTTTATTCATTTCAGTTTTCATTCCATCTTCCACTTCACCAGTCTTATTCTCAACCATTGACTTCCTCTTTCAACCTATCTCTGTACTATTTTATACCTGTCTCAATCCACCAATTAAATCTCCTTCATTGCTTTTTTCCTACCTTGATGTATTTTTCTGTATTATACGGCTGTCTATCACTCACTCTCCTTTCTTTACTTTTTTCCTTCTTTCTTTTTCTGTGTTCTCTTTCTTGTTTCTTTTATTTTCATTTTTCGCCATTTCATTTTTTTATGTTTTCCTATGGAGTTCTTTCTTCTTTCATCTCCTTCTTTCATATCTCACTTTCTTTTAAATGTATTTACCAATTACTCTTCTATCTCTTCTACTCTTTCCTTCTTTTATGTTTTCTTTCCTTCACCTTTTATTTCGTTTGTGCTTTCTTTTCTCTTTTTAACCTTAGTCTTATCTCTCTTCTATTGGTTTCTCCTCTTCTTTCTCATTCTTGCTACTTACTTTCCTCTCTCGTTCTTTCCACTCTTGCTTTACTTCTTACTTTTTTCCTTCCTACTCTTTTTCTCACTCTTTATTCTCACTTTGTTTCTCTTTCTATTACTTTCTGTGTTGCTTTTTCAGTATTTCTTCTCTGTTCTCACTGTTTCTTTTATACCACTATTTTTGTTTCATTTTTATCTTTCACACACAATCTGCATTGTTCCTTTCATCCTGCATTCTTTCTTCCCCACAGCCTATTTATCTCTTCCATTCAATATCTATATTTCTCTTTTTCCGATTTTTCTTTTTTTCTTTCTTGCATTCCCTCTCAATTTTCTTTTTTCTGTTTTGTTCTTTCTCATGTTCATAGTTTCTCTTTCACTATGCCATTGCGCTCGCTTCTGCTGACATTCTGGCCTCTGACTTGTCAGCTCTGTTATGCTATTTGTTTACAGAGTTGCTTACGACTCTGAACTTCTTTATGCAGACATGCAAAGTTGAGATGCCCATAAAACATTTTGAAGGTTTAAAGTGACCCAATAAAACTGACAACACTACCTGCCAGGCTGAGAAGCTCAACAGCTCTGGTGGCTCGCTGCACATCGCAGCCAGAACACCATCAGACTGGAACTAAAGCAGTGTAAGGCCTCAAAAACAAGGCAACAGGCCTTGTAGCCGGATAGAAGAGAAAGTGAGCAGAGTTTGCTATTACTACTGCAAGCGGGCCGCACACAAGCACTGCTGCTGCTCTCTCAATGGGATGTTTAAATACAATGTCCCATAATAATTTTGAATATGTAGAGACTGATCGTTTGACACCACGACGCTGAAACTAAATGACTAGCCTTGAGAAAGCCCTGGCTCAATTTGCCACATAGGGCGAAACACGTGTCGGCTGTTCTCTTTCCCTAATAACTTATTCTGTGAAAAACTAAAAATGAGTGAAATGGATTTAATCAAGTGGTGAATAAAAAGAACTATTCTCACTCAAATCAACCTGGATTACTGTGTTGTATTTAAATAAGGAATTACCCTACTGACCAGAATTTACTCTTTGGAAAGGAGGAACACGTGCTCACACCCCCTCCCTTATCCAGCTAAGCACCTAGGATTTGGAATGATATCTCCATTTCCATGAGGACTGCCCCAATTTAGGAAGAGCTGAAAACTCACCTCTTTAAAGGACACTAAACCTTGTTGCAGCAACACTCCACAAACCAGTTTCCCCTCTGATCACACATTGACTGTGTTTTTGCCTTTGAACATGTACAGTTTTCTGCTGCCTTTTGGCAAGGTGCCATTCGTGTAAATACTAGGCCTGGGAGGAATTTTTATTATGCTGGAATAATTTTGGTAATTCAGCATTACTCTTGTGATGCAAAATTACGTGATTACCCCTACTGGGGTAATTAAGAGTAAATTAGGGCAAAAAACTCTTCCTCAGGATGACACGAGCAAGATACTTACCTAGCACAGAGTGGCTGCTGGCTTCTGCTGTTTGTGTCCAGCGGCGGTCCGTGCAGGTAAACGCGGTGGGGGGGTTCGGGCGGGCGGAAGGGAGGTCTGGACACAATGGAATATGGAAAATTAAATAAATAAATAAATCCTATTCTGTCGTCTGTCGACATCCATCCTGCCCCGCTCCACCCCGCTTATCTGCACTGACAGCTGCTGCTCATGTCCCGTTGCATTTAGGGCAAAATGCATCCTTCAGTCCATTTTGGATACAACGATTAATGTTGTGCTAATAAAATATGTGCTAAATGGTAGAATATGCTCCTCGCCTAATTATGAATAATTAGGAGTACTTTTGTGGTAATTACAAGTAATTAAGCTAGAGGCAATTACACCAGTTACGCCCACCCTTAAAAACCACATCCAAACATACTACATCCATGTATGCATACTTTCCCAGGGCTGCATGAGTTTTTGAGAGCAATGATATGTGGGACTTGACAATGCAACTGCACACACTCGTGCACACCTGAACATGCCAATACACACACACACCATGCAAACAAATTCACACTGCAAACATACACCCCCTCCCTCCCTCACACACAGACAGGAGTTGGCAATGGCCTCTGGCTTAAGAAAAAAAGGCTATTTATAGTAACTGCAGCTGGCCTCTCAGCCAGCCTTCCATGGCTGTGGTTAAAGGCATGTCCAGACCCCTGATAAAACTGGAGATGTTTACTTTTTGATCACAGAGGGGGGACGGTGGGGCTGGGGTAGAGAGATGTGCATTTCAGGGGCCTAATAGGCCTGGGGTGGAGTCATTTGCATGTCAGAGAAAGCCTGCACATAAACCCCCTTGTAATTATAAGTAACAAGGACCCCCTGAAAATTGGATCAAGCTCCTGGGTCAGGGTAAATAGACTATTGAAAATAACACACCCAGGTAAGCAACCTAGATAAACAATGTGATGAGATCCAGACAACTGAAAATGACATGAAACAGCAAAATAGTATCTGTTTTTAGAAAATTCTTAACGTTTTAATAATTATCATATACATATGAATAAAAAGGTTTTACATACAAAATATTTATACATAATAAAAGTACATTGCATGTCCATGCAATGTACTTTTATTAAATATTTTGTATGTAAAACTTTTTTATTCATATGTATATGATAATTATTAAAACGTTAAGAATTTTCTAAAAACAGATACTATTTTGCTGTTTCATGTCATTTTCAATTGTCTGGGTCTCATCACATTGTTTATCTAGGTTGCTTACCTGGGTGTGTTATTTTCAATAGCATAAACCCCCTTGGAGCAGTCGAAGATTCCTGCACTGGGTCAACTTAAAAAAAATCTTTAGTTCCTTTACAGAGAGACTCGCTTATATATTTTATAAGTAACTGAATATGCGTGAATCAGTGGGTTGACAATGTCCAGATTCATCAGTATGGAAACTATTTCTTTAATCGAAGCATTAAGTGGTGCAAATTAGAAAGGCTAGTTGAAAAAAAGTATACCTTGTTTACGGATAAATAAGAAATAACAAAATTAATCAGCTTTGGATGAGTGGGGAGGTGGCATGTTAGGGTGGTCACTCTTTGGTTAATATTTTTAATCTAAAAATTCAACGCTTCAAAATTATTCAAGAGCTGTATTTCACTCCAGAATACCGGATTCAGGGGCTTAAAATATTTGTCAGGTGTTTTCCATGTGGAAAAGAAGCTAGTCTTGTGTTCAAACCCTGTTGCCAAATACAAGATATTTTGGAATCATTTTTTTATATATTCTTCGCTCTGCCTTTGACAAGCAAAACTAAGAGAAGGTTGCCGGGGAAAGGGAGGGGTGGGGGGTGGATCTTGGGGCAATTTACACTAACCTTCATCTCATAGTAGACACTTGATATAGCTAGATGTATGGCTTAGGGCTCAAAAGGCGGTAGTTACCTCCTAGATTATACAAATATATGTGAGTCAACCTGCATCAAAGAATATACGAATATATAAGTGAGTCACCCCGCATCAAAGATTACACAAATATATGTTAGTCAACCTGCATCAAAGAATATACGAATACATAAGTGAGTCAACCTGCATCAAAGATTATACAAATATATGTGAGTCAACCTGCATCAAAGAATATACGAATATATAAGTGAGTCAACCTGCATCAAAGATTATACAAATATATGTGGGTCAACCTGCATCAAAGACTATACGAATATATAAGTGAGTCAACCTGCATCAAAGATTATACGAATATATAAGTGAGTCAACCTGCATCAAAGATTATACAAATATATGTTGTCACTCTGCTTCAAAGATTATACAAATACATAAGTGAGTCAACCTGCATCAAAGATTATACAAATATATGTGAGTCAACCTGCATCAAAGATTATACGAATATATAAGTGAGTCAACCTGCATCAAAGATTATACAAATATATGTGAGTCAACCTGCATCAAAGAATATACGAATATATAAGTGAGTCAACCTGCATCAAAGATTATACAAATATATGTGAGTCAACCTGCATCAAAGACTATACAAATATATAAGCGAGTCAACCTGCATCAAAGATTATACGAATATATAAGTGAGTCAACCTGCATCAAAGATTATACAAATATATGTTGTCACTCTGCTTCAAAGATTATACAAATACATTAGTGAGTCAACCTGCATCAAACTTTATACAAATATATGTGAGTCAACCTGCATCAAAGATTATACGAATATATAAGTGAGTCAACCTGCATCAAAGATTATACAAATATATGTGAGTCAACCTGCATCAAAGATTATACGAATATATAAGTGAGTCAACCTTCATCAAAGATTATACGAATATATGTGTCACCCTGCATCAAAGATTATACAAATATATAAGTGAGTCAACCTGCATCAAAGATTATACGAATATATAAGTGATTCAACCTGCATCAAAGATTAGACAAATATATGTGACTCAACCTGAATCAAAGATTATACAAATATATAAGTGAGTCAACCTGCATCGAAGATTATACAAATATATGTGTCACCCTGCATCAAAGATTATACGAATAGATAAGTGAGTCAACCTGCATCAAAGATTATACAAATATATGTGAGTCAACCTGCATCAAAGACTATACGAATATATAAGTGAGTCAACCTACATCAAAGATTATACGAATATATAAGTGAGTCAACCTGCATTAAAGATTATACAAATATATGTTGTCACTCTGCTTCAAAGATTATACAAATACATTAGTGAGTCAACCTGCATCAAAGATTATACAAATATATGTGAGTCAACCTGCATCAAAGATTATACGAATATATAAGTGATTCAACCTGCATCAAAGATTATACAAATATATGTGAGTCAACCTGCATCAAAGATTATACGAATATATAAGTGAGCCAACCTTCATCAAAGATTATACGAATATATGTGTCACCCTGCATCAAAGATTATACGAATATATAAGTGAGTCAACCTGCATCAAAGATTATACGAATATATAAGTGATTCAACCTGCATCAAAGATTAGACAAATATATGTGAGTCAACCTGAATCAAAGATTATACAAATATATAAGTGAGTCAACCTGCATCGAAGATTATACAAATATATGTGTCACCCTGCATCAAAGATTATACGAATAGATAAGTGAGTCAACCTGCATCAAAGATTATACAAATATATGTGAGTCAACCTGCATCAAAGACTATACGAATATATAAGTGAGTCAACCTACATCAAAGATTATACGAATATATAAGTGAGTCAACCTGCATCAAAGATTATACAAATATATGTTGTCACTCTGCATCAAAGATTATACAAATACATAAGTGAGTCAACCTGCATCAAAGATTATACAAATATATGTGAGTCAACCAGCATCAAAGATTATACGAATATATAAGTGAGTCAACCTTCATCAAAGATTATCCGAATATATGTGTCACCCTGCATCAAAGATTATACGAATATATAAGTGAGTCAACCTGCATCAAAGATTATACGAATATATAAGTGATTCAACCTGCATCAAAGATTAGACAAATATATGTGAGTCAACCTGAATCAAAGATTATACAAATAGATAAGTGAGTCAACCTGCATCAAAGATTATACAAATATATGTCACCCTGCATCAAAGATTATACAAATATATAAGTGAGTCAACCTGCATCAAAGATTATACAAATATATAAGTGAGTCAACCTGCATCAAAGAATATACAAATATATGTGTCACCCTGCATCAAAGATTATACAAATATATAAGTGAGTCAACCTGCATCAAACTTTATACAGTGTATGTGATTAATAAAAAGGACCCAGATAGTTTAATGTTTGAGAAGCGCAACCCTGGGATCCATATAGCATCTGAATAGGGTGACCAAAATTGCCTACGTGGGAGGTACCATGGCCCTACAAGTCGATGCCCAGAGTTCAAAGGTCAAGGTGCTTCCGAAGTGGGAGGGACCATGGTCCTATAAGTCGATGCCTAGAGTTCAAAGGTCAAGGTGCTTCCGCCTTTCACTCCCCAGAGGGCACAGACGCCTACTTACCTGCCATACTGCAGGCTGACAGCAGGGCCAGGAAGAGAGGGGTTCTCCACATGTTGGTTCGCTCCTGGGGTTCTGGCTCTGATGCAGCAGCCGCTAGGAAGAGGTTACGCTCTCTTCAAGTTTCATTTTCCAGCTTCTGAGCCCGATGTGGCCACGAGATAGGAGTGTCGCTGAACGGGGAGGTGGCGACGAGACGGGCACATCCGAGGAGTAAAAATAGACACTTCCTATTCCTGGCGCGGAATTCATAGGGTGGGTTGAGAACGTGTGTTGAGCTCGGGCTTCGACGCTTTTCTTGTCAGCCGACAAGAATGTGCTTTTTAAGGTAAGTCCCTCTCAACAGCAGAGAAGTACTGCCTGCACTGAGCACACAAGATACATATGGAAACGTGGAAAGTAGCAGGGATGTCAGGTCCCACTTTGAAAACAGATCCCCTTTGAAGAAAGGGTATAAGGTTAAATCTGTCAACTTAAACTTTGACAATTCAGGGCCTGACTCACAAAGGTGAACTTACACTTGTCGAGGTTTACTATTTTTTGGTATTCACAAACTACAAGTTTACTGTTACTAATAGTAATTGTGCGTCTGCATTCATTGCGGAGAACTCCTCACATAAAAAGATAGGACAGACCTATCTAATCAAGTGCGGAGTCTCTGCAGTCATAAAATTACTATTGTTAAAATTAAACTCGTAGGGGCTTATTCATAAAATACTTGCGCTGCCGGTGAGTCACTTTTAATATCGGAAAAAGTGATGCACTGATCACACAAGGGGCTTCTAAATAAGCCCTGTAGTTTTACGAGTAGTACACTTACCTTTGTAAATCCAGCCATATGTGTTACAGTGGACCAGTCACAGATGACTCGTCATCATGTTACTATCCATCATTATGTGTACCCTTCGATTAGTCAGTATCGCTGTTAATCAGTTTGTGTGGTATCGCGATGACTACCGCAGACTCCCAAATAAATTAGTATCCTCCAGGCTCCAGACTGGATCCGGAAACTTTTTCGACAGCATCATCTCTCCAGCAGCACCAGGTCAAGTGATACGGCTTTAGCCACAGACTTGTGATCACATACCGGCATATGTGGTTCTGACCGGCTCACGCGTGTAAGTTTCTGTTTTCCATCACCTCATTGATGCAGGTGAGGAGCACTTTTTTGTTTTTTACCAAAGTAATTCTTCAGCAAACCAGTTACGACTAGATCAGATGTCTTAAAAAAAGATGCCCTTATCGTATCTACATAACATCTCTATGTAGTGCCTTGGATATGACCGAGACCTCTTAACCTGTGATTCCTGATTTTCAGTGAATCCAAAGGCGCTAGGGAGCAGGATGGCATGATATCCAAGCTATATTCTGTCTATGGTCTGTCAAGAGACCCCATAGAGGTCCATTTCTTCCCCTTCAGGAAATTCTCCAGATAGGGAGTGGTCTCCAAAGGGATCTTTGCTCAAGAAAGATAAAAAAACACAGCAACAAGAAGTCCTCTTCTTCCTCAATGTCTTGTTCTCTGAACCCCTTGGAGACTCAACACTATTCAGCCATGCTAGCCTCTTCCTTGTCTTCCAAGGCCAAGGCATTTCTACAGGCCATGATGTGTATCTTGCGGATAGGCCCTCATCCCCCTGGACCACTCCGAAGAGTAGCCCTGATTTGAGATGTTGCCGTTCTAGTAGCTCTGTCTCCTCCACCATCAGACATCTTGGAAACCACCTTTCAATTATAGAAATCTATGAGATTCCATTGTTCCAATCATTCATTTAATGTGCGTCTTTGGTCAGACATTTAAACATTTCAGGATGCTGACAATGTGCCATATATATATATATATATAAGAAATATCCTTAGTACGAAGTATGAATGTATGGATACATGATTGTAGTTAGAATGTTGTATAGCTCTTGTTCTGTGATCTAACAAAATGTCTTTATAGAATATATATTGCAATAAATAATTTTGTATTTTTCTATCCCTAGTGTCACTACTTTCATTTATAAATATTTACTTAGATTGTGTATTAAGTAGCCATAGGAACTTCACAGCATCCTCCACCATCAGACCCAGTTTATAGGATCTGGCTTTGGTATAGTTTTAACTTTCTAAGCAGCTGCCCCTTGTGATTCTTTGCTGGCCATGGCACCATATTTAGACACTGCTTCCCCCTTTGAAGTCAATTGACATTATATGGGTAGCCTAAGAAAATGTTCATGCAAGTTATGATGATGCCCCTTTAGCTGAACGCTTACCTAGAGCTCAGAGTTTTCCCCAAGTGGAGGAACTTTAAGACCAGAGTCCAATGTCCTAGAAATGCCAAATAGACAACATTGTTGCAGGGAGGAAGATGATTCAAAACATAACATAACACATGTATTTGTAAAGAGCACATTCACCCAAGGGTATCTTTGTGCTGAATAACAGATGTGTATTGTTACTCATCTCAATGGTACTCATTTTTTCCACTTCAGGACGATGAAAGGCTGAGTGGACCCACTGGGATTTGAACCTGTAACCATGAGGGCGAACACAGGCCCCTTCAGTGGCTGCATTAGTTTGACAACCCACTTCATCCGTATAATACATATGATCCACTGTACCTGGACTTACAAAACACGAGTGGCCTTAAAATATCCCTGGAAGAGGAAATTCCTTAACCTTCTGGATCTCTTTAGAGGAAGTCTTTTCTTTTACCTCCATGGTTCCTAAAGCAAGAGACGCCCTGGAACTGTTAAAAGGAAGTTCAATGCCCTTCTGTATCATCATCAGTTTTGGAACCCTTGCTCCAACTTAATGAAGTCCACATGGAGCCAATTCTGGCTTCCCAGCAGAAACCCTGCAATCTGTAGACAAATTGCACAGTGCCAGAGACTGGCCCCCTTCTAGTAGGATGGAGAATGGCCCGCCATGGCGTGGTGCAAGTACTCCTACCTTGAAATCACCATAACAAGCAGTCAGCTTTGAACCATGCCTCAGCACACACAGCAATAATGTCTGTGCTCTGAATGCATTCTCAGGACATGGATTGAAACCCAGAGAAGGGGTCTGTGGTCTGAATGGACACTCCATTTGCACTCTCATTGTCGAGAATGACAACCGTCAGCTCACTGGGGTGTAAAGGGCTGGCAGTAGTGACAGTGATTTTATTCTAGATGCATCACTGCTGTTTGTATCAGTTGCCTGCCTGGGATGGAGGATTACCAACCTCCCAATGTCTTTAAAGGGGTCTTCCAGTGCACTGCAACCTGAGCCTTTGGCCTTCCACCAGGGGCGGCTCTTCTGCTAAGACAAAGGAGTGTCACCCTGCTGCTTTCAGCACTGCAAAAAAGGAAAAATAAAATGATAATAATGCAATGTTATTATCATTATTTTCGTGCTGCGGCAGCGTTGTGGGCAGGGCGAGGCCGGGTAGGAGTAGTTTACCCACTCCAAGTGAGCATGAATGTTTGGCAGGCCCTCTTGGATGTTCTCCATCTAGGCTGCATTATAGCCTGGGTGGAGAGCATGCCCCAGGCTCCCATTCCTTGGTTGAGTGCCAAACCACAGTGCTCAGACCAATCACAACACTGCATTGCAGCATTGTGATCGGTCAGGGGAGCCTGGGTGGGTGCTTTCTGTTGCTGCTCCCAGAACGAATTAAGAGGACACAGAGGACCGACGAGAGGCGGTGACTGGTCAGCCGGCAGGCCGGCAGGTAAGTGTTTTTATTTTTTTAAAACCTCCCCTCCCCTCCCACTAATGCTATTTGGAAAGAACTGCCCCTGCCTTCTATGTAAGAAATGTCATTGAATGTGTGTACCATGCTACGTGTGTAAAGGCTGCATGTACAGAGCATGTGGTTATAGACACACTGGGCTCCATTTTGTTGGCACTATGGTTGCTACATTCCAATTGAACCTATGGTATAGTGTTGAGGGGGAGTCAAGAGGTGAGTAGCATGGCTCCCATCACACAATATTCCAGGGACATATTTTCTAATGTGTCAGACTGAGGAGTCTTAAAGAAAGATAGGGCACTTTTGAAGCTATGGATTTTCCACTGTACTTTCCTTGCCCACTATTCTCAAACTTAAGTGGGGAAGCCACCATTGACTTTGTGCCCTTGTTTTGAGTTTCTCCTTCCTAGAGACTCCCAGCTCCACCCACCTTCCTGCTCCCATTTGTGACAAAGATCCTGGCCGCAGTAGCCTGAGTTGACTAAGAAAAAGTGTAGAATTGTCCATAACTGATAACATAACTGACTGTTGGAATACACAACTACTCTCTACAACTTGACTATAAAGCTGGGGAAGAAACTTCCTACCTGTGTCCCAAGATTTCCTTACTAGGAATCTAGGGTCTCGGGGTGGGCGGAATTAGTGTAATCGCGTTACGCAAATCTCCGAGAAACTGTAAAAAAATCTAAGCGAACACGCAGAAATTCGGCGAACACGCGGAATTGCGTGTTTGCTATGCTTTTTTACTGTTCGCCATCGCTGTTTGCGTGCTCGGGGGTAAATATCATGTGAACATGCATTTTGTGACGCAAACAAGCGAAGTCGCAGAACGCAGAATTTTTGGCAATTTCGTGTTCTCCACGGAACGCGAAATTACCCAAATTCCGCAAATTCCGTAACAGAATTTACCACCCAGGCCTAGATAACAATGATGACCGAGGAACTAAATAGTGCTCCAGGATTGAGGTAAGCACTGTAAATTCTGGATACTCCAGCTATGATTTCCATGAGAGGACCTCAATCGCTCTGCAACAGTGAAGCCTAGGGATGCTGAAGTGACCCTGCAGTCAGAGCGAAAATATGTAACACGATGGACAGACAATATGGAGAAATATGAGTTGTACAAGTTCCATACAGTCATATTCGGGTATTCTCCATAGGGCTTCAAAAACCAAAGTGATGGATGGAATGCTTGAATTAACCTCAGCCACTGGCAATCATTCAGGGTCACATCCTTAACCACCGTTTTTCACTCGCTATGCCACCTCAGTTTAGACCCAGCCATATGCAAATCAATGTTGGCCCTGCTCCAATCGGAAAAGTACTGCCAGAAATGCAGAGCCAGGTCCTCCCTGAACCAGAATACGAGCAACCTAGGACCCGTTACTTGGGCTCATCAGCCAGGTATAACTGGATTCTAGTGGCACGGTGCGCACGGACCCATGTCTGAGCATACTCAATACACTTGGGGTATCAAAAAAATAAAGTGATGGAAGGAAAGCCTGAATTAATCCCAGCCACTGCCAATCATTCAGACCACATCCCAATCCATTGCTTTTCATCCACTATGCTTCCTCAGTTATTTTTAGCGTTTTCTATAGCACAGACAAGGCCCAGGAAAGGGTATCAGAGCGCTTTACAAAGAAACAGAGGGGCATATCAACAAGCGGCAGCAATAATATTATCACTGCTTCAGAGCCCGTTTAGGCACGAAAAGCGGCGATAATATTATTGCATTATCAACAAGGACATGGCGATAATTTCCAGCGATAGCTGGCGATATGAAATCTGACGCTCAGAGCGGCCAGCGATAATTAACGCAGCCGCTTGTTGATATGCCCCAGAGTCATTTGTAGAAAAAAATTCTACAGACAGAGCAGACAAGGTATCATAATATTTGTAAAAACGTTCGGCAGGTAGCAGACACAAAAAGGGAGACGATTTGCTCGGAGTGGTATGAACAAGTTTGGGCATGTGTTTGTCAACGGGGCGACAATGTCAATAAGAGTTGTGGAGGGACAAATTTGGAGTCGTAGACTGGTTCAGTTCCATGCAATTCAATGAGAGCTGGTGCGGAGGTGAGGTCCTATGTGGTGAGGAATGTGCAGAGTTAAGAGAGAGATTTGCACATCAGCAATGATTTGGACCCAGCTATATGTAAATCAGGCTTGCCCCTGCTCTAGGGGGAACAGTCCAGCTCGAACTGCCAAGCCAGGTGCTCCCGGAACCAGAATACAAGTAACCTAGGACTGGTATCACCCTTGTTATGGGCTCATCAGCCATGTATAGCTTGATGACAGTGGCAGAGTGAGCACAGGACCCACATCTGGGCAAACCTGTCACACTGAGGGCAACCCTCATAGCAATTGCAACATTCCTAGCTGGTCCAGACCAGTCTAGACCCCACAACAGCTTTATTGCTCCTTTCAGGTGAACTTAAGGGATTCAACAATACCAGTAGCTGCTGCAAATTTAGACAGTTTCCACTAGATCTGCTGTCCCAAAAATATTTGACTCCTCCCACATTATTACTAAGTGAGGAATGATTGCAATAGATCTCTGGGTGCTTCAACTTATCTGCAGTGGCTATGCCCTTTTCTTCCTCTTGCTCCCCACTAGGACAGACATCAAATTCAACTTGACTCTAAAATATGATTTTGTGCACAAAGCGCACACTAATTCTAACTGCTTTCAGCTACAATTTCATAAACTTTGAGAGACTTTAAAATCCAGTGTGACGGATCGGCTAGCTTGCTTCCGTTTGTACAGGTGACATTCATAGAATGCGGCCACTGGCAAACCTGTCTCTTGGCACTGAGGGGCTTATTTACAACAAAATGACGCTGCGCGGCCTCGCAAGCCATTTTTCTGTGCCGAGCTGCGTCATTTCAAAAGCACAGGGGTGTGTGATATTTGCAACAATACGGCGCATCCCTGTGCTTTCCCCTCTGCTAGTGCACAATTGGCTGCCATTGCAGACACCCTTGCACTATGGATTGTTTTGTGCAGGAAGGGACACCTTCCTGCACAAAAACAATCACTGGTAGTGTTTTCCTCTTTCTATGTGTGCTTCAGAATGCAGTACACTTAGAAAGAGGAAAAAACAAGGAGAATTAAAACCTTGTTGCGCCTCCCCTGGGGAGGCTTAGGATTCTGACGCATTCCCAGGTTTACGAAAGTTGTAAATCTGGGAATGGGGCAGATACCATGGGTGTTGTGTGGGAACACCCACAGCAGCACCCATGGCACACTCCTTTCACGAAAGTGATGCGTGAAAAGGGATCGTATTTACAAGGCCCTGAAAAGCCACGAAGATTGGCTGTACATGGATAGAAAAGTGAAAGGGTGGGTTTATGAGTGTGGCCTTGTAAATATGAAGCGCCACGCTGCGCCTACGATGCATTAAAAAAAAGTGACACGCTGGTGGCGCAAGGGGCTTGTAAATAAGCCCATGAATGTATAAGTGTTACTGTTTCCTAATTAAGGGGCATATTTACAACAGACGGCGATAAATATCGCAAAGCGCGCTTAGCGCTTTTATATTAATTGCTGTCTATCGCTGGAATATATCACCATGCTTGCGCTGTATTTACAGCGCATAGTGAACAGCGATATAAATTCCATCAATAGCGTGGTAATCGCCGTTTTGCAGGGAACATCGCTGGGTTTCCGATATGCTTGTAACACAAGAATCCACCCCCCATGTTAGGTATGGGTGTGTCATGATTTTAGCAGACGTTAGTTTTTGGCAAAAAACAGCGGTTTTCACCCAAAGCTAACGTATGCTAAAATGTGTGCGCCACCTTGTAAATATCGGGATGTGCACATCAGCGATACTTACATGGTTGCACCGCCCAGTGACGCCCACTTTGCATCTCATTAGAGATGCAAAGGGAGGCGTTGGAAAAAGGGTGCTAACATGCGTAAATGCATGTTAGCACCCTCTTGTAGATAGGGCGATATTTTTATCTCCGAGATATGGCCCTTGTAAATATGCCCCTCAGTGCGCTCATTTCATCAAGCTAAACGTAATGAAAGTCAGCCTCACCGAGACTCGAACCAGCAGGATACATATAATAGATTTTCGCAGGCAGCAGGCGCTCAACCTCCGGAGCTGCCGTGCTTATTTCCACTGGCCACTAGCCTATGGTTCCTGCTGCAGCCAAAGGCAATGGCGCACACTCAAGACTGGCACATTCCTGGCGTGGTCCTGTTCGCACGCCCAAGCCTCTGAGGCCAAAAATAACTCCAGTGATGACATAAGCCTGCTGCCTGCTTCGAGGACTTTGTGGTGTGGTTTCAGGGGGGTGCAAGCAGCTAGCTGCCTGCCCCCAGATGACCTGCTGTGTACACAGGGCGCACAGCTTACTGCCTGACAGGGCTCATTTGTCGGCCATGATGCCTGGGCTCGGGGGAGTGGGGGTGCTGGGTGAGACGCTGTCACTCACCCTCCACCCACCAGCTGTTCTCTGCCCTTATAGAAGTGCCCTTTAAAACCATATCTGTTTTAACCCGTTGTGGCACAACCTTCTAACAGTAGGAGTCAAAATGACGTGCTACGTTACACGTCATTTCAAGGGAGTAGCCAGAAATGTAAAATACCCCCACTTTGAAACAAATCTTCAATGACACCGAGTGGGTGAAGCGGGTTAGCCTGACACTACCTAGAACTGTTCTCTTCAGCTGTATGCCTTCCTATCGTTCCTTTCACTGTCCCTCCCTTCCATTCACCCCTTCTTTTTATATAGCGCGGACTTTACCCGAAGGTGTCAGAGCGCTTCAAAATAGGAACAGAACTGATACATGAGAACATTACAAGTGAGCAAAATACAAAAGCAAACGTTACATTAAATGAAGCAAAAATGACAATTGTGCGCCAACAGGTAGCAAACAGTGCATTACAAAAGTGACAATCGTGAGACAACAAAATACAAGAGGTAGCAAACGGTGCATTGCAGGAGGAAAAAGTGACGTGTGCAGGTTACAAAAAGCGTACAAAATAAACATAGAGGTATAATACTGCAATATATGGAGGACACTCCAGCACAAGAACAAACGTTACGTAGGCACTGGTGGCACTTGTGCAGGTGTCGAAACAAACAAATGTAGGAGGTAGAAAACAGTGTGTTACCGGAGAGAGTGACGGGTGCAAGTTACCCACGAGTCCCAGACACAGGAAGAAGGACAATACTGCAATAAGAGGCAGACTCTCAAACCACAAGAACACACTGGGAAGACACTTCCATAGTCAAATAAAGTAGGTTTTTCAGTAGTTGAAGGGCTTCCTTCAGATAGCAGAGAGGGCATGAATTACATTTGGAAATGTCTTTGAAGAAGGAGAACTTTGAGGTCAGATTTGAAGGCTTGGGAGGAGGAGGTGGTCCGGAGCTGAGGCGGAAGTGAGTTCCAGATTCTCACTGCGCTGCCTGAAAAGGATTGGGCCATCGATCTCTCCTTCTTGAAAGTGGGAGGTTCAAGCAGTAGATTTTCCGCATTTCGTGATGGTCTAGAGCCTCCAGAGAGTTTCAGTTTATTCGCAGGGTAGCGCGGAGAGGAGGAGTGCAAGGCTTTATGGGTGATGCAGGCAGTCTTGTAGATAGCTCTAGCCTCGATGGGGAGCCAGCGGAGGGAGGATAACATGGGAGTGATGTGGTCGCTTCTTTTGGCCCCATAAATGAAACGAGCTGCTGAATGTAGAACAGACTTAAGGGGGGATAGGTGGGATTTGGGGAGGCCAGTCAGAAGAGAATTGCAGTAGTCCAGTCTGGAGAGGACCAGCGATTGGACCAGGGTTTTGAGGTCATGCACCGGGAAGAAGCGGCAAATCCCCCAAAGAAGGCGCAGTTGGTATCGGGCAGACTTTGCAATTGAATTAATGTGGGAGAGTAGATTGAGTTTTGTGTCGAGTATGACACCAAGGGATTTTGCGCTGTCGACAATGATGGGATTAGTGTTCAGCAGATTCATCTGATCCATCCATGATTGCACCGAGGGAGGAGAAAGTGAGGAGGAGAGGAGGAGGAACTCAGTTTTGGAGGGGTTCAGAATCAGTTGATGTGTTGACATCCAGTTATGAATGGAGTCGAGGGTAGAGCTTAGGACAGAGAGATCGTGAGTGGAGGCAACCTTGAGGTAGATTTGAGTGTCGTCAGCGTAGAGGTGATAGTTGACCCCAGATTTACTTAGGAGATTTCCCAGAGGTTCCAAATAGAGATTGAACAATGTGGGTGCAAGAATAGAGCCTTGGGGAACACCTTGACCCACCGCCAAAGGAGGTGATAGACTGTCCGCTATTTTGATCATTTGGGATCTATCAGAAAGGAAAGAAGCAAACCATTTAAGCACGGTGCCCTCCATGCCCATTCTCTGTTGAAGGGTGTTGAGGAGGGTGTTGTGGTTGACAGTGTCAAAGGCTGCCGAAAGGTCAAGGAGAATTAGAAGACAAGACCCCCCCTGAGTCTAGTATTCTCAGCGCGTCATCGATCACTTGCAGCAGGGCAGTTTCAGTGCTGCAGTTTTGGATGAAGCCGGACTGAAAATTGTCAAGAAGATCATTGTCCTTGATATGACGTGAGAGTTGTTTCGCAACACATCTTTCTGTGATCTTTGCAAGAAAGGGTAGGTTAGTGATGGGGCGGAAGTTGTTGAGGTCATTCGCATCCGCAGTGGGTTTTTTAAGTAGAGGTGTGACCTGCCCAGATTTGAAGGGAACAGGGAGGGAGCCTTGACAGAGGGAGAGGTTGACCAGAGTGGTCCAATAGGGAAGAGAAAGGGTATAGAAGTCAATGGCAATGGCACTGGGGATGGGGTCGAGCGAGTGGTTGGAGGACTTTGTTTCGAGGATGCACTTGAGGAGGACATCTTCAGAGATGGGGTCGAAGTTCTGCCAGATGGCTAGTGATTTGCGCTCCTCTGGAGGGGTAGGATGAGCGACCTGAACCACAAGTGATTTCACTTTTTCGTCAAAGAATACAGCGAAATCAGCAGCTTTCTTTGTAGAATCCTCCAATTTGGAGGTTGGGGGAGAGTATTTAGAGGTCTTGATGAGATCAAATCATTTTTTGGGTCTATTTTTGGCTGAGTCAAGGAGGGTTCTGAAGTGTGATGCTTTCCCAAGGAAGATGTGCTTGTGGTACTCGGATCTTGCTGAACGAAGCGTGGCCAAGTTATCGGTGGAGGGTGCTTGCCTCCATTGTTTCTCCAGGCGTCTTAGGTGCTTCCTTTCTTCATATAGGGATTTGCTGAACCAGGGTGCTAAGGGAATGGGCCTTTTCTTTTTGCTTTGGAGAGGAGCAACGCTATTGATTTCGACTGCAAGGACTGAGAGGCATTGTGAGGTGAGATCATCAACATCTAGGTTCGGGTCTAGCCTTGGAAGTGACAGCAAAGCTGATTCACAGAGGGAAACAGTGTCAATATTCTTAGCGTCACGGAACCAGGAGGTAGCCCTCTTAGGTTGGCCAAGAGTGATAGAGTGTGCTAGGAGAAGAGAGAATGGAATGAGGAGGTGGTCAGACCAGTCTACGTGAATAGGGGTAGCGATAGAAAGCATGCCTGCTTTAGAAATAACAAGGTCCAGGATAGAGCCCTTAGAGTGTGTTGATTCTGTGCAGTGTTGGGTAAGATCGTTTGTAGAGAGGAAGGAGGCCAGCCCGTTCGCGGAAGAGTCTTGCAGGGAGCCCCAGTGGAGATTGAAGTCACCCACGAAGGTCTGATTGTCACTTTGTGCGTATTGGTCGCTGATGAAGTCAGTGAGTTCCTCCATAAATGAAGGGCCACTGCCAGGTGGGCGGTATATGACATGGAATCTAAGGGGTGAGCGGTGGTGTAGTTGAAGCTCAAGAGATAGACATTCAAAAGTGCGGAATGCGCTGATGGGAAATGCCTTGAGTTGAAGGGAGTTTCTAAAGATAACTGCAACACCTCCCCCAACTTTGATAGGTCTGTCATTCCTGAGAAAAGAGTAGCCAGTGGGTAGGAGGAGATCAAACATGGAATGAGAGGTATCGTTGAACCAGGTCTCTGTTAGGAAAAACAGGTCAATATTGTGAAGGGTGATGGTATCAGAGATTTCGAGTTTGTGTTTTATTGCAGATCTGCAGTTGTGGAGCATGCAGGGCAGTTCTGTCGAGACTGTTTTGGTGACGGGGGCACTTGGGCAAAGAAGGGTGATAGGGATAATATACCTATATGGGGGTGCACGGGAGTGTCTAGGTGGATGCTTGGTTCTGACAGAGGAGATGGTTGGAATAGAGTAGGTAATTGGGTTACTCGGAGGTGCTGGTTGAAGAAGGGTGGCGTTCAAAGGCTTGTGTGAGTGAGCGATGTTTGCAGACGACAGGTTATGCTTGGCTATAATGGTGTGAGGGGTCAAGGTGCAATCTCGTGGGAAGGTGAGAGTTTTCCAGAGGAGTTGATGAGAATGGGAAAGTTGAAATCTTAGAGCTTAGAAGTGAAATGGAAGCTACAAGCTGGGAGATGGAGGTGATGAGAGAGCATATCTTATTTTCGAGAGAGAGTAGGGCAGAACACGGATGGTTGGGTGTCTCGATGGCAAAGGGATGGGGTGGTATAGGTGGTGGGAGGCAGGGAGAGGTGGGAGGACAGGAGGAGAGTTGAGGTATAGGGTTCATAGGTGGGGAAAGGGGGAGGTTGAGAGCGGGGGTTGGGGTATCACAGGAGAAGGGGAAGTTGTATTTGATGGCGCTGCACGAAGGGAAGGAATTAAGGACATGTTTAGGGGGGATGGGTGCGGAACAAGACGGTGGGGAGGAGGTAGAGGGGAGGACTGTGAGGAGTCATAGGAGTGTAGGAGGTTTGGGAGGAAAAAAGGGGAGGTGGTTGGAGAGGTCCTGTTGGCTAGGAGCGGTGGCTGTGAGGGAGCCGGTATCTGGTAGAGTGGGGGGGGTTGGGAGAAGGGGAAGTTGACGACAGGAAATGGTTCTGCTGTGCCTGAAGGGGGGGATGGAAAGGGGTACCAGGGGGTAAAGGGGGGGGGCAGCACAGCATTGCTAGCGGAGTGGGGGGAAAGAAAGAGATGCCATGGGATTGTGAAGAAATCGGGGAAAGAGGTGAGGAGAGGAGGGGGTAGAGAAGAGGGGGAGAGGAAGGGATGAGGGGAGCATAAGGAAAGTTAGCTGGGTGGGGAGGTTGGCGGAGAGGTGGACTAAAAAAGGGAGTAGCAGAAAGGAATGGGGGGACGAGATGAGATTGGGGTACCGAGAGGGTGCCGACTGGACGAGGAGCGTATTGCCTAGTGGTAAGGCTGACGTGATGAAGGGTGGGGCATACTGTGGAGTGGGATGAAAGGGAGAGGAGGGCACAAGGGAGGGGGAGGGAAGAGGGCCGACCTGAGCCTCCCGAGGGTGCAGCCTATTGGAGTGTAGGGGGGTCAGGGGAGGAGAAAGGGAGTAAAGGGTGGAGTTAGATGGAGAGTCGGGGGAAAAACCTGGTCGCAGGGGAGGGGAGGGGAAGAGGTGGTCAAAGGGAGAGAAGGAGGTGTCTTTGCCTTGGATCAAGACAGTACCATTGTTACAGTGGCCGTGGCCAGGGCGACTGACTCCAGAATCGGGGTATCACGGTTCGATCCCGGGCGCCCGTGGCAGATTAGCCCAGCACCATGTAACTCTGGGCAATAGCTTGCTTAATTTTCCCGACGGTCCCCAGCGCCTAGAGACCCTTACGGGTGATTGGTGCTTTACAAATGTGGATTATATATATTCCAACAATCCGTTCCATATTCCATCTATCCATCAGTTCACTGATTCATTCATTTATCTTTTCACTCATAAACCCACCCTTTCACTTTTCTATCCATGTACATCGGCGTCGGCAGGGCGTGGCAGGGGGGAAGCCAACAGACGACGGAATAGGTGTTATTTATTTATTTAATTATACCTATTCTATGGTCAGTTGACTTCCCCCCTCCCGCCCCGCTCCACCGCTCACCGCGTTTACCTTTGCCAGCCGCCGCTGTCCATGCATCCATACATCTGTTCATCATTGCATCCATCTACTGACCGGTTCCTTCACACATCAATCCATCTTTTCACACTTCCATCTGTTTGTCTTTACACCCTTTCGTCCAACCTTTCATCCACCCTTACAGCCTTTCACTAATTGATCTTTCACTTCTCCATCCAAACTTTCCCCCTTCCAGCCCTCTAGCCTTGCATCATTTATTTGTTTTCAATCTTCCTTCCTTTACCTTTTGTTTTCGAATGATATCTACCATCATTTTTTCCTGGTATTTCTTCTCACATTGTCCTTCATCCCCCACTCTATTTGCTCCTCTCTCTGTTCTTTTTAAATATGTTCATCATTTTTTCCTTTTCCTTTCCTGGGTCTGACTTCACAGCACTGGACCTCCACCTCTTAGCCCTGCCCTGGTATGTTTTATGACACATTGTCTGCCACCCTCCAGAATAGGCCAAATATAAAAGGAATCAACTTTCACTGGGATTCAGATTTCTGCGCCATGGGTGCAGTGCCGACTCCCACTTAAGCTGCTTTTCATACACAAACCCTGCACAGTCAGCACCTTTTTTGTTGTTGCAGTTTTATATAGCGAGAACTCGACCCGAATATATTGGAGCGCTTTATATGAGCAGCAGTTGCATTACACAAGGACACACTCATTATTTGGTAAGCACGGGGATATTAAGGGGCAGATTTACAAGGATTGGCGCATCCCTGCATATCAGCAGGGATCCACCAGTAAAGATGCGACACGCATTTCTACCCTTGCGACATAACGGGTGTGTCGCATTTACAATGCAGCACACCGTGGCGCAGGGATAGACAGATGCGTGTCGCATCTGATGGCGTAAGGGCAGCGCATTGCTGGAAATCCAGCAATGCTCAGGGGCCGTCCATTCCTAATGTGCTGCGCCACTCCTTTCGCCTGATTCAAGCAGGCGTAAGGTTTTGTCGCAGCGGCCTCTGAAAAGTGACTCAGGGAAATCTTGTAGATTTCACTGCGTCACTCTTACGAGGTTTCTTCCGACAGAACACCCACCCTGCATAAATTAAACCTGACGCAGGTTTAATGTGACGCAGGGCTTTACAACGTGACGCATCCCCTAAATGCGTCACATTGTAAATAAGTCGCAATGTGGCACATAATTTACACCGCCGCTGCGTCACAGAAGTGACGCAAAGTCGGCGTAAATGTGTCGCAAGGGGCTTGTAAATCTGCCCCTAAGTGATTTACCCAGAATCACAGGATGTTGAGCCAACGCAGAGACTCGAACCTGAATCCCCGCTCCAAAGTCGTCAGCTCTGGCCGTTACCTTTACTCTTACTGCAGCACACGTTTTTCGATTCTTTTTCCTATATCAGTCTCCCAAGTATTAGTCAAATTAGTAAATGGGCATAACAATCATACATGTTAAAACATTCTGCTGTAATGTGCCCGTAGTACAATGATGGGTGCTCCAGATTACATAGTACATCCTTTCTTCTTGTAATCTCTACTAAACTTCAGCTAAACTAAGCCGCTGTGCATTCCAGAGCTCTCGAGTTTCCTGGTTCCATGCCGGAGTAACTCACCCAGTCCAGGGTTTTCTTTCCGTTGTGGCCTATGTGGGGACTTCAAGTCCCAGAAGGCAAAGCGCAAACCTGGACTGGTGATTTTGCGCATAGCCGTCGGAAACCCAAGACATCTGTCACTCTCAGGTACAGCCTCACTCAGGTTACCAGAAGACTTCATGTCTCAGAGACGTTTTAAGGCATGGACAATGTGGGCTCTGGCCCCGGGCCCCATCCTTTCAGGGGACCCCTGATAGAGCCAGCTCTGTTCTGCAGACAATCTTGCCCTGATGACCTTGAAGACTTCCTAAACAGATAGTTTGAATACTGTTTCCTTTTAATTTGTTTTTATTGTGGGTGATGTGTGAGAATTTATTACAGACATTTTGCAGAGAAATGTTGCCTTTATGTTTCTTGCAACATCCATAAAAAAGTTTCTTTTAGATCAAATCCGACCTCAGATATGAGACATGGGAGGGGGGGGTGTCACAGAAATTATTTCAAGTAATATTGATGAGCTACTGCTGTGTTACAATATTGAAAACACACATCATTATCCCTGAATATTAGATGTAACAAATTTAGAATCTCAGGAGTGTTCCTATGCATTGCCAATGACCTGGCCAAAGAGGGCAGACTAGAACTGAAGTAGGATCATAAATTAAAATCTGTTCAGAACAGGGGCCCCCTAAATAAGTTAGGCCCAGGGGCTCTAAAATCCTTAAAATATCCCTGCATGTCATCAGGCGTACCGTGCTCCAGTCGAGTCTTCACTTTTAGGAATCATTGATGTCAGGAGTATTAACCCCTTTAGCGCAGCGTAGAATCCGCTACAGTGCGGACGTTTCCGTGCACGGGCGGGGCCGCGTCAGCCAACGGACGTGCGCAGCACAACGGAGGTAGTACCCATGACGGCCATTGGCCGACGCATGCAACAAACGGGTTAATCCAATTCATTGAACTGAAATAAAACAATAATAAAACTCCCAGAATGTGTTAGGCTGCTAAATAAACGCCCAGCACTAGAAACTGGAGTTAGATCTCAGTCAAAGCTCTTACAGTGTATAATTGCAGCTAGAGCTTAAAGTAGGCCAGGTCCTGCCAGTGCTGAGGTTCTAAAAAGCAGGTTCTGAGACGGGTCCCTACCGGGCTCTCAATTTCTGCCCTCACCCTCCAGGTGAAAAGAAAATCTCATCTCTGCAGCAGTGAGTGCCTGTGAGGTAACTCCAAAGAGACTCATTATAGTTCTTTCACTGTCTCATTGTTTCAGAACTGAAGCATTTTCAAGATCATATACAACGAAGCTATACTTGTTGCTTATTTATCCTATGTAACTAACAACCATTGGCAAAGCCAATAGACTGGCTTGCTGTAGGTGGGATGGTACTTGTATTATAGATCTGGATACAATGACAGAAACAGCAAAATACCAGTCGGTGGCACACTATGCTAAGCACAGGTTTTTTAGTTTACGAGTGTTTAAGCCACGCCTTTAATTACATAGGCCACGCCCCTTTCAGAGACCCCCTGTGTTTTCCCTCCACTTAAGGCCCAGATTGCAGCACTCTTCTGCCCAGTCCTTTGTGAGGAATTACAGGTTGGGGCAGAAGCCCTTTCTGGGAGGGAATTCCCCCCCCCTTGAAGGCTGTCATATAAATGCCATTTATAAGAGTGAAACTCACTCATGCTAGGCCTTGAAGGCTCCTGTGTGTAATAAAGAAATGGGTAACAACAAAGATGGCATTTGTCTGTGACTTTTAAGCTGCAATGTATGTATTTTGGTAGACTTGTATAGAGCAAAGCCAATTGAAAAAGAAAACAAGCAATGTTAAAGGTAGGGTGGTCAGACATCCCGGACTTGACCGGACAGTCCCGGGTTTTCACCAGCTTTCCCGGCAGATTTCGACAATTTTGGCTCATGTCCCAGTTTTTACAGGGGGTCGACTGAAAACAGTAAGAGGCACTTTTTTGGGTGTTCTAAAGCTTTACCAGTTAGCAGCTGTTATAAGTAAGCAATCTAATTAACAGGTATGATGTTGGTTGTAAAAATAATATTTTATTTTCTTAATGCATCTTCTTTGATCCTATGTTGATGAGAGCTGTCATTCTGCGTCATTCCGTGAGTGAATATTTTTAGTCCTTCTTCTATTTTTCCAAAGTGTCCTGGTTTTTGGTTCGCAAGATCCGGTCACCCAAGTTAAAGGAAATAGTTCTGGCTTTAGTGCGCAAAATGTACAGAAGCACAATTTCTTTGTGCCTTCATGCGCATGTGCAAAGACAATGAAGCCAGAAATATTGCCTTTCAGAAGCTTTTTATTCAAGTAAAAACAAATACAAGGAGGAACCATGGATACGAAACAGATAGAAAAAACTATGGTTATAATCATACATGGAAGTTTATGCATGTTTACATGCAGAGGGGAGAGATAAATGTAGAAGACAGACAAGAAAAAAAAGCTTTCAAGTGCTGATTGGAACATTAAAAAAGCCCGCTGAAATAAACATATAGCAAAAAAGATTTGTTTACAACTCATATATAAAATATATGACTTGTTTACAATTCATATGTAAAACAAATAGTGTAAGTGTAACGATTCAGTGTATTTATCAAATTTGAGATAGTCCCTCATACTTAGCTATGCAATCATTCCATAGGAGATGGGAGGATACACCACAGGGGGAACATCCTTTACAACGCAACTTTTACTCCGCACTACCATTACAACGCAACCATTACAACGCAAGTCATTACAACGACTTGCGCTGGAGGGCGCTGTAGGATAGGGAATAGCTTAATTTTCTATCCAACACCTTCCCTACTATCCACGGGGACTGGAGTTGGAATTGTAAATTAAACTATTTCACTATCCAGCACCCCAAAGCGCTATACGTTGTAACAGCATGCGTTGTAAAAACTGCGTTGTAATGGCATGCGTGGTCAAAGCATGCGTTGTGATGTCATACAACCCACCACAGAGACACTACGTGAGAAAGTATGGCTGGAGACAAAGCAGTTTATGTATGTTTTAAAGAATTACTAACAATAGGCATTGGCAAAAGCTGGGCTTTCAAGCCAGACTTAATACGTCTGTACAAAGTGGTGAAGAGGAAGATGCAAGGCATCAGTGGAGGGTATGGAGCTCCATGGGCACCTGGACCTCCAGTAAATCCATAATCTATGTTGCAGCAACTCATGGAGGAAAATTGCAATAAATGATATATAGCGCTGTATCAAATCTTGTGAACTCGTTCAGTACATCACCCAGTTACATGCAAACAAAGAGATTCTATCAATGTGTAGAGGTGCAGAATATTTTATAATTTTTGTGTTTGGTGAAATGATAGGCTCTCTCTTATGAATGGAAAGATGAGAGCACAATGTGCTTGTTAAAATACCCCTCACACACTAAAAAAATCCTTTAGTGTCATGCTTCATCATGGGGGTCTTCCCGTCCCTATAACGGGGCGGGGCGTGCTACGACCAAACGAACTACGCGGGAGCACTATAAGTGTGACAAGGCTATGTGTGGGTGCAGTGGTGTCAGTGAAGTGTAGGGACCTAGCTAGTGAATGCACAAAAATTACAAAAAATTAAAAATTCCCTGGCTAGTAGAAAAAATACATTTTATTGGTTTCTCTAGCTGGAAATATTAAAAAGGGGATGTGAGGTAGAGCAATTGCTAACTACCGAGTCAAGTTACTCCAGGGCAGTTTGACCCTTAGTACACATTGGGGCATATTTACAATAAACTGGGGGACCGCGGTGAAGCTCCAGAATTGCTAACGCAGCTCTCCATCAGCTTTCATAACGCAGGGATGCGCTGTATACACAAGAATGCTGTGCACCCCTGCATTTCCTCTGCGCTGGCGCTAAATCTAGCTGCCTAGCACCAACACAGGCACCCTTGCACCATAGTGCAAGAGTGTCTGCATTGCAGGGAATGATTGTTTTTGTGCAGGAAGGTGTCCCTTCCTGCACATAAACAATCCCTAATTGCGCTTTGTAACTTCTATGTGTGCTGCTTTTTGTTTTGAATTTTTAGACATGTAAAGGATAAATAAGACTACATATCACAGCATGCAACCGGGATAACCCGGTACCAGATGAGCTACCCAGACATGGAATGGGCAACTCGAGAGCTCTGCACATTTAGTGAACTTTCCCGCAAAACATCCCACCATGTCAGTGGCTCTGCTCACAGTACAGAGAACAAGCATTGGCAGAGAAAACCATCTTGGGCTATGTTAGATGAATGTGCCATTTGTTGGTAGGGTGTGCATGAGATGGAAGAAAAGTTGCTGCATATACTTTCAATGGCGATCACAAGACCTGTGGCAGGAATTCACAAACAGTAGTGTCAGAAGTAAGACAGACGTACGTGCAGTTCTCAGTTTGACCAACGACTTGGCTTCAGAAAACCAGATGTGTATGGAGAAATCCAAGGATGGATGGGCGAGACCTCATTGGCCTAGACTCAATGACGCTAAGAGGGAGTGTCTGCTTTGCACCACTAAGAAAAAGTTGCTAAAGTCAAACAGCTGTACTTAGGCATCCAATCAGAGCAGCTATGGGTTGTCCAATGGTGAAGATGACGACATTGATTGAATAAACACATATACATGCTGTTGATAGTACCACCGCATATTCTAAAAGACTCTTAGAACAATCATCCATTGTGGCCCCAAAAGCGCGATTACTGTATCTTCCTTTGGGTAGGGATTTACATCACAACGCTTCATTGACTGAATTCTTGCCAAAACCAGCTTCTAGGATTATTATGAATTTCCTCCTATGTTCCTTATTCATCTTGTTCTCCACCATCTGCAGTTGGGCTGGAACAGCCTTTTTCTAGGAAAACAATAGGCTATATAACATTATATACCACATTTAGACTTTTCGCGCCAAAAAAATCGTTCTATCACCCTCCCCCATTCTATGTTGTGATGAAGTCTTTTTACAGCTGTAGTCCTAGTGCTTGGATGCTCCATGCAAGTGTCTAGCGCGTTGCAAGCACAATGAATTAGCTTGTATCTTCAGGCCTCAGGTTATTTTCCTTTAAGTCCTTTGCCCCATCGCTGTCCCTTAGAGTCTGACATTAACGTGGTGTTGCTACTTCTTGGGATGTGATGTTTGTGATAATTCTGCGGTCAACTTTTGCTGGGATCCTGACATAGAGGCAACACAAATTACTTGCAAATAGTCTCTCTCAGCATTCAGAAAGGCCATCAAATTGAATAAAAGGCTATCAGCTCTCTGCACAGTTCAATATGTCTCTTGGACCTCTGATCTATCCTCCCATGATACATCTTGGAGTTACACCCTCCATTCTCACCCATTAGGGTCTTAAGGCACTGGGCGGGGGGTGGGGGGGGTGGGGTATTACGTTGCATGTCAGAAGTGGCACCTTTTTAGGTCGAGGGACCGTAGGCTTGGCCATAGGCCAAGCCGGAAGTCCGGAGAATTATTGTTTCTTAGAGTGGCTGCTTTATCCCGCCTCTCTTTTTGTCTCTCCTCCATTGGCTGGCTTCCTAAACGGAGGCCAGCCATTGGAGGAGAGAGCCGTCACTCCAATTTAGCCCCGTCTCTTTCGGATTTGGGGGCGTAAGTGTTGCTGTTCTTTAGACAGTGACGTTGTCTGTCACTCAGAACCACAAAACCACGCCCCCAATTCCGAAAAAATCGGAAGCTTGCGGCCGCCATTTTTTTTCACCGCCGCAGTGAAGGTGAGCATCGAGCCTCTGCCTCTGCCCCCGTTTATGCTGGTTTTAGTGTTCCTGCACCCCTGTTTGATGCTCTCTATCTCTTATGCTGCCCCCACAGTCCCCTCTCTGCTAGATGCGTGTGTTCCCCTCCCCTCTACGTACTGCATCTTCGGCTTTCTCCTCCCCGCCCCCTCCTGAATGCTTCGTGCTCGTCCGTCACCCCGTCTCGTCTCTGTGCCTTGTGATAGTGGGCATTTGTGCAAATTGGAAAGGAGGAAAATCTGTTCCCGGAGTCCATCACTGCGCCTGTAGCGCTGTAGCTTGCTATCAAAGGAGCGCGCATAGCCGATTCCGCCACTTCAAGAGAGCTGAAACCAGATTCAGCCCAATCTGAGAAAAGAGCACTGAGAGGTTCAGGATGAACTGCCTTAACGTGCCGGAGGTGACCCCCGGCTCCCCCAGCAAAGTCCGAGGACAGATCCAGGTACTGGGAGAGCGGGAGCTGGCACTCGTCCCAGAAAAGGGATGCATTTAGCCGGGGGAAGGGCAGTGGAGCTGGGATGTGGTCGCCCATTAGGAATGGTAGTCTGGATGCTTGTAAAATACTTGGTTGTTGGTGGTCCGTTAACTTTAGCTCACTTTGCCACGCTGGGTGATCTAAAATTCCTGCTGCCTCTGGATGATGTTTTGAAATCTGCAATACATCGAAATCAAAATGAAGGTTCTAATTAATTTCTCACACTATTTGTTGTTGTTGTAATTTAATGCAAAACTCCCTTGATTAACGCTATTGTTTTTTTGTAATTGGGCAGTACTGATATAATTGCCGCTCAGAAGGGATTGCGACGTTGGTGTGAAAATGTTTCATTTTCAATAATCTCTGGATTCGGGCTACACTATGGTACCATGGAAATTCTGACTAGCAGGTGTAGTCTGTGGAAGGGCTGTGGAAGGGCTGTGTTAGGGCGGGAAGGACGATGAAGGAGATGGTAGACGCTCTGCTAGTGCGGCCCTGCTTAGCATTGCCATTTACATAAATCGAAAAGGCGCACAGAAGTATTAGACTGTAAACGGTGGATCTGCATATAATTCAGAGGGTGGTTGGGCTTAGTTCTGATAACGTGAAGGTTAACAAAATGATTGTCCTCCTTTTACAGGTGATTTTTGGACCCATGTTCTCTGGCAAGAGGTGAGTGGCTTGCTTCCAGTTCAGCCTCCTTGCATGGTTTCTGTTGAAAATGCCCGCCATTTGTATGGCCTGGAAGCTTATCTTAACATTAGTTTGCCTTTTAATGTCCTTGAGAAGCCCTGCATTTTGTGTCTGTGCCTCATTTGTATTATTTGGGAACTATAAACCCGTTCTTTCTTGCCTATGCTCGCTGGGATGGGCCAGTTACCCTATCTGTGGAGGGGTAGCATCTTGCATGCACTTCCTGTTTATGGTAGCCCCCTCTGAGCAATAGAAACCATCATTGTGTTTATCTTCCGCCGGATGAACAGACTATGTTGAGTTTTATTTTCTATATCCATCTCCTCGAGATGTGTATGCCATGACTATCTTATTGCTGGCCCTATGGTTGCTGCTGGGGATAGAAATACCCCTGTCTCTCCCGACTGGCACTTTTGGTCGTGCCACCTAGACAGCACTTCGGAAGGCTACCACCATTGCATAAGTGGGATGTATTGTATTGTATTGTATTGTATTTGCATTTATATAGCGCTTATTACCCCTGACGAGGCGTCGAAGCGCTTTTTCGGCAGGTAGCACGCTACTCCGGGACCCACAGAGGATTAGTGTTGAATTAGTATAGTGAAACATGCAAGTATATTTTAAGTGGTGGATAGGTTAATCAGTTATTTGGATTTGGAATGATAGCAGAAGGATAGAGTAGGACAAAGGTACTATTATACTTACAAAAATGATATATTAACAAAGTCCAGGTAGTTTATGCCAGGATTTTTCTCCAGTCATTCGGGTGTGGGAAGATCAGAACAATTTCGAAGAGGAAATCTACTATTTATTTTCTTATAGACCCAAAATGTTGCATGCTAATACTTTAATAATCCCTTCTCCTTCAAGACTGTCCTTTGGGAGCTGTGGTTGAGCAGTAAAGACTTATTTGGAAAATATGGTGTAAAGGTTGTTTTCAGATACAATATAACTCACCTAATAAAGGTCAATGGTATATATATATATATATATATATATATATATATATATATATATAACATGAAGTTATATATTTAAGTTCTAAACAACAAAAAGCAGACATACACCAGTTATAGTTAGCAGCCCTAACTATAACTAGCGGCCCCCAATGCACTGCTTATGATCTCACATATGACATCACTCGCAACATGTTCTACGACATTGTTTATGACATCTTTCTGCTAATACAATAGGTCTCGCATATGCAAGCAATTAAGCTATTGCCAATATAAATGACAATGCCATTTATTTAGGGATACAAAAAAAAAATGAGCAATGCCAATAGCTCTACCTATAATATTGCCGAGACCATTGCATTGTTAATGCTTGTTTCTTTTTGAGTAAAAGAATTGTCTGGTCCCTGATACCAGATGTCGTCTCGATGAGGTCTGAGTTTCTATGCTACACCGCTTCCTTGTGTAAGCCTTGGAGAGTTCGATTTTGCTACTTTGAGGGTCAACTGCTAAAGTGGTATACTTAGTGCTCAGTTTTGGGCTCAGTGGTTGAGTAAAGTCCTAGAACACAACACAGGCGATAAAAGGCTCAGAGTGTTACAATTTAACCCACAAACACCTAATAATGGAGATATTCCATGATGATAAATGAACCTGCCTATTAAGCTGTATATATAAAAATATATATAAAGCAATCTTTACATAAATATCAATAGCTTGCATTTACTGACTGAAATTCTAGACTATGTTTAAAGAGATCAACAAACTCATAGTTCCTTTTTATTTTTAAATAAATATATTAAAAATGAAAAAAACAAAAGGTAAAACAGCGCACATTCCAAATGAGTTATTTGCCGTTATCAACATTACATATATGTTAAAAAATTCAAAATTTAAGACATTAGTTCTTATGGCAATGACAGGAGATTTCCTATATGTATCGTTTGTTGGATTCTCGGTAGTCGTAGGGGTCTCCGGCAAAGGGAAGTGATGGGGGATAGTTGTAGGCACCGTCCATGAAAATCCACATGGTCCCGATAACCATCACTGGTGTCACCAGGAAGAGACACAGACGATCGACTGTCCGTGCCATCCTGTTCCAGTTATCTTTCTCCTGTTAATAGAAAGAGGATCAGAAAAGGTGGCAGAGGAACAAGTGTTATGGCATGGAGTTCAGAGAGAGATTCTTGTAAATTTGAAGGATATTTTATAACTCTTTTTTTTATACAAGCTTCTTCTGCCTCTTTCAATTAATACACTGGACTATCCCTATCATTGATGATCTAATATTGACATAAATACAGAAACAGAAGCTAGGCTAGAAAGGACAGAAGCAAAGTTATTAAGTAAAAATGTTGGTATGGGTCTTAAACCATTCCATACCTCGGTGGTGGTTCTCTATGCGCACCCTCCTTACATGCTGACATAGCATCGAGAAAGATCTTAGGTATCAAGGAATACAGATATCAGGTCATCGCATACAGGGTTTGTTCAATTAAGGATAAAAGAAACCAAAGGATAACCCACTACACTAAAGACAAAAGAAACAGCTGATTGATGATAATGTACTGAAGAAAAAACACGGAACACAAACAAGGACTGAAAGTGGGATTACTTAATTTTACCACAGCCATCAAGAAGGTAAGGCATAACTTATTGTCTCAAACTACTAAGAGGTGTAACTATTAGACAACTCATCAACATTTCTACAAAAATAGGTAAAAAGGGAGAACAGGAAAATGCTAAGACACCATAAATAAATAAAATAGGAATATTGAAAGATGGGAGGATGGCAGTAATATATAAATAAACAATGAATCAAAATATCATACTGAAGGACTATTTAAGGAAAAGAAAAGAAAAACCATCATTCACAGTCAGCTCATAAGACACACTAAGCAATCAACTTGCCAACATTTGAGAACTAGATAATGTAAGAATAAATACAAAATGAAGTATCAAGTTAAAAAAAAACAAGTGGGTTTCTGTAATTTAAAAATTGAATTTAAAAGCATTTATTGCTATCTCTTTACAGGTGCTGTGGAAACTAAGTATACTACAAACTCATAAATGAGGGGCCTGAAGAAACTTATTTAGTCAGTGGTAATGTATGTTGTTTGACTATGTCCTGGTGAAGGGTCAAATAAAAAAATTCTGAAACAGGTTGACCCCCTATGCCGGGATACATTTTAAGTTTGAGCGGAATGGTGTGAGATGTAATCATTTTAATTGAGTGGCAAAGGTTATGATACAGGTTATCCCTCAATTCTGCTAATATCTAACCCCCAGTAGCCATCTAAAAAAGATGGTAGGGTCTAACAAAAAAAGTAAGGGTTATTAGGTAGATAGGTCCACACATCCGCAGAAATAGATTTATGAAGCGGACCAATTCCACGAATATTATTAAGGTGCAAAGAGAGTGAGATTAAATAATGATATTGTAATGATAATAACTGGTGCAGACTTAGAATGCCTACTTAAGAATAGGCAATGGAAGGTATTTTTAATGAAGACAATTTTAATTATCTTCTAAGACTGTGTAATTTTCTGGGAAGACTATTAAAGAGAATTCAACTTGCGTAAACTGGGTTGGTAGCGGCAATATGGAAAGCCTGGCTAGGGTTACAGCTGGAGCCCGACACATATCTACTGAATCAGATGCTACCTGATATGTATGGGAGCACAAGGTAATTTCACGATTATATGTGCTACTGACCCCGCGTACTGATAGACGTATGACTACACTGGAATCCCACTGGTAAAGAGATATGAGGGAAGACTTGGGGGAGAGAGAGTGGACGAGTATCGTCAGCGACGGCAGGAAGGTCACCAGCAATGCTCGGTTGAAATAATCCAGTATAAATGTGGACATAGGGAAACTGTGACACCTCAGATGCTGCACAGATTGGATCCGTCCAAACCATATAACTGCACCACATGTAGGATTGCAGTGAGCACAAATTTACACATGTGGTGGACTTGCTAGGAGCTGTGGAACTTTTGGGGAGAGGTGCTCCACACTGAGTGCATTGACTGGGATCCCGTTGCAGCTGACGATACAGTTATGCGTATTGGCTATATACCCCACCCTAAGCGAACAAAAGCAATGATCAAAGTGGTGGAATTAGGATTAGCGGTGGCCCAAAAATGTATTGCATTGAATTGGATAGTTAGTCAATTGTCGACTAAAGGGTGGTGGACCAGGGAATTTACCCGATTGGTACGAGCTGGATGTGGAGTGGGGTTCAAATAAACTGGAGGTGGCAGGGGGGAATCATGGAATGGAATATAATAGAAATCGAATTGCAACAAGCAGAATGAGAAGCCGCCAAAGGAGAAACCCTACAAAATGACATTGAGCTGCCAGGGTGAGAGATGGGAGGGGATTCCAATGTGTATATCCACTGGGTCCGATGGCTTAGTGGACTATTGAGTTCACTGTCGGGGCCTGTGTTTGACCTCATATTCAAAGATTCAGAACCCAGCTGGTCCACTCAGCCTTTCATCCTTCTGAGGTCGATAAAATGAGTAGCATTGATTTGGGTAACAATAAGCATTTGTTATTCAGCGCCAAGATACCCTTGGGTGAAAGTGGGCCTTATAAATACATACGTTCTGTTATGTTATGTCATTGAGCAGATGTGATGCAAATTGTGATAATGTAGGGCAGTGTCACTCAAAACCAGTGGCCTTAAAAAAAGTGCATAAATGTTGATGTAAGTTCTTCCATGTACAAGGGGATTAGCAGGGAAACACAAACCTCATTGTAGTCGTTTTTGTCCTTCATGTGCTTCACTACAAAGTTGGCCCCCTCAATGGACGGCTTTATCTCGTCGTAGAGCAGGTCCTGGACATCATTAGCACTCAGGGGGTTCAATCCTTTTTAGGAAAAAAGACAAACAGAAAAAGAACATGTTAGGGGTGATACAAGAAGTGGTTGTTGTACTGACTATGCAGTGAAAAAGCAGGAGGTATGGAGGCCAGGGCCAGAATGGGAACCAAAATCGGACCTGGCAAAGTGCACGGCCGTAGCCCCCCCCCACCCCCCTCCCCCCCCTGGGGGAGTTTTGGGGTGCAACCGAGCTGTTTGCCACGACCGGTTTCGGCCTATTTCGTTACAGCAGCCGATATTGCAGCTATGCTGCAAAAACAGCCCTGTAATAAAATCAGCCCCCAACCCGGGCAGCCCACTGGGGAAATGCCCGGCGTCCGCTAGGGCCAGTCCAGCCCTGATGGAGGCCTCCCTCCAGAGCATCCTCACTACAAACATCACTGGATAGGTTCATTGAAGTGAATAACTAGGGCTGCCTTTTATAACCTATCCAAGGTGAAAGTGGCAGTTTCCCCAGCTTGTATTAGGGCCCATGGCAGCCTGCTATGCCACTGCATGAACAGCACACAGTGAGAACTGAATGTCATCAAACAGAAAACAGACCTTTGGACTAGGACACAGTAAGATATCAAAGTGGAGAAATACTGTCAAAGAGCTGTAGGTAGAGCTGGTGGATAAGGTATGATCAGGGCCACTGGAATTATGTGATTGTGCAGCGATTTTTAGATAATTATAGATTTGCCACATTTGCCACATAATCCATAATTTGCTGCACAATCTGCAGATTTTAACCCCAAAAAATAGTTTCTAACCCAAACGGTGTAAAAGTGAATAAAAATCCAGCAAAAAGTGTTGCTGCACAGTGGAAGAACCTTTGCAAAGCTGGACTGGTCACCTTCATGTTGCTTATTGCTACCTTTGGGTGCTAAACTCGTGCTAATGCGGCAAAGCCAATGCCCAGACAGTGTTACCAAGTTTAAAAATGCCGAAATAATGAACTTATACTATTACAAAATGTGCTGCTTTATGCCGCATAATTTGCCTTTTCTGGCTGCCTAATTTACTGAAAGCTGCCACATAATTTGGCGCTCTGCTGCCAAATAATTCCAGTGGCCCTGGGTATGAAAGCTGCTGTTTATGCACCTGACCTCTCCACTACACTGACACTTTAGCATGTATTCAATTCTGCTTAGATGTGCAGTGCTTTGCTCCACAATCTTTTTAATTGAGAGTGGAACCTCTCAGTACAGACTGCCATTATTGTCTGCATCTTCTGGGTGGGTCACATGAAATTAATTGTGTGTTTTTTAGTCCAGTTACTAGGAGGGAGTGAAATGTACCACATTTGTTGTCCTACTAAATACAGATTTCCATCAGTGTTTGTTACTCAGGAGATGTGGCCTCCAGAACTCATCATAATGCTCTGAATTAATCCTTATGGGTGCTTGGTACAGCCATGGCACACCATCACTTTTTGAGTTGGTTATACTTATCCCTGGACAACCCAGTATGCCTTTCCATACAGCCTTATGTACACGTTTTACCTACAGACTTAACACACTATTAGTCCACTTTGTGATCTTCTGATGTTCTAACCAGAGGTGGCCAGATGGTACTTGCCTATTTATACTCAAACCCCACAAACACAACCATGGATGTTGATTTCACCAAAATGCCAGCTGAAATGACTTAACACAGTTATCACAGGAAGTGACCTCATATGATCTTTGACCCTGGATCTTCCCAGGAGGTGGTGTCACATGACCTTAACCCTGATGACAGCACAATAATTGTCCCCTAACTGCATGATTAATATCAAAACACAACATAGATAAATGTCTATATGAGAAACCACCCATATTAAGGTGCCTTCCTAATATGCCAGAGGACATTACTCATTCTCTTTCTAAGGCATGAAACTTAAGAGTTCGTTTGAAGAGGATATAGCCCCACAAAACACAGAACATCACTGGGATCCAAATTATCTATATCATAATCTCTCAATATTTATTAGTTTCCCTATTGTATACTGCAAAGAGGAATGTATTGATAAATCAGGTGAAGAGGAAAAAAAAGAGATAAAAAAAACAACAACAATAGTAGTAATGTAGGGGGCAGAGCTTGCCAGCACCGATGGCGGATGCTTGATTTTGGAGCTCCGCGCCTTCGCCACAATAATCCTACAAAATCCTTCCAAGTCGGTCCAATAGGAGGCAGGGTGCCTCGTATAATCTTCCGGAGCTCTACTCTGCCTGGTGTGGGTTCCAGCGCGACGCTGCGCCGCTCGGAGCTGCCGGAAACGAGAGTGCGGGAACCGACACCCTAGGCCACTAATCCTCGGCCTAGATTTAAACGGCAGCCGGCGTACGTGATCTTGCATGCGGCGGGCCAGTAGCACAACCATCCGGTGAGGCTGCAGAACACTTCGGGAGCCCGGGAACACACGCCGAGACACCGGAGGGGATCGAGTTTGACCTGCACCCCAAGCAACGCACTACACGACCAGGGGGAAGCCTCCCACGAGTGCACGGGTGGCGCGTCATCAGAGACGCGCTTCAAGACCCAGAGGCGCAGAGCATCGGCCCCCCTCCCACACCGCTGCACCACACGATGCCCTACGGCGGCAGCTGATTTACTGAGGCATCGCTTAAGTGGACACGAGGCTGCGGAACTCAGCGGGAGCCCGGGAGCACACGCCGAGGCACCGGAGGGGTTCGAGTTCGACCTGCACCCCTAGCAACGCTCTTCACGACCAGGGGGAAACCTCCCACGAGAGCACGGGTGGCCTGTAATTTGGGACGCGCTTGCAGACCCAGAGGCGCAGAGCATCGGAGCCCGGCGGCCCCCCTCCCACACCACTACACCACACGATGCCCTGTGGCAGCAGCTGATCTACTGAGGCATCACTTAGGTGGCCCAGAGGTCAGGCGCTAGCTACGCACGACCATTGGGGCTGCGCAGAGGGGCCCTGGGTGCCTGAGAACTTACGGCTGCCGGGTGGGCCCACGCGAAGACAACGCAGCTGCAGCAGGTGAAGAGTACAGGCTGTGCCCCCTGATTGCAGACGGTTTGAGTGGCCCGCCATGGTAGCGCTTTAGGGGTAAGGCACTCCCTTTTGACTCAAAGGACAGCTAGACTGAGTGATGCACGGACGGATCCCCAGTGGTGATAATTCCACCTTTGTGGCCTAGCTGCGTTTTATAACCCCGAGTCAGCTGCGACACCAGACAGCAGAAGCGAACATTTGGTGGACGGAGTGCTGTGTGGTTAACCGCCCGGCGCGGTGAAAGCGCGGCATTGCGAGAGTTCTACCTGGGAGTTACTCAGGGCCACTAAAGAAGCATGGGCAAAGGGGACAAAACCCAAACTAAATTACCCTTCGAGCAGCGCCGCACAAAGGCCCCAGACACGCGGGAAACGGAGGCTACGCCACAAAACAAAGGTACGGAAGGCTCGATTTACACAGACATTAAGGCCCTGCTGGTTACAATGGAAAAGAGCCTACAGGACAGTATGTCATCCCTGGGCACTAAGATTGATGCGCTCTCCTACCGCATGGACCGCATGTCAGAAAGGGTGGATAAACATGCGGAACGTCTGGATATGGCGGAGAGGCGCATAACAGAAGTAGAAGAAGCGCAATCGGAACAGGATAAAGTTTGCAAACAACACGACAGACTCTTGCAGGTAATTCAAGATAAATCAGAGGATTTGGAAGCCCGTTCCCGAAGAACGAACATACGCATTACGGGTGTATCAGAGACTGCCCAGACTGGGAAAATTGAGTTATTTGTGGAGAAGCTACTGACCACGTTGCTGGGTGCAGATGTATTTTCGCCAATGTTCATTGTCGAGAGAGCGCATCGTACGCTGGACCCGCGCCCGAAACCGGGTGCTCCCCCGAGGCCGATCATCGCCAAGCTTCTGAACTATAGGGATAAGGACACGGCTCTCCGGATTGCCCGGGAAAAGAAGATGCTGCAATATGAAGGATCAGACATATCACTGTATCCAGACTTCACTGCAAAGGTACAAGAAAAACAAAGGCACTATGCTCCCTACAAGAAACAGCTTTGTGACCTCGGACTGGACTACGCCATGCTATATCCAGCGAAATTGAGGATAAATCGGCAGGGCCATTCACACATTTTCACAGACCCCAAAGACTTCCAAAAAGCACTGAAAGTTTGGTCCAAGGAGCGTAGAGGTAGTCCCAGGAGTCAGAACGACGAAGAGGACCACGGCAGTCAACTGGAGAAACAAGACTAGAAACACTGAACGGTCTGGGGATCGAGCCCCGGGCTGAGATTTGGATGTCTGTTAAGCACCCGGGTCTGGCCTTGGGGCCCGGCAGTGATGCATGAAGCCTCCGGTCTCCTGAACACTCACAATTCAAGACTCTATGAGGGGTACTGCGAGTGCCTGGAGGCTCTGTCCAATGGGTGAGAATGTTCCGCTTTACCTACTACTTCCACGCTTAGTATATTTCCTGTAAATGCGCGTTAGCATGCAATTCACTCGCTGTGCAGGGATGTTTGAGGTACCTTGCCCGGAGCACTCCGAGGGATAAGCGAATTGAACTGAGGGCATGATATTATAGTTTACCGGTAATTTGTCGTCCCACGTTGGGATAAAATCTTTGGCGATGGCGCCGGGAGCGATGATTGCACAGGCACCAACTGAAGCAAAGACTACTACACCTGGCAACCTCGGCCCCGGCGCTGCATGCACTGTTCGTCCCCACTGGGGACCTCCAGAGTTTGGTGGGATTGACAGGGGGGGGGGTACTGACATGCTAGGCCAAGTTGGGGCTGGTCTGCTGTGGGTGGGGGGTCACGGGGTCCATAGGGGGGGAAGCTGCCGAGTTGGGGTTGAGCAGTTGCAGATTGGGGATGGGGGACACAAGGGGAAGGGAGTTCCCTGCTCCACTGGTGCAGATAGGATTAGACGCACACAACCACAGAAATTACTGCCTTGTTTGGATGAAGTTCGTTATGTTATCTTTGGTAATCTGATTAATCTGACCTTGCACCTTGTGATTACAACCTGCACTGAAGTACACTTGCTCCGATTATTCCGTACTGTATCTCACTATGGATGACTACTGCGGATGGGGGGACATCGCACACACCTAAACTAAAAGCTATCACTTGGAACGTTCGAGGCCTGAATGACCACCGCAAGGTCAGGAAGGTCCTCAGCTACCTACAGAGCCAGCATATAGACGTATCCCTGCTCCAGGAGACACATCTCCCTACACACAGTCACATGCTCAGATGCAGAGGGCTGGAGGGTAATATCTCAGCCGCAGGGTTTACCTCTAGTTCCAGAGGGGTTCTGACATGGGTGAACCCCAAGTCCAAATTGCAGATACAAACCCTAAAGTCAGACGCGGACGGCAGATATGCTATCTCTAGATGTCACGGCCCTACTGGGGAATTCACTGTAGTCAACACCTATGGCCCCAACTTTGATTCACCAGAATTCTATAAGGCTCTTGCTGCCGAAGTTAAGCGCTTGGACCAGACACACTTGGTTCTATGGGGGGGAGATTTCAACCTCACTATGAACCCGACTCTGGATAGGTCTTCCCGCCCTACTCGTAGACCCGCTGCCGCTGCTCTGGAACTGCAGGGCGCAATGACTTGCCTGGGCCTGGAGGACGTGTGGCGTTCACGAAATCCCCAACAGGGTGGGTACACACATTATTCAGCATTTCACAATGTCCATACTAGGATAGACTATTGGCTTGTGTCCTCCTCTCATCTGGATCGCATAAGAGACTGCAGAGTTCTGCCCAGAACACTATCCGATTACTCACCGGTGCTACCGGAACTACGTACACCAGGCAAATCTATACCGCCATTCACGTGGAGGTTCCCGCCTAATTCTCTGCTCGACCCGGGGTTTCGGGCGGAGCTGGCAGAGGTCAAAGATGTTTTCTTCGAAACTAACATAGGCTCAGTTGAGAGCTTCCAGACACTTTGGGAGGCCTTCAAGGTCTATATTAGAGGGGTCGTAATGTCTAAGCACTCGGGCATACTCAAAGCCATTCAGCGGAGGCTGGCGGACCTTGAGGTACGTCTAGGCAGGCTGGAACGCATACAGTGTAACCTCGAAGACGATACTGTGAGTGAAGAGATTAAAACTCTACTAACGGAGTATAATGAAGAGGCAGACAGGGAGGTTAGACACATGAGCAAATATTCCACAGCTAGAGTGTATGGCGAGGGGGAACGATCGAGTGCGGTTCTAGCCAACCTCATGAAGGGTGCAAGGCAACACCAGCATATCACTGTGGTGAATACTGCCGAGGGAGAACCGGTCACAGATGAAAAAGACATAGCTGAAGTCTTTAAAGGCTACTATTCGGACCTGTACTCCTCTAAGAGTGGCAATATGGAGGAGGAAATTAACGACTACCTAGATCATATCGATATTCCCACACTGCCTAACTCTGGCAGAGAATTCCTCATGCATCCTATTGAAAAGGATGAAATCCTGGAGGTGCTGGCTAGCATGAAGTTGAGTGGTGCTCCGGGAGCTGATGGGCTCACTGCGGCATTCTACAAAACTTTTAAGGATCAGCTACTCCCGTACCTATCGACAATTTTCGATGATATATGCGTGGAGGGCCGCATGCCCCAGTCAATGAGGGAAGCACTATTGGTAGCTATACTAAAACCGGGTAAGCCCCATGATGAGGGCAGCTCATATAGGCCCCTGTCACTGCTGAACGTAGACACCAAATTGTTTGCCAAGGTCCTAGCCACCCGCCTGGCGCTACTTGCTGAGGGGCTGGTTGCCCAGGAGCAGGCCGGATTCATCCCAGGCAGGAACCTAGTCTACAACATACGCACGGTCCTGGGCTCAATCCAACATGTAAGACAAGATAGGAAGGCACTGGCTGTATTCCTGGATATGGAAAAGGCCTTTGATTCAGTAGAGTGGCCTTTCATGCGTACAGTACTGCAGCGTATGGGCCTAGGACAGCCGTTCCTGCAGATGTTAGGGGCACTATATCATGACCCGAGGGCTCGGCCACGACTGGGAGATCTGGTCACGGACTCCTTCCCCATTAGTAGAGGAACTAGGCAGGGGTGCCCTCTCACCCCTTCTATATGCCCTGGTGGCTGAGCTGCTAGCATGCGCCCTCCGCGAATACCATGGAAACGTGGGTATAGGATTCCCGGGCTATAAGATCATAGTGTCGATGGACGCAGACAACACACTACTGTATATACGAGACCCAGACACAAACTTAGCATCGGTACTCAGAGAGGTGGTCCGATTTGGAGCGCTCTCTGGCTTGAGGGTCAACTGGACCAAATCGCTGGCTTTCCCACTAACATCGATCACGCAGCCAATGCCAATGGAATACCCTCTACAGTGGACCACAGATCCGGTCCGCTATCTGGGAATACAGTTGCACACAGACGCAGAAATCCTCTTCAGAGCCAACTACGGTACTGCTGTTAGCTGGCTTGAGGATGATGTGATTCACTGGAGCAACCTCCCTCTGTCCTTGATGGGACGCATATCAATAATGAAAATGGTAGTGCTCCCCAGATTCCTGTTTCTGTTCACGGCTATACCGATGGTCCTTCCCAAATCGTTCTTTGCACGGCTGCAACAACAGCTGACCAAGCTAGGTTGGGCGGGCGGACAACCACGTGTCTGTTGGACGACACTCACTCTGCCATATCACATGGGAGGGCTAGGCACCCCGGACCTGGAGGCATACTACCGAGTAGCCCAGGCATCACACCTACACACCTGGCTGCATGGAGACCGGAAAATACTGCATGTCCGCATGGAAACTCTCTTTGCACGTCCTGACCTGCTACAGCACACGATCTTCCGATCACCCGATCGCAGAACAGGCCTACTCAACTCTATAACAGCCACTAATCACCAAGACATGGGAACAGGCACTGGGCACCAGGGACACGCCCTCACCACTGATACGATTCCAATTCCATAGGGTGCGCAGCGCTATGGGCGAACTGTTGGGTGGGGACATGGCGGAGCCCCCTGAGGTTCCAGAGCTCACACATATCATTAAAGCTACTGCTCCCCGGAAACTGCTGTCCAACCTATACAAGCTGACACAGGCGAGCGCGCGTCAATCATACACTAAGGCAAGATTGGCATGGCAGACTGACTTAGACACTGTACTAGATGATGACACATGGCGATACTGCTGTACTAGCACTAAGACAATATCACTCAATGGTAGGCATCGCCTGGTTCACTTCAAATTTCTCAATAGAGTGTACTACACCCCAGCCCGACTCTGCAGGTATGGCTTGAGGGATTTGGCCCAATGTGAAAGGTGTGCTGCTCCAGAAGCCGACTTCCTACATCTTGCCTGGCAGTGCCCTGGCGTCAGGGATTTCTGGAACAAGGTATTTGCCGACATTAGCAAGCTTACAGAGGTGGAAATAGCGCCTGACCCCCTGATGGCACTCCTGGGGTATACAAAAAAATTGCCGAGGGCGATTAGACGTCTGGTAGACATGGGCTTACTTGTGGCCCGCCGAGTGCTAGCTTGCTGCTGGATGAGAGGCCCGCTGCCTACACCGAAACGCTGGGCTCACGACATGCTCTACTGCTGCACTCAATCTGAAAACTATGGGGAGTTGTTGCCCCCCGCTAGCAGACCTAAGAACGTTTGGGGCTTGTACCAAACCTACTTGGCAAACAAAGAGGTACCTGAGTTGTCTGCACAGTGATAATAAGTGGGGTGGTCTACAGGAGAGAGTGGCTGGGACAAAACTCGAGGGAGCTCCAAAATATGTTGTTGCGTGATGTACAGTATGTCTCATACCAGTAGTATGATTTACAGACGCAGCGAAACGCCGCCTGCCCAGTTACGGGTTGTTGGCTAAATGGCTGTGTACACACCTCTTAGAAGGATGCATTGATACCGTGCAGGCAGACGAAGTCAGTACTATCAGATTGGGGGGAGGGCGGGGCTCTTTGTTTTTGTTCTCTTTGTGCTGGATTATGGTTTAATCTTGCTGTTCTCAATGCAAAACAATAAAGACATTTAACAAAAAAAAACAATAGTAGTAATGTCTACATGTATTGTTCGCTATAGACCATATATTGAGTATGAAACACGTTACTGGTTTAAACTCTTGCTTATTAACTTATGATCATTTGCAAGGTATTATCACTCACGTGAAGCTCGGAGGTGAAGCTTCCATTCAAACACATGAATCTTCATATATTCAAGGTAATAAAACATGGCGACAACTTGTTCAAAAATGTGTTTTTGATTTTTAGTTCATTTTTTTATTAATCTGAAGCGTGTTCCTTGTACTGCTTAATTTATTAATTTAAAATACCCTAAAACAAAATGTCTTGGTTGCAGTGAAAATTGTAGAAAGTAAACAGTGCTCAGCAAGACACTAGTTTCCGTATGTTCTTGCGATGGCGGCTGGTGATCTTTGAAGTGGTGGCCATAATACTTTACTTTCCCTTAATTGTACCGAGTATGCAAAGTGAGTGAGCCCAATCTCCTACAGATGTGGTTCAGGGGCGTTCTTCTCATTAGAAAATTTCGAAAAAATTGAGTCATATAATTATGGGTGTGCAAACTTCACATAATTTGATTTCGGATAATAACGCCAAATATTGGCAAAATCATATGAAATTACTTATAATTATGTGAAATGTAAATCTGTCACTTTGTTGGATATTTTAGGGCAAAATGTGGCCTTGCGTCAATTTGTTATGCGAGGTAGCATTTTACAAGAAAAAAATTGTGGGAAAAAACAAAAGCACAGAGAAGAACAGCTGCACGTGTTCTGCTGTTTCCTGTGGGTTTGGGGTACAGTTTTACCGTGAATGGCACATTCATGGTACATTTTTACTGTGAATCGCACGAAATTGTGCAAAGTGGAGTAGTTGTGTAAGTTCTGGAATTCTATGTAGCAAGCATAATGGGAAAATCCCAAAATTACGGAAATTACACCGGTGTATTGTACATTTTGCCCAGGCCTACATGTAATGCATTTTAAAGCGCCATTTTCAAATAATTCTGTTAAAAAGCCATAGATGGGCTGCTCATTAAATATTCAAGTCCTTTCTTGCTATGTCAAGCTAATGAAAGCTGATGCTCACCATGAGTTGGTACAATTTTTAGCAAAATGTGTGCTCCCATATGTCAAAATTGACCCCCATTGTGTCAGGGCCTGCATTCTGCCATGAGTGCCCCATATATCATAGGTGCCCTATATATCATAGGTGCCCCTTTAAGACATAAATTGCATCCAATATGCCAGTGCCAGAATTTTACCATTAGCTCCATTCAAATCCATGGGTAACCTCATAGCAAAAACCTCTGGTAAGTTAGGACCAACATTTTTTCATGATTGTCCTCCTTCCTTACACAATGGTTGTCCTCCCTTAAACTAAGAATTGCCCACAATGTGCCAGTGCCAGAATTTTGCAGCGGGTGCCCTTTCTGGCAAGAATTTCCTCCAATATGCCAGTGCCAACATTTTGTCATCTATGTTAAGAATTACCTCTGGTTGGCAAGCGCCAGCACGTTGCCATTGGCTTCTTAAATGCTAAATGTTATCTCTAGTATTCCTGTGCCCAGTATTGTGCCACAAATATCTGTCATGCTAAGAACTGCCTCCAGTAGGCCGATGCCAGCATCTTGCTAGTGGTGGTTCTATAAACCAAATATCACCTTTAGTATGGCTGGCCCAATGGGAGATCAACACCACATTCTTCTTACACTCACCTTCCCTTACTCACACTCATTCTCATTTCCACTCACTTCCATTCATTCTCACTCTCTCTCACTCACTCTTACTAATTCTCACTTACCCACTCTCACTCACTCTTAATCTGACTCATTTATAAGTTCTCATACATCCACACTCGAACTGTCACTCACTCATTCAGACTCTCTCATTCCTATTCATTCACACTCACCATCACTCACATTCACACCCTGACACTTACTCACTTGCACTCAATCTTGCACTCTGTCTCACTTATTCTCACGCACTCCGAGTCACTCATTCTCATTCATTTACAGTCTCTCACTCTTACTCTCACTCACATATACTTTCTCTTTCACACTCAGTTGGACTCACTCTTTCACTCACTCACTCTCTATTCTGTTCTATCCTAGAGTTTTTATATAGCGCATGGCTACCCGAAGGCCTCCCAACAATGCAACAGACACCGTAAAACACCAAACTGCCAGAGGATCAGTTGCAGAAAAGCCACGTCTTCAGAGCTTTGCGGAAAGGAAGTTCCTGCTCTAATAGGCTCAGTTTCAGAGGTAGAGAGTTCCAACGTTCACTTTCATTTATCACTCACTCCGTTTCACTCATTCTCACTCACAGTTACACTCACTGTCATTCACTCATTCTCACTCACACTCATTCCTACCCACAATGCATTACACATTATTATACTTTAATTCTCATGCCCTTGCAGTCACCCTTTCTCTCACTCAGTCACCCATTCTCACTCATTCTGACAAACTCATACTTGCTTACTGACACTCAGTTTGACTCATCCTCTCCTTGACTCGCTCTCACTCAGTTTCGCTCTTGCACAAGCTCACACATACAGGAATCCATGCTCACACATAAACACGCGTTCTGGCACAGAAACACAGTCTCAAGCACATGCATGCACCCAACATATATTTCAGATCAGTTTACTTTATTTACCTCAGCTGCCAGTGAGTGTCCCATTCCAGCTCAGAGTGCTCCATTTTTTTTATTCAACTAATAGTGAATAATATACAATTGTTCACTGTTTGTAGACAAAACAATTGATAGAGAACAAGGCGAATGGAGCCCCAGTGCTCATAAGAATAGCCAGCTGTGTTTTCTTGGTACTGAGTTTGTCGCCTCTGAGGCTAGTGGTCACAAAGGCAGTGCCAGGGGTGAGAAAAGGCAAGTGAGGGTTAGCAGTTGTAAACCCTTTTGACCTCCAAATGACATCCTAAAGATTTAAACATCTTAAACAAACATGTATTTGTGAGAATACTCACAGATACACATATGTACACATTTGCTTAAGATGTTTAAATTTGACTTTGTGCATCTATCTAGGTACATATATGTATATATATATACTCACATACCTCAACAAACATGCATAGTCATATTTAAACATTTTAAGCAAATATGTAGGTTCATATTTTGCCTCAAACAATCACCGCTTTACAGTGAAAGGTAGTTGAACAAATTAATGTATGGGGCTAGGTGCAGCATCCGTCTTTTGGCCTCACACCTCCCTGTACATTGAACAGCCATGCTCGTGGGCCTCATTTGGGGGTCACCACTTTAGAAGTGCCCTTAGTGGGCGGTCCCATAATTTTATCACTAGTCCATCGTTTGGTCAGCTTTCCAGTTGTCAATGATTGGTCTAGAAATGTACGTCACTGTCCATGTGATAATATTTCAAATCAATCTACTATACACGTGATTCTCTTTTGTAAAATGTATTGTAATGAAATAACTAGATGGATTGTGCCATTTTTAAAGCAAGGGGGTTGGAGGCAGTGCCGTCCGGCCTTTTTATATTTGCAATTACTGGAAAATGTGTATTGTACGTCCATCATGACTGGCTTCCTGAAAAGCATAATAAGGAAAAGAAAGAGCATAACTGTGTGATAATGTGTATTATCACTTTTTTAAAATTTTAGATAGATTGATAAAAACCTGATGGAAATGTTTCAAAATATATTAGAACATTGGAATGTTGGGAGCTCCATTAAAGACAATGGAGTGCTCCGGGCTTATAATGGCTGGTAGAAGCCCGGAGCTCCAACATTCCAATGTTTCTTTGTTCACAGCTCTGGCTGTGAACAAAGGCTTCGGGGAGCCTGAGGGGAGTCCAATCCCCTCACGCTTCCAGAAGGCTTTGTTTTTTTTGTTAGAACATTTTGTCCTCTAGTGACAGAATGTTCTAATAGCCTTATAGCCCTTTGTAGATGGGCTATACCGCTATTAAAGTCCCTCACCCTTGTTAAAGGCCCTCGCCTTCGGCTCGGGGCCTTTAACGCTGGAGAGGGCCTTTAATAGCCGGTATAGCCCTCTACGGCGGGCTATAAGGCTATAATCTGCCTAGGCAATTCTGTTGAATTAATTATTGATAATAACGAACGTTTAAACTGTGACTTTTATGATTTTGACATGTTTTGAAATCGAATAAAGTTTATTCTGATTCACTAGTGCAACGTTGCTCTCTCCCTAAAATTCACTTCTAAGGATGCTACTTCTGCACCTCTGGTTTGCTAAAGGGCAATTCCTTACGTGCTGGCGTCACCCTGCTGGCCAGGCCATGCCGCTCCGACTGCTTCTCAAACATGAGTTCGCTCCGGGACTTCACGTTGAAGTATTCATCCGCCTTGACGATATAGCCCACCGAGCTGCTGCGCCGCATCATGATTCCATTGCAGGGTTCCATCTCACTCTCCGCCGGCTGCGACATACGCAGGATCCGGGGTAACCTGTAGAGGAAGAGCTGGGACAACACACAGAAGTCAAGAAGGTACACAGAGAAGGAACCCCCAACTCACACGATGCCTTAGCATTTTTAAAAGGGCAGTTCATGCTTGAGCACTGAGGGCCATATTATCAAGAAAGGGCGATACATTATCGCCGATTTTCTCGGCAGGAAACTGCCGCTAAAGCGGCAATAATGGACTTGATAATATGCCCTTGTGAATTTCCGTAGATGCCCAGGTTAACACCAGAACCTTTCTTGATAATATGGCCCTGAATAGGTTCCTGAAATGCCCAGTAAAATGAGCAGTATTGACTGCAGCAATATAACCCGGTCTACTGGAATTATGCGGCCGAGGAGAACCAAATTAGGCAGCAGTATTGACTAAATTATGCGGTAAGAAACCAAAAATTTTGCAGAATAATGAGGCACATTTTATTATAATAGTTTTACTTTATTATTTTGTCATTTTTGACAAAGGCATTCTCTGTGAGAAGGGTCCACCTCTTTAGTTTCAGTTTAACACCCAAATACAGCTATAAGCAACAGGAAAGTGCTCAGTCAAATTTATTCGATGGGACTTCCACTTTGTGGCAACATGTGTAGCCACATTTTTTGTAACTTTTGATCCATTTTAGCTAGAAACATTTTTTGAGGTTAAAATCTGCAGATTACGTAGCAGATGATGAATTACATGTCAATGTGGCAAATGCAAAATTCTGAAGGAACGCCCCAGCCCGCAGGGACAAAATCACATAATTCCAATGGCCCTGAATATAACCAAGTCTTGATCTCTATTCTATAGCCAAAGTCTAGTTCCATCGCCGTCGAGATGGGTGGACTATGTCCATCTACACTTTCCTCAGTGTATAAGTGATGTAATGTGCAGACCCAGCCTGTGAAGCTATCATATCTCAAATCGGGGGGATGCTCGTTGGTTCAATAGGGACTGTGGAGAGGGCCGCGCTTGCCTTATGTCATATTCCGTAGTATGCCATAGTGTGCATCGTGGAGGGGCGATGGAAGTAGTCAACGTATTAAGTGTAATAAATTTCACATTTATAAAAAGATCTACTAGATGCAGCATGTGCTTGTTAACCAGGATATCTATATAGGGAATTACCCCATAACTATATATTAGCAGCATAAAGTTGGGGTGGGCCTGCTTTTCTGCAGGATTCCCAAATTGCCCAGCGCGTAGAGTAAAATGTGCGGATTTAATGAGTGGGTCTTGGAAGTGGAGTTGAAGCAAGAGAGTGTAGTGAACAATCACTAGATGGTCTCTCTTGGCCACTACATGGGGAGCATGGCAATTTGTCTGTAGCCAGTGTATAGTTGGCTTGGGTGGTGAACTCCACTCAGTTTGCAGAGTTTTCTGCGCTCCACAGAGCACCCAGAGTTCCGAAAAACTTGCTGAATGGAGATTTCTCCTCACTCACCAACATTAAGTTAGCGAGCAAGAGAAATCCAATGCTAGACCACCTCCCAGTGAGATTTTTCAGCGTGAGCGGTCGAGGATAGTCGTGACCGCTCACTTTGAGAAACCATCCATTTGCAGTGAGGAAGCTGCCACTCGAGTAGAAAATCTACCAGAGCGGCAGAAAGTAGCAGCACCCTCTTGCGCTGCATATGGTGCAGTTCGTGCTGAGTTTTCAGTGCAGAACAAACACCCGGCGCTAAAAATCAGCATGAACTAACGCACTCCGCCACTTGCGGAACTCCACATAGTGCGATGGAGTTTTCTGGCCACTTCGCAGAGTTCGGCATAGCAGAACGCCGCGAACTCCACCCAGGCCTAGTGTATAGCTAGATAGGACTGAGCAGCATAGTAATAAATGTCCATCGGTGGGACTGTAAAATCCTCTTTCTCGATCATGACAGTAATGCATTGATTCTGGAGAAAAGTGTGGTATTCAACGTGACTGGGATAATGGTAAGTATTTAAAGTAAGTTCAGTGACTGACCATTTCAATATTAGCTATGCATCCTGCCACCGACAGAGGGAGTCTTATCCATCAGTCTGTCTGTAGCTCCAATTTTGAAATAGCTGTCTCTCACTATGTGTCACTGCCTCTGTGGGTTCGGATGCCCAGATATTTTGCAGAGTCATTGCACCACCATAGTGGTCCTTCAGTCTCTGTTGGCGGAGTCTTTACAGTGAGTGGGAAACCTCTGATTTGGCCCATTTTAGCTTGACAGACATGATGCTAAATTTGATAAATTCTCTGATTACTGGCTGAAGGATGAAGTCGATGAATTTCGATGAACAAAAGGAATATCGTTCGCATACAGGACCCAAGCATTCTCTGTGTCGGCATTGAGATTTCTCTATTTGGATAGCATTCCTGTAAGATAGAGAATAGGGGTTCTATTGCTTTGGTGAGAAGAAGGGGAGCAAGTAGACATCCTTGTCTTGTGCTTTTGCTGTTTGTTGACTGAAAAGGTTCAGAAAGGCAGCCTAGGATGGAAACTCTACACGTTGGGTTGGTATATAATAAGATAATGAGAGAAACCAGGTGTCTGCCAATGCTCAGTTGTTCCAGCACTGACAGAAAGACCGGGCACTCAAAAACGCTAAAAGCCTTCTAAGCCCCTAACAGTACTGCTGCTTCTCATGTGTTGTGGTACATCTGGGGCATAAAAACAAGCAGGGTTCTAAGATTATGGGATGCAGATCTTCCCAGTATTGAGCTAGACGGGTCAAGAAGGACCACTTTGTCCATCAAGTGTATTATTCTGTTAGCTATTAGGTAAGAGTTCCTTGTAGAACTGCCCGCCCCACAACAAAGGTCATCCTGTCACAGAGGGAGCGGCCCGCCTACAACAGAAACTTGGATTTCAAAGGAAGATGTAGTGATGCCTTGCCGACTGGCTCTGTTCTCCTGACACACGCTGCTGCTTTTTTTTTCCTTAAGAATTTTGGAAAGCCCCACGAGGTTGAAGAAGAGGGAGTGCGAGCATGAGGCCGGACCTTCCACCAGAGACAGGGGGAAAAGGTCCAGTGTCTCGTAGAGCCCAGCACAAGGCAAATGCATATAGTTACGGGAGACCACTCAAGACCGCGCCGTGAGGGAAACGGCCATTCTGATTCTGGTAACAGCGCACCTACCTGCCGCCGAGGCCGCCGTGAGGGAAACGGCTGAGGACATCACTGCACCCCTTGCAGCGCCGTGAGGGCAACGGCCGACACTACATTTCCCAGGTGCCCCGGGGCTCACCGGCGCACCGGTGACGACAGAGGCAGCACCCGGGGGCGCTATTAAGCACGAGTACGCCTCCCGTCCCGCGAGGACGCGCACGGGACGTGCCGGGCGGAGCCCGGGCAGAGGGCGGGCCGTCTAAGGCCGTCCAAGGACGACCAGGGATGGGACGGGCCACATCCCTTTCACCATGGGTAAGCGCAAACTGGTAACAACGGTGCCTGGTGAAGTTAAAGCCAAGGTGCCAAAGTACACAACCAGCATTATTACATATTTAACAACTAAGGTGGGGGAGCTATCAACGCAGATTGCAGAGTCAGAACGTGAGTTGGGTCTTGCAACCAGCCCTGGGGCACTTAACATATCTAGTGCGTCTGTCATAAACTGCATACCGTTGGAACCTAGGGTCATCATTGATTCTTGCAGACCCACCCTGCCACAATCCTCCACAATTCTTCCTTTACCGGTTTTGCCCGAAACAGTGATACCATCTTTACCCATGACCCCGGGGGTTGCATGTAAGACTGCTTCCAACCAGCCTGGGCCTTTACAGCAAACTTACGTAACTGAGGAGGGCATCTCAACTTTATTGGAAAAACTGTTTACAGAAAGACTGGGAGCCGCTTTAATCCAGATTGCTTCTGACATCACTGAGACTCTGAGGGATTGTGTCAAGACTCTTGTGGCAAAATGTGAGCGTATCAATGACGCTCTTAATAGGCAGGCCCCCGCTTCACTTACACCTATGGGGCCATGTCCTTCAATTGTCCAGGTTCCTGCCCCTAATGTCAGGGGTCCTTCCATAAATATATCGACTGTCACTTCTAATGTGGTCACTGAAAACCCTGTTAAAAAAAAATGGAAAGTGGAGGAGGGGATATATATTCCCATGATGGAGGCGGTTCCCAGTGTAAATACCTCAGTAAGGCCTAGAGACCAGCGGGGGGCTGTGGCGAGAAGGGTACCCCCAGTAAATCTACCTCCGGATGCAACACCTTTTGTAGCAATTCTGGTTAACGTGCCCAAACTTGCAGATGGGGAGGTGGAACATCAGGATACTCTTTTTAAGCATGTTAAAAAATGGTGCAATGCTAATTGCACGGGAGAGAGTAACATCGCAGACAATATTGTTACAAGTAGAAGGGTGAACTGGGTGGGCTCAAGTAAGAAAAATGTAGAAGGAGATTGTGTAATTGTTAATTTTAAATCTAGAAGTGTCGCCAGCCGCCTCTTCTGGGATGGTTCTCCTTTGGACCCTGTAGGAAAAGGTGTTCGAGCAATGCCCCTTGGCTTTTTCTACCCTCGAGCCTATAGGCCAGGCGATAGTGAAAACAATAAGCCACATTTTTCCAAAAATATTTGGGCGGAGGACAAACTTATCTCGCCTATGTGTGGTAATGACTGGGTGACAAAGCCACCCAAGGGTAGCAGCCTAGTTAATTCTGTAAGGATCAGTCCTTCAAACGATTTATTGTTGTCAAATAGGTTCTCGGCTCTAGCCGATCGAATAGATATTGAATGACTAGAGCCTGAGCACGATAACCGGACTGTCCCATGCCCAGTTAATGTAGAGGCCACCACATTAGATAATACGGTTAACATTGCTACAAATGACCCTCCAGAACTGGATCGGGGGCACATCAGGTTATTATCATGGAACATCGCGGGCCTACGGGCCAAACAGGATGATCCGATTTGGCTACACCAAGTGAAGGATCACGATATAGTTGCCCTACAAGAAACATGGTCAAAAGATAAGGGATTCTGGGTAGATGGCTATATTTCATTCTTTGTCAATGGGCAGAGCTCCACGGCTGGAAGGGATAGAGGGGGGCTGTTACTTCTAGTTTCAGTAAAATTAGCAGGGACAGTCAAAGAGATACCCAGTTCCTCACACTTTTTTCAGCTGGTGGAAATTCTTTTGGCAGACAAGAATAAGATTGTGTTTATAAATTGTTATAACTCCGTGCAAGGGGGACCCCCTAATTTTGTTCTTGAAGGTTTATCCTCTTTTTTAAATAATTACATGTCAAAACAAACCACTTTTGTTCAGTTAATTATGATGGGAGATTTTAATGTTCATCTGTGTGAGTTACACTGCCAGATCATAGATGATACCGGTCCAGACCACACATCGTTGCCACATTTCGAACATACCCCGAAGGGTGTGGCAATGGAAAATCTGTTATCATCCAATGATCTATATGAACCAGGGTTTTCAGATTCAACAAACCGTGTGGTCACGTATAATGCAAGAGGGAGTGAATCAATTATCGATTATTTTTTTATGTCCCCGGGGCTCTTACGTCATGTATTGTTTTATAATGCAATTGTAAGCGGGTTTAGTGACCACAACCCGGTGCTGTTAGTTTTGGATGCTTTTTCGGGTTTGAGAAAAGGGGATTTGAGGGCTACTGGTGCGAGGGACGTAAAGAATAGAGACCAGGGTAGGCGCCTCAAATGGTGTAAAGTTTGCCGTGAGGATTTTCATGTCCAGATTGAGCAAAAAATGGCCGCAGAAATTGAGAAATGTAGGGACGGAGAGAGGGGGGGGAAGGAGGTAGTTAGTGCCTTCGAAGCTATTTGTGCCAGAGTTGAAAAGGAACTAATAGCTAAACCAAGGAGGGGTTCCGCTCCAGCCTTTGGGTGGTTTGATCGCTCCTGCTCCAAGGCACACTCGGCTTTGCTGAAAGCCCTTAAACAATCCCCTAGAGATAGGTCTTTGGTGGCACAGTTGAGAAAAAGATATGCTTTGGCGGTTAAGGCGCGAAAAAAGGCCATCAAAGATGAAGCATGGGATTCACTAATGGATTCTGTAACCCTTAAACAAAGTTCTAAATTCTGGTCCATAATTAATAATCCTTTATTTGCTCAAACAAGCAACACCGATCTTGAAATTAACATCCCTGAAGCTGAATGGATCAAACATTTCTCTAACATATATGGCTAAAATGAACCAGTTGAGGCATTTGTAATGTCCGGCTCCCCAACTCCCCCTACTAAGTTAAAATTTAGTAAACCTTAAGTAGAACTGGCAATTTTAGGTTCTGCTGCTAATAAAGCTCCCGGCCCAGATGGGGTACCTTTGGACCTATACAAACTTAATCCTGAGATGTGGGCTGAGATTTTAGCCAATGTCTTTAACTGTGTGTATGAGGGGGGATTGCCAAAAACTTGGGCATGTTCAATCATAGTACCCATTTTTAAAAAGGGCCTAAGAAGTGACCCCAAGTGTTTTCGTCCAATTTCTTTATTGGATTCTTCCATGAAGATTCTGGGCAAAGTTTTGTTAGCAAGAATTAACAATTGGTCGCTAGACAATGATATTTTATCAGATGCCCAGTATGGGTTTCGTGCTGGCAGAGGAACAGAGGACCAATGCTTAAATCTTCATTTGTTAATATCGAAATACACTACTGCAAAAAAAGGGTCAATTTTTGTAGCATTTATGGACCTGTCCACGGCCTTTGATTTGGTAAATAGAGCTCGGCTGTGGACCATGCTGTTAAAATTGGGACTTGATCCCCCACTTGTATACTTTTTGGCAGAACTCCACAAGGATCTAAAAGCTTCTATTAGAATGGATCATGACGGAAATCGTACAGCTTGGTTCAAATCAAGTAGGGGTGTGCGGCAGGGCTGCATTCTTGCACCCATGCTGTTCACTCTATATATAAATTCCTTAGAGAAGACTCTTTTAACTGCTACCTTGGACACTCCGCGTGCAGGGGATACACGCATCCCTGTTCTCCTGTACGCGGATGACGCAGCTTTGATGGCTCGGACTCATTTAGGTTTGCAAAGACTTTTAAATGCTTTTAATGATTTTATGTCCTCACTTGACTTAGTGATAAATAACTCCAAATCTCACGTCATGGCCTTTGGGGCCGCCAAAAATAATACAAAGCAGTTTTATTGCAATGGCGGCGTGATCACAAATGTCAAAATTTTTACTTACCTGGGTGTAATTTTTGACACCAAAGGAAGCTGGGCTCCTCAAATTACAGCTAAAATCAAAGCAGTTAGGAGCTCGGCCAATGCTATTTTAAGTTTTTCGAGGCGACTGGGTGGGAAGCCAACTGGTGCTTTACTAAACTTGCACAGGGCAAAATCTGTGGCTATAGCGAGGTATGGTTCAGGTCTGTGGGGTTATGTGAATGGCGAAGCTATTCAGAGGGAACAAAATAAGTTCCTTCGTTCCATATTAGGGCTTCCCCAATCACCAGCCTTGTTTTCAGTTCATCAGGAACTCGGCTTAAGGTATATTACTGATACCCTCTTAATGGCTCCTATCTTGTTATGGATTAGGACCTGGGCCAATAATAATCTAGGTCTGAACCATAAAATACTGGCCGACTGTTTAAAACTGGATAACTCAAAAAAAATAGCTTGGCTATCATACGTTCAAAAATGTTCTTTGGACCTTGGTCGACCAGAGATTTTTTCTGCCCCCCATGGTCTAAAGAAATCTGATTTAGATTGGGTTAAGCTCAACTTTGCTAAGTTGAAATTTATGGAGAGGGAGGAACGCCAACTCACTAAACCCACGATCAGAGCCCATTTCTTGACCATCACCTGCTTTACTATACAACCGTACCTTGCCATTGTTAACATCCCTTTTCACAGGTGGCTTCTGGCTAAATTTCGGTTTAACCAGATTTACATGGTCCTTTGTGATAGTCAAGGCTGGCACAAGGAGGAGGATGCTCCTGTTTGCAATTGCGATAATTTCTCAACGCAAGACAATATGCACCTTATGTTATTCTGTCCTTTTTTTTATTGTGCCCAGACAAAAATATCTGATACCTTTACTGAAGGACAAAGCCTTCCACCAGGCAAAACCCGCCCTCCTGTATCTCCAATTGTTGGATTCAGCTTTGGTCATGTTTAGCGTGGCCAACTATCTTGTTGCTGCTGTTAGGATCAGGAGGAGACGACTTAAAACGTAACACAAGGGTTTTTGCACGAAAGAAGGAAATGGAAAATGCTTTTGTTCCTGTAATTTTTTAGCTAAATATTTATTTCTCTATAACTGTTTTTCTTTTAAAATGTGAATATATAAATTATGATTGATGGTTTTAAACTGTGTATATATAAATTTTTACTGAAGTGTGTAATCTCTAAAAGTAATCTCTAAATGAATATGTACTGTCCCTTTCCCTTTGACTGTAGAATGCTTTTATGATTTTTAACTAAATCGAATAAAGTGGTTTTTGACTTGACTTGACTTGACTTGTTAGCTATTAGACCGGTGAAGATTGTATTGTCAAGGTTAAGTACAGAGAGAAGGTGGTAGGATTGAGAGTGTTGCTCATCTTTACCGTGTTTCAGCAATGCTCCTGTCGCCAGATGATTTATTGTACTCGTATTGTCGCAATACCACTGAACCCCCTTCGATACATGTCTTATTTGGGGGAAACAACCATTACAAAGCAGTCATTACAAGACACTACCTTTAGAATGCTGTCATTATAACGCAACTGCCTTTACATTGCATGCCATTACAACGCATGCCATTACAACACATTTCACTACAGCGCATACCATTACAATGCATGCCGTTACAATGCATTATAAGGTAAGTAATGGGTATTTTTTAGTTTTAGGATGGGTATGGTTTTTGAGGTACATGGGAAGAGTATTTTTACCCCTACACTACACTATCTAACACTTACCCTACTTTTGTGCTCACTGGAATGGGAATAGTAATTTGTACCCCTACACTATCCAACACTTACCCCACTGTTACGCCAAAAGAATTATGCATTGTAATGGTATGCATTTTAGTGGTATGCATTGTAATGGTTTGCGTTGTAATGGTAGTTTCTAAAAATGCGCTGTAATGGCATGCGTTGTAAAATCATGCATTGTGATGGTAGTTGTGATGTAAAAAACATGATGTAAAGGCATGCGTTTTAATTGTTTGCGTTATAACATCATTTATTCCTTATAGGAATCTACTCAGCGATATCCGTACTGAGGACAGACTCATAAACAACGATGGAAATGGAAAATACCCAAGCCCTTCTCCTCAAGCTGCCTTACCTGTCCCTAAGGTCAGTCTTACCTCTTTGACCCAGGCTGGCATGGTGTGGGTACTGGGAGTTCGGAAGTGGAGATTCAGCACGATGACACAGCTCACCACCACCACAGTGACCAGCACCATGATGAACAACAGGTACCTGCAATGCCAAGGACAACCCATCAGTTGATCGTCATGGAATTCACCATTGTTAGCACCCATGGTACAGCCATTACAGCGTTGTAGGCATCCAGGGCTTCAAACTTCAGACAGACTCTGCCAATTATTTGCAAATGATTCTTCATTACATAGAGGCTTACCTCAGTAAGATGACTTTCCTCAACATCAACCACAGTTGGCAGTGCATCAGGATTCGAATTCTATTGTGTTAGTAAGCAGAGCATTCCCAGAGCAGAAACCATTGTCACTGTTTACCTAGAAACCATGGAAGAAGCCACGTGTTCCTATGGTATACCCAGAAATCTCAGGGGCATATTTACACGGAAATGTCAAAACGCTGAGCTGTGCCAAATTTTTCTGAACTGGGGTGGCAGAGTGGGCTAAAGAACGGTGATGGATTAAACCCAGATCAGTTGACTCAGGGTGAGTGCTTGTATTGTCAACGCTCCGTCCATCATTTCCTTTGGTTTTCCAAATTTGGCAGCGCCATGCTACCACATTTCCAAAATGCATTGTTGTGCCGTATTTACAAAAATATGGTGCATCCCTGTGTTTTCCCTGATGCTAAAATGAGCTGCCTCGTGACAATGCAAGCACAGGGAATGATTGTTTATGTGCGGGAAGGTGTCCATTCCTGCACATAAACAATCAATAATGGTGGTGTGTTACTTCTATGTGTGCTGCAATCTGCAACACACATAGAAGTAGCAAATTGTCATTATTTAATGATTATTGATGTGCAGGAAGGGACACGTCTCTACACACAATCATGAATTCCTCAGGACAAGGTGATACAAGGGACAGCCTGCACAATTAGAAATGGGTAGATTTTAGAATGGTGTGTTTGACAGGAGAAAATACTGCTCCTTTTCCCTTGTATCGTCTTGTCCTGAGGTAGACCCGCCGTGCCTATTAGTAAATCAAGCAACCCATCGGGTCGAAACGTCGACACGCTCGTGATAATCCTGACCCTACTCTCTCCGCCCCATGTGAAACAGATATTTAAAATCCCAAGCGGTGCAGAGCTTTATGTACCAAGGGATAGATGTCCTTTGAATGGCCAGTTTTAGCAATTCATACTGCACTGTATATATCCTTGTTCACATTTGGCACTTTTTTCACATCTTTTTTCACCATATCACTTGCGCCTTTGCAACAAATTGTATGTTGATGAACTTTGACAGCCTTCTAATGTCATTTCAACACTATAAAATGTTTAACAAAAATATGGATTTATCCTTCAAGACAGATTTTGATTGATTTGATTTTGGTGAGTTTTTTTTGTTTCTTCTCTTCCCTTTTCATTGATTATTACTGAAAAGTTTTCAGTATTATTGTTTGTTTTTATTGGTTATTATTCAGTAAACCAAGAATCGATTCTGTACCCAACATAACCAACATTTTCCACATCCTTGTACACCCAGGTTCTGAGGGGCACTGGGTCACCCCATTATACTAGATGCAATGGGTGAAATTAGGTAGACAAAATGCCGACTCAATGTATATTGTTAGCTATAAATCTGTCAAAACCAAGACCTAAAAATCATTACCAAAATGAAATTAAGCAGGGGCAAACCTTGCAAACTTGGCATAATTCACACAAAGGAAGCTATACACAATACCTGGGACAATAACTGCAATTATGCCTTATTAAATGAAAAGCATTCCCTCACCTTGTAATAAAAAATTAATGTGAGGATGCATTTTGTGCTAAAACTAGTGAGACATTACATGTGACACGAAGCAAGTGGCCATTTTGTTTAGGGTGTGGCAGTTTTATCTCTATTGAACTAATGAGTTAACAGCCATAGCAGCAAGTGCTCTCCGATGCCAAGGAAATAATATCAGCAACACATCATAGCAATTCGGTATGAATTGTCACTTAACTATCATCCTTAAACATATTATAGCAACACAATGGTTTTGTCTCCATTTATTAATGGATTCAGTTTCTTAAAATGCACATGTTTTGCTATCAAATGCAAACTTTTTATTTTGGGTAAACCCCATTACCCTAAAAAAAAGTATGTTATTTTCTACTTTTTTAAATCTCAGGTTTCATTTTTAGGATCACCATGTTTGGTCTCCACGCAACCTATGATCATTTTCATCAGGTATTCATTGTACATAACAGCCTTCCATCAACATTTTTTGCCTCATATATATCACCGTCGTATGTCAGTGCTGAATATTATGCTACAAGGATTCCCTCAGCATGAAACAGATGGTTGCTATTGTGTCAGGTCCTCCTTTGTGCAAGGACTGGATACCATAAGTCAAGGATGCCCACAGTGGTCAAGAATGGCCATCTTTATGCCAGGGTTGCCCACAGTTAGTCAAGGATCTGCAAACTATGTGAGAGATGGCTATAAAGGATGCCCACATAATGCCAAGAATTGCAGGAATTACGTCAGTTTCCCAGAAGACACACTCAATCATATAAGCACACATACAACAGGGTGCAAGAAGGTATACACACACCCAAGGCAGACCCCAAGGACCTCAAGAACTTCCGGCCCATCTCCCTGCTCCCGTTCCCAGCGAAGGTCATCTATAAGACCATCAACAGAAAACTGACCCACTACCTCGAGGAGAACAGCATCCTGGACCCCTCCCAGTCCGGGTTCCGCAGCAACCACAGCACCGAAACCGCCCTCATCGCCGCCACCGATGACATGAGGACCCTGCTAGACAACGGTGAACCGCGGCCCTCATCCTTCTGGACCTGTCAGCCGCCTTCGACACTGTCTGCCACCACACACTACGAACACGCCTCCATGAAGCCGGGATCCAAGAGAAGGCCCAGGACTGGACCACCTCCTTCCTCTCCGGCAAAACACAGAGCGTCCGCCTCCCCACCTTCTGCTCCAAAGCCACTGAGATCATCTGCGGCGTACCCCAGGGATCATCCCTCAGCCCTACGCTGTTCAACATCTACATGGCATCGCTCGCCCACGTCGCCCGATTGCACGACCTCAACATCATCTCTTAGCCGATGATACCCAGCTGATCCTCTCCCTCACCAAGGACCACCACACTGCCAAAACCAACCTCCACAAAGGAATGAAGGCCGTCACCGAATGGATGAGGAACAGCCGACTGACGCTGACCTCAGACAAGATGGAGGTCCTCATCCTCGGATCCAACCCTTCGGCCTGGGACGACTCCTGGTGGCCGCCCGCACTGAGAACAGCTCCAACACCCACCGACCACGCTCGCAATCTAGGGGTCATCCTCGACTCCACCCTCTCCATGACTAAGCAGGTAAACACTGTCTCTTCCTCCTGCTTCAACACCCTCCGCATGTTCCTCAAGATCTACAAGTGGATCCCCACGGAAACGGGAAGAACAGACACCCAGGCCCTCGTCAGCAGCAGTTGGACTATGGAAACGCCCTCTACGCAGGAGTCTCGGCAAAACCCCTGAAACAGCTTAAACACATCCAGAACGCCTCTGCACACCTGATCACACATCCCTTGCCACAGCCACATCACACCCTACCTGAGAGACCTGCGTTGGCTCCCTGTCAACAAGAGGATAACCATCAAGCTCCTCACCCACGTACACAAGACACTTCACAACACCTGACCAGCGTACCTCAACAGACGACTCAGCTTCTACACCCCTATCCGCCAGCTCTGCTCCACCGACCTCTCCCTCGCCACAGTCCCCCGCAGCAGAAGAGAGACCTCCAGCAGCAGATATTTCTCCCTCCTCGCCCCAAAACCTGGAACACCCTCCCCATCCACCTATGGCAGACCGAAAAACCTGCTGACCTTCAGAAAACTCCCCATGACCTGGCTTTTCGAGCAGTAGCAGCATTCCCCAGCGCCTTGAGACCCTCCTGGGTAAGTAGTGCGCTTTACAAATGCTATGATTGATTGATTGATTGATGGGCACAAACATACACAAACAGATACACAGATATGTGCACACAGGCACTTGCATGCTTGCGATCTCTCTATTCTGCACAGAAAGAGGAGCAGTTGCGTCTCAACTCCTAGTCTGGCCATTGTTTACTCAGAGCTCTTCCCAGCTTGTACACTTTCACTCTGACAGGCATTTTTTCTTTTGCGTGCACAATAAGGGTGGGCAGAATGGGCAGGATTTCATTCTGTTGAATTCCACTGAATTACATTAAAATTTCATGAGATTTCGGGAGATTCCACAGAATTCCAGTGCGGGTGGAGTGGGAGTTTGGGGCTATTTACTTGGGGAAAAATGCAGCCTTGGCTGCATTTTGAGCTAAGAAAACAGGGCAGCCAATTGCCACTCGGTGCCCTTACATACTCTGCAGTGATTACTGCAGAGTATGTAATGGCACGCCGCCGAGTGGTACGAAGGTGGTTTCTAACATTTAGGAAGCATTGCATATCCCTCTGCATTGCATACGCCTTGGGGCCCTTACCTACTCTGCAGTAATCATTGCCGAGTATGTAAGAATGCCAAGTGGAATGCACTGCTGTGGTTTCTAAACAGGGCAGCAAGAAAGAGCGGCCCCTCTATGTTGTCATTTCACAGGAAACTGTAATCTGCAGTGATTTTTAAACAGTACACGAAGGGAGTCACTGTTCCTTGTAGAGCATGAAAGAGGAAGAAACTTTTGTCGTGTGCTACTCTATCTGTGGGGGACAGTGTGTTCTCATCATAATGCCCTCACACACCCCGAAGGATGTCATGCTTCATCATTTGGGCTTTGCTCCTCGTCGGGCCGGCGCTGCAATGCCCTACGGGTCCCTCGAACGGTCTCTTTATCGGAGATCTTTTGATAAGAAGCCGTTTGGGTGCGTGGGTGTAAGTGTCAGTGAAGTCTAAAATGGTGTGTTAAAAAATTACTGGAGGGAGAGTGGGTACTATTTATTAGGGTGATGCCTCTGTCACTGTTAAAACAACGTGTGTGGTGCTGCTCTTCCTGTCTCCACCGGTGGATCGGCGGGGACAGGGAGAGGCACGCAGGTGGATCCGCCCTGCTACTGCGGGAGAACCTTCCCGAGTGCCCTCACTGATCTCATTAGGTCCTGACTCTAATATTAAGGGAAACGCTACTCCCTTCTACAACTTGGTGGCTCTGGTTAGTTCAGTAGTACATACTTTTCCAAGCAGGAGTGTTTACATATGGTCCATCAAAAGAAAGGACAGAGTGCTCATAATTCCCAAGGCCTCGTGCTATTTGAGGGCCTCTAGTTCATGCTGCAACATTTATATATAGATTTTAAAGCATGCTGGCCCTCCTTATTAATGACGTGCCCCGCTTCCGTTTTCTGTCCCAGGCACCGCAATAGCTTCTGGCATGCAAATGGATAACCATGGTGCAATGGTGTTTTAAGACTACATAGTTAATCTGTGTTAAATATATGATTTCCTGCTGATTTGTCAAATGCCTACTGCCCGTGAATCAAGCCAGAAAAATAACAGAATTTTCTAAAAATGCACGCATTTTCCAACCCAGCTATAAATGAACATATGAATTCTCAGGACCAGAAACATTTTAGAGCAAGTGGATCCATAAGAAATTTATTTTATTTATTTTGCGATTTCTAAAGCGCCTGGTGACCCGTAGGCATCCCCGCGCTATTCAACCTGTGAGGATACAAAGGGGGGTAGGGGGGTGCTTTATTTCGGGAAAAGGAGGGTTTTAAGTTTCCTGCGGAACACCATGTGGGAGGGTTCCAGGCGAAGACTGAGAGGGAGTGAGTTCCACGCTGTGGAGGCTTTGACCGAGAAGCGGCGACCGCCGGTGCGGGCCTTCCTAAATTTAGGCACCGTAGCAAGGTGTTCGGCGTCGGAGCGAAGGGGTCTTGAGGCTTTGTAGGGGGTGACCATGTGTTTAAGCGCGGCAGGGCCAACTCCGTTGATGAGCTTGTGGGAGGTACATAGGGCCTTGAACTCTACTCTCTGGCGGACTGGAAGCCAGTGTAGGGCTTTGAGGGCAGACTTGGCCGACGCTCTGGGGGGAAGGTTCATAATGAGCCTGGCCGCCGCGTTCTGGGTACGTTGGAGTTTGGCCAAGGTGTATTCAGGGGCCCCCAGATATATGGCATTGCTGTAATCGAGCCGGGCCAAGACCAGACCCTGGACAAGTAATTTCCTGGATGGAATGGGAAGAAGGGGTAAGATCTTACGTACGGACCGCAGGAGACCGCAGCAGGCACCTGCTGTCTTGGCTGCCTGCGTTTTCATGGTAAGGTCAGGTTCCAGCCAAACTCCTAGTGTCTTGATTTCCTTTCTAGGAGAGGGGATTTCGCCGAAGGTGTCGGGCCAAGATGTGGGTGGAAAGGTCGTCCATTTATTGCCCAGGAGCATGATCTCGGTCTTTGCGCCGTTCAGCTTCAAGGCAGAGTCACACATCCAGGTATGGATGTCCTGGAGACAGTGCAGCAGGCTGTCAGGATGGTTATCCAGGTGAGACAGGGATACAACAAGTTGGGTATCGTCAGCGTAATTAATTATTTTTATACCGTAGGGGGCCACTACGTCTTCCAGGGGAGCCATATAGACATTAAACAGGGTGGGGCTGAGCGACGACCCCTGGGGAACTCCATTCTTCAGTGGAAGAGGTTCTGACCGGGAGTTGCCGTCCCACACCTGGAAGGATCGATGAGAAAGAAAGGATTTGATCCAGGCTCGCGCCGTACCCACAACACCTGCCTTGGCCAGGCGGTGTAGAAGGACACGATGATCCACCGTATCAAAGGCGGCGCTAAGGTCCAGGAGGATCACTGCCACTGATCCCCCTGAGTCTAGGATACACCTTGCCTCCTCGATGACGGAGAGGAGTGCGGTGTCCGTGCCATGGCCAGGTCGAAACCCAGTTTGGGATTGGCGCAGGATATTGTTTGTCTCGAGAAATTGGGATAGTTGCGAGTTGACTAGTTTTTCAGCCATCTTACTGATACAAGGGAGCAGTGAGATCGGTCTGTAGTTGGACATGTCGTCCGGGTTCAGTTGGGGCTTTTTCAGTAACGCCTTCACAACTGCGTTCTTCCAGTTGGAGGGTACCGTTCCACCAGCAAGGGAAGAGTTGATAAGGTCCTTGATGATTGGGGCTATGGTGGAGGACACCTTTTTTAAGAATCTAGCCGGGGCTGGGTCAAGGGGGGAACCGCTTTTCATATTCTCTAGCGTGGACGTCACCTCGGTGAGGGAAACTGCCCTGAAAGTCTCCAGCTGTGGGCTGTTGTTTTCGTCCGCCGTAGCCAGGATGGGAGGGGGGCTGACGGTGGGAAGGGAGTCCAGTATCCGCAGAATTTTAGACTCGAAGTAATTAGCCAGATCCTTGCTTCTGTCTGGGGGGGGGGGAGTGAGGGGGGGGTGCTGTTGGGATATTTAGTAGTTCTTTAACTAAGAAATGCCGGATGTATGACGTTACAACGCATACTTTTACAACGACTACCATTACAACGCATTTTTTACAACGCAAAAACTTTTACAACGCATACAATTACAACGCAGGATTTTACAACGCAAGTACCTTTACAACGCATACCATTACAACGTAAATATTGGTAAGTATATAAAAAAAAATTAATATAAATTAATGTAAATTATTAAAATATAATTACATTTAATTTAATTTAATTTAATTAATTTAATTTAAAAATAATTTTAATTTATTTTTACAAATTAACCCTGTACCCCAAAAACTGAAAACTGACCCTGAACCCTAAAAATACCCCTTTACCCAAAAACTGAAAACTGACCCTGAACCCTAAAAATACCCCTTTACCCAAAAACTGAAAACTGACCCTGAACCCTAAAAATACCCCTTTACCCAAAAACTGAAAACTGACCCTGAACCCTAAAAATACCCCTTTACCCAAAAACTGAAAACTGACCCTGAACCCTAAAAATACCCCTTTACCCAAAAACTAAAAACTAACCCTGAACCCTAAAAATACCCCTTTAACCAAAAACTGAAAACTGACCCTGTACCCTAAAAATACCCCTTTACCCAAAAACTGAAAACTGACCCTGAACCCTAAAAATACCCCTTTACCCAAAAACTGAAAACTGACCCTGAACACTAAAAATACCCCTTTACCCAAAAACTGAAAACTGACCCTGAACCCTAAAAATACCCCTTTACCCAAAAACCCAAAACTGACCCTGAACCCTAAAAATACCCCTTTTCCCAAAAACCCAAAACTGACCCTGAACCCTAAAAATACCCCATACCCAAAAACACAAACATATAATATATTAAAAATAATTATATACTTACCAATACTTACGTTGTAATGGTATGCGTTGTAAAGGTACTTGCGTTGTAAAATCCTGCGTTGTAATGGTATGCGTTGTAAAAGTTTTTGCGTAGTAAAAATTTCGTTGTAATGGCAGTTCGTTGTAAAAGTTGCGTTGTAAAGGTTGTTTCCCGAAATGCCGTAGACTTTATTCCTACAACCTTAACCCTGCGTGGAATGTACTCCTGGAAAGTCTGGCCTGGGTGTAGTTTGCGTAGTTTTTCTACGCGAAACTCTGGAAAGTGACAAATAAACTCTGCAAAGTCTCTCAAGTGGCGGAGTGCAGTGCGAACTGCTGTTCACGTTGGTTTTCTTACAGCTCGGGCAGAAATTCTACCCGAGCGGCAGCTGGCGATCGTGAACTTACCGTTCGCAAGTGGGAGCGGGAAAAAAACTCTGCTGCACTACGCGGAGCACAGTTTTCTGCACTCTGCAAGCTCCGCGGAGTGCAGAAAACTCCGGAAACTCTGCGAACTGAGAGAAGTTTACCGCCTAGGCCTAGTTCCAGTACCTGGGGAGATCTATTTCATATCTCCACTGCAGTTACACCATTTTGGTGCTGATCTCATACTTATATGTCGTAGTAGGTCATATGAGACCAAGGTAATCCAGAGGAAAGGCTGAATTTTGGAATGAATGTGGTTAAACAAAAACATAGGTATAGACCCCTCCCCCTCACCCTATCAACTAGTATATTGCTTCAGGTTTCCATGCACTCTTATTCACCATAACAGCAGCCCAGATGGTAAATCACTTCCAAGACTCACTTGCCGATAAGCGGGATAGCGAGAGATGTTTCTGGTAGTCGCTGGGAGATCAGCAGTAGGAAGACAGCCTGGGCAAGCAGGACTGAGATGGACAGAGTCATCTTCTCACCACCTGGAAGGAGGAAAATGAAACCTTCAGCAAGAGAGTCCAGGTTCCATATGCAAAGGCTGTTTCTTGCCAATCAATACAAGATTATTAGAACTTGAAAGAAGCATTGGAGGCCGATATCATTTAAAAGTGGGCGGGCGCGGGGTACTGCAGGGGAGGGGGGAGGGCACAGGGATTGAGTAATAAAAACTAAAAACTTACCTCATGGTGACGGCTGTCTCGCCTCTCACTGCTTCTCTGCTCTGCATCTTCAGGTAGTCCCTGGGGCAGCATCACGGACTCCCCATCCAATCCCCATGCTGCTCTCAAGCATGACAGCAGTGTGGGGATTGGCCTGAGTTGGCTGAAAAGACACTCGCTCACGCACAGGGAGTCTGTGCTGTTTCTCCAACCCGGCTGTACAATGCAGCCGGGTTGGAGAAACAGCAAAGTACACATGTCAGTTTGGCCAGCCTAAGGCGGCCGGCCAGAATGACATGCGCACTTACAAGTGTACATACCACTCCTCCTCCCGTCTTCCATGGCCCGGCCCAACCCCTCCCTGCACACGCTGGCTCAGAGCTAGCAGATAAAAAATAAAATGATAGTAAGATGCCATTTTGTTTTTCAGCTGCTGGCTCTGAGCCAGTGGGGCGACGCTCCTCTGCCATTGTGGAGGAGCCGCCACTGTAAAGAAGCCCTCACCCTCTTGCTGGGACATCACTGACTCTTATTTACATCATACGTCTGCACCTTTATAAACATCTTCCTCAGAAGAAATCCTCAATAGGAGATAAAATAATGGTATATAATTGTGAGCAGGCTGGTGGGAGACGGCTTGGGCGACTAAGTATTGCAAGAATTTCAGCACTTGAAATAAAATGTAATTTTGCCATCTGTAGTGCTTGTCATGTGCTGAAAAAGGTAAGTTTCAGGCCTTTCCGTCGTTTCTGGGCCTCACAGAAGGTGGCGCCCAGAGGATGCCGGCCTGCCTTGCTTTATTGATGTGCTGGTACTACGCGGGCTCACAGGCATTCTGAATAAGCCTGGGCGGAGCTCGTGGAGTTCTGCTATGTGGAACTCTGTGAAGTGACAACAAAAACTCTGCCGTGCTCGCCAACTTTTTCGTAAGTTCCGGTAACACCACAAACTCCAACAGTGGATTGGAGCTCACCACCCAGGGTTAATTCTGAAACAACGTGGCAGAGTTGGTACCATTCCAGTGCTGCCTGAGTCATTACTGACCATACCTTAGTCTTAGAAATATTCCAGAGTACCCAGCCTTTTGGGATGTGTCCTGGATTCCCCCAAAGCCATTGAATATATCAGCACTCTAGGGGTAGAAGTGCCCAAGGACACACTGGTAATCCTGAAGAAGACCTTTATGGTTCAGGTGCAATCTGCTCTGTTATTTGTAGCTCATTAATTTCATGTCACGTGAAACATTGGAAGGTTTTAGTGAATAAATGGTCAAAATGTCTTTTACTATATATTTTTGACTAAATATTTGCAGTGAGGATGCTCGATGTATATTCGAATTTTTTGTTAAATATTTTGGGTTGGGAACTTGAATTGGAAACAATGTCAGTCTTTCCTCATTAATATTCAAGAACTAGATACATATGGGGCCAGGAGTTTACTACACGTCCCAGAGCCCCAGCGCCCCACTACCTCAGCGCCCCACCACCCCACTACCCCACTGCACCACCACTCTTACTTGTACTGGCTGCGCCTGCTGGAAATAGTGTTTTAGTTGATAGGGAGGGAGGTAATCAACCTATCTGGTGGATAAGGAGGAAGTTTAGTTAGATTCTGTTCAGACGTATTTTTTTTTTTTTGCAGTTTTATATAGTGCCAACTCGACCAGAAGGTATCAGAGCCCTTTACCAGAGCACCAGTTGCATTACAGATGGACAAATTAATTTTGTTAGGCACTGGGAGATTAAATGATTTGCCCAAAATCACAGGGTTGGGCGCCCCTGCCTGAGAGTCGTACCCAGTTCCCCAGCTTCGAGGTTGATCGTTTTAGCCCTTAGGCCACATCCTCTCCCTAATGCCTCTGTCATTGCAGCAATGTGACATTAAGCCCATAACACTCACTGTTTATTTTTTTAAATAAACAGAAATTACTTTATACATTGTTTTTGTTAGGAGCCCACCTCTGGTGCTGCTGCTTTGCAGGGTTACTAAATAGCAAGGCTGCCCAGGCTTGATTCCACATCATGCCATTTCTTTCCACCACCCTCCACTTCCTGTCTCTCCATTTCACTCTTTCCATCCCTGCTTTCTCTCTTTGTCACTGGTTCCTACCTTTCTCTTCCTTTTCCATTTACTGCCTTTCTCTGCCTTGTCCTGGTACAAAGTCTGATGACGAAACATAAGTCCTAGGCCCCACGACTCACTGCCTGTGCTCACATAGTTGCCAAGTTCCCCAGGTCCATGCCAGCCTAGTTGTTCCAGTTTGAAGGTTTTCTTTCCATTCTGGGCTTGTAGTTCTGGTTTAATAATGGGGTAAACAAGAATACAATTCCCAGAATGCCATGAGAAAACATGGACCTCCAACCACCAGCACAAATAAAGCACGACTGATGCCCATGGTGGGCATTAACGAGCAAAGGTTAGGTTTCCTTCTTGTGCCGCTCTATCTATCCAACCTCTAAGCGCCTGTTAAGAGGTTGGGTTACACACAATAGTGAAGGACCCCATAATCTTCTGAGAGACATGAACTTGGTGCTGGCTCCCTCGAAAGTAAGTCAAAACTTTGCGACCAATTCAACAATGTATGATCGAAAGCTGCTGAATGATAAATACACACATGTGGCTGGTATTTACTACATGCTAGTTTTTCCGATAAAGAAACATATTACTATCCAAGACCCTAACACATTCTTTTGGACGCACCATCTTGTGGTCCCCTCCCCCATTCAGGATTCCACTGTCAGTCAGTGTTGTGTTTAGAGAGAAACTGGAGACAGATCAATTTGGGGTTGGCCACCTTATCGCCTCTTATCGCTGGATTTTATCGCGGAGATAACGCAGTGTTACCAACGCAAAGTTTATCTCCACGGCGATAAAAAACCCAGCGGTAGTGGCGAATCCCATCTATAACGTGAGATTTTCAGCGATAAAATTCCTATTGCTAAGGAAAATCTCGATTATAGGCAGGTGGGGACTTAGCTGTAGAATCCACCTCCCATTGCCCATTATGGCTAAATCAGGTTTTTACCAGGTGTAAAATCCTGGCGCTAATCACTGTTAGCACGCGTTTTTTTACCGCGTCGCGGGTATTGCTAATAGGCGATAACTGTGTTAGCGACTGCTTTCAGTTGCTACCAGTTTGGGTACGCCCACTTTGCATGTCATTAACGACAAATTTCGCTGACATGCAATGCGGGCCCCAAACCGGTCGCTATCGCCCGGAAACTGTCGCTAACTGCTGTTAGCGACAGCTTGGTAATTGGGCGATAAAAAAATCACCACTTTATTTGCAAAAAGTGCTGCTAAAGTGGCGATAACGCCCTTGCTAATATGCCCCAGAGGGTGATGAATAATTCAGTATTGTGCAATAGAGTAACCCTTTTTCTGCTGAACTACTTATCTCAGTTGCCTCACTCTGGTCAAAAATGGATTAATCCAGATAATAAAAACTAATAGAAACTCATTTATATGAAATTAAATGGTGTGCATATGGAATTCGTTTATTTGAACCATGAAAATGTCTGTTATTCCGAAAGAAATATATCCCATTGATGTCATATTTAACTCCTCTGTCTAATTCCATACATGCAAAATTGTCAAAACGAAAGGAGCTATAGTTTGAGACATCAGCCCTAACACAGTCACATAATGTGTGCCTTGAAATGGTAATATACTGAAAAGTGTACTGCACAAGGCAGCAAGAGAATTTACATATTATGTTACAATATGGCTATCATCTTAATCCAAGCCACTAATTTGCAAAATGGTCATCAGCAAAACTCTTCCATTTAATACAAATATTTGGATTTTACAGCTCACTTTAAAATGGATGCAAGGACACATTTTGCACTAAAATATAGCTATAGATGTTGGGTTTGCATTTTGCATAATTATGCAAAAAGAATATTATGCTGAATTTCGCGCGACCCTCCCTGTGACCTGTACGTTTACAACTGATCACAGTCATGACACTGTACTTAAAAACCAAATCTACCACCCACATGCTCCGGCATGGGTTGGGAAATGGGACCTACCTCGAGGATGTCTCCTAATCAGTGGCAGCCGGCACAGGTTTGAGCGGTGGGGCAGGCGGGGTGGAGGGTAGTTGACAGACGACGGGATAGGTCAAATGAAATTTAAAAAAATAGAACCACTTACCTTGCGCTCGCCGCATTGCCAATGCGGCGAGCCCAAGGAAAGTGGTTTTATTTATTTTTTATTTAATTTGACCTATTCTGTCGTCTGTTGACATCCACCCCTCCACCTGCCTTGCCCCCGCCCGCCTCACCGATTTTACCTGTGCCGGCCGCCACTGCTCCCCGTGGCCCACTGTGTCCCTGTTCTGGATTGTGCAGAGTGGTCACCCCCTCCCACTGGTCAGCCCCACGACTCACTGTCGGCCGGCAGGTAGAAGACACAGTTGGCCAAGAAGGCGATGAGGACGCAAGGGATAAGGATGTTGATGATGTAGAAGAGCGGCTTGCGTCTGATGATCAGGTAGAAGGTGATGTCCTGGTACTTGGTGCTGTCGGGGGGCAAACTTGTGTCGATATTCTTTTTGGCTGGAATATGTGTGATCTCCCATTCACCGTTCTCTAAAGAAAAGAATGAAAATTGCATTATTTCCAAATTTTGACCACTCATTCATTGTTCAGTTCTGTTAATCATGCAGGGGTGTAACACATTCCCCTGAAGCCCTTGCAGAGATGTGGGGGCCCCATCCCTTCAAGGGGGGGGGGGGCATTCATCTCAAGGCCACTGAATACCTGTGAGATCTGGGCACCTCAGGGAACCCTCATGGCATTCTGAAGTGGCCTCATAATTTTGCCATATGCCTAGGGTGACCAGATCTTGAGAACCGAAAACTGGGACGTTTTGCAAAAATAGAAGAAGGACTACAGATTTACATCAATTTAGCAGTGCAGAACGACAGCTCTCATCAACATAGGAGCACAACAGAGTCTCTAAGAAAATTATAAAAATTTAGGGGCATATTACCAACAACTAGCGATAATTATCGCTATGTTGGCTTAGCGGCAATTTTTTTATCGTATCTCCTAAGCGATAAAAATCGGCCGAAATGCATGAATATCGCTGTAAAGTCAGCGATATTCATGCATTACCGAGCTAATGCTCTTAGCCATGTTATCCACCTCCCATTGGATAACATGGCTAAGAACTGCTCAGGGGCAGGTGTTAGCCTTTGGAGATATTCGCGCTTAGCGCGAATATCTCCAAAAGTTGGTAATAGGAGATAGCGATGTTAGCGACTGTTTCCAGTCGCTAACATCTTGGCACGCCCACTTTGCATGTCATTAGTGATAAATATCACTGCCATGCAAAGCGGGGCCCAAGATTGTCGCTATCTCCTCCTAGCTGTCGCTAACTGGTGTTAGCGACAGCTAGGTAATAGGGAGATAATTTTATCTCCGCTTTCTTGTCTTTTAAAGCCAAAAAAGCGCAGATAAACCCCCTTGATAATATGCCCCTAAATTTTTAAAATCAGCATCACACCTGTTTATTAAACTGCTCACTATTAACAGCTGCAAACTAGCACAGTTTTAGAACACCTAAAATAGTGCCTCTCACTGTTTCCAATCGACGCCCTCCAAAAACCAGTACATGAACCAAATTTGCCGAATCTGCCGGGACAGCTGCTGAACACCTGGGACTGTCCTGACAAATCTGGGATGCCTGGTCACCCTCCTTATGCCAGTGCATGCATGGTGACCCACTTAGGTGTGAAACATCAGGACACTTATGTCTTTGAAGTCTTGGTGTTAAACAATGTTCAGAATGAGACCCCACTCCATGCTAGGCCTTTCTGCACTAATAGCTCCTATTGTGAATGAATTATCTAGCATGTCTTCATTGATGCACTATGCACTGGACAAAATTCCACTTGCTGGGGAAATCCACCCTCAAAGCTGTAAATTAAAACATCATTTAGTAGCTATAAAAGCTGACATTTACTTTTAAGAAGTGCAAGTTTGCTTTTACACTGAAATGAACAAGCTCAACTTTTTCAAAACTTCAAATCATTTCCATAACTAAAGCAGGGTTTCAAGTTTAAAAATAAATTCGATAATTTCAGCAAACAAAACTTGTTTTAAAGTTAAATAACTGTTCATAAGATTTCCACAGACATTGCAGACAGTTTCAAAGCTCCCAAAGAAAGTAGAAGGTGTTGCTTGTACTATCACGTACATGTGAATGGCAAACAGTTCTACTATTTTTAAATCACAAGAATGCTGCAAGCTTTTAAACAAATCACTCACACCTTTAAAATAATCTGTGTTATCTGGAGCCCAATGGCACTTTACATTTATGTATTTATTTATTTAAGGAGTTTTATATAGCACGAACATGACCTGTCCGGATATCAGAGTGATGTACACATAGCAAAACAAGTTAAACACAAAAAATGCGAAAGAACAGGCAATACACAGATATCAATGCAAAAAGCAATAGGTTGAAACATCAAAAATCAAAAAAGAACAAGCAATATATATATATATATATATATATATATCCAAGAAAGAAGTGACTCAAACAGATATATTCACCAAAGAACAAAAATATATTTCCACTACAACGTTTCAGCTTCCGCCTTCCTCAGGTAGTTTCAAGATGGTAAGCTCAGTGGCTGCACAGATGACACAGCTGAATTTTCAAAAAGCATCATGAGTGAAGATTCCATTTGGAATGTGGAATCAATGCAGTCCTGAGAGTTCTTGAGATATGCAGTAATCAGGATGTGTTGTCAGTAATGTTCAGTCCATCTGGATGCAATGATTTTAAACGGTACATCCAGAAGTTTTCCCTGGAGGCCAGTAGTTCTTCCTTTGAGACATGTTCCACGGGGAAAATCTTCAAATCTGATAGTGAATGATCCACAAGGTTAAAATGATTGGCTACAGGCTGGTCAATTTTCTTATTGATTATTGCTGATTTGTGGTTCCTGAATCGTGTGCGGAGGTCATTCATTGTTTGGCCTACATATTGTTTTTTACAGCTTTGTCGTTGGCATTCAATCACATAAATAATGCATGTTGAGCGACATGTAAGATGCTGTCTTATTGCATAGGTCCTTCTGGTAACATAACTAGTAACTTGAAATTAAAAAATTAAAAAAAAAAAAATACCATCTTGAAACTACCTGAGGAAGGCGGAAGCTGAAACGTTGTAGTGGAAATATATTTTTGTTCTTTGGTGAATATATCTGTTTGAGTCACTTCTTTCTTGGATATTTTATTTCTTTGTGACTCATTGTATCCTTTGGGATCCAGATTTTTGCCCTGGCTGGCTGTTGTTTTCTTGTGATCCTTCATCTTCAAGTATATATATATATATATATATATATATATATATATATATATATATATATATATATATCTTGTAAACAAACACATTGTAGTAACTTTCCAACTTTTGAACGAATACATTTGACATTTTCGGCAGAAATTGTGATTTTCTGCTGAACAGCAAAAAATGATAGACGCGTGTGGATTTGATCCCTGCAGGGAAAATTCTGTCTAATCAAAAGCTCTAATGATTTTTAGTGTTTAAGAGTTTCTTTTCTTTACTGCACTGGCAACATCGGTAACATCTTTTTCTAAATAAAACGAGATGTGCACCAAGTTCTACTGCAGAAATAAAATTGAATTATTTTCTGCGAAAGATGGCAGTTTCAAACAAACAAGCCTGATTCTGATTTTTTTTTTTAAATCGTTTTAAATTTATTACATTTGGGCTTCCAACAAACAAACCCTAAAAAATTGTAAAAGTAAAAAATTATTAAGAATTTTAAAGAAGCTTGAACTGTTTGTTAAAACGATACAGGTGGTATTTGGGATTCAGAGTAACTTTCTGTTGATTAAAGATGCTTGCCTTTTACCAACATTAAATATTTTGCTAAAAAATTAGACAAATTCAGGATTTGTCCTTAATTTTTTCACAGTCATGATAAAGTTTAAGTTTAAAATATTTATCAAGCGCAACGTACACCTGGGCGGTTTCTTGGCGCTAAAGTAGAAGGCAACCAACTGAGCTAGAACGGTAACTAAGGCGGCAACTGGAAAACAGGTAATTTACTAAAGAAGAGCCTGAGAGAATAAAAAGGTCTTCAGAGCTTTGCGAAAGCCGGAGTACTCGGTGAGGGACCTAAGATGAAAGGGAAGAGAGTTCCAGAACATGGGGGCAAGAGTGGAAAATTTTGAGCCACCCAGTTTCTTTTTCCGGTAACGGGGTACAGCTAAAAGGAGATGTGCCGACGAGCGGAGGTCTCTGCCAGGGACGTAAGCCTTGATGGCTGAAGATATGAAAAGGGGGGCCAGGCCAGTCCTGGCCTGAAACGCCATGCAGCCTAGTTTAAACAGGGCGCGTTCCCGCACAGGGAGCCAGTGAAGAGTTTTCAGGAGGGGGGAAGTGTGGTGGAATTTAGGAAGACCAAAAGCAAGGCGGGCAGCCTGGTTCTGCACTAATTGCAGTTTACGGAGGCTGTACTGAGGGATGCCATTGTACAAAATGTTCCCGTAGTCCAGGCGGGACAGGACCAGTGCGGACATAATTAGCTTGAGTGCAGGAAAAGAAAAGAAACGGGAGATAGAACGGATAGTACGGAGAGTAAGAAAGCAAGAAGAAACCACCGAACCAATCTGGGAGTGCATAGTAAGTTGATTGTTTAGCTTAATACCGAGAGTCTTAACAGAGGGAACAGGGGTAGGAGGAGAGCCAAAGGAGGGGGGCCAAAAGAGAGAATTCCAGGGACTGGAGCAACCACCTGTCACCACAAGTTCCGTTTTATCGGGATTGAGCTTCAGGTGGTTGAAGTTCATCCAGTCCCTGATGAAAGATAGAATAGATTGGAAATTAGAAATAGAGTCAGGAGTAGAAGAAAGATTAAAGATGAGCTGGAGGTCATCGGCATAGTTATATACCGAGACCTCCAGTTGCTGTAGAGCAAAGATGAGGGGAGCGATATACAGATTAAAGAGTAAAGGAGAGAGAGAAGAGCCCTGGGGAACACCGCACTGGACCTGACAGGGGGTAGCTGAAAACTCCCATAAAGAAGAAGCGTGTACAATTGCCAACTTTGTAAAGTACTTTCTTCAATGTCATGAACTTAGAGGAGCAAAGATTGGTAATTTCGTCCATCTCTATAAAAAATACAAAAATTAACAGTTCTCCTTATGACACAATATTAAATCACACCAGTGGCGTCTCTTCCGCTTAGGCAGTGGAGTGTTGCCCCACTTCTCTTCAGCAGTATAAAAAAAATAAAGGAAAATAAAATGAAAATAACTCAATGTCATTGTCATTTTATTCTTCCTGCTGAGGCAGTTTGGCAGGGCGGGGTGGGGCTGCACTGCTCACAGAGAAGCAGGGGGAGGAGTGGTGGGCAATCTGTAAGTGCGCATGACTGTTTGGCCGGCCGTCTTGGGCCAGCCAAACAGTCATGCACACTAAGCATGTTCTCCATTAGGCTTTATTAAAGCCTGGGTGGAGAACATGCACAGGCCCATAGCCCCCATCGAAGCCCCAAACCACGGCTATCAGACCAATCACAACACTGCTATTAGCAGCGTCATGATTGGCTAGGGGAGCCTGTGTGCTTCACTGCTTCCTGCTTCGTTCCAGTCGCGGAGAGACGACAGAGGAGAGAAGCAGTGGTGAGGTGGGTTTACTTTTATTTCTATTTTTTTACACAACCAACCCCCTCCCTATTGCCCCGGCACCCCCGATCCGTGCCAGCGTCACTGAATCACACACACTAAACACCACTAAAATAAACAGAAGTGATCTGGGAAACTGTGGTGAAATTCACAACTCGTCAATTTGAAAAAAAAAAAAGCTATACTGACCACTATAGATTCAGAATTTGAAAAGGAAGAGTAATAAAGACATTTTAAATTGACGCATTTCCATAGAATGAGCCTCACCTACTAGATCATTGTATGCAAATGCAGTAGAATTTCTTCTGGACAAACAAGTTCTTTGATTTTCATCAATATAGTGCCTAGCATGCCTTCAAACAGATGAGTTGTTTGCACGTTATGAAGAGCAGGTCTGTGTTAGACTGTTGCTACCAGTGTCCATCAAAACTCTTGGGGGCTTATTTCTGGAATGTTTGACGGAACGCTGCATGCATTTCCTATGCCTGCCTTTCAGGGGCTGCTCCTCAGCAATGGTGAAGGAACATCACCCCACTGGCTCTGAGCCAGCAGGTGGAAAATAAAACAATGTTGCGTGGTGAAGGAACTCGCGGTAATGTCAGGGTAGTGACTGCGGAGTAAAGGCAGATCGTTGTCCTGCCTGCTGCGTAAAGGATGTTTTCCTTATTTATGTGGCTTGCGCCATCAGAGTGTCACTTTTCTTGATGCCCCTGCGGCGCAAACCTCTTGGCCATATCCAGGGAAGACATGTCTTGGCAGTTCGGGCTGGACTGCTCCCATGAGGCATAGGGTCAGACTGATGTGCATGTCTGAACTGGGGTGGCTGAGTGAGGTAAAGAATGGTGATGGATTAAACCCAGATCAGTTGACTGGGGGTGAGTGTTTGATTTGCTCAAACGCTGCGTCCATCATACCCTTTGGTATCGCTTTGTTCGCCCTAAGTGTGGCAGGGTATGCTCAGATGTGAGTCCCTTGCTCACTCTGCCACTGGATTCAAGATAGCCTGGCTGATGAGGATTATGAATCCGAAACCGGTCCCAGGAAGCTTGTTTCCGGTCCAGGGAAGACATGGCTTGGCAGTTCGGGCTGGACTGTTCCCATGAGGGACAGGGTCAGACTGATTTCATATGGCCATGTCTGAACTGGGGTGGTGGAGTGGGCTAAAGAATGGTGATGGATTAAACCCAGATCAGTTGACTGGAGGTGAGTGTTTGATTTGCTCAAACGCTCCGTCCATCATTCCCTTTGGTATCACTCCCTTATTTATGAGGCTTGCGCCATCAGAGTGTCACTTTTCTTGATGCCCCTGCGGCGCAAAGCTCTTGACCATATCTGTGAGGCAACAGAGAACCACTTTGCAAGGCTTTGAATGGCCTCATAGATATGGAGTCAAACAAAGCTGCGCAAGTCGCTTTGTTGCCTTACTATACGCCATGGAGGTGTTCCATGGGCATTGCGGTGGGTATTCCCATGCAACAACCATAGGTTTAAACGCTGCCCCAGATTGACTTTATCACGTAAACATGGTAAAGTGCCAAAGTCTTAAGCCTCCCCACAGCAGGCGTAATGAGGAGAAATAATTGTATTTCTCCTCGCGTTTTCCTCTTTTCATGTGTGCTGCATCCTGGTTGTATGTCAATACAACGCGGTGTTTACACCGTACTACCATTACAACGCTGGTTTTACAATGCAAGTCGTTGCCACGACTTGTGCTGTAGGGTGCTGGACTTAGGAATAGTAAGATTTACTATTCCAACTCCAGCCTACGTACAGTAGGGAAGGTGTTGGAAAAGTAAATCTACTATTCCTTAGCCTAGAGCGCCCTCCATCGCAAGTCGTGGTAACGACTTGCGTTGTATTGCCCGCGTTGTAATGGTAGTGCGGTGTAAACACCGCGTCGTAATGGATGTTCCCCCTGCATCCTACAGACATCTCACTAGAAAAGACCCTGCCCTTTATTTGACACTTAGCCTTACTCCATGGGAGCGGTCTCTCCGTTTCTGTTTTAGGGCTCGTACAGAGTGGCGGATCCTGAACGCAGACAACCCAACCAACATGTTGGAGGGAGGGGGCATATCTTAATCTGTTCCTGCGATGGGGTCTCTGAACAATCACTGTTACACTACATTTTTTTGGTAACTTTTTTAGATACCATTGTAGGCTTTTGCTCTAACCTTTGTTAAACTCATTGGGTCACCACAAATGTAGAGAGTCTTTGTTCCATCTGCAACTACTGAACATTTGCCATAGAGTGTGCTCCTTTTTAAAAGCTGTAGTTAGAACTAGGAAAACCACGCAGGATCCTCTTTGGTAAAATAATATTTATCTGTGTGTCGGTTTTTTAATTCTGTGTTGTATGTTTTTACCATTGGATTTAATATGTTTTATCTATTTCATCTAGCACTTTGCACTTTACAGAAATGTTGACTAATGCTTAATTGTTCTGCTTCTTTTATGACAAATATTTGGCCGATTAAAGATGTATTGATTGATGATTGACTCTCTCTTACCGGTGAATCCTTCCGGGTCGATGATGATCCACTCCACGGGATACGCCCTCCCGTTTTCAGGGTCGGTGTCTTGCTTCAGCTCCATCGTGATCTCTTTGGCACTGTACGTTAGAGAACTGGGTGAAAGCAAGCACAAGACACAGGGCTCATTACCTAAGAATAAACTTACATAATCCAAAAATGCTGCGACATAAGAGCACAAGAGCAGATCATCGCATATGGCACAAAAGTACATGAATCGAAGATGTAGGTTTTAGTGCTTAATTTGTCCAGTGGTTTCCGGTTCTTGTCACCAGCACTTAATTGTCAAAACCGGCATTTATGGCTATGTGCCACCACGTGGCGCTGTTTGTCTGATTTATAAATGAGCACAACAACTCCTTATTAATTCAAAATATACTACCAATGACTAATACCTTGTGTCCAAGCTGTTCTGAAAGCTTTGGGGCCTGAAAGAGTCTGAATTGTCACTCTTGTAGGAGTGTGGTTGTTAGTAGTTTTATGGTTCTGTGATTGGCAGCACTGGCAGGGGACATGGGTAGTGCGAGGTGCTGTAACCTCCTGACGAGGGTCTTGGCACTTATTGTTTTAAGTGAGGTGCTTTTAATCCTCTCAAGGGAGAAGACGCCTATGGTCTCAATCTGTCAGCAGGATCATGTGATAGAGCCCCACCAGTGAAACAAAGAAGTGGTTCTAAGTGAAGCAGTCTATTCTTATTACCCCTGTTATATGTGCGACATACTTTTTTTTTTTAGTTTTATATAGCGCAAACTAGACCCGAAGGTTTCAGAGCGCTTTACATAGCACCAGTTGCGTTACAGACGGACACATTCATTTTGTTAGGCACAGGGAAATTAAGTTACTTGCCCAGAATCACAGGATGATGAGAGTCCTTGCCGAGACTCCAACCCGGTTCCCCAGCTTCATGGTCGACCGCTCTAGCTGTTAGGCCACATCCTCTCTTACCAAGATGTTTAATAGAGGTCAAACAGTACTAGCATTGATAGTTGCTGGGAGACCCCAGGAAACAACTGCAGTCTCTGTGTGCTGAGAACTTGGAGGAGTAGGAAATGAGGTTACGACTTATAAAAATGTCTCTTTAAAGCAGAACATACTAAGAGGTCCAAACTGACTCAGTCAGGACTGAACCCAAAGTTAGAATAGGAAAAGATGGTTAATAAGCCCTTGGGCTGTATATGCCAAGGGAAATACACTTAGTGCGGTCTTAAAGGCGTTATCAGGGATATGATGTCATAATAGATCCTAAAACCCAAGCACACGTCATCATATAAAAGAAAATTCTGATACGATTATTGCTAGTGAATGTTAGAAATGGAGGTCTGGGTAAAGGGAACAGATATTGTCAGTGCTTAATTTGAGCCGGTGGTTTCTGGAGTTCAGCACCGGCCCTTAATCATCAACACTGACACTTTACTTTTCATGAGCACCAGTTAAGGACACCATTATTTTACAGTGAGAGTAAGTGATTTGCCCAGAATCACAGGATGTTGAGCCAATGCTGAGACTAGAACCTGGTTCTCTTGCGCTGAAGTTGGCAGATCTGGTCATTACGCCACATCCTCCACTTACTTTCATGGTTAGTAGTAGGCTCTGTTTTAGGCGGCGCAAACAGGAGAAATGGGCTGGTGCAAGTTGCCTCCTGACGAGAGCCCCGGAACTTATTTTTTTTACAAATTAACCAATGGTCATTCTCAATGCCCAATGACCCTTTCAGTACAGATCAGGAACCCAGATTAACCCATGACTTGTCTAATCCGACCACAATGAATCCTTCTACGTAAAAAATATCAAAATGTACATTTAATACTGCTGTGTACCCATAAACAGTGGTTTGAGCTAGAACTGTGTATCTCAATAATTTAATTGCCACTTTAACCCTGATAAACATTTATGTCTTTTGCACACTTCTTTCTTGTAAGGACTTTTGTAGTGTAGTGTGTACTTAAGAAAACAAATATTAAAAACAACTGAGCTCCTTTAAACTGGCCCCATGACTTGTACAGTATCATGTATCCCTTGGTCTGTAGTTTTTTTTTTTATCACTACAGGTGCAACATGTTAAGGCGCTATACCTGAACTTCAGGGTGCAGTTCTGCCAGTCGAACGGGAAGTAGTTGACGTTGATGGGGCACGTGCTGCGGAAGATGGCGGGAGGCAGCCAGTAGACGTAGCCGGAGTCGTAAACCAGCACGTTGCAGTAGTATGCCACCTCAAAGAGTCCGTCATTGCTGTTTGGAGAAGGCACAACAGTCAGTTATTCCTTAAGAATTCTAATATTTCAATAAAAATACCACTATACAGCACTCTGTAGATAACCAGCTAAATTTTCGAATTTATACAGTGCTGCAATACAAATATTTTTGGAACTCCAAGCAAAATGACACTTTGTCATTTATTTATTTGGTTTTTTACTTTGCCATTTATTTTATTTTTTAGAGTTTTATATAGCGTGAACAAGACCCTTACCGGTGACAGAGCATTTTACAGGAGCAGCAAAAGCAGACAAGTAATATTATAAACATAGTACAGCTTGATCTAGCATACATAACATAACATATACATATATCCCCGAGATCAGCAATTGCATGGGAAGTAGATCAAGAAGAGAGGGGAGTAAGTCCTCAGTGGGTGGTAAATTTGTTGGATAGTAGAATTTTTACTTCTTTCTTGAAAAGGCATGTGGAAGGCTGGCATCTGATCTCGGGAGGGAGAGCATTCCAGATTCTGGGAGCTATCTGGTCCCCCAGCAACGCAGCAATGTTTGAGGTTGTATGAGGGAATCTGGAGCCCTCATGTGGCCACTTCTGGTGGCCCCAAAAACAGATTTGTACTGTCAATTTAAAGCTTAGAGCCACCATGCCTGTTTTGGTCTCCCCTACCACACATGTTTTAGCTGTCTGTATACAAAAACAGAGAGGATGTAACCTTACGGCTAGAGCGGTCAACGTCGAACCTGGGGAACCGGGTTTGAATCTCGGCATCGGCTCAACATCCTGTGGTTCTGAGCAAATCACGTAATCTCCCCGTGCCTACCAAAAATGAATGTATCCTCATGTAATGAAACTGATGCTATGTAAAGTGCTCTGATACCCAATATCTTCGGGTCTAGTTTGCACTATATCAAAATCTACAACAAAAAAAACCATGTGTACCATAATAAAACCTTACAGTGGGCTTAGAGCCCGCTCCTTGCTTACCATTGGCTGGCTGAATTGTCACTTTCATTTGCTTGCTTCTTATGCTATGGCCTGCCTTCCTATTCTTGACCGTGTCCCTCTCCCGGATCACACCCTCTTTACCATCCTTTTGATCGAATGAGTTGTATTCTTCCACTGCTCACATTCAGGGAATTACTTTTTTCTTTTCTTATGAAGTTTACGTATTTAGGTATATTGTGATGAACAACGCCTCTTCCCCAGTCAAATGATCAAACTAGTACTAACCGCATAGAGACCAATTTCTAGATCAGTGCTATGCTTCCAGAAGAGCTCGGTATCCTAAAGCTCTTGACAATATGAAATGTTAAATTATTAATCAAATAAAAATATGCTCTCTAGTAACCTTATCAGTATTTAATATACAAAATCACTCCAATATCATCCCATAATTATAATCAAGGATACCAAGTGCAGCATGAAGTCTGTATTTCTTCCCAGAATCTTCAAGCCCGGACATTTCTCATCAATGGGATCTTTTGCAATCTTAACTGGTTTAGGTGTGACTAGGGCTGAGCGTAGCTTGCGAAGTAGCGCTACGCATAGCTACGCGAAGTGCACTTCGCGAACTAAGCGTAGCACTACGCGAATTGCGTAGTACCCTGTTCGCACTGTGCAAAATGCTGTTTTCAATGATTGCACAGTGCGGACAAGCATCCCGCCCTCTGCAATCATTGAAAACTGCATCTTGCACAGTGCGAGATGTAGTTTCTGCCGCTCGAGTAGATTTTTACTCGAGCGGCAGCTTTCTCAATGCGGACTGGTAGTTTCTCACCGAGAGCGGTCGCGAGCATACGCGACCACTCGCAATGAGAAACCTGACCTCCCCGCGTTGAGAATCTCGCTGAGAGGTTTATTTTCCATGCTCGCGATCGGCAACTTGATGTTGCTGATCGTGAAAGAGGAAAAAGTCTTGCCGGGATGTCATTCTGCTTGCTCGCGGTCACCAACTTGACGTTGAGGAATGCGAGCGAGCAAAAAATGACTGCTGCACTACGCTATGCTACGCTACGCTACGCTACCCGTGTTCGCACTGTGCTACGTGCAGTTCGCGTAGTGCGGAGTTGCACAAACTTCACAAACTACGCAAGCGTAGCATAGTGCTTTGCCCAGGGTTAGGTGTGACCTGAGAGAGCAGCACCCAGGCAATGACTGGGGCTGGATGGCTTGGACATATGGCAGACACCTTCGTGAAGCATCTGAGCTAAAGCCCCACATCCACATCCTCTCTTTTGTGGTTTTACCAAGGACTATCTACTTGACATGTATAAACAGCAAGGGGCGACATCACCCTGAAAAGGTTGACATAGGGGTGTGGATAATTGGAAAAGTTGCACTCACCAAGGATAGGTTCCCATCAAACGCTTGAAGTTGAATTTGCTTATAAAGCTCTAGATGCCATTTTTTCTACAAGGCTGTTTAACAGTGAGCACCAAAAGTTCATCCTGTATTCATCTTTTGACTCACAGAAGCTCTGCACATCATTCTAGATTGCGGACCAGACCAGCGACAAGATCCAAGCCTGTCTTCCTTTAAAGGCTTAGAAACAGATCCCTAGGACTGGAGAAACAGGATCTGTGCTTCTTTGCCTTGCCGGGAAGGAAGGAGGCTGCCTTGGGCACTTATAACTTGCCTTGCACTGCTAGGGCTTGAGATGTCCTGTACCCATGGTGCCAAGATGCGCTCAGCACTGAAAAGTTCAACGGTGACCAGAAATGTCACTCAATGGCCCAGAACTTGAGGAAAGTGAACACAGGAGCGGTCTGTTTATTGAAATTCTGGAGGCCGAAGAACCATTAGTGAACCAATGAGAGGCACCCCCATAAGGTGGCCCATTACTGCTGTGAGCAATGGCAACCTGCATTCCAAGGACAACCTTTGATCCTGCTTGAGAGTCTGTCCCTTTTGTGAGCCCAGCAGTGCTTAATTTGAGCCGGTGGTTTCCAGTGCTTGGCACTAGCACGTAATTGCGAACACTGGCACTTATGACTGTCTACCACTTGGTGGCGATGTCTGTGTAATTTAGACATGAACAGAACAACAGTTGTTTATTAATTCAATATGCATTAAAACGACTGCCGCCCAAGCCATTCTTATTTCTTTGTGGGCCTGGAATAGTCTGAATTGTCACTATTGCAGTACTGCTATGTTTAGTAGTTGTGTAAGTACTGTCGCTGGTAAAGGTAGTGGGTGGTTGAAGCTGCAGTGACCTCCTAATGGGAGCCCTGTCACTTATTTTATTACAAATTAAGCACTGATGACCAGCAACTAGGGAGCCAGAGGCGAACATGGGACCTTGGTAGTGCAATGAGGTGGCCCATCATCTCAGCGAGCGCTAGCCCCACTGCACAGGAAACACCCTTTAGCATGACACTGGAATCATGCTGTGCCATTACAGCACGGCAAATAAACTAATGTGTCATTAACTTGCGTTAGTTTAGCATGCAATTCACTACAACAACTAGCTTTAGGGGGGTGCATTGGTGCAGAGGTGTTGGATGTAAAAGTCAACACCTTCCCTACTGATGCGCAGACTGGAGTTGGATTAGTAAATTATACCAATACAAAATCCAGAGCCTCTAAAGGGCAAGTCGTTGTAACGACTTGCGTGCAAAATAAACACGCCATTACAATGCTTTTGTACTAATGACGGCATAAAAAGGCGTGTGTTCTAAACACATGCGTAATTCTGACATACAATCCCACTGCACATGTGACCCTGCAAAGCACTTCACGTGATGGCCTATCACACCCATGAATCTTGTGGACTCAAACCAAAAATGAACTTGATTCAATATCTTAAAAGCAACAATCAGTGGAAAAAAGCCACCATCTTCTCTTGCATGCAGTCAAAAGACCAGTGCAACCCAGACTGCAGTGTCTCTCGGTGTCAGCGAACCCCCTGTACAGTTACTTTATCACAAGTTTGTATGTTTGCATCACTAGAGGCCAGTTAACACCCAATTGGACCGTCGTCCATGGATAAAACACTGTGAGCCAATAATATGACTCCCCACTTCTGCCAACCTGTCAGGCTCCAAACACAACAGTGACCGTGTACCCATGTGGTGGCTCTGAATTCTCACAAGAGACTATGATAGGTGCCCTCATTAGTGCAACATTAGAAAAACGCCTGCATGCTTTGTTAATCCTAGATGACATTTGTTTAATTGTAACCCCGATTCCCCCTACAAGACATCCTGAGGTAATACAATGTGTAGCGCCAACTGATTGGCTCGCGCTCACTCATCTCACTCATGCGTAGTTCCTTGGAGACCTTCTGCCTCTTACTTGTTCTCCAGGATGATCTTGGGCTGCCACACCATGTCTGGTGGGAGGCGGATAGTTTCAATGTTGTAGAACTCTGTCTTGTTCCAGGTCAGCCTGGTGTCATACCAACCCTGGTGGAAGAAACACAAGAGCATTGACCACGTGTTATCAAACTATGGCAGTGGGATGCAAAGGACAAGACACCAGGGCTCTGGTCACACATCAACACGCAAGCTCTTTCAAGTTCCAAAAGCAAATTATTAACGGCTAGGTTTTTTTCTTGGATTTTTTTGGTACCATATTTTCTTGCAATTTCCATAGCATGGTCCACCCAACAGACTCACACATACACAACTGATTGATCTCACCCCACCAAAAATTTGGGGATCCCTTCCCAATATTACAGGATCATCTTTGCATTACAACGTTGATGCCAATGAGACAAACATGAGGAGCTTTCAGAAGTCCCTTTAGAAATTGCTATTTGGTCAAAAGGAGACAGGTAATAGTCAGTGCTTTATGAAAGTTAATATAGCCAGGGATAAGCTGGGATGCTTTTTTCCCTTTCGCTTTTCTGCATTTTAACTCCGGACTTCCACATAGTTCTTAGTGACCAACAGATTCAGCTTCTCTTTCATCATGTGTCACTCAGAACCTCTGGGTCACTTAAAGTCCTTGATACAGATGTTTGCATGTTACAGCAAATAACCAGAGATTTCACCTGCTAGGTACCACCTAAGGGGGTGAGAGCAGACCAAGGGTTATGATTGGCTCAAGAGGATCAGGGAGAGCTCTTAACATGCACCCCCCACCATAAGAAGACGCGCTCAGGTGTTTCATTCATGATTATTATCTTACGTGTTCAATCCACAAGTTCGTTGTAAGGGTCTCATCAGCTTCTTTCTGGAATGATCAGTGAGAAACAAAATCAATAATTAATAGCAATGTAAACAGTAAATGGAGAAACATGCACATAGTAGTGAGCTATGTAATGAGTTACGTGAATACAGTTAAATGGCGTGCGGAATTCACATGTTTTACAAAGTCCCTGTGAGCTCTGTGCTGATTTCTGAGACTATAGGCAAGGATTCCTTTCTTCGCCTTTTGTGTGTTTGATTTCACACCCTAAGTTGCCAGGGGTGTGCCCAAGCTTTTCAATTCTTATTCATGAATGTATCACGTAAGATTTAAACATGAATACTGGCAATTGTAATACCAACATTACAATCAATGTTACAGGCATTAAAATGCAAGTTCATTTGAAATGTTGATGAGGGATACATGTCAAAAAACAGGAGACAAGTTTTTTGACATGTATCCACCATCAACATATGATACATTCATGAATAAGGATAGTCTACACCATATGAGACTAATTACTAAATGTCGGTTGGCAGGTATCGTTTACAGGCTCAAATAAGCAACATAATCATTGTCTAAAAATTATTTGCATATAATAGTGAGATATACATTATTTTTGTTGATGGTGGTGTTTATTTCTATTTTCTTAGAGTCCCCTGACAAAGGGAAGTTTCCCGAAATGCATTGGGACATTTTGTAATAAAATCATGACATGTGGATTGATTTTACATCTCCTGTGTTTTGATAACATCTGTTCATGGCATCTGGATGAATACAATTAATTGAAAAATATTATTGAGCAAGATAAGTAAAAGTTTCTGAAGAATCGAAGAGGAAAATAATGAAGAATTATGTAGCTTTGATTGATTGGATTCATTCTACAATGGTTGTGACTGTACAGTTTGACTTGGTACCTAACTCTGGTCCCTTCGCTGTTCAAGTGCACCCACATGCCATTTCCTTTTTGTACATGTAAGGTACCCACAAGGGCAGGGTGCAGTGTATGAGAAAGGTAGGACATGAGCTGGTTTGTGTGCACGTCCTGATAGTAAAATACTAACAATTTTGTTTTTCCCTATTGAAAGGCTATCTGTCCCCATAAGTTAACAAAGGAGTTACTTTGTAACATCTTACAAATATAACTTTCCATTGGGACAAGATAGGAAAACAGAGTTTAGTATGTCTGAACTCAGAATTTAAAAATACATCTTTTAGGAAAGATGGTTTTTAAATTGTGTGTTTGAAAATGCCACTGTTAGAAAGTATATATGAAAAAACCGAGCACTGTCCTTGCGCTCTTGTACTGGTGCACTGCGCTGAGTGGGAACAACTCCCTCCAATTAATCATATTCCTCCAGATAATCCAAAGTAATCTTTTGAATCAATGGGATTTTCTTGCTCCTTGTTGCTATTTAATCCTAAATACGTAATATACTTCACCACAACGGAGACAGTAAGATACAATCTGTAGTCTTTATTAGACATTCCAAATACATACTGTATGCCATTTTAAGCTTCGTACAGCAGTACGTACAAATTGATCTCTGTGTCTCCGTTGTGGTGAAGTATATTAAGTATTAAGAATTAAATAGCAACGTTACCTTTGTGGTTTGGGGCGATCCGCATATCACTGGTAGTACACAATCATATGAAAATAATCAAGGATGGTATCTGTTAGAAAGTAGGCATTTTCTTGCTTAACCATCCTGTGTGCCTCGGCTGGATTGTGGATTGACTATCTGGCTTTGGAGTGACAGGGGCTTGGGATGTGCATTCACTGCAGGCAGCCACGGTGCACAGACATAATATCGACTCCAAAATATCGTCTGGACAGAATATCGAGTTTTAAATATCGTTTGGAGAAAATATCGACTAGACAGAATATCGACAGCCAAAATATCGTTTTTAAGGTAAGTGAAGTAATATCGACTGTAAATAATATAGACAGTGAAAATATCCAAGTATATAATCTAGATAGTAAAAAATATAGTTTTTTAAATAATATTTAATTATTTATAGTGTGTTTATGTTATAATATGTGTGAAAAGTGTCAATTTATTTTATTATTTTTTTTAATTAATTATTTTTTTAATTATTGTGTAATTTAATTCTGTAGCGGGTTGTGGGTTTATAGGGGAATAGGGTGGGAAGTAATTTAATTATAATTAATTAAATATGTAAATTTATTAATTGGTAGTAATAATTAATTAATTGGTAATTAAATAATATATGTTAATTATTTAAAATTTAATTGGTAATTAATTTTATTTAATTGATTAATTGCTAATTATGTTAATTAAAATAATTTATTTTCTCTAGCGGGTTGTGGGTTTATAGGGGAATAGGGTGGGAAGTAATTTAATTATAATTAATTAAATATGTAAATTTATTAATTGGTAGTAATAATTAATTAATTGGTAATTAAATAATATATGTTAATTATTTAAAATTTAATTGGTAATTAATTTTATTTAATTGATTAATTGCTAATTATGTCAATTAAAATAATGTATTTTCTCTAGCGGGTTGTGGGTTTATAGGGGAATAGGGTGGGAAGTAATTTAATTATAATTAATTAAATATGTTAATTTAATAATTGGTAGTAATATTTAATTAATTGTTAATTAAAAAATGTTTGTTAATTAATTAAAATGTAATTGGTAATTAATTTTATTTAATTGATTAATTGCTAATTATGTTAAATGAAAGGGGTATTTTTAGGGTTCAGGGTCAGTTTTTAGTTTTTGGGTAAAGGGGTATTTTTAGGGTTCAGGGTCAGTTTTCAGTTTTTGGGTAAAGGGGTATTTTTAGGGTTCAGGGTCAGTTTTCAGTTTTTGGGTAAAGGGGTATTTTTAGGGTTCAGGGTCAGTTTTTAGTTTTTGGGTAAAGGGGTATTTTTAGGGTTCAGGGTCAGTTTTCAGTTTTTGGGTAAAGGGGTATTTTTAGGGTTCAGGGTCAGTTTTCAGTTTTTGGGTAAAGGGGTATTTTTAGGGTTCAGGGTCAGTTTTTAGTTTTTGGGTAAAGGGGTATTTTTAGGGTTCAGGGTCAGTTTTCAGTTTTTGGGTAAAGGGGTATTTTTAGGGTTCAGGGTCAGTTTTCAGTTTTTGGGTAAAGGGGTATTTTTAGGGTTCAGGGTCAGTTTTCAGTTTTTGGGTCAAGGGGTATTTTTAGGGTTCAGGGTCAGTTTTCAGTTTTTGGGTAAAGGGGTATTTTTAGGGTTCAGGGTCAGTTTTGGGTTTTTGGGGTACATATACAATATTGCCTATTATTTAATTAAATGTTGTTACTATATATATATGTTTTAAGAAATATGATTAAAAATATATATTTTTTTTTTACTTTCATTAAATATTTAATTATTAAAAGTTATTTTAAGTATTGTTAATTATATTTTAGTAATTAATTTTTTATATTAATGTAATTAAACATTGTTTTTAGTAAAGTCGATATTTTTTACAACGATATTTTTGTAAACGATATTTTGTAGTCGATATTTTTGTACTTACCTGTTTGTACATACAAACTCGATATTTTTGTAGTAGATATTTTCACCTCGATATTTTGGGTACTCGATATTGTGGTAGTCGATATTCTTTCAGTGATCCGGCAGCCACTTGTGGGGGTTGAGGTGTATTCCGCCTTTCCTGGATGAGTCAGGACTGGGCTGAATAGAGTACTGGGAGGAGATTTCCTTGCACCTGAATAGGCCTAGTCTGCCTTACACAAAGCTGTTTCTACCTCCTGCCAGGTAACTGGGCCAGAGAGGACAGAACTGGTTTGGACCAAGCACAGAGACTCTCTGCCATAAGAGAACAAAGGGAAATGTGGTATAAATATTGGTGCCCAGACCTCAGAACTTTAGAAATCTTTTCGACTCAGAAACCTGCCAAGAAGAAGAGCTGGAGAAGTTGTGAGGAGGAACTACCACTTTTCTGTGCGCTTTGCTGTGTTGGCCTGCAGTGTCTGCTTCTGTCTTGGACAGAGAAAGACTGGACTCGTCTGAACTTTCTGCAAGTTCTTTTTTTGAGTTTCTCCAAGTGCCTGAGGTAGAGCTTGCCCCCTGTTCAAGGAGTCTCAGGAACAGCAAATACTTCAAGTTCATCTGCTACGAGCACTGGGATTTCTATGTTTTGTCCTGCAACAGAAGAAAAAGCAACCCAACACCGTCAATGACACCGCTTCCGACTAAGTGTCCTGAAGGCACCGCAGAGGGCATCACCGTACTTCGCACTGCAATCCAGGTCTCACCAACAATGACGCCTGATGCCGCATGAGCCGCTGCTAGCACTACACCTCCTCGCTGCACGCTGCTGCCCTCGACAACACTGCTCCATGTCAACCTCATTGACGCTGTTTGCATGATGGTTCAAGTACACTGCTTGTAAGTTACACAATGCACCACCCTCATCCTGCACCACAGCCTTGGCCTACCAATGCCAGTGCCACTGACTCCAGTCATCAGCCGATGACAGCGCTTCAGCAATGACGATGCCACTGCTTGCACCGTGAGCTGCCAGCATCGTGACGAGCCCCTCATCACTTCACATCCCAGCCCTGGTCTCACCGACTGGACAACCACGACCTGAGGGCACTGCACGCCACACTTCTGCACCTCACACCACAGCCCAGACACCTTCTGGCACTCCCGACTTCAACTGTGAGGAGTTTGATCTGCAGCGCATGTGACTTCAAGGGCCCGACAACTCCTGCACCGACCTCCGGAACCAATGCCTGCTGACGCTGGCTCTTCGGAGATCAATGAGAGGTCGCTGAAGCTATTGATTTCAAGGAACTGTATGGTGGATTGTTAAATCATTTTGGGTCTGGTTTGGAGCAGATAAAATTTTTGATATTTTTCTAAAACTGGTGAGGTGTCCTTTTTCAGTGTTTTCACTGTACTACTGTTGTTTAGGTGCAATGCTTCACACACTACCTCTGAGATAAGCGTGACTGCTCGTGCAAGGCTACCAAAGCTACCAAGGGGGTGAGCAGGGGTTGTTTCAGGAGTGTAACTCCCTTATCCTGACTAGGAAGAAGGGTCCCTACTTGACAGGGTAACAACCTGCCAGCTATAGACCCCCATTTCTAACAATGACTATGGGGTAGATAAACAGAAATGAGAGAGACGCAATGTGTGTAAAAAAGTGCATTTGTGCTTCGCTCAAAAAGTATAGCAAAAAAAGCAAAAGGATTGAGCAGAGCTTGGTGACAGAAAGACAGATGGAGAGGGGTTTCGAGAGCAAGGGAAAGAATATAAGTCTTCTCTGTATGCAACGAGTATGGAGCAGAGCTTACACTCCCATGGAGTGCTGTATAAGAAGTGAAAGCAAAATAATGTAGAAGAAAAATACTTCCATGATGTTGGCAGTGGAAGGATGCTGCCCAGTAAATAAAAAGCAAAGGTAAAGAAGAAATGCTCCGGAGATGGGACAAAGATGACAATATGGTAGAAAGCCATGCAATGAAGGCAAGGAACTAAGACAGACAAGAAAGCCATCCAATCATGAGCAAGGGGCTGACACACAGCTTACTACTGTATGCTATGCTGTCTTTAACAGGCAGCTGAAGCTGTCTTATCAAAATGCAAAAAAGAGAAGCAAGATGACTAGTTTGATGCAGAAACGCCACTCTGCTAATAACCAGAGTTTCATTTGTAACAAAATAAGTGCTGGGCCCTCGGCAGGAGGCCACTGCAGCTTACACCACACATTACCCCTGCCATGCTGTCAATGACAGTACCAGCTCAACTACTAACCATCACACTCCTACAAGTGTGACAATTTGGGCTATTTCATGTCCCCAAAACTATAAGAATGGCTTGGGCGGCAGGTAATAGTCATGTGTAACCCTTATTGAATTAAAAATTAACTGTTGTTGTGGTCATCTCTAAATTAGCTAGACAGTGCCACCTTGTGGCAGGCTGTCACAAGCATTGGTGCTGACAGTTGAGTGCTGGTGCCGAGCATCGGAAACCACCGGCTCAAGTTAAGCAATGCTAATGTCTACTATACTTTAACACTAAACTCAACTCACCACTTTTATTGCCTTCTTTCAATGGTCCTCTTGTATAACTATTTTAGTCTCACCCAGCAGATCTTCTGCCACACACATCAGCCTCACTTTCTTCCCTGCTCCCTGGCCTTCGGCTATATTTATTGGCCATCTTAAAAGACAACATCTGTGCGGATTCTTCAATTCATGCTCATTGTCTATCAAGGCTTCCTGTACAGTTGTTCCTCCAACACAACACAAGATGCCACACCACAGGCTTACTAGAGAGATTGCTCCTCAAGATATACTGCTAGAGATGGTCTTTCAGGGAGGCATGCTCATGGTCTTCATCCTAGTTTGTTTGTAAGAAGTAGCCTTACCAGTGAGATGAGGTTGGACAGCGTCAGCGCCAGATACACCACCACTGCTTCATCCTTGCTCGTCACTGGCCGCAGGTCCTTGTTGTATCCTTTTTCATTGAATAGGTGATTGATTAATTCCTCCTCTTCACTCCAGCAGACAATACCTGGAAGGCAGAATGTCAGCAATGGTGAGAGTGAGGGACATTAGGGCATTAGAGTACAGGATGTTGTGAATATTTGTGGGCACCTGTGCAAGAGTGGATCATGTTCTAAATGTTGAACAACACTGTTGAAGGCCTTCAGATCTATTTACTTGTGAGGTCTCGAAGTGATGAACAGAAAGAACATGAGGAAAGCTGTCCAACAGAATAATGAGAGGAGTAGAGGCCACAGAAACTGAGTCCCCTTCTGGTAACAGACTAACACAGGTAAGACAGCTCTGGAGGTTGAGTCTCTGCTGCAGCCCACGGGCAGCATCTCAGTAGCTCCAGTGCCAGTAGGACAACTTGAACATTCTTAAACCAGCAGGAACATATCAAACTTAAGATGCAGTCCTCAAAACATTATTGTGAGAGTGGAGTCTAGCTAAAGTCCCATCCTGTAGACGGGCACGACCTAAGCAACGCGGGCGGCTGACTTTGGAACACGTGTGACTATTAGTCACCACCCCGCCAGGACCCATGCTGTAATACCTCTTCATTTTAAAACATTTATTAACACATTCAGAAGTCCTGAAGGTGTGAAATTACGAACCGTGAGTAATCCGGTTCCTTATGAGGCCATAGGTTAGGGTGCACCTTAGCGAGTGCATACCGCCATGGTCCCTGGTCCTGAGGAAAACCTCACAACTGGCAAACAGAGGCTGAAACATGTAGACCTAACATTTTAATTTGGGATGTGGCTGACCAATTTACTCAGTTGCAACACCCACTACACATTTTTTATCTAGCCTTACTATCCCACCATAGTAAAGACTATTTTAACTCCACTTACTGCACCCTCACTTGCACTTGTCACAAAAATCCAGCTCTGCTGTAATCAGGCGTTGAAGCACAGCGGAGAGGCATTCGGCCTCTCTGGTGGGGGCCCAATGATGAAGCATGTCACCAACTAGGTTGGTGAGTGAGAGCCCTTTATAAAAACATGAGTGATTCCTGCTTATAGCCCTTCAACCTTCTGGCTTCACTCTTCTGTTGTTTATTGAATATTCCCGGTAAATAAGAGTGGAGGCAACGGATTCCCTCTCTCTCTTGTTGTTTATACATATAAAGTCATATTATACAAATCCAGAAGAGGATGATGTAAGCAGTAGCAACTTGGTATTGCCAGATGACACAGTGTACATAATCTCTTATATTCCACACTGAACAAATGTTCTACTTTAGTACTTCAATCTGCAACATTAGAACATTTGCATGTGATAGTAATGAAGACAGTTTCTGTGATTGGAGACGGGATACAGATGTAAGAGGTCAATTGACATCGCATTTGTTCCATCGTGCCACAGTCCAATTACGAAAGGCGACTTTATGAAGTACATCTGGAAGCCATGGTTATCTTACTTACATAATTCACTATTAACACAAGAGGAGAAATGGTGGCTTCACTCACCGCACTGCCTTCCAAAATTCATAACCACCAAAGGACGCAGCTAGGCTTTTCACGAGGGAGAGTGGTCCTTTACCCCCACCCCCCCATCTATCTGAGTGATGCTTATCCTAGATGATAACCTAGTCTGAGAATTGTAAGATATTGGATGAGGTGGTATCACCCATGTGATGTGGCATGCTTCACCATCTGCCACCTCATCCCATCCTGGTAAGATGGTACCACCAGGTAGGACTCAACTCCTGATTGTTGAGGAGTTCTTAAAATATAGTAATCTTCTGAATAATGTTTTGGGGATCTAGTTATATACTAAAAATACCTTAAGGTAAACCACAAGGATTTCCTTATTAGGTGGTGTCTTAGGAATGAATACAAATACTTTAAAGTATAATGAATGGATGCAATGAGGTACAATGTCCCTGGCATCCTTATTGTTTGCCAACAAACTCCACGCCACAATTCAGCTGAGGACAGGGGCTGTATAGGTGAATAATGGTTACATCTTCTTGACAAATGTGTGACTACAGAAGTTGCCATCCCTTCTCAAACCAGGAAATGCAGGAATAGCCCAAATAGGGTGTTATACTATTATTATACAGGAAAGGGAAGGTCGGACTTTGCCTCTGATTCTTTACATGTACTCTATGCTAGGGATCCTTCTAGAGCCCTGAAGAATGCCTGAGACCAGTGCATGGCTAAAAAGAGGCAGAAACATGTTGGCAAACGATAGGGATGCAAGGATGTATTTTGCGCTAACAAAATATTGCTAAGAGCGACAGAACATGAAAAGCAATCCGAGCAGTCTTTTGCGCTCACTAAATGTGCTCTTATTGTAGTATTTTTCCCCCCAAATGCTCTTAATTATACCAAAGGCATAATTGTGTTATTATTGCAAATTCTGCGTCCAGCAGCACACATTTTCTGAAATTACCCTGGCATAATTGAAGTTCCACCCTGGCCTAGATATAGCTGTTCATGTCCAACCATGTACTTTGTGTCAGAGAAAATAATGTTTCTACACAGAACAGGGGTATGGTGGACAGTCTGTGAGAACGAAGTAACGGCCACATGCATCATTGTTGCCGTTTGCGATTTCTTAATTGCGAAAATTAAGGAATCGCAATTAAGAAATCGCAAAAGGCTATGCATTAATAAATCGCAATTTTTTTTGCAATTTCTTAAAATTCCTTAATTGCGATTCACAATTTGCGAATCGCAATTAAGGAATCCCTTCCCATTGATTCCTATGGGCCTAGAGGCCCATAGGAATTAATGGGAAGTCATTCTCAATTTGCGATTAGCAATTTGCGAATCGCAAATTGAGAATGCAATTTCAAGGGTGTAGGTGGGGTCCAAAGAACCCCCCCTGCACCCCTGAAATATAACTTTAAGTGCATTTTTCACACACACACATGACCCAAGGGCATGTGTGTGTGTAAAATGAAACTTTCAAAAATGCACTTTTGTGCATTTTTGAAAGTTTTCGCAAATTACCATGAAGGTCAACTTCATGTTAATTTACCTCTCCCTATTTGTGAATTCGCAAATTTAAAATGTTCATGCATTGCATTTAAGAAATCTAAAATTGCGATTTCTTAAATGCAATCGCAATTTTAGAAATCGCATTATGATTGCGATTCCTAAAATTGCGAAAAACATGATGCATCCCAATTTTGTCAATTGCATTCGCAAACGGCAGAAAATTGCAATTCGCACCGTTTGCGAATGCAATTCACAATGATGCATGTGCCCGGTGGTCTTTGCCAAGATTTCAGATGGGCCCTACTGACTTCAATGCGCCGATGATTACAAGTGGTGATTTCAGAACCATGGACAGCTCCGGGCGGTTCCTGGTAAAGATACTGGGGGCAGTGCAAATCTATGGGGTGGGGGGCAGAGAGTGATGCTTCAGGCGTACCAGGGGCTCTTGCAAAACACTTTCCTTTGGGTTCCCACGTGTTATCATTGCCAGAACCTTGGTATTTGAAAAATAACACACAAGAGGATATAAATATTTAAAGTAAATTTCATTTGAGTGTTATATTTGTGTATTTGTGCTATTCCTAGAGGCACTGTTCTTGGGCAACTGGACAGTTATAGTGCCCCTAAATGTCCCACTGACCAATGAACCTGCACAGCTGGAATCAGGGTTCACAGGGGATTGCTATGATTTGGAACTTTCTAGTCATTAAAGAGTCAAAAACTCCGGATCCACTGTCAAGAACAACATTTTAGCCAATAGGGGTCACAGCTGGATGAAATGAACTTTGGCAGACATGTAGAAGGAGTCATAGACCCTACCTCCATTTCTATCATAGCAGAGTCTCCTTCAAGGTGTCTTTTAAAGGTTAGTAGATGCTTTAGGCAGGTTCTGGTCCTGGAGAAACTTCCTCCACCTTCATCCTTCCTAGTGAGGGAAAAATTTACCAAGGCACATCTAAATTCTGGAAACTCTTGCCAGCGCCTCACAGGCCCTCGGTTGTATTCTAAGTGCTAAGTGGAGGTTCCACTGCCTATACTGCCTTGAACGGAGTCTGCTCAGGAGGTATCATCTTGCACTTCTTCTCCGGCTACCTTGGGGGGAGCTGAATTGATGGAATAATCTGTGTTTTCCAGCCAGCCTTCTCAGCTATCTGTAAGACAACTCCATATGTATGCATGCTGTGACCAGCTGCATTTCGTTTGGCGGTGGGTCACATGTACAATTGCATTTTCCTCTCAACTTTAACTAGCTCAGACTGATAAATACATTTAGATCACACGTACATCATGTACAAACCCTTGATGTACACTTCACAATACATTTATTGCAGATGTTAGTGTTTCCTACATTTTTCACAATTTTCACACTTCTCAAGTCACGGTGTATCCCAGTACATTGAAGCAGCTGTAAGGCTGCAATGCAGCTATACACAATACATAAAAATACACCATAGCGTTTAATATCTAATGTACCTCAGAGAATTCATACCAATTAATTTCAATATCTTTTTCATTTTTACTTTGGTATATTTACCAAAGCAGGCCTTTTCCCCAAAGCCTTGCCTCTTTTCACTCAATAACCATCATTGTCTGTTCATTAGTTGTTTTCACTTTCACAGTGGGTATTGTTAATTTCAGTAGCACACACCACAAGGATTATGATTTGTTCTATTGGAATGGTCTGTGTTCCTGTTGCCCATTGTCCTACACCCTGCATGCAAGTCTGGTGCTCCATGCCTGTGTGCACGTGCAACACAAGCATCACTATTGTAGGGCCTTTCGGTGCATGTGCGACATGTCATATTTTGCTTGTGCATGATCAATGTTAGACACACAATGAAATGCATACTTATTAAATTCACATTTACTTAGCCCAGTTGAAAAATAATATTTTAGAGTAGATGGACGGATGATGGCATTTATTAAGGCGTTTTATCATGTTTTCCTAAAAGAGGTGTGTTTTGGGTGTCCTGCTAAAGGGGCAAGGAATGGAGAAACCATAAATGCTGAGGCAGGGAGTTCCAAAGGGTTGTCCCTTAGACTGTGAATGATAGGCCCTTCCTCAGTTTTTGTTTGGACTGAGGAGCTTGCAGCACCCTTTTGTGTTGGCTCCTCAGATCCCTGCTAGGTTCATACAAGCGATTCCCTTAGCTGTACACGAGGGGATGTCGTCGATGCGTCTGTGCATCCACCATCTCAGTGGGAACAGAATTCTCTCCTCACCATGCAGACTCCAGGAAGAGGAGATTTTACCTACAACTCCTGACCTCTCCTGCCCGGTCCCTGGATTAGCTTGACTGCGGTGGATAATCTAGGGATCTATGGACCCATTTGGGTGGCGGGATCCCTGCGTCAAGCATTGATAGAGTCAGGCACTAGCAGGATGATATATGGGATGGAAAGTCAGGATAAAGGTAGTCTGAGATTAAAGGATTGAGGATACCAGCTTCCCCCAAGGGGTCATTAAGAGTCAAAGTGGAAACCAAGGTTATTGAGTCTGAAGGCTACCTCTAGTCTTGAGGCACAGATTTCAGGGTACGGTGAAGGCTGATGTTGGGGCTTCAGAGCAGGATTGTTACTATGATGCTATAATCATAAAACAAATAGAGAAATACTTACCATTTGATATTTTAAAGACAGTGGTCACTGCCATTGTATTGACAAGACTAGACTACTGCAACAGCCTCTATCTAAATCTTCTGGTGGGCTCACTGAAGAAGCCTCAGATTTTTCTAAATGCTGAGGCACGTGTCCTTCAAAAGAGCCCCAAAAACCACTCAGCAAAAGCGGCCATTTGCAAACTTCGTTGGCTGCCTGTTAGGCACAAATTGTCTTTAAAACTCTTTGCAAGGCCTATTATACCCTTCATGGGCATGGCCTTTCTTATTTCAAAAAGAATCTGGGGTGGTGTACGCCCGGTAGGACCCTGCGGTCCAGATCTGCAAAGCATTTGGTGGTCCCAGCTTTCAAACGGGCCTCTTGGGGTGGCAGAAGAGCTTTTAGGTCCACTGTCCCACTTTGGAACAGACTGCCTTTTGAACTCAAAACAGCTGCCTCCCTTTCCCTTTTAAGAAAGTCATTGAAAACATGGCTCTTTGTACAGAAATAGATGATGGTGCAGGCCTTTTCTTGTCTTGTTCAGTGCTAAGACGCCTTTGGGTATTCGCGTGCACTTAACACGTTTCCTCGTTCATTCATTCATTCATTCATTCATTCATAAAGCTCGAGTTGGCTGCTGTGCATCCACTCTTGCCTGGTTATTAATACATTTTGAAGTTCCAGCACCGCAGAATGATCCAGACTCCACCTGCCCTAGACCTGGATCAGCAGATGACTCTGCTTTTACCTGCATAATCTCAAGAAGATGAAACAGAGGTGCCGGGTAGATACTGCCTCAGGTAGAGACGGGGTGCACCCAGAGGGACCCCACAGGATGAAGACAGCTCCCTGACGCTATGGAAACTTTTTGTGACCAGTTAGAGGGTTAGGGATCAAGTCACTTCAAAGTTTCATGAGTTACCTGAGCCATTGTGGTCAAACTGCTCAGCAGAAGATGGTGGTCCACAGCTCAGAAGCTGCGGAGACGCCCAGCATCGCCTGCAGACAGCTCGCAACCTCAGCAGTGGCGGCTGCCGCATAGCTAGATGGGGGGTGGGGAGGATGGCGAATAAGAAAAAAACGTACCTGTCAATGCCGGCCGCCTCAGTGCTCTTCTCCGGCTCTCCTCCCGACAGTCACTGGGGCACAGGCTCCGCACCCAATCCCGGCGCTGATCTCAACAGCATGAGAGCAACGCCAGGATTGGTCTGAGTGGCTTGGTTGGCCGCTCAGACAGTGCCTGGGAGTCTGTACTTTTTCTCCAACCTGGATGTGCAACACAGCTGGTTTGGAGAAACCTAATTGCGCATGTCTATTTATTTGGCCGGCCTAAGGTGGCCCTCCGAACCAACATGCGCACTTTAAAGTGCCCATCACTCTTCACCCTGCAAAGTTCGGGCCCGTCCTACACTGACATTGGGTTAGTAAGCCAAAGGAAAATAAAATTATAATTTTGTTTTATTATCATTTTATTTTTCCCTGACCAATTTTGGCAAGTGGGGTGACGCTCCTCCACTTACCCCTGAACACTGCTGGGGTCTAAAATGCGTCACCCTAAAGAGCTAATAGGGTTCAATCTGTGTTATATTGTAGGTGAAAACCAGATTAAAATGGAGCCAGGCTGCTGTTGCTCTTAAGGGCTTTTGGTAATCCCAGATTTCTCCACAATTTTGACCAGAACCGATAAATTGGTAATAAGCCAAGATCGAAATTTTCTACACTAACTTCCTTCTGTTTTTACAAATGCATCACCATTACTCTGACCTACAATCTTCCCCTGCAATTTTTTTACATATGAATCAACTAGGACATTCAACTGGAAACATAGAATTTCAAGAAATAAAACGGAATATTAAATAATCCTTTTTCTGGGATCGCCTAAACAATCTGAAACTTGTTTCCTAATTCCGCCTGCCATATTCTCTGGGACTGTGGCCTCCAACCTTTTCTGAAGTACAAGCTATTTATTCTCAATTGAAATATTCCTGAGCCACGAATATTAATGTTGTAATGCTGACCACATCAGACAAGATTACATTAGTGGCCACCCCTATGCAAATTACCAGCAGTGAACACATCAGTGCATGTTGCAGGGTTGGATGCAGAAATGCAAAAAAGGCTTTGCCAATGTGGAATGCATCTATATGAGTAATACACAATAACCATTGCTGCAATGCCCCAGTGCAAAGGTCATAATGTTAATTTTTCCAAAAACGTCACATTATTTATCACTCAAATATTAGCTTTAAATATATTTTGGGAACTCAACCATTCTTCTCCAAACATCAGCATATGAGTTCTGAAAATATATTAATTTTCATCTTGAGGACAAACTTTACAATTTTGGTATACATGTGTTAATTCAGCCAAGCAAAAACTTCAAGTTTAGCATGCTGGACTGCACACAGGAGAGCTACTTACAAGTAGTGGAAGAGCTGCCTGTAGCTCATGAGCTACTTATTGAAGAAGCCTGAATTATGGAATCTAAAAGTCTCCCCCATGCCACCAGCTCCCTCCAGCAACCGTCCTAAATGCACGCGCTGATCAACAAGTTAACATGAAGAACAAACCAGTTTGTCCTTCCCAAGAATGGGCACCAGTTTCACCAGAAAAATTGCACCTGCTATCGTCTGTACTTTCCTAGTGATTTTAATCAAGCGCCTACTCAGTTCAAAGCCCATTCTAGGTGCCTGGGTACCCTCCACTGGTTCCGTTTCTTGTAATGATGCCAATGTCCTAGTTATGCGTCTTTCATACACGACTGGCAATGCTCAACCTGTTCTGACACCTAAGCCACTATGCCAATCCACCACGCAGAAGATGAGCAGGCGCACCCGGTACTTAGCAGAGGCATACCTTTTGAAGCACCATATGCAGGTGTAAGAGGGAGGCGGTCAAATGGTTGTACATCTCGGGTGAGTGACATCATCAGAAGGAGTACATCTGGTAGTTTTAAAGCACTGTAGGTGAAGGTTGACTCCTCGTGGACTCCTATACTTGGGGCTGGAGACCCCATCCTGCTGAACACAAAGACCCACCAACCCTCTAAACGAGAGCTGAAGTGGCGCAATTGCTAAGCAGAAGTGAACGGGGATACACAAAAAGTGGACTGGATATGCAACTCCAACAGACAACGCCCCAGGAAAGCCACCTGGTTCACCACAGACCTCCAAGAGTCAAGATGCACCTGCAGACATCTCGCGAAGAACCGGAGAAACAGCAAAACGCCAGAAGCTCACAGCCTACAAGAACGCCATGACTTAATAGCACCAATGCATCAGGTCCACCAAAAGGACCTTCATCCGAAACAAGATCCTCACCAACTCTAGCAACTCCAAGGTACTTTTCAGCGTCATCCAGGAATTCACCAAGCCCCCAGTGAAACCAACCACGGACATCATCCCCTCCCAGTACCTCTGCGACAAGCTTGGATTCTACTTCCATCAGAAAATCAAGGACCTCTATGACAACTTCAAGGACCTGACACCTGACACCAGAACCACCTCCCTCTACAGCAACGCCATCTGGCCTACCATTTCTTCCTGGACCCCGGTGACCATGAGGACACCACCTCAACCATGAAAGGCATCCACTCAGAGGCCCCCACAGACCCCTGCCCCCACACATCTACCACAGGGCCGCCATTGCTCCCGAACTACGACGCACAATCAGCACCACTTTCAAGACCGGCACCTTTCCCAACGACTGGAAACGTACAGAAGTCAGACCCCTCCTCAAAAAGCCATCAGCAGACCCCTCGGACCACAAGAGCTAACGGCCCATCTCCCTCCTCCCTTTCGCGGCAAAAGTCACAGAGATCGTCAATTACCAGCATACAACATTCATCGAAGAAAACTCCATCCTTGACCCCTCCCAATTCGGATTCCAAAGCAATCACAGTACCAAGACCACCCTACTTGCCACCACACACGACATCCGCACCTTCCTCGACCAAGGACACACCGCGGCCCTGATCCTACTTGACCTCTCTGCAGCGCTCAACACCGTCTCTTACCGCACACTCACCACCAGACTCCACGACGCCGGCATACAGGGAACCGTCCTTGACTGGATCCGCTCTTTCCTCGCCGGCAGAACCCAAAGAATCAGACTTCCATCCTTCCTTTCCGAACACACCAAAATCCACTGCTGAGTGCCCCAAGGATCGTCGCTCAGCCCCACCCTCTCAACATCAATATGGCCCCCTAGCCACCATCCTCAGACAGCACAAGCTCAGCATAGCATCCTACACTGATGACACCCAGCTTATCCTCTCACCCACCAAGGACCTCGTCACCACCAGACTCAACTTCCAGGAAGAAATGAAGGACGTTGCATCCTGGATGAACAGCAGCTGCCTGAAGCTCAATACGGAGAAGACAGAGGTCCTCATCCTCAGACCTTTCCCCTCCACATGGGACAACACCTGGTGGCCCACCACCCTCGGCAGCCCTTCCACCCCCACGGACCACACCCAAAACCTCGGCATCAGACTCGACAGGTCAATGCCGCTGCCCCCAGCTATTTCAACACCCTCCACATCCTCCGAAAAACCTTCAAATGGATGCCCCCTGAATCAAGAAAGACCATCACACATGCACTCATAAATAGCAGACTGGACTACGGAAACACCCTCTATTCTGGGATCAACAAGTCTCTGCTCCACAAACTCCAGACCATAGAGAACACCGCAGCCAGACCAGTCCTCGGCATCCCTCGATGCGAGCATATCACCCAACACCTGTGCAACATCCAGTGGCTCCCCGTAGAGAAGAAGTCACTTTCAAGATACTCACCCACACCTATAAATGCCTCCACAACAACGGACCCCAATACCTCAACAAGAGGCTCTCCTTCCACGTCCCCAAGAGAAACCTCCAATCCACCGACCTTGCCCTGCCGAAACCTTGCGCATCCACAAAGCCAGAACAGGTGGAAGAGCCTTCTCCTACACCACGGCCAAGATCTGGAACAAACTCCAGATCGAAATCAGACGTGCCTCCTTCCTGAACAGCATAATGATGCTGCATTTCGTAATGATAAATTGTGTGAACAAGACTGCTTAGCCTGTTGAAACGCATTACAGTTTGTTAAATAAATTCACTCCGGCATAAACCTGAGAGAGTGAACAATTCTCCTTTCATGTTGAGTGCGATATATATATATATATATTCTAGGCTTTGTCATTAGTTGAAATGGCAGAGCGAGTTAGCAGTTTAAACGTGCTCTACTAATCTGCAGCAGCAGGCTGGGAGACATGTTTTACTTTCTCACACTGACAGTGACACAATATTTGCTTCAGCCCACGAGGGACACTTTAACTTACAGGCCCTGGTACTATGGTACTATATACTAGGGAGCTCTAAGTAAGGTATCCTATGCCAATTGGGTATAAGCCAATTACACATAAACTTTTGAGTGTCTAGAACGACTATGGAGGAAAAGATGTGATCCCCTGAATAAAATCACCTATAAATTGGTGCTGAAAGCCCACTATGGCAAAGTCTGTGAGGGAAAACATATTTTTTGGCCTCAAAAATTGAACAAGCTGGGAACAGCAGCAGGGAATTGTTCAAGATTGTAAAGGACTTTTCTTCCCCCAATGCGATAAAGAGCCCCTTCACACCTACTTATGAATGGACGAATCATATTGCGCAATACTTTTATAATTACATTTAAATTATCCAGGATTTGCTTTGGGATTTGCCTCTAGCTGGCAAGGGCAATACTGGCCTGTCCTCCCCTGGCACCTCAATTTTAGATGAGACCCTTCTGGAGTTCCCTCCCTTTCCACTGGCCACGTCACTTAAAATAATGCAGGCTCTGAAATCCGGCTCTCCCTCGGACCCCTGTCCTGCCAAAAATGTGGCATCCATCGCTGAGGTATTGAATTCAGCCGTCAACCGGGTTTTGAACCTGTCCTTGTCTGAGGGATTTATGCCTGATAGCAGAAAACACAGGAAAATCCTCCCGCTCCTAAAAAAAACCTCAGCTGATCCTTTGGTAGCCAGCAATTATATTCCAATATCGTTGCTGCCTTACTTCTCCAAAGCTTTGGAGAAGTATGTGACTGTTGTAGTCACTGATTTTGCAGAGGCAACCCATTTACTACATCCGAGCCAGTCAGGGTTTGGAGCCAACTTTAGTATGGAGACGGCCTTATTGGAAGTCTCAGAGACGATTAAAACTACTCTTGATAGAGGAGGAAAAGCTGTATTGATATTACTGGACCTTTCGGCGGCTTTCAATACCGTGCCCCATGACGAACTTCTGAGCAGACTTCAGGGCTGCGGCATTGGGAGCACGGTCCTTAGATGGTTCTCTTCCTTCTTGGAAAGCCGCCAACAAACAGTTTGGTCCCCCCTTTTTCGATCCTCATCCCTCCGTTGAAAGTATGAGTGCCACAGGGTTCTGTTCTAAGTCCAACCTTGTTCAACATATATATGCCCCCCCCTTGCACCTCTGGCAGAGGAACATGGGGCAAAAGTAATATCCTACGCCGACGACACTCAGTTTTTGTATACCTGTGAGAAGGATGAGGTGCTAAGAGGAAATGAAATCAACACGTGCTTGGCAAAGGTGTTCGCCTGGTATGGGCAAAATCAACTGCTATGCAACTCAGAAAAGTCTGAAATTATTTTCTTTGAACATACTCCAGGCGATGAATGGTGGCCCCAGAATTTGTCCCCTCCAGCAAGCCCAGTCCCCACCGTAAAAAACCTCGGGCTGAAACTGGACGCTGATATGTCCATGAATTCCCAGGTCCAATCAGTTGCCGGCACTTGTTTTGGGCTATTAAAAATTATGAGTAACTTCCTCCCCTTGCTTCCAATCTCACATAGGAAAACTGTGGTCCAAGCCCTGATTACGTCAAGGTTGGACTGGGTTAACTTGCTGTACTTGGGCCTTCCTGATTACTTCCTAGGCTGCCTGCAGGTGGTACAAAACGCGGCGGAAAGGGCTGTACTTATGGTCGGACCCAGGACACACATGACCCTTTACTTGAAGTCCCTGCACTGGCTCCCAGTGCGAAAAAGGGTAAATTTTAAAGCCCTGGTGCTGGCCTTCAAAGCCTTTTACAACATTGGGGTCCCTTATATTAAGAAAAGAATTCAGCCCCATACACCATCCAGAACCTTGCGGTCTTCGACCCAGCGCCTGACGATCGTGCCAAAGTTTTTTCGGTCACATAAGGGGGGACGCTCCTTTCAGGTGGCAGCCTCGAAGCTATGGAGTAGCCTGCCGCCTTCCCTATTTTCAGGAGAATCTTAAAAACGGAGGTGCCTGATGTTGTGTTTCACTTCTCTGTTATGGGGTTATGCTAGCGCCGGGACACTTCCAGGAGTAGCCGCGTGCTCTACACATACCATGTAACCTAACATAACATAACAGTGCTTTGCACCAGCACTTAATTTTCAATACCTGCACTCCTGACAGTCTGCCCCATGGTGGCGCTGTTTGTCTAAATTAGAGATGAGCACAACAACAGTTGTTTATTACTTCAATATGCATTAAAAATTAGTATTGCCTTCTACCAAACAAATTCTAATAGCTTTGGGGGTCTGGAAAAGTTTGAATTGTCACACTGGTAAGACTGTGATGGTTAGTATTTGTGTTGGGACTGTCATTGGCAGCGCTGGAAGGAGCAATGGGGGGTGCAAGCTACAGTGGCCCCTTGATGAGGGGCCTGGTACTCACTTTTTCACAAAATAAGCCCTGGAGCTAAGCTGTGACTAGATAAAGTGAGTTGGGGGGGGGGCAGACATGTTTGTTCTGTTCAGACACCAGTCATTGCTCAAACGTAACCAACTTGAACTAACCTGTGAACACAGAAGGTGCCCCCTGCTGTATCATTTTGTTCACCAATGGCAGTGGGGGCACCAATTTTCTTTCTGCTCATCACCCCAAGGCGCTATCCAAGCAAGGGCAAGCTTTTATTTATGTACATGTCATCCATCACAAGTAATATGGATTTAAATATGCAACTTCATTACTGTTTGCACAACTTTTAATCACACATAACTGTTCAAGTTACAGGTGACATAATTTTCCTTCCACATACAAAGTGGCAGTGTGTGACCAAACATCTTTAGAGGGATAAATCTTGATGTGGAGACTGTTTAGAGCCCACCAGTGAGATAGCCACCATGAACACAGTGATACAAATCACTAGCGCCCCCTCGCGGATGGATTGTGCAGTACATCAACTCATAGTCCTACCAAATGCATTACAAGCAACAGATATTTTATGTGGCACTCAAGAGTATGTGTAAGAGCTCCAAATTTTGGCCTGCAATATAAGGAAATAAAGTGCATGCCCAGGATCACACAGTTAGATGAAGTAGGGCGGCCACAATTAGAATGAAATATAAAACATATTGGGCCTAATTTATGTGTGTTTGCCGTGGGGCAGCGCACCAGGCCTTCCTGCTAGGCTGCCGTATGGCAAAAGAAAAGGGCAGGAATGAGTCGTATCTATGAGATATGGCGCATTCCTGTCCTTTCCCCCTGGGGTGGCGCACAATAGGCTGCCGTGCGCCAACACAGGCACCATTACACCACGGTGCAAGGGTGCCTGCATTGAGGGGATGATTGTTTTTCTGGAGGAAGGGAAATACACAAAAACAACCACAAGTGACGTTTTCCTCTTTCTATGTCTGCTGCACCGCTACTATAACAATAAGTTTTTTTATGCGTCTCAACATCCATGGTTTCCAGCAGCGACTCAGTACTTTTAGCACGCAGCAGGTACATTAGTCTGTCGAACTATCTTATCTGTCGAGTGCCTCATGCATTTCAATTTGGGGGAAAGGTAAAATAGCGCACAATTCACAAGTCCCACAGCTCCATATGTGAGTGGGTGATCTAGTCCCAATAGTTCCTTTGCATTCTAGTGCTTGTAGTCCTCTTTACCTCGGTGCAAATTAAAACTACAAGTAACAGAATGCAACAAAAAATGGAATGGAACCCCTACGAGCGCATGGAACCGGGCAACGCGAGAGATTTTCTATACAGGACTTGTTTTCATTCTGGGGTGTTTTTAGAACCCTCGAGAAAATAAAACATTTAGTTGCATGCATCCTTCCATGATTCCGAGCTGCCCAAACATTGACCCACTGAGCTATCCTAGTAGCTCTCACCACAGCACACATTTCTAGACAGGGGTGGTTCTTGGCACCCACTCTTTGCCCCCGTCCCCCCTACCTCTCAGGCAGAAGGCCCAGAGCAGGCCGAGGCCGAGCACCTCCTTCCCCATGGCGCCCGAGGCGCGGCTCGGGTGTCTCTCACGTGAGGGGCCCGGTCTCCGGTTCGAGGCCTCCCTGCTTCAGTTCCTCGCTCCTCAAGGCCGGGGCAGGCAGTGGCGAGTGCCAGGGTTCCGGGGACGGACAGGGGCAGGTGCCCAGGCGGAAGGGGCAGGAAGCCAGGGGGCAGGTGGAGGCCTGGGATGGAAATAGAAACGGCTGCCAGCTCGGCCCGCCACTGGAGAGACTGAGGAATGCCATTCATCCGCCTCCAGGCATGCGAAGGAGCCGGGCCTTCATAGCTGCCGGGCATGGCGAGGAGAAAACAAGCACTGGAAATGCAAGCGGTCTGGCGTTTGTTTGAGTTAGAGCTATAGGCATTGTAAAATGGCTATGTTAGTTACCTACGTGAGTTGGAATGTATGTATGTGGTGTGTAGTGGAAGTATGTGGGTTGGATTGGATTAGTTAGTTGTGTAATTGTGTGGTGTGTAATTGTGTGTCTGGACTGGAGTGGATTTGTGGAGTGGAATTATGTGGCATCCACTTTAGACACGCTTCTAAACCTGCCCACAAGTTATGCCCACCCCCAAAAATGAATGAAATATCTCGAAATTATGCGTTATGCAATTTCACTTTAAAAAAATGTTTATTTACTCAACCTCTCATTTTGTATCATAACGTCCTGACAAATTATATACCAGAGGGATGTTTTACAGACAGACATTTTAAACTTGAACCAGTCTCTTGATGGTAACACACAAGGGGCCTCATTTATGAAAAGTGACACATCGCTGCGTGAAAACAGCGATGCGTCACTTTTCATTGCGCCCTCCTTGCGACACCAATGATGCGTCATATTTAGAGTATGACGCATCATGGAGCAAGGAGATACAGAAACGTCAGTATTTCTGACGTCTCAGTATGGGCCAAAAGTGACATATTGCTAGAGTGTGTCACAAAAGTGACACAACTCCAGCAATGCGTCCTTTCACATGGGGCAAGCCCCATGTGAAAGGGCCTGCGTCAGTCTTACGCCTGCTGTGAGACAGGCGTAAGAAATCGACGCATTTGTGTCCTAGAAGTGGTGCAGTGAAATCTTATAGATTTCACTGTGTCACTTCTTTGACCCTGTCTTGAGTCAGAACGCCCACCCCTGCATACATTATACCTGGTGTAGGTATAATGTAGCGCAGGGGTTTACAAAGTGACGCATCTACCTAGATGCGTCACTTTGTAAATATGGTGCAACAAGGCACATTTTTTACGCTGCTGGTGCGTCACAAAAAGTGACGCACCGGCGGCGTAAAAGTGACACATGGCCTCATAAATGAGGCCCAAGGTATTTTTTACGCTATTTGCATATTCACCTAAAAAAGTGACATAAGGGTATGGCAAATCACATTTCACTATAACAGCATCATTTGGTGACTTTTTTGACGAATCTCAAAAATGTCTTGACGAAAAACAGACAGATTTTCAACTAGGTGTAATTGCAACTGTTTGAGGCTGGTGCAACCCATGACAAACCACATGATGCCCAACAACTGGCTGGTCCTGGGTAGTTTGTGAATGAAGGCCTCACTAGCCCCTCTAGTGCAGTAGATGAAGCGTTTATTCCCATTGTACTCCCTGAGTAGTGCGGTGGACGTGAACAGTCTGTCCAATGACGGGGGTGGGATAAGAGGGAATCTCTGGTGCTTGGAATGGAGGCTTCCCTGAGTGGGAATATGTATGGTGGCCAATGCGGAATTACATCCACACCCGCACTCACCCCTCCTTCCACCGATCAATGATGACATTGTGCCAACGAGGAGTATGTAAGTTAGGCTCTGTGAACAATCGCGGGATATCTCTATGGAATATCTGCTCCCAGCCGGCATCATATCTCTCCTTCCAGCAACACCTCTCGTAAAAGGATTCCTGTTGGTGGATCACATACACACAATGATTCACTAGCCTGAATCCTCACTGGACATCAAGGACATCTGTGGTTTTTTTTGGAGTGGGGATGGTCAGCCCCCCTGAAATAGGCCGACCCCCATAGGGGCAGTGGCATATACATAGTTTTGAATTTTTCCTTTCAAAGGTAAGCTGATTGAGCCCCCAAGGAATGGAAAATATGGCAGCCATTTTAACTCTGGTCGCACATGAAATGAAATGAAATGAAATGTGGCATTTATAGAGCGCATACTGTCGCTCCCAAAGGAGCCTTCTGGCGCTATACAGATAACAAACAAACTAGTGAGAAATTAGAGCCTAAATAAGGGCAAGACAAGATTCATCACTTATTCCATGGATCCAGGTCTTTAGAGCTTTCCTGAACTGTTTTTCTGATACCATAATTCTCAAAATGTTAGGTATGATATTCCATGCTTTTACACCTAATACATTGGCAGTCTTCCCTCCCCTGGTTTTAAGTTTAAAGCCAGGCAATTTGAGGAGGTTAGCAGATGTAGATCTAAGTATCCCCCCGGTGGTGTATGGTGTGAATCTCCTAGAGAGATATTCTGGTCCAATTTGGTAGCTCTGAAAATAATAACCAAGAGTTTAAAAAGAATTATCTTGTGTAGCGGGAGCCAATTAATAATTTTCAGAGCTTCTGATGATGAATACCTACGTGGAAGTTTCAAAACTAGTCTAACAGCTGCGTGTTGTACTACCTGTAGTCTCTTCAAAGTTGATTTATTAACCCCTGATAGTAGGCTATTACAGTAGTCTAGGCATGAGAGTATTAACACCCCAGCCACTGTTTTCCTTGCAGCCAGTGGAATCAACTCAAAGAATGTTTTCATAGTTTTAATTAGGCCAAAGCAAGTACCCACCAACTTAAGGGTATGATGTTTGAAATAGAGAGAGGAGTCAAATCACACCCCCAGGTTTTTGGCCACGTACACTGTGGCTGGGGGAGCTGCTGCCTCTTCCGGCCACCAATCTTTTGGTTGAAATGTATTGTCTTTCCCGATCAACAGGATCTCTGTCTTATCCGTATTACAATGAAGATGGTTGCTTTTCATCCATGTGATGAATGCTGTGAGACAGGCTTTAAAATTTTCTTCAGCCTCTGTTGAGATTTCCTCAAGGTACAGGATCAGCTAAGTGTCATTAGCGTAGGATGTTATCTCAATCCCGTAGGCTGAAATAAGGGAAATAAGCGGGCCATACATATATTGAACAGGATTGGACATAGTGAGGCCCCCTGTGGGACTCCTGTGTTGATAGTACATTCTGAGGAAAGAAAAGTGCCAAGGAAGGCTGCCTGCCTCCGATTGGACAGGAAGGATGTGATCCAGGCCAGAGCTGTGTTGGAGATGCCGCAAGATTTTAATCTGGCCAGAAGGATGTTATGAGATATAGTATCAAAAGCGGCCGACAGATCTATAAGGATCAGCACTGCCTTCCTGCCATGGTCTGTAATGAATTTCAGAGTGTCAAATATCTCCAATAAGGCTGATTCCATGGAATATTTTGGGCGGAAGCCAGATTGTTGAGAATGGAAGATCTGGGCTGATTCAACGAAATTAGAGAATTCCTTATAGACCATTTTTTCGGTAATGTTACCCAAGATTGGCAGTAATGATATGGGCTTATAATTAGACAAATTGGAAGGGTCAATATTTTGTTTTTTCTTTAGGGGCTTGACTATCGCAAATTTCCATTCATCAGGCACTATTTCAGAGGACAGCGAGGAATTCACAATCCCATTATTCACGGGGTTCACTATGTCCATAATGTGATGCAATATCATTGGTGGACAAGCATCCAGTGGGGAGCCTGATTTACACGCTAGGATCGCTTTGTGTGTCTGTTTGAAAGGTATGAAGAGAGGGTCTATCCTGCCTGTGATTTGATCCCAACTCGTTCACCACTTCTTCTGTTCTTAGTACTCCAAAGTCTTTTTGGATCTTGATGATTTTTTCCTCAGAAAATGTAGCGATGTCATTACAGAGAGATTGAGAGGGAGGGACTTCTGAGTGAAGGGCTTTAGGATCCATAAAAGAATTTACGATAGGAAATATCTCTTTTTGATTTTGCTTTGCCATAGCTATTCTATTCCCAAAATAGTCTTTTTTTGCAAGTTTGATAGCTGTATGGTATTGCTTCCTGTATGATTTAAAGATCTGTAGATTAGCTATCTCATAGCCCCTTCTCCATTTACGTTCTAGTTGTTTACTGTGTAGCTGGAGCTTCGCTAGATCTTTAGTAAACCATGGATCATTATGTGATTTTATTTTGCCTCTACTGGAGGAGTGTTTTAGAGGCATTAGGTCATCACTTATGGCCGTCATCCAGGTTTTGGAAATGATGGGAGTCTCCCGCTGGCTCTCCAGTAAGCGTAGGAATTGTTTCTTGGGCAATTTTGGACAAGCTGGGATTAGTAGCTAGCAGATGCCATTTCCGTTTTGGAACCCCTATAGAGCTATTATTAGAAGCTTATGGCACCTTGGATATTGGGATGGCCAAGGGAATGAAATGATGGTCTGACCATGCCTGAGGGATAGATGCCTCTATCTGGATTGAGGGAGAATTTGAAAAAACACCATCCAATGTGTGTGCTGCCCTATGTGTCGGGCCTTGAACTAATTGATTCAAACCAAGGGGAGTTATAATTTCCAGGAATGTAGTACCCCAGGGTTATTGCCACATTCTAAGTGGAGATTTATGTCCCCAATCAATGTAAAGTTATATCATATCTAAGCAGAGCTTGGCCAAGAGTTTCTCCTAGAGTCTAAAAACGTACCACTGTTGCCCGGAGGGCGATAGATTAAGGCTCCAGCGAATGAGGTTGATCCATTTATGGCACAACAGAAACCAAGGCTTTCGGCTCCCTTGAGTTCCTGTACAATAAAATTCTCCCACAGTAGAGTATCTCTGTGAATGATAGCCACTCCCCCCCCCCTACCATCCTCTATATCTTTCCTACAGATTGTGTAATTAGGGGGTAGGGAGACTGCAATATCTGGGCTGCAGTCTTCCTTTAGCCATGTTTCGGTAATGCATAGGAAATCTAAATCATTATCAATGATAAGTTCCCTGATGTCAAATGCGTGTTTAACTAGGGAGCGTGCATTAATTAGGCCCCCCTTCATTAGCATTTCATAATGGGCCATTTTGTTTTTTGGCATTACTTGATTAAATTGCAAAGGCAGAAGCTGTACTCTACATTCTCTACATGTAATAGGGCCTCTAAATTTGTCCACATCCAGGTGACGTCCACACTGATTTTTGGTATTTAATTGTTTTAAGGAGATGGAAGAAAATACCTTATCTAAATGTGAACCGGAAGCATGGCTGGCGCTGGACACGTTCCGGACGCTGATGGGCGCAGATGGGCTTGCCTATGGCGCGCCCGCTGTGCACGTCCGCTGCGCGTCAGCGCCATCAGCTGTTTTTATATCTGCAGTGCCGGTATACTTGTGCAGAGACTAGACCCTCTCCAACACAAGATGGCGTCGGTAAAGTGCCCTGGCAGAAGTGAGGGCAAATCTGGCGTAAGTGTTCCCTCCACATAACCAGCAAAAGCTGTGGTGGACCGGGGAACAAACGCGAAGGAGCAAGAAGACCCAGGCAGCAAGACCCACACAGGTACAAATGCGTTCTAACAGTATGCCCAGCCCTGACAGTTTGGTGAGAAGTACTATCTAATTACGGCGTATTATTAAAAGAAACAGGAATACATTAAAATCCACAACGAAGTGTAGGCATTTAAAAATTAACAGCAATAAACAGGAGCGTGACTGCCTCAAAACCTACTAGCAGCATTTATCTGATGCGCATCAGCAGGATGTATGACATTACAACGCATGCTATTACAACGCATGCCTTTACAATGCAAGTTTTACAACGCAAGTCGTTACAACGACTTGCGTTGGGGGGCGCTGGATAGTGAATAGTTTAATTTACTATTCCCACTCCAGTCCCCGTGGATAGTAGGGAAGGTGTTGGATAGTAAATTAAAACTATTCCCTATCCTAGAGCGCCCCATTGCGCAAGTCGTTGTAAAAGTTGCGTCGTAATGATTGCGTCGTAAAGGTACTTTGTTGTAACAGTTGCATTGTAAAGGATGTTTACCGCATCAGCGCCATCAGCTGTTATTATATCTGCAGTGCTGGTATACTTGTGCCCCTGGCCCTTCCACTCCTCTCCTCCTATCCCTGGGCTGCAATATTTACATGAGGGGCACCATTGGAAATGGAGTAAGTGAGAGGATTTAGGGGTGCAAAAAGGTTATAAACTTTATGTAGGCAACTTCTATACAAGAGTCTAGCTATTCAGCAAGCTTTATAAAGTCAGCGCTGTGGTTTGTGGTATAATTCAAAGTCACCACAGAAGAATCCCTTGGGAGCTTGTTTGTAAGAAGCTCCAAAAAGCCCAAAGCTGTGTGTTGTGTTACAATGACCTGCTCACTGTCAACTTCAGGCAAGAAGTGCATACGTTCACTACAATTTACAATGGAAACAGTTCTTCAGTCACAATTGATTCCGGGTCACCAAGGGCAGAGACAGCACAAGCTGCTAGACGGGTGTTTGAAGGCTAGAGTGAAGCCTCCCCCTAACTGCCGTGGTTCCCAAGTCTTACATAATGTAGAGGTACAATGTGACCTACTACCACAAAACGAATCAGGTTACAAATGTACCTTTTCCTTTCCTTTTTTTCACTTAATCACTTTATGGTCCTGAGGAAAGCCGACTGACCAACAGGCAGATAAGGCTGAAACATGTCGACCACTTTTAACCTCACAAGATTAGTGCGCTAGAATTCCTAAATAATTCCATAGCGACACGCCTTAACCTTCTACCCGAATCCAGAAATATTAAAGTTGAATCTCTGGCTGTCCGGGTATTTTAGAACACCTTTATAGCACTATTTCACTTATTCACCATCACTACTGTTTTAACCAATGGTACAACCTCCTGGCGGAGGGTGCAAACAAAAACTGACCCAAGGATTACGCACGGACACGTGTTACAAGAAGCGGGGACACATCATATACCGCTACACGACTCTGAAAAAACACGTGTATGAGGGTCTTTTATTTGGGAGACACCTACCGATCCACCTGCAGACCTTGGTTATGCAGGACCAGTGATCCTTTCCACATTGATTTATAATTATTGAAAGGAGATTGAAAGGATCTCTACTCTTTCTCCCTCCACCAATTGATGATTTGTGTTACAATGACCTGCTCACTGTCAACTTCAGGCAAGAAGTGCATACGTTCACTACAATTTACAATGGACACAGTTCTTCAGTCACAATGTGGAGTCAGTTGGCAGACATCTACAAGCCCAACTCTATACTTGATTACAAAAAGTACATGGGTGGAGTGGATACGATTGACCCGGTACTTCAACTATTTAATGTAAATCATAAAACTGACACATGACGTAAGAAGTTGGCTCCCCATTTGATCCAGTTGGAAGCATACAATCTGTGTCCAATCTACTGTCAGGCCATCACAGGTGTCCTTCCTTGATGTTTAGTTATCCATTTTTTAAAGTTGTACTGCCGTAGAAGGAGTAATCTCTACTTAATCAATTTATGGCAGCTGCTGCATGGCTGCGGGATCTGTACTTTGCACACCCCGTTCCTCCGACAGAGAAAAAGAGTACTCTGTATCACTGATTCAGAGTTTTGTCTCTGCAAGAAAATAATATACGGTCGAGTTGATATTACTGTCCTCAGTGGCAATGTCATCCTGGTTTTTGTTTTCCAACTTGACTCACTTTATGCCACATAAATGTGAAGTTATAGGAGTCTGACAGAAGTGGAGCAACTAGAGTAATCATAAGTATGTGATTTGAAATGGCTGTGCATGGATACCTTCCCTCCAAGTCCCATTTCTTGACTAGCTAAGTGATTTTTAGCACAAGGTGTTTGTCCCGCACTGGAAATTCAGCGCAAACAGCACCATGTGCAGCGCAAGAGGGCCCTGATTCCTTCTGCTGCTCGATTAGATTCTCTACTTAAGTGGCAGCTTCTTCCACGCGAATCGAAGGTTTCACAGTGAGAGCGGTGGGGCCCATCCGCGACTGCCCGCGTTGAGAAATCTCGCTGGGAGATGGTCTGGCGTAAGTTTTTCCTCGCTCGCACACGCCAACTTAATGTTGGGAAGCGAGGAAAATACTCCGGTCCAAACTCCGCTTTACATGGAGCGGGGAGTGGGAAAAACTCTACAAACTCTACGAGTGGAGCGGAATTTAACTCCGAGGCATATAAAGCAAACCTTCAAATGAATTTATCTAATTTAAAAACTCTTTCTTTTAGTTTTCAACCAAAAAAGTACCATCATTCAAGACTGCTTTTCCTACTAAACTGTCTTTATTGAATCCAGTAAATATGTACACATGTGTCTTGCTTGAGACTTACTTGCCACCTTCATATTCTGGCAAAAGATGCCAGGTGCTCAGTCCACTGTATTACAAGTGCCTTACAGTCAACAAACAACACATAACAGAGGCCAGGACTTCTGCCATGTTTTGACAGAGTACATTGTCTAAGCAACCCTATTGACCCTTAGTCTTTCTGGAAGTGCTCTTCAGGGAACTTTGCAGAGTCTGCCCTAGCATGTTTCCCCCACTTTTTAAATGCAGATGTGCTCACACTGTCTGCGTAATGAGAAGCAGGGCATCCTCAGCTCCCCCTACCCAACTTACTATTATACCTTGGATGGAGTTAGATTTAATGCAGGGAGTGTGCTAATGGTGTATGAAAGACAAGTCTTCCTAAGTACTGTGGCACAGGGCACCCACATAGAACTAGGTGGGACTCTGAGTGACACTGAGACATGAACAAGTCATCAAAGCTCAGCCTAGGTTTGTTTTCATAAGAATCCCATGTGCGTAGAGGACAGATGGTCAAGGTAGGAGTGACCCAAGATCCCTACACCCACCTCCACTCACATAAGTCATACTTATGGCTTGCTTGCTGCCTTCCATCTCTGTCAAAATGTTGACTGTAAGTTACAAGTGAATTACAATCATGCACTGCAGATGATGGAGGACAGGCAATCCACTGCGTTTTGATAGAATATTCTATGTGATAAGCCCTCTTAGTCTTTCTGGAAGTGCTCTTCTGGAAACTTAGGAATGTCTTTACCTGAATTTTTATCCCAGTTTTCAAATGTATTTATTTTCACACTGGCCGATGTATGGGTCAACAAAGACATTCTCATACACAAAGACATCCTCAGACTAAGGCCGGACTGGGAACCAAAACCGGCCCTGGAAAACTGATCGGGCAGCCCCCCATGAGGGAACAGGGTGAGTGCGGCTTAGCTGTTTTCTAGGGCCGGATTCAGCCGATTTTGTTACAGGGTCGAATATTGTCGGCTCCCTATAACAGAAAAGGCCCACCAGGGGTCCAAAACCGGTCCCCATCCTGGCGGCCCACTGGGGATATGCCCGGTGCTCGCTACGGCTAGTCCAACCCTGATCAGATACTGTCACCTTACTACCACGCAATGGGAAAAGTTAGATTTAGCCTCTAAGTGTGTAAAATGTGCATAAAAGACAAGTCTTCCTGAGCCTAAGCAGCCTGCCATGGGTTGGTGTTAGTAAAGTTGCCCCTAGTACCTGCACAGTATTAGTGATGACTTCAAATGAGACAGAGACACAAAGATCCAGTCCAAGCGTAGTCGATGCCTCTTTGCCTAGTAGGTGGACAGCAGATGACAACGTAGGTGACACACAGATGACAGCACCCACTGCTACTACTACTGGCAATATGTGTGGCTGTTTGCTGGTGGTATGTGAGGCTGTTGGCTGGAAGTATATGTAGTTATTGGCTGGCAATATTTATATAGTGGTTTGCTGGGGGTATATTTCCATTAAATTGGCCAATCACTGGGTGAGTGGTGGTGTGAATGCTGTTTCAGTTTTGTGGGCATATGGATGTGATGAATCCTTGAATTACATTTTGTCGATACACACTTCATGTTGTGTTGGGTCTGCTGCTTCGGTGAATGGCTTTGTCTGTAGTGCATGAAAGGAATGTGAATGGACAGCAAAATAGTTGGTGCCTTGATGTTGCCTCACAACTTACAAGCAAAGGGCTTTGGGGTTCAGTATTCTAATATACAAAAGGTTTCATTAACTGTAAATTTGGAGTTTTGATTCACTTGAGAATATGTTGTTAATAGCATTTGCTCTTTGAACCTTTTACCACTGCTTGTGCTAAATCCAACAGGTTTGAGTCTGTACTTGAGTAGTGGATTTGTATGCACTTGAGTATGGGGTGTTGTACAATAATTATTAGAATGGTTTCTTAGAAATGTAAGTGTCCAATAAGTCTGTTGCATTACTTCCCCTACACATGTGCATTCCAAAAGTCATACACATGAGATTTTAAAAGTAATTAACATTTTGTTTTGGAACAAGGGTGTGTGGGTTCTATCAAGCATAGGTTTTGTAACTGAGGTATACCCTTCCTGTACAAAAACTATGATTTGACATATTTTAATACTTTTCACACTTTTTCCGTGTTCTGTACAAGTATGGAGACTTTGAAAATGTGCTCCATTGTAACACCTACCTCAAGGACTCACAATTGTTCAGTGCAAATCCCTGTATACAAATGGTAGATAGGCATTTATATCAAAACACATGGACATTTGGGGGGGGGGACACCCTTGTACCAAGCATGAGATGCTTCCTTGAAATGGAAGTATCATAAAATAGCACTTAGTTTAGCACTAGTGCTACTTTGTGGTAACTTTTGCAACTTTCCAATGCAAGTCATGACTTTATGTTAGACAGTAAATCCCAACATAAGAGATTGTGCCAGGTTTGTGTGATGTTTTGGACACAAACCCAGCACAAATTATTAGTACATTTCAACCCCATTCTCTTTTAGGATAGGAAAAATCTACAGTGAGAAAGACACTTAAAGGGTTATCCTAAAGTTGGTCCCCACATTGATGCCAGCCTCACTTATGAACATTGAGCAACAGGTATTATTTCACAACTGCTGGGCTAGAAGTGACTTCAGGACAATGAAAACTCTGTAAGGTGACAACTTTATTGTAAGATTAATTAAAATCCTTTACAAAAACGGCAAATAGTGCAAGTTTAGAAAATATAATAATAAAATTAATAAAATCTAAATAAAACAACATGTTTAACATGCAAAGATACAATAAAGTAGCAGAACACAAATGACTTAGCACTAAAAAGAGAAAGGGAATAAAAAAAAAAACAAGCGTTCCATTTAGAAACAACGAATGCAGAATTTGACATGCGGAGGATGTGCAAAACTGCAGGAGGCATCCTGTTCCTATCAAAAATTAGTATAGATATGTATATTATTAAAAATGTGGTGATAAGTATTTAAAAGTGTCAAGTGACAATGAAAACTCAGCAATGGGGGTCCTCAGGTCCTCAGGAGTCAAAAGTTTGGTAACCACTGCCCTAGAATGCTTGCACATGCCCATACCAAATTGTCATCTGTGATGCCTGCAGTATTTTAGGCCTGTACCAGCTAGCTCAGAGGGAACATTAGCAACCCCTGACATTTTGTAAATCTAAACACAGAGGGAAGTCCTGGGTTGTGTGACTTGCAAGGCTCCCACCAGTGTCGCTCAGACTCTCTCGTGAGGCGGGAGATCTTATGCTCGCTGCTATTTTTAAACTGATCTTAAAAACTTGATTTTAGCTTGTATTACTGTGTTGAATTTGAACTGTGCCATTTCACTGCTCGCACCCGTTCCGCCCAGCAGATTAATTGCTGATGCGGAGAGGGTTGCCATAGCAACGCCGCCCTTCGGCTACAAGCCACGCCCCTTCACGCTGATCACGCCCACATCCAGCCCTTAAAAAGCGAAGCGCTGATCACTAGCGCTGTCGCTCAGACTCTCTCGTGAGGCGGGAGATCTTATGCTCGCTGCTATTTTTAAACTGATCTTAAAAACTTGATTTTAGCTTGTATTACTGTGTTGAATTTGAACTGTGCCATTTCACTGCTCGCACCCGTTCCGCCCAGCAGATTAATTGCTGATGCGGAGAGGGTTGCCATAGCAACGCCGCCCTTCGGCTACAAGCCACGCCCCTTCACGCTGATCACGCCCACATCCAGCCCTTAAAAAGCGAAGCGCTGATCACTAGCGCTGTCGCTCAGACTCTCTCGTGAGGCGGGAGATCTTATGCTCGCTGCTATTTTTAAACTGATCTTAAAAACTTGATTTTAGCTTGTATTACTGTGTTGAATTTGAACTGTGCCATTTCACTGCTCGCACCCGTTCCGCCCAGCAGATTAATTGCTGATGCGGAGAGGGTTGCCATAGCAACGCCGCCCTTCGGCTACAAGCCACGCCCCTTCACGCTGATCACGCCCACATCCAGCCCTTAAAAAGCGAAGCGCTGATCACTAGCGCTGTCGCTCAGACTCTCTCGTGAGGCGGGAGATCTTATGCTCGCTGCTATTTTTAAACTGATCTTAAAAACTTGATTTTAGCTTGTATTACTGTGTTGAATTTGAACTGTGCCATTTCACTGCTCGCACCCGTTCCGCCCAGCAGATTAATTGCTGATGCGGAGAGGGTTGCCATAGCAACGCCGCCCTTCGGCTACAAGCCACGCCCCTTCACGCTGATCACGCCCACAGCCACCCTTCCATTTCTATATACATGTACAGGAACCGGAAGCGCAGCGGACGAGCGCAGCGGGCGCGACGATTGCGCGCCGAAGGCGCGCATAAGGCAAGCTCGTCTGCGCTCGTCCGCGCCGAGGACGGGCCCGGGGCCACCCCCCCTGTTCTGCCTGGCCCACGACCCACCATCAATACTCCTCTGCTATGTTACTCCTCCGCAGAACTCTGGAGCTATAAACCTTATGCCGAAATAGCCCATCCCATACCCCTCTGTAATTACGACTCTTGCATTGGACCGCTTATATGTCCTACATGCATAAAGATACCGTCTACAGACATTACCACCTCCATACCCACAGTGTCTGCAGCTTTAATAAACGTTCGTTCCTTACCCAAACACAAAATGGAAATCGCCGAGTTCATTGACTCTCATGACCTCGACCTATTATTTATCACCGAAACCTGGGGAAATGAATCCTCTGGACCTGATTTCAGAGATGCCATGCCTAACAATTACTGTGTAAGCAAGCTAAACAGACCCCTAAGAAAAGGCGGAGGAATAGCAATCATACATAAAGAGCACCTAAAAGTAACAACATCAGAAACTAGCCTCCTTGAGTGTGAAGCTCTCCTCTTTGCCATACGCACCTCCAGCAAAACTACCTTTAGAGGTTTGTTAATTTACCGCCCCCCAGGATCCAGATCTAAATTTCTCTCAAATGTAGACAAAATCATTGAGATGTCTATTGGAGCCCAACACTTCACCGTATTAGGTGACTTCAATTTTCATCTCGAATCTCATGATGACCTTGATACAGGAACATTATTAGGTGACATGGAGTCAGTAGACCTCCTACAAATTGTTAAATCACCTACCCACTCAGCAGGGCATACCTTAGACGGCCTATTCACCAACGACAGAGATATTACAATCAATAATGTTCTTCCTCTAACTTGGACAGACCATTCGGCAGTTTGTTTTTCAGTCCCCATTACTCCTTGTCCACCCTCCCAGACTACTTCTGGACCAATAAAATTCAGAGACTGGAAAAACATTAATATCGACCAGCTCACTGAGATCATACGGGACAGCCCTCCGCTAAACAAGAAAGACCCTGTAGCTGCGTCAGCCACATACTTAAACATCCTGAACGCAGCCTGTAACAAACTAGCCCCCACAAAAACATCTAACAGGAACAGAAAGCATTATTCAGCCCCTTGGTTCTCGGAATCACTCAGATTGCAGCGCCAATATTGCAGGAACTTAGAAAGACAATGGCGTCGACACTATAATAACGCAGACAAGATCAGCTACAAAAACGCCCTTTCCATCTATAAAAAACTGATCACTTCCGAGAAAACCACTTACTATACCAACCAAATCAACCAGGCTAAAAATTCATCAGGAAAACTGTTCCAGGTAGTAACATACCTGTCCAATCCTCCCCCACCCCCCTCAGAGGGATCGCAGGACCTCTCAGATGCACTGGCCAAATTTTTTGAAGACAAGGTCAGAGCCATTTTTTCCACTTTTGCACCTGACCCTTCTTTATCCCCTACCGAGCACCCTACGACAAATAACTCTCCTAATTTCCCAGCCTTCGAAAACATTACGAAAGATACGGTTCAACCCCTTATCGCCAGAACCAAATCTGGATCCCCATTTGATCCATGCCCTCCTGCGGTTCTCAACCGTATCCCAGAAGCTGTTGCCCCGTCACTCACTACGATCTGCAACGCAATGTTCACATCCGGCACCTACCCTTCAGTATGGAAGGAAGCCATTATCAAGCCACTACTCAAAAAACCCAGTCTAGACCCGTCTCTTCCATCCAGCTACAGGCCTATTGCATGCCTTCCTTTTCCGGCCAAAATCTTTGAAAAGATTATGAACCAGCAACTGGCAACATACATCCACAACAACAACTTACTGGATGATACCCAGTTCGGGTTCCGTCAGGGACATGGCACAGAGACAGCTCTCCTGAAGGCAGCGGACGAGATTCGATCCACTATGGACAATGGAGGAGCTGCAATCCTCATACTCTTAGACCTGTCCGCAGCCTTCGACACGGTCGATCATGCCACTCTGATCGACCGTGTCGCGGCCATAGGAGTAAGGGACAAGGCTAAGGAGCTTCTGGCCTCATTCTTGTCAAACCGCCTACAAACGGTGAAGCTGGGACAATACACTTCCCAGACCTTCTCCCTGCCTTGCGGGGTACCACAGGGATCCTCGCTAAGCCCGACACTGTTCAATATATATGTGTCTGACTTAGCGAGGGTTATCAAGTCCCATGGTATCTCTCTCACTACATACGCAGACGACACACAGCTGGTGTTGTCCGTATTCGATGATGGCCAAACAGTAGCGTCAAACTTCCAATCTGGCATGGAAGCAATAAGCTCCTGGATGTCATCAAACTGCCTCAAACTAAATTCTGATAAAACAGAAGTGATGACATTCGGGAGACTACAACCAACCTGGTCTCCTCAATGGTGGCCCCAACAACTGGGACAACCTCCAGTACCAGTGATCAAGGTACGAAACTTGGGGGTCATCTTCGACAACAAACTGTCCTTCCAGCAGCACGCAAACTCAGTGGTCTCATCTGCCTTCCACACCTTAAAAAAAATCAAAAAACTCATTCCGTACCTACCATCTTCCGCAGGCAAAACTTTAGTCAGCACGCTAGTCTTCTCCAAGACTGACTATTGTAATGCCTTACTCCTAAATGCACAACAAAAGGTCCTTAATAAATTACAGACTGTACAGAATGCAGCAGCTAGGACCCTGCTACGCATTCCTAAATTTGCATCTGTCTCCCCCTACATCCAACAGCTGCATTGGTTGCCGGTAAGGAGCCGCATCAAATTTAAAGCCTTGTGCATAGCGTACAAAGCCATTCATAACCAGGGCCCCCTATTTCTAAAACAAGCCTTTCGTCCACCTGAACAGCAAAGAACATTGCGTTCATCTTCTGCCCATCTACTAACAGTCCCCCGCACAAGAAGGGCTAACTGGGGAGACAAACGTTTCACCGTTGCCACAGCTAGACTGTGGAATACTCTCCCTCTCCACCTTAAGTGTGCACCTACCCTGCTTAAGTTCAGAAAAATTCTGAAAACATGGCTATTCCATGCCTAGTTTCCTTTCCTACGGAGAGTTCTGTTGACACAGCGCCGAGACACCCTCGGGTATTTGCGCGCTCTAAAAATTGCCCCAAATAAATAAATAAATAAATAACACAAAGTTGTGCTCCGAAACCAGGGCTGGCACCATGGAAGGTGGGGGGTGAATACCAATGCTGCACAATCTTGATTCCACCTCTTGCCTATTTCATCCAACACCAGACACTCTCTACCCTTTGATTATGCTCTTCCGGGTTCTTTTTCATTCCTGCTTTCTTTCCTTATCTCTGTTTCTTTGTCTCTCTCTTCCTCCTTATTTCCCTAATATGTGTGTTTCTGTCTTTTGCTCTTGGTCAAAGTCTGATGAGGAAAAATAAGAGCTGGTCCCACCTGCAACCAATAGCTCAAATGAAGCACTGCCCCATTGCATTTTCTAACCCAGAATACTCTGCAAACATCAAACCTTGGCAAAAATCAAGAAATGTTCCTTTCATTTCTGTCTCAAAAGTTGTGGGAATCCACACAACTCCTAACATCCAACTTCTCCACATTGCTCCAGATAAAAATGGTGCTCCAGTTGTGTGGTTAGGCCAATTGCCTATGACGGGAACGGAAGAAAACAATGGCCATATGAAGTCAATGTACCATCAATGTGGTCTTCACATGGTCACTGACTTGGTTTGTTCTTGTCTCAGGTAAAAGACCCAGCCACACAAGGGGGACATTTTTTATTGTGAGAAGTGTGGGAATGCTGGGTGGTAGGAACTTTGAGGATCCCCCGAGATTCTTGAACTTTTCCTGAGCAAAATGTGTGATTTTAGCCAAATATGGATATTAGCAATACATTAAAAAAAAGAGAGTCAGATCAATGACAAATGAAATCACCCTCGACCCCACATGGTGTCCAGTTTTCATAAATGTCTCGGTTTGGTAGGTTTCTCCTGGTGATCACCAGAATATGGTAATTTTAACTCTGTAGATCTTCTGTTGTTGCTATTTTTAGAAAAAAACACGACTTATATATTCTTGCACACCACTTTTCCCCAGAAAAAAAAATGCTACATTTTGGTTATTTTCTCTATTTCCTCCAGGGAAATCCATAAATCCTGGCTATCCTTAGAATGCCCAAGGTATGGTAAAAAAGGGCACACTTTTGACATGGATACCTCATGTGAAAAAAAGATACGAAGGCTTTAGACTGAATTGCCTCAAACATCAGAAATACATATCTCAACAGTTGTGGGAAAGGGGAGTGGGGCGAGTAATCACAGCAGCTAAGCGGATGACTTTCAAACAGGAAGTGTTATGTAAACAAGAGTGAATTAAATTTTCAAAGCAGATATACTCTTCAGCACTACCAGTCAAGGCCACGAGAGGGCACAAGGCTGCAAAACATATTCCGAAAACTACCTTGATACTGGGAGAGGTGTATACATGGCAAACTAATTTTACCTGTAGATTTTAAAATCCTTCCCCCAGAGGGGACCTGACGGCGTACCAGACTTGACTGTCACTTTTTCATATTTCATGTTCTCCCCCTTAAAATCTCTGCATATTCAAAGAGCACGAATCCTGAAGATGCTACTTGTTGACCGGGCTAGAAACTGCTATGTCAGCCTCCATTGCAGTTAGCCTCAATTGTAACTAAGGCTCCCTTGTTTCCATTTTTACTGATTTTTACAGGTAAATATAGACAGAAAACAATGTGTTTTTTCTGTATTTATTTTAAAAGCAGAAAATACAAAAAATTGTGCTTTTTTGTGAGTGATTTTTGACATTGCCTTTTATTAATTCCAAACCAACATCTGAACAGAGCCACAGCATGGGGAGTTAAAAAACATGATGGGGTTTCCTTAAATGTAGGCATATGTTGACATATATTTGTAAAAATTGCTAATATTTACATGTGGGTGTTGTGTTCTGCTATATTGGCTGCTTAATTTGCTAAAACGTACCAGGCATTAAAGTATGAGTGCATTTTTATCAGTTAAATAAATGTAGAAATGCACCATATTATGACTCCATTTATTTTTAAAACACAAAAAATGGATAAATACCAATAAGATGACTAAAAAATAAATATGGATAAATACAGATGGAAATGTTGAAAATATAAATCCAATATAAAACCGGGAGCCCTAATTGTAACCGATTGAAAAGAACAAATAACAGACTCCTTTCTGTTTTATTGTAAGATCTTTATTGTAGTAAAAGTGTACAAAAACACAAACATGAGAATTCTATGTACAAATAGAGAAGATATGACATCAGGCAGTGCAACTCTTCCATAAGTTACTGGCAGAAAGTGGGTTTCAAGGACATGCTGTACCTGATATATTCTTATATACATATTTAACAATTTATACAACCTGAATAATTTACAATACAATCAATTTTCAGAAAATCAGACGCCTTAACTCATGGATGTTGTCAGTTAAGGTTAATCGATATGGAAGGTTCTGTGCTCCTAATCCTTTTTTTCACAGCGCTCATTGTTCACAGAACCGCGTCTAGGCACTTGAGGGAACTTTATGGTGTGATTTTAGTGCTCATCAAAGGATAAGTCAATGCAGCTTGATGCCATCCTGCATTAAGGAAGCAGTATAGGCCAAGAGGTAGGTACATCCTGCACATTCGGTTCTTGGCCTCTCGGCTGAGAATGTGTCCATCAAGGTCACCTAGCACCAGTGTGTTTTTAGTCCTGTGGACACCGATCAACATGGCATTGGTCTGAGACCGCAGACTCACTATTACATGGGCAACAGAAAAAGTCTGAAGGAATGAATTTTAATTTCTATGGCATTAGTCAAATTCTACACAGAAAGTAAGACAAACCAATTTAATATGGCAGTACAACATTGACGTCACTTATCAACACCATAGACAGGTCTCAGGGATGCTGTGTAAACAGGGCGGAGAAAAGGATGAGACGCCCCGCCCAGGTGATGCGTCACCTGCCACGTAATGGACTTTCACCCATTGTGGAGAAGTGCAGGTTTCTGGCTGGGGCTCTGCCCACGGACAGCTACAGTCGGGCATCGCTGGCCAGCGCAGAATGTGGATCAGGGGTTACCAAACTGGGGTGCCCTCACCCCCAGGGGGTACGCGGTGGCATTTCAGGGGCTGCGTCAAAGAGATAAGGTACATGACATCGTTTATATTTGCATTTTACTAACTTTTTTAGGGGGTGTGAACATTAATCAAACATTTCCTAAGGGCGCGAGGTATAGAAAAGGAAGGAAACCCCTGATATAGATTCAGCGGTGGCCGGCACAGGTAAATGTGGTGAGGCGAGGGCTAGCAGGGGGCGGCAGGGAATGTAGCCCACAGGTGACAGAATAGGTGTTATTTATTTATTTAATTATACCTATTCCGTCGTCCGTCGACTTCCCCACGCTCCCACCCGCCCCACCGCGTTTACATGTGCCAGCCGCTGCTGAGTAGATTCAAGTAGTGGGCGGCTCCTCAGGGGAGCACCCGTTTCGTCTGTTCACCAAACACATCCATCTCATGTCATCCACCAAATGTCCGCTCGTGCAGTGGGATGAGTAGATGAACGAGGGAAGGATGCATCATTACACAGGCCTATGAGGAAAGAGTTAATGATGAGATATCTAAAGACAGCACATAAAGCAACCCTCGCTCCAAAGGCTGCAGGCCTTGTTTTTTAGACCACATAGACATATAGTTACTCATGCCGGTGACCGGTGGACCTGCAGACTCCGCCTTTTTCTCAGGGGTTGACACTACACCCTTTGCTGTTGCTCAGTCGTGGTGCCTGCAGTATCCAGGGCATACAGGTAACCAATGGCTAGGACTGCCATTGCTTAGGCCAACAAAAGACGTGGGGCCAGCCTACTTTCCATTAGTTGAACAAGTGGAGCGATCCTGCACAAACGTCAACTTTCATTGGTGGCCTTCTGTAAGCATTTGAAATCTATGGCATCCATTGGTTCTTGCTGAAGAAGCATCATATGAGGAGCCTATCACCAACAGCTTGAGACGCTCTACTCTAAGACCTTCTAGAGATTGGGTGGGTAAGATACTCCGATATAATGTTATAAGAATCCCTTTCAGATAAGCCCACATTAACTGAGAACATCATATGAATATTCTACGCTTCATCCCGCCTGCAATGTTGTGGAGAGTCATCGTAAAGACAATCCTGGTGGAAACCAGAAAATGTGGCGCATCACCATGCAGCTGCGTAGGTCTTGTTGCGTACGGTCATGAAGATCGTCTTGCACGCTGAGGTTTGGAGTCAAGGCAACGGGACCATGTGATGAATGCTCCTCAATGTGTCAAGTCCATTGCATTCCTGGTCTCCTGGCAATTGACCGCCTGTTTCTTGAATGTTCTAAAAAATTGCCCTCAAGGGCTTCTAGAACCTGAGCTGAGTCTCCTTGGGAGTGTGAGGCCTCAGGTGAGCGTGGGGCTGTACGCCTTCCTTTAACTGACTCCACAGCGTACAGGATTCCATGAAGAGCGAACTTGGTCAGGCCAATGATCAATGAAAACATCAGAAAAGTAGCATTGCCATCAGTCTTGAATCCTGTCCTATTAGGCAATTGAACATCGAAGGTGGTTTGAATCATCACTTCCACGACAGCCTTCATCTTCTTCCAGACCTCTTCCGGTCCCTGGTTTCTGTTCAAGTGATGAGGATAAGCATGGCAACCTCCATAGACTCTCTTTGCATCAGCCTTGGCCAGCTCAGGCATCATCGGACTTTACGTCGACTGTCGATTCCTTGGTGTGTCATGGAAGCAGCGCTCCAATAGACTATCAAAGGCCAGGAACATGGATGGCTTTCGCCTTTCTTTGGTTTTCTTTGGTGCCTGAAGCATTGATCTTGGATCTGATCCAGACTACGGCTTCTTCTCTTCCCAGCAGATGTGGCCGCTTAGGTCTTGAACGCATCGAGGGCTGCGGCAATGACTGCCGGCACACTGCGATCCAACGAGTCCTTCTCCAGGCCCACCAGGCTGTTGAAGGTGATAGCTTTACCAGCCACTTTTGCTTGGACTCGGGCCCGGAACAGCCCTTTGCCGTTCTTTGAGCCAAGGTCTACCAGGATCTGGAAGAGAGAGAGGAGTCAATGAGTCAGCGGTGCTGACGCGAGCGAGGAGGAAAGCAAGAGACGAATGATGGACATCCAGAAACAGCAAGATTGAGGAGATAGAACATGATAAACATCAAGCCTCGACAAGGGACATGTGAGAGCGCTTTGAGAGAGAATAAAGAAGGTGCACGTAGGTGGAGAGAAGTGGGGAGTATGAGCAAGATATGAAATAAAAAAGAGAGAAAGGTATGGGGAGCTGAACAAAAATTGGGAATGAGTGATTGAACAATGTTACGAGTGATGACTGATATGAAAACAACTTACAGTGAGTAAGAGAGAGAAGAACAGAAGAAGACACTGGGGTTTGTGAACTGACAGAGTAAGAAAGAAAATGTGAAGGCAAGTGATAGAAAAGTGAGGAAGGGCATGTAAAAGTAAGATAGGGAATAAGTGGCATTGAAACAGAGAAAGACAAAGGTGGAAGCAAAGAGAAGACCCTTGGTCCAAGATGAAGCAAGAAACCTTCATGTAGGACCAAGAAATTGTGAGACAGCAAGAGTTTGTGAGGATGTGTGGATAGGGTGCGAGAGCAACTGAGGAGGTGGAAGAGATGAGAAAGAAGTCAACACTAATGTAGCAAATAAAACAGCCTTTGTTGAGTAGGCGGCAAAGATCCTGAGAAAAGAAGGAAAGAGATCTCGGCCAGGTCCATTATAGAAGCACAAAAAGAGGCACTGGGGGCACACTGGCCATCTATAGACACCCAAGCCGCTTGGCAAACAAGAGAACTGATCTCATTTATAGTATTCATGGAATCTCCATAGGTTGTTACCCTATGATGAAATATAGTTCTTTAAAAAACAGGAAAAATACAAGAAGTAGCTAAAAAAAATTAGCCTTTCCAGTGGAAGAACAAACTTCCTCAGTAATTTGCACCAGTCCATGCAGGTTTTATGATAGAGAAAAGGCTGGGTGTTTTTTTTTAATTTCTAGTTTTCAGGTTATGCGTATTTTTTATAGTTTATATTTTTCCACCACCTATTTTGTCTATTTAATTTTCACTCACATGAGGCTTGTTCAAGCAGAAAATGTCTAGTGAGCAGAAAATGCCTCAGCTGCATGGACTGCCATAGCAACATTCACTGTGTGACTTTAGAAGCTGGATGGACAATATAAAAAGAGAGTATCTTGGGTGAATTTTGTGCATAAGGACCAGGCACAATTCACGTAGTGTGAGTAATATAATGAAAATCACAACTATTACTCGTGCAAAAGTTGCACGATTTTACCAACTTCTACTAAAGGGTTGTGTAGATGTTGACTCTCAAGAACACCATTTGGTTGGGTTCCTCGGTGGCAACATCTTGCATGGTAGAGGGTCATAGCTTGATTAAGTGCATTTCACTATCCCGGCTAGTGGAAAGTGCTTCTTTCCAAAGTCTCCCAGTGATAAGTGTGCAAAAAGTGAGGCAGGAGTGAAATCACGATGATCCTATGTGCACCTTCGCCAAAGGCAGGGCCATCACAAAGGACTCAGGGGCTTATTTACAAACCCCTTGCGTCACCGGTGCGTCACTATTTATATGGGAAAAAGAGACGCACTGGAGGCGCAAGCGGATTGTAAATAAGCCCCTCAGCGTGCACTGTGGGTTGCCAGGGAGATGGAGCAGAGTTGAAGCACTGCGATCTCAGCCGGCTGGAGGGTGAGATAGCTGTGACTCTTCCAACAGGTGTATACCCTGATCATTGGGTTTTATTGACATGGACAACCATCATATAGAGCCTGATTTATGAAGAATTGATTCTGGATTAAGACAGGATTACAACCTAATGGTATTCAGCCTTTCCTGGCTGTAAATTTGCATTTCCTGGTTTAAAATTCCGAATGGTCACCTTGAATTTTCAGGATATTTGATAGTGCTGGAAGAAGAGTGAATTTATAGAGTAACAATTTCAAATCTTTAGGCACCATTTCTGGGGATATTTCTCTGTGTATTTAAGTTCTCTGGGAATCCGGTGATGGGTGAAATGGGTATATGACCCTGCTCAGCGCAGTTACCCACCTCCTGGAAGACCATGGACAGCTCGGGCTCAGGAACCTGCAGAATCCACCGGTACCGCTGCTTGAGGGCAGCGACGTGCGCCTCAGACTCGTTCAAAGCCTGGCAGGCTGGACAGAAAAGGGACATGTTGGATTCAGTAAGAGAATGTCATTGAAGTCAATTAACATCTGTTAATGCACTCAGCTTTGTCCTGATTTTCAGGAGATCCACCAGAAAATTAGACAGGAAGTTATTCTAAAGGAAATGTATTTACCATAAAGGTTATCCTGATCATGTGGCAGGGAAGGGGTGTGCCCATCACTTGTGTACTTTGTATTAATGTAAGCATCTCTCACTGTACCTGTAAAGTCCTTCCTTCTGTCCACAAGGGCCCCAGCTGCTTCTCTCTTTTGTCTCCGAGAAGGTCTTCCAAGGTGCTTGGATTCTGTTGAGAGTCACACATACAAAAACAATGTCATGAGAGTTCTTCAGTGTTAATGTCCTTTCTTTAACAAATCACTTCCTGTCATCCATAGCCCACTCCCTATCACTCACAGCTCACTTCCTGTTCAATGCCATCTAAAGCATTCATCTGTGCCGTCTCTTTGCATCTCACCTCACACTGTCCAGCACATCTCAGCGCGTCTAATACAAGTATTTTGGAAACAAATTGAGTCTAGAAAAAATCTACTAAGGCCCACTAGATACATGAGCCAGGAAGTAAAAAATGTCTTGGCTTTGTGTTTAAATTATGACTTCCAGATTGAGAGCCTCAGCAGTATCTCTAAACAGGAAGATACCCAGGTTAAATCTTTTTGTCATCTTATTACATCTCCTCACCCTCGCTCTGTGCTTGGCAAGGGCATTCTTACAAATCCCATTTTATTTATAAAGTTTTGGCTATTCTGCTTTCTGCTTTTTTTCTGAGGATTGAAAATCATAAATCAGAAGTGTAGTGGCACCCGTGTGGTAATACGGCGCTACAACTCACCATCCCTGCTCGGCAAGATTGATTGGTAATCAGACTCGTGGACACAGCGAACGAATCACTGATGGTCCGCCTAGGGAGCTGGTGCTGTTTCCCCACCTTGTCGTAGTTGGTGTAGAGAGCAGTTTCTCTATATAGTACCTGCTAATGTCCAAGGGCACCTCTCAGATACTGAGCAAATAGAGGTGGAGTGATGCTTCTTTCTCCGCCTTCACCAGTTGGTAGATCCACAAACCTGGCTCACTAGGCTGTGACATCGAATACTTCCCAGACCCATGTTGAGTATCTAAAATATTACTCTTAATTAGAAGAATCCAGAGGGGCTTTGGTGAATGCGTGGCATGCCATTTTCACCTGGCACCCACATCCTATGGGTCACTTGCTTTAGTCCTTCTTTGCTGTTCATGCGCTGGACATGGCTCAAGCTCCAGAACTTCCACCAGGTCAAGGGCTTCGGATAGCGAAGCTAGGCTGAGACTCCATGAGCAGACACATGTTCCTTCTCCAATCTCTAAGCGGGGCAGGAGAAGTACTGCCAATTTATGTCACCCCCCACTGCACCAAATATTAAATGACCCCTTAAGTCCCTTGACCCTGATATCCTGCCCCAATCCCTGAAGTCATGTCCAGTAAGGAAACAAGCATTTCACAGGTTCAATGTTTTTTTATTTTGCAGTTGAATCCCACCCTACTGCCGCCGCAGGACTAGGACTGCCAGAGACAGAATGCTCTGTACAGTGCGTCTGAGAGACTGAGGAAACATTTCATGCAATGCCAGATTGATTAGATCTGGATTCTGCCACTGGTATGCAGTGTGTTGCTACCTCCTGTTAAATCTGTCACAGAACTAACCTTACCGTTGAGTACGGGGACGTCCAACTGTTCTGCAACTGGCATTTCAAGATGGCCGACATCTTCCGCGAGTCCTTCTGTCGTCAGTTCCTGCCTCAATCTATGGATGCTCAGCCATCCCTGTCCTTTTAGCTCTTCCAGTGACGTATCATCCATCTATGAGGCAAGAAGCATTTTTATCTTTGATTCCCCTTGTTTCATATCATCCATACTCTTACATAATGTATTTTGTAATCAAAAGCACTTCCCCTTGCCAGGAGCTTCTAGTATTATTCTAAACATACCCAAAATCTATATCTATAGAACTTTGTTAGCATTTAGAGGCATTATCCAGTATTCTGTTGTGTTCTCTATTAAATCACTTATGCTTCACAAGTTCACATCTGTATGGAATACAGCATGCTGCTGTGATATGTTTAATCAAAACATTGAGCTTACACTGGTAAATTGACTACAGAAAACAAAACTGAACGAAAGTAGCATTTTTTTGGCATATATAATTTTGGTGCAGTAGGCGCACACACACCCATTTCACTATGCTGTAAATTTATACTACAAAAATAAGTTTGACAACTGTTTCCTATCGCCTCTGTGCCATGCTCAATTTGAGCCGGTGGTTTCCGGTGCTCAGTACTGGCACTTAATTGTCAACACCGGCACTATAAAAGTCTGCCACATGGTGGCACTGTTTGTCTAATTTGGAGATCAGTACAACAGCAGTTGTTTATTAACTAAGGATACATTATACATGACTAATATCTGTTGCCTAATATATTCCTATAGAATTCTGATAGTATTTGGGGACTGGAATAATCTGATTTGTCATACCTGTTGGAGTGTGATGGTTAGTAGTTGTGTTGGTACTGTAATTTGTGACATTAGTAGGGGCAATGAGTAACAGCAATAATAAATATAGAGCAGCTATGGGCTGCAATTCTACTCGAGTTTACGTGGCTTCACTTTCAATCTATACGCATTGAGGACAATAATTGTTCATGGATTACCAATAGCAAATGCTGCATTTTATCCACAAACCAGTGTTGGGGTCCCACAGGTAAATCCCTGAGAGGATGAAGTGTTCACACCCAGGGCTTTAAGTGAATTGAAAGCAGTGGAGAGGTCTCTAAAAGGGGCGTGGTCTGTGTAATTAAGGGATTGGCATAAACATGTAAACTAAATGTAAAGTGTAATGTGCCATCAACTGGTATTTTGGTGCCTGTATGAGTTTTCTGTTATTGCATTCTGATATAAAACACAGCAACTGACATGCACCTAAAACCAGACAGGGCTATTGGCTTTGTCAATGATCCTTGACTGCTTTAGATAAAGCACTTTGCAAGAGTAATATGCTACACAGAAAAATATAAACTAATAAGACTTTGGAAATAGCTAAAACTCTTAGGGAAAGCAAGATTAAGTATACCATGCAAAATATATACAGGAACTAAATCCCTGCCACTGATTACTTTATCATCAAAAATTGATAATTGTTTTTATGTGTAAGCTTAAGGACAATGATACAGGGCCAGTGAGGGACCCTTTTCAATGTCTGTCTTTAATTACTACCAGGTGTGAGACCTGGATGGCCCGGCACACTTAAAACCCAGACCAGAGACAGGTGGTTAATTTGTAGTGCATTATTTGCAGCATGCGACAACAGTGGGTAGCAACCTTACTCCTCATAGTCATTCCTCTCAAACGTCCAATTCCTTGGTCAGTCTTGGTTACTCCTTGACCCGGCTCGTAGGAGGTAGTGACCACTCCAGAAGGGTTATTCTGACTTCCTCTGGGTCCAATGGGTTCTGGTTGCCCAGAGATGGCCTCTTGAAAACTTACATCTTAAACTTGTTCTATGAGTCGCACTGGCCTCTTCCTGGATGGGCTGGTTCTCCAATCTCACTATGCTTAAGGGTTCTTTGGAAATTGCAGCTGGGAAAATCACATGAGGCTTTGGCTGCAACGCATCGTCACTTCATACTTGGGAAACTTTTATTTCTTTGGTAGGGGGGCAATGATCATTACCACTAAAACTATTCTCAGCCCCGCCCCCCAAAAGCTCCCTACCCAACCACACCTGCAAGGAAGCAAATGCTTCCAGTTACCGCCTGGTATATGGGAGCATTAAACCCTTCAGAATAGGAAATACTGTGTTGAATTCTATGGGAAACAGCCTTTACAAAGAGATTTTTAGCACGTTGTGCCTTTACCACACATTTTGTACGATGCATGTTTTTACCACGTAAATGCATTTACAACATATGCCTTTACCACGCATTTAAGGTAAATTGGGAGGGGCATGGGTGGGTCTCCCCCCCATAAATACATTGTTTATATAAAAATACAATGCATGGTAATGAGAATTCCGGTCACTGACAATCTCTGCGTGGAACTCCACCGAACTCATAATCAGGGCCTTAGTAGGGTTGTCTATAGGATATCTTTAAGAGATCCCTTTCAAACAACGTCTTGCCATGCTGGTTTCCTGGATTAAGAAAGGAAGCAATGCTGTCTTCACCACTACATTGTTTGCCCTTTATTAAAATATTTGTTTCTTCTCTGTAAGAAATGTCATTCCCTCTCATAAATGAAAATGGAAAAGGTCTGGTAGATTATTTATGGAAGGTAACAACACACCTACTCACTTACAAATACACAGCAAGAGTTTGGAATCTACAATAACGTTTTGGACTTGCATTTCTTTCCTTGCTGTACTATGTTTCATACTAAAGTATTATTGAAAGACTTGAACAGTCAAGTAAAACATATATAAGGCCAGATATGATAGGTCATGTGTATAAGTTGAGTTGAGGAAGTCTAATAATTTTAAAAATTATTTTTCTTGATATCCTCTATTATCTGATCATCTAGATGTCCATGGGTTTTCATAGGTTTCTCTGTCCCTCTCTAAGTTTATACTTTCAGGGAAGTGTAATCTTCTGCTTACCTGGAATAGTTGCTTCTCCATGGTCAGACCATCTGTGTCCACAGCTGGGGGCATTTCATTGGCCTCTGATTCTTCAGTGTTGAGTCCTCTCAGGTGGCTCACCCAGTCCTCTAGACTGGGGCCAACACCTTGGAATAAGGACTCGAAGGAGAGGGAGCGAGCCTTGAAAGGCCTGTAAGGAGGTGAGAGTTGAGCACACTGGTAAGAAACTGGTGCATGGAAAGAAGAGTGCACAGTGTCACCTAGAAGCATGTACTAGAAGCAACGTTTGTGAATAACTTTATCAGAAACGTTTGACCCAGAATATCCACAACCAAGACACAGGCTCATCTCAGCTCTAACCAAAAGCCCTGGATTTTTAGGGGGAAGGTGGGTAAAAGGCACAGACCTGGATGCCCTGATGTGGCTTCTGTGTGTGTGTGTATGAGGGTGTGTGGTGTAAGTATGTGTGTGTGAAAGAGAGAGATGGCACAGGTGCATACAGTTGTCTGGCGTTACACAAGATACTCTACCTGTAAATATATAATACAAGATTCTATTAGATTCTTTAAGACATGGGAAAGCTCCTGAACAGTTACAGTTATTTTCTATTACTTATATATTTACAAAATGGGTAAAGAGTGGACCTAGTGACAGAGAGACCTGATCAATTCCTCAAATAAAAAATAAAGAGAACATCTAGAATAGGGCCAGGAAAGAGACAAGAAGGATAGGCATTAAGGTATATTTTAAATAGATCCATTAGAACCTTTTTCAGAAAGATAGGAAGTTAAGGTTGAGTTTTAGATCAGTAACTATGCACAAAACAGTGAGCGTCTGCTGATTCACCAACACTACACTGAGGTGGGTGGACTACAAATGCTCAAAGATGGCATCCTTCATAAGATGCACTGACTCTCACCCACCGATGTGGCATGCTTCCTCATCGGGTATCGCTTCTCACAAGGTGGGCACTGCAGTACCCACTGGGCCCTCTTGGGGGCCCTTTGCTGGAGATCTTATAAGCGCAGGGGTGCATTTACTATCATTTTACACACCACAGTGCAGCAAGGGACCTTACTGTGCCACACTGCATGAAAGGGGGAGAGCAGAAATGCTCCATGTTTACAAATATGTGGAGTATTTCTTCTCTCTCCTTGCACTGGCGCACAGTGTGCGACCTAACGCCAATGCAATTACCCTGGCACCATAGTGCAAGGGTGTCTGTATTAAGGGCAGGGATATTTTTGTGCAGAAAGGAATACCTTCTTGCAAAAACACAATCTTTAGAGGCATATTCCTCTTTCTATGTGGGATGTATGACGTTACAACGCATACTTTTACATCGCATGCCTTTACAACGCGGTTTTTACATCGCATACCATTACAACGCATAGCGCTTTTGGGTGTTGGATAGTGAATAGTTTAATTTACTATTCCAACTCCTTCTATGTGTGCTGCAGAATGCAACACACATGGAAAAAGAAACTAACAAGGGGAAATAAAGATGCTTCTCCTTGTTATGCCTCTGTCATTTAGGGGCACCATTTTGGTGCAAACCCAGGTCTGCAAGTCTTTGTAACTCTGGGTTTGTGTCTAAGTACATGGGTGGATGCATGGAAACGTCCGTGCTCCACTTAAGTAATGCCTACCCGGCAGCGAGTAAGACAAGGCAGGGCTATGCTCTGCGTTTCTTTGTATTTACTAAACCACGCAAAGTGGCTTTGTGTGGCTTAGTAAATGCCAAAAATGATTTTTTGTCAGGGCTGCACCACAAAAGTGATGCAACACTGATACAAAATCACAGTAAATCTGGATCTCAATGTCCGGTGTTAGCCAGACAATGGCATGATGCCCTTCTCTTAACCTGTTTACCTTGGCGGAATGTTACCGCGGCGGACATTCCGCCTCGGTGCGGACGTTCGACGCTGTGGGCGGGGGCGCGCCGGCCATTGGTCGTGCGCACCACCCGGGAGGTAGTGCGAGCACGCAACGGGTTAACTATGGAAGTGATGTGGTAGATTAGAGCTGTGCTTGGAGCTAAAATTGCCTACTGGTTGTCCGATGCTGAATGTATTAACCTCTTCCATGCTCATGACGAGCTCAGCTCGTCATGAGCCACGGCGCTCCGGTGCTCATGACGAGCTCAGCTCGTCATGAGCCGTGGAACGCTCACACGCGGGGATAATTCCCCTGCTGTGCTGAGCGTTCCACGGCAGGTAATGCACCTGTGACGAGCTGAGCTCGTCATGAGCACAGGAGCGCCGTGCCTCATGACGAGCTCAGCTCGTCATGAGCATGCGGGCGCCGTGCGCGCCCCCCCAGCCCCCCAGCACAGCGGGAAATTAACACCCGCAGCGAAGGGGTTAACAAGAGTTGCCCATGCCAAGATTAAAATACCAAGTGAACCAACAGGGGGAATCTTGCCACTATTTCTACTTAAAACTAGGCCTGGGTGGAATTTCATTATGCCGGAGTAATTTGAGTAGTTGCTGTAATTCTGCATTACATTGATGCAGAATTACCTATAATTATGAGATTACAACTCCTTGCATAATTAAGAGTAATTTGTGGGTCAAAATCCTAGTGCAAGAGCACATTGAGCAAGTACAGGTGGCTGTTCACGCTCGCTATTTATGTTCTGCTGCACTGTGGGTTGTTTCTTTCAGTAAAATGCATCCTTGCTTCTATTTTGGATGTGAGGGTGCATTTTGCGCTAAGAAAATACCGCTAAATGTCATAGTAAATGTCACAGTAAAAATCCTACCCTAAGAGCACATTTAAAGAGCACGAGTAGCCGTTCATGCTCAGTATTCGTGTTATGTTGCATTTAGCGCTGTTTCTTACCACAAAATGCATCCTCGTGTCTCTTTTGGACGCGAGGGGGCATTTTTGCATTAAGAAATATCATTAAATGCAGAATTGCTCTACTTGTGCAATTCAAGTATGATCTTGCAGAATTTTTAGGTAATTCAGTGTGAATATGTTACACTGATTTACAGGAGTTACACCCATCCCTACTTAAAACTTTAAAAAGTCATATCTGCGGTTCCCAGCATTCGATTTGTCTCATGTTGGTGTCATTTTGTTTTTTAATTTGCAGTCTATTTCTCTTTTTGGGATTTTTATTCTTTTGCATTTCCACTTTATTACTGTTTTGGTACTGCATACATATTTTACATATTACCTCTAAGAGAAGCCTTTCTGCTCTGGGTTCTACCTACCAGAGGGTTGAACTCAGGTTAATTCAGTGACTTTGAGGGTTCACCCTGACAAGTGCTGTAATTATTCCTTGTGGTGGGGAAGTCACCAATCCAAACAATAATCCAATTTTTTCCAACTTCCTTTTTGGGAAAAACACTTAGGGCTTTATTTAGAATGTGGTGGATGCAGGATGTCTCATCTGCTAAAAGCAATATTTTCACCCAATGTGGTGGGGAGATACTCCACTCGGGTACCAATGGGTAACAGGTTAGAGATGGCAGAGGGATGGATGTGTGCATTTTACAGTGCTTATGTGTGCTACCCAGTGGTACAAGCAGTGAATGGCTGCTGGGACCCCAGCATGCAAGAGCCATGTCAGTTGTGTAGAAGCCCAACATATACGCCTCAACGTCGAAGGCGGAGTCGCGGAGTAGAACTAGTTTCAGCTGGTGTAACAGTAGAACGAAAAATGACAGTGAGGACTTCAGCCTAGGGCTATGACCTTTGCTTCAAAGAAAAGCTGGACTTGCCCATGAGGAAGTGACACCCTAGAGGAATAAAAAACAGACTTTTGCACAAGATTCGACCTGTGAGTTTTATGTTGCTCATGGTCAGAACATTATCTCACTGAGCTAGCTCATTAGAAACATCTGAAGTGTATCTGCTGGTTTAAAATGCTCCTATGAATGACCCACCTGCTGCAGGGATCTATTTGTGAACGACTATAGTTTATTACTCACAAGAGTAATGCATGAGCTGCAGAGATCTGTAATCACCTATGCATAGCTTTCAATAATCAATAATCAATAATCACAGGCTTAATGTAGACTCTGAAGAGAACTACATCTAACCAGCCACTGCACTGCTTTGAATCCCAGTAAGAAAGCTCAGTGGGTTTATGTGTTTACTGATGAGATCCTGTACAACAATAAGGGTTACTCTGACTTCCTGTAGTGCTAACAATGTCTCCTTCTTTTATGGTCAATAAAATGAATACCGTTGAGATGGCTATTATTTAAAACCTACTATGAAGTATCCAAACAATGCTATCTGTAGCTTTCTTATTGCTGACAGCAATGGGTGGTTCTTTGGTCACATATATTGATTGTTGCAGCATTAAAAATGTTTGATCTCGGGCTGCGCGTTGAATGCATTGGAGTCAGACAAGCCCTATGCTAATATGCATTGATGATGCCAGTGTAGTGAGATTGTATTGTACTTGTTAGATCTGTCAGCCTAAGGGTGGTCTTTCCCAAACATTTTGCCTACTTACCTCCATTTTGTTGCTGAAATGTGTTTTTCTTGGCCGTAGAACTCTGTCAACTTTACCACTGCTAACCAGTGCTAAAGTGCTTGTGCTCACAACCCTAAACATGGTTTAATTGGCTTACACCGGATTGGCACATACAATTAACGTATGAGTCCACTGCAGTGTGGTATACTGTAACCCAGGGCCTGTAAATTAAATGTTATTAGTGGGATGCAGCACTGATTGTGCCACCCACTTAAGTGAAACTCACAAAAACGACATCTCTTGTGAACCAGAGGTTGTGTATTGAGAGAAAAAGGAAAGCAGAAAGTGATCCTTTATAAGGATGAGAACCGTCACTCACCCGAGGGTGACATGCTCCATCATTGGGTTTCCTCCTCACATCGGGAGTAACACCTTAATACATGTTCCTGGCCGGCCATTGCAGCCTGAATGCAGTTTTAAACTTCAACTTCGACTTGCCAATGTGACCCCCTAGCCTTAAACTTCACTTTTATTGCATATGAAATACCTCTAAGGTAGTCCCTAAGTAGCCCTGGTGGCAGGGTGCATTGTAATTAAACGGTTGGGCACATACCTTTACATTTTACATGCAGTGGTAGTGAAAACCTCCAAAATTTGTTTTTCACTACTGTGCGCCCTATCTGTCCCATAGGATAACATTGGGTTGCCTTAGTACATTTAATAAGTGCTAACTTTCAATTGGGACCAGGTAGCCAGTTCATGTTTCATTTCTATGAAATTGCAATAAAAAACCTTCTTTAATTGTAAAGTCGGATATTTAATTACAAATGTGAAAATACCACTTTTAGAAAGTTGGCATTCCATTTTCCTGCCTTAGCCCTTTTATACCTGCAGCATATCTTTGGTCACATGACTGGGTGTAACTGGCAGCTATAGCTTGTGAATTCCTTCTAGACAGTCACACAATAGACAGATTAGGTGTGCCTGAGTGGGCCACCCGCTGGCAGGATGGTCGGGGAGCGAAGCTGAGTACTGCTCCACTTGCAACTGAATAGGCTGTGTGTGTCACAGAAAGGAATTATCACCTCCAAATTGTCACTGTAGCCAGATTAGCGCCAGGGCAGGTGAGTCAGGAAATTCCATGCACTTTAAAGAGACTTTCTAGAAGCTTCTCCCACCTTCCAGAGAAAGGGCACCAGGTATACAAATAGGACTCTCAGGCTCACTCCTCAGTCCAGTCCTGGTCCTGCGGAAGGACTCTCAGAGGACTGCCTGCTGCGGTGACCTGCTGTTCACTCTGCAAGGCTGCATTGCTGTACCTTGAAGGGCTGATTTGCTACATGGTGCCTGCCTTGAATCTTCAGAGGCCAGCCATGTTGTTTGAGCCCTGCATCTTCACCAAAACCCAGGACTACCAGAGTGATTCAAGGGGCTAGTTAGCTGGTCTCATGTTCAGAGTCACAGGGACATTAAAGGCTCTCACCATTTTGAACCCACACCTGGTCCCATTCTGAGTGATTTCTGAACACCAAAGTGATGGCCCACTAGCCCTGAACCCTTGGTTGTGTAGCTTATGGTGCTCAGATGGCCAAAACCTAAAACTGAGGACTTAGAAAATGTTTGGCCGAAAACTGATCTGAGAACCAGGAAGAGACCAACCTGCTTGCCTATCTGCCTGAGGTGCGTCGCTAGTCGGATTGACTTTGTGGCTTATCCCTCTATGTTCTTCTCTGCTGCAGCAGATACTGTTTAGCGGTTCTTTGCTAAAGGGCTATACGAGCCACTGGAATGGTCTTTGGCTACAGCCTTTTGCCTCATCCCGCTGGGGATTTTCACTTTCAAAAAAGAGACTAAGTCAAAATGTACAAATATTCACTGCAGCTTCGACCCAAGGCTCCCCGACGAAGATGCTCCCTTCTCGGCACCACTTGTAGCCTTGACCAGCTGAACTTTACCTTCTCAGAACATAACATTTCTTCAAAGTCTGAAGGTAAACGCTGTCTGTGCGTGCACCACTTCTTCTATCCGAATTGTGCTCCATTGCGGTCAGTCATATTTTGCAACTTTGACCCGTTCTTGTGCAATGTCTGCGGATGGCGCTAGTTTTTACTAAAAGCTTTAAAAGTTTATAGCTCTGGTTGTTCTGATTGGATTTTTGCCATTTTGGTGTCAAATCATCCTCTAAAATGTATTCTATGTTTCTAACTTGGTGTGGGATTTTTCTTGTATCATATTTTCACTTTATTACTGTTTGTCTGCTGCATAAATACTTTACATATGGCCTCTAAGTTAAGCCTGACTGCTTTTTGTGCCAAGCCAGGATTAAGCACAGGTCAATTTAGTCACTTTTTGCGGTTCATCCTGCAAGGGATTGTTACTGATGCTTGACCAGGACTCACACCCAAGTCAACCAACAACCACATCTCTCACAGTAAAGCACTGATTTAAGTCTTTTACCTAAGATGTAATAGTTTAATTGCTATCGAGCATCAATGTATGTGCCACCAATTTACAGTGAGAATTACGCGCTAATCTAGATCATGGGGCAAGTCCATGATATGCAGTGGTAAGCCTTATTTACTAATTTGTTCAATAAATTGAGATGTCATAGGAACTTCGCTCATAGATAGCGCCTCCCTCCAGTGAAACTGAACGTACATGTTTTTAACTTAAAAAGATCACGAGAAGGATGTCCAAGGAGGGGATATGTTTTAGGGGGGAAAACCTGGAACCACATAACTTGAGGTCAAGTGGCAGCTACTCCCAGATGTCCAATGTGTGCAAGCCTGAACAAATGATGTCATCTTCATCTGATGTTTTGAAATATCTGCCTAAAATGGATGACTAAATCGCATTAACAACTAGTAATGGTTCTGCCTGACCCTTGGTATATTACACTGCCTGGCCTTTTATGTCAGATAATTGTACAAGGCAATATTGTCCTGTAGCATTGTGTACAGATGTTCTGTTCTTAACTAGAATGGGGCAATTTTTTTGTAGACAATATTCAGGACACAATATATATGTTGGGCAACTTCTTGACTATGATATGCTGATACCACACCGCTTATGTGTACCTCTTATCTGTACAGAGGTAGCACTTGGAAAAAGAGATCAGACCCATTAGGTGGGATTTTATCAGAGGGTCTACTCATTTACTGGCTGCTATATGGACCACAGATTGAGCCCTCCTTCGAACCACATTTACTCTGTAAGGTCGGAAGCTGGATTACGGATTGAGCCCTCTTTCGAACCACATTTCCTCTGTAAGGTCTGAAGCTGGACCACAGATTGCACCCTCCTTCGAACCACATTTCCTCTATAAGGTTTGACGCTTCTTACCTCTCTGCGTCCTCCTCAGGTCGGGGTCTTGCGACTGTGGCATCTCTGGCCATCGGCCGTTGGGCTTCTTCTGAGGACACGTCCTTCTGCATCTGCTCTTTAGTAAAAGAATAGGGAACTCAGTAATAGAGTTGAGGGAGAGATGAAGGAAGCAGAGATTCTAACACCAGGGCATGAATACCAAACAACCCTCTTGAGTAGGGATGAGTGTGTTTATGTAATGCATGGTATAATGCTGGTGGCAGACTACAGAATTTGGGATGAGGCTACCCCGGAGGATGGTGGGCAGATAAGCATAGACCACTTTGTACAGGAAGCTATCTTGGACTCCCATGTATTCTCCAAAGCCAGGGGGATTTAGGAAACTTTAGACGGGTTGTTCAATTGTGTTATAAATGTGGTGACCTCCCAACGGCACAAAGTGGTAGACCTCTAACTCACTAGGGTGGTGGCAATGATATAGATATAATACAAAGGATGACTATTTAGCCCTATAGGTAGGTAGGCGTAAGTCTTTTGCCGCTGGGCTTGGGAACAAAAATGTCTAATGCAATCCAACTCAACAGGAAAGATACACTTAGGAGGAAATGCTCTACTCTGCCAAGCCAGGGCGACGTGAGCACTAGAAGTAAATAAAGGACTCCCTGAGTCATATTGCTTTCCCACTCCCCTGTTAATGTGAACATTAGGGTGCACCATCCCTTGGTGGAGTAACATGGTCTGAAGAGGGGTACGTTACAAAAAGGGGGTTTGGGACCAGGAGCCATTATTTAATTAGGTCCTGCATACAGGGCTCCTAGTAAACTGTGCTACAAGGGGTATGCAGTTCCTAAGGGGACAGAGAGGACAGGTCTTTCTTCTAATGCCCTCACACACCCCAAAGGATGTCATGCTTCATAATTGGGCTTTGCTCCTTGTCGGGCTGCAATGCCCGACGGGCTCACCGTAAATGGGGCTCTTTGGCGGAGATCTTTTTGAAGAAGCCGTAGGGTGCGTGCGGGTGAGATGGCAAAGATAGTGTAGTGCACAAGTAGTGTATATATCTATTTTATTGAAGGCATTGTTAACAATTGTATACTTTTATGGTTGTATAAAACCGAATAAAGTTTTATTGAATTGGGTAGTGGATATTAAAATCAGTCTGGAGCAGTCCTATTCAAAAACATTACACAGCAATATCCCTTTAGGAACATTACATCCACATAGGGCTTCCACACACCTTTTAACTAAGCTGGTACAACCTGAACCATTAAATTGTTTTTGACTTATACCCCTTGTAGCACTGAAGAGGGGTACATCATCTCATACAAGCGTTATGATGCATGACTAGGTCTGCCAAATCCAAGATAGCATTGAATTATGCTCATTGTTTGTTTGCAGTGAAATATATTTTATGTAAATTGATCTTGTGTGAATATCCTACAAGTCTGACCTGGATCCGGCCCTCTTGGGTCTACATTGGTCACCCCATTCTAAGGCATCACTTGAGCACATCCTTTGCAGGTATGGGCAGCGAAACAACATATATCTTAGCAGATATGTAGAGTAAACAGGGTTTTTATTACAACAACAAGCAAATGTTGATTCAAAGAAGGACTATTCAGCACAACTCCCACACTCAGAAGGCCGGAGAGTATATCTGCAAATTCGATTAAGGTAGGCACGAGTTTGGCAGGGGAGGGGGGTCTGTCATGATGTCCCTACTGGAATCCAACCAGGGAAGATGTTGTCTGTTTACCATAAAGAGTTGAATCGTACCAAAGTTAGAAACTGATGCCAATCTGTTTGATTAATTTGACATTAACGTAAACTATCCCCTATCCTTTGGCATAGCATGTGAATATATTTATTGCAAGGGAAATCCACTCGCATCACTGTTATGAAATCGGGACAGTAATGGTTGTACGTGGATCTTTGGGTAAGTGTGATTTCCCTTGTTGTGTTGCATTGTGCAGCTCTCTTGGTTTGTGATAAAGTAACACACACCATGTTTAAAGACAGGAGCCGAGTGTGAGGTGCATACAACAGGGATAATGCTGGAGGCAGGGTTACAGGGGTTTACTAGCAAGTGAGTGTGCATGTGTGTGGGTGTTACTTTGTGTGTACTGAATATATGTATTCATGGGAGGACAGCTTCTGGGAGGTGAGCTGGGAAGTTTTGTGTGTGCGTGTGAATGTGTGTGTGGGAGTGTGTCTGGATGTGTGTGTGTGGGTGCACGTGTGTGGATGTGTGTGCATGTGTGTGTGGGTGTGCATGTGTATGTGGGTCTGCGTGTGTGCGGATGTGTGTGTGTGGGTGTGTGTGTGTGCATGTGTGGATGTGTGTGTGTGTGGATGTGTGTGTGTGGATGTGTGTGTGTGTTGATGTGTGTGCATGTGTGGGTGTGTGTGCATGTGTGTGTGCATGTGTGGATGTGTGGGTGTGTGTGCATGTGTGTGTGTGGGTGTGGGTGGATGTGTGGATGTGTGTGTGCGTGCATGTGTGTGTGTGGGTGCTCGCATGTGTGTGTGTGTGTGAGTGTGCGTATGTGTGTGTGTGTATGTATGCTGTTAAGTATGCTTGTGTGTGTGATTGTGAGTAGAATATAGGATTAATAGACATTTTCCTGAGCTGGGGCAGCCCCAGGACATGTCCAGCGGGGGTGAACAGTTAATGTTGTGCATGTAAGGATGCTATAGAAGTGGATGTGTGTGTCTAGCAGGGTGCGAGTGAGTGACAATGTGCCACCTTAGCTGCAGTGCCTGAAAACAAGCCATCAGAACCCCTGTGCCAGTTGATATGCACAACAAAACGATTGATCAGTTAATACGATTTTGAAAATGATTGTGTTGGAACAACTCGCTATAAAAATTAAATTGACAGAAAATAATGTGAGACCGTAGCTGCAGTGTCTGAAAACCATACCATACCATCAGAACAATTGTGGCAGTTGATATGCACACCAAAACTGTTGTTCAGTTGCCATGACATTGAAAATTATTGTGTTGCAACAACTGAATTTCAAAAGTAAATTGTTAGTAAATAGACCTGTAAAACTATTGTGTCTGGAACTTTTCCAGAACTTTACCATATCAGTAACTTTACTCATTAGAGTGACCGGTCTCAATTATGTGGCACCGCAATTAATCAGTCCTTCGGAATTCCTGCACCATTTAGATTGAAATTAGAATGTCTGTGCCAATTAGACTCCCTATCAACAACGGTGCAGTTGATTGGCCCAACAGAATACACGCGCCAGCTAATGCGCCATACTGAATTAATGCAACGGTTCCTTATCCAGTAGAACTGCCATGCCAGTCGTATGCCACACAAATGACCATGGTACTTAATAGGATTAACTAATTGCACGCCGTTTCATTTGCCATGCTGATTAATTGCATGGTGGTCGCGGACAAGGACAAGCTTCCGACACATTGATGCCCACAGACCAGTGGCAAAGAGGCTACTGGGGAAGATGTCTGATCGCAGAGCCATCTGAGGTTCCACAGATGGAAATTGGCCAGTTTCCCCACCTTTCAATGAGGTGTGGACCTGAGGGTTTGGGGGGGTGGCGGTACGTTCATGACGCTTTAAAGCACTTCTCCAGTTCCTCTAACCGCTCAATGATCCCCTAAATTTGCACCAGAATTTGGGATTTGATACAGCAATAATCCAGACACCATAAAGATGTTCTCCTGGCACCTACTGAGGCTAAAGATGGCCGCCTACTGCAGAGAGACCCTTCGAAAGCATTGTATGGCCAGAATAAGTTGTGAAATCGAAGCCACTGAAGTATTGTATTATGGCAATGCTCCTTTTTGTTGGCCATGTGAAAGTACGCATCCTGAAAACTTGTGCACAACATCCAATGATATAGCTGCATTGCCTTCACAGAGATCCAAAATTTATCTGATTTCTAGGGTGGACAGAACTCTCAGGGCCCACTTCACAAAGGCAATCTGAGACAATCTAACTTTACAACTTTTGCTATATACATACGTCATTTACGAGTTTTATCTTTACGTCCGCAGTTGGGCCGGAATATCCGGCTTGGGCCGTACTCTCCACACCCGGGCTGTATCTCAGGCTGGGGCCGGAAGAAGTGTAGTCAATGAGCCAGAATGCAATTTTTACAAAAAGGAACATGTGAAAAATGGTAGAGGAGGACATGAAAATCAGTTTGGGCAAGGAAAAGGGTGTGGCGGACACTACATCATATCCCAAAAAGGTTTGCTCCTTTGCAAAATGGTAGATGCAGTCCACAATTTGAGCTCCCCTCAGTGTTGACTTTAGTATTAACACTACAGTCAACAGTCAAGTGGAGAGAAAATTGTGGACTGCATGTGCCATGATGTAAAGGAGCAAACTTTTCTGGGATATGATGTAGTGTACGGCAACACCCTTTTCCCTGCCCAAACTGATATTCATAACCTCCTCTACCATGTTTCACATGTTCCTAATGTTCCTTTTTGTACAAATTGCATTCTGGCCAATTGAATACACTTCATCCGGCACGAGCTGGAGAGTACGGCCTGAGTGCGGAGAGTACAGCCCATGGCAGAGATTCCGACCTGACTGCAGACGTAAAGATCCGACTCGTAAATGACCTATGTGAATACCAAAAGTCGTAAAGTAAGACTTTTTGTCTCAGATTGCCTTTGTGAATCAGGTCCCCAGAGTTTTACTCCACGAAATTCCACAGATTTACCTAAAAACCCTGCGAGATTCCACGAGCAGCAGAGTTTGGTACAACGTGCTGCTCGTGCTGATTTTTAGCATCAGGAGCTTCTTCTGGGCTGAAAAATCAGTGTGAATAATACCACGTGGCATTTGACAGGGCGCTGCTTCTTTCTGCCGGCTGAGTAGATTTTCTACTTGAGCGGCAGCTTTCTCAACGCGAGTGACAGCTTTCTCAATGCGAGCGGTAACAACCTGCTGCGACCGCCTACCTTGAGAAAGCTTGCCAGGAGGCAGTCTAGTGCTCAATTTTCTCGCTCGCCAACTTAATGCTGGCCCCACGTGGCAGTTGGGGGAGTTTGCCAAAACTCCATACTCCAAGCGGAGCGAGTAGTGGGGATGACTCTACGAACTCTGCCGGAGGAGCGGAGTTTACCGCCCACCCCTACTGATATTTCAGATTTTGGAGTAAAATCCCAAGGTTCATCTCTGTTACTGGAGCCGGGTTGATGGCTGCCAAAGAGAACAAAGCTGGGGATCTCCAGTAAAAGCTCTAGTGATGGTTTCATATATATTTTGTACACAATGCACATGGAGCTGATATTGGTCTTGGTTGACGTTGAAGGCTTCTATGGGAAAGAGTAGAGTCTACTGTTTGTGAACTGCTTCAGGAGTTCCAGGGCAGACAGGGGCAGTGGGGACCATATTATAACAATGAGGGCCTTTTTTCTGCAGACATTTTGCGATTTCTCAAATTACTGATCTCAAATCTGAGCACCAAGTACACCAATTTACAAGTTAATCATCAGTGCAGCAAAGCTGAGCACTCTAAGGCTTGCTGAGAGTAGTGGCATGGGGAGAAGCCCAGATGTCATTGAAACATGTAACAGCAGTCAATAAACCATCGTCTACCCAATGCTTTTGTTTTAAAAAAAAAACTTTACTTGTAACACACAACATAGTTCCGAACACATAAACTTCCGCGGGCAATTATGTTGTATATATAGGCCAAGGTAACAATTACTATCTGCAGGGGCCAGCCACTATTAGCTAATGTAAATCCTCACTAATAAAGTCTAGAGGTGGGCAGAATTATCAGTTTCATTTCGCAAAATTCTGCGGAATTACATTAACATTCTGTGAGATTCCATGGAAATCCACAAATGGGGTATTCAATAGCAAAGCTGGGCACACGAAAGCAAAGGCATGAAATGGGTAGTACCTGTAATATCCCTGCGGACACGGGCTGAAAAGACCTGGTGGTACATCTGCTCCATGAACTGTGGAAGGGTCTGAGTGAAGAAGGAGAAATCCACATTGTTGCGCAAGAACTCCTCGGCTAACCGCAGAAAATCCAGGAGCCCCTGCACGTACGAGCGAAGCTCTGAAGAACAAGAAAAGCACATAAGGCAATGCAAGTGCTGAATGCACACCATACTTTGTATTTGGGAATTGATGTAGGTCAGGAAGAAGCTGACAGCCGGTCACATGACACCTGACACCCTTCTTTGGCCAGAGACCCATTTTTCTCTTATTTGTCCCAGGTCCCTTCATGTTGTTGGCAGCCTAGGGGTAACTTCAGTAGTCAGTGTTGTCAGTGTTGTCCTGTAAGGCATTCCTACTGACAAACCTTTATATTCCACTTTTTCTCCTTCTTTCCCTTTGCAATCCCTTAACCCTTCCTATTGTCCTAAGGCAAAGATCCAGGGCAATCTTCCAAAATGTCTTCCCTCCATCTTTCACTACCCTCTAAAATGACCTCCCAGCTATCTGGTGTTGTAGGTGTTGAGTTATTGGCTGATTGTGTGTATTTTGAGTCCCATGAGACCTCCTCTCTCAGAGATAGTACATTGTATTGTTTTGCTCCACTGCCCTCTTGCAGTCCTTTTCCCTACTTCTCTCCTCTGGCGACCAAGACCAAGGAATGTTGCCTTCCTCCATGACCTTTTAGTGGGCCAAGAATTTGTTGTGTGACATATGGTCTGCCCTCATGGTCACCCTTTAAACTTTTACTCTTGCAAGTCCCTTTGCATGTCTCCTACTGATGCAAATTCACCAGACCGCTTTCCTTTTGCATTTCCCTCCCTCAATTGCCACCTTCAACACCAACCTCTCCAATTCCTCAATGCAGTAGATAAGCAGAGATTGGCTCGTATCACATTGTGTCACCTGACTTTTGTTTTAATGTCAACCAAAGGCTTCCTTGCCAAAGCGTACTAGCAAAGGACCTGACAAGATGAGGGACCATCAACACTTTTTGGACAGGGCACTGGAATCCCTCCTTTGATGGACATTGGCTGTATTTGTGTTTCTCTTGTCACTGCACTCACCACATTTCTTCAGCTTTACTCTGCATTTCTCCTCTGCCGCTTGGGTGCAGCCCGCCTGGCTCAGGTGTGGGGTGCACGACTGACTGTAGAAGGAGCAAAGCCGACCAAATTCTGACCCTTGAGCATCCTCTGGCAGCTTGGACAGACTCAACAACTCATGGCAGGTTGGCTCCCGGCTCAACGGTGATTCTGTGAGCAAAAAAGAGAACTTAGAGCTTGCCAACATGGCGGGAGAGAAGGCGATGGGACGGAACCAGGCACAAGTCATCATAGTTGAGCAAAGGGAGTGAGAACAGGGGGTGAGAAGGAACTTACAACAGACCAATATGGCAGAACAATGAGAGAGAGACCACTGGTTAGTGAGGTAACAGTAGAGGCAGGGGAATAGGGTGAAATGATGGAAGAGACAGGAAGAATAGAAGGAACAATTCTCAATAAGCTTGGCAGAACAACAGGGAAGAGGCCAAGTGGAGGGAAGGAACAACAGACAAGTCAGCATGGCAGAAGTCAAGTCAAGTCAAGTCAAGTCAGCTTTATTTCGATTAATAAAGAATCATAAAAAGCACACAGACACAGTAACATAATCAGGGGAATACAGTTGCAGTAAATTAAAAATACTGTTTAAAATTGAGCAATTTAAAATATTTACATAATTTAAAAAGAAACACAGTTTTTCAGTAATTTCATAAATTGTCACTAGAGGTATTATGTTGTCTGTTCGTCGTACATTTTTTAAAACGATAAGCAGCCACCAGAAAATTTGCAACACCAAACATGATTAGCGGGGAGTCTAACTGCTTAAGGTGAAGAAGAGCTGGTTTCGCTTGAACAAACCCCTTGTTTTTGAGTTGTGGGATAATATATTTTTTCCTAGGCAAATCAAAAAAATTACAAAAAAATATGAAATGTAGAGTGTCCTGCAAAGAATAACCATCGCAATTACATACAGGCAAATCCTTGGGCTTAGCCCACACCTTAGAGTCATTTAACAGGAGGTGAATCTGGTTAAATCTTAATTTGGTAAGTAACCAGCGGTGAAACGGAATTGACACAACTTTTAAGTAAGGTTCGATAGCAATAGTAGTCTTGGAGATATAGTGCCCCCTCACTGTTAGTTTCACAAGTTCGCTGCTCTCCCGCTCTAATTCTCTGTGTTTAATAAAAGTCGTTTTTAGCCATACCAGGTCGGCTTTAACAATACATTCAGGTTTCGAAAATAAATCAGAACGGCCCAGGGAGCTTAGGGTATTATTAATGTATGCTAACCACGGAATATTTTTCATCTTGTCCATACGTAGACAGTCCCTTAAGATTGTATGATTCAGGGTTAGGTTAGAGTTCAACCAGGTTTTTAGCCACATCATGATTGGAGATTGTTTAATGATGTCACTTATGTACCCCTGACCTAGCTCCGTGTGGACAGAAAAAGTGGCCGTGGATTGTGGTAGACCAAGGAGCATACATAAGATTTTATTTTCCTCTACCTGAATCGCTACTACATTGTTGGTGTAGCCCCATATAGAAGCCCCGTACCTTGCTATAGCAATTGTTTTGGCTCTGTAAATTGCTAACATGGCTTTTGTAGGTTTGCCACCCAGTCGTTTGGGAAAACCTGCAATAGCAGCCGCAGATCTTTTTATGGCATTAACTTTAACCGATGTTTGGGGTCCCCATGTGCCATTTTCGTCGTAAACCACCCCTAGATAGGTACAAGTTTTAACGCTGGAGATAGGTGTGTTTGCGCAGAAGAAGGACTTCAGCTTTTTGTTCTTCCTCCCACCCACTGACATGACATGTGATTTGTCTGTATTTATTTTCAGGTCGAGAGAGGTCATGAAGGCGTCAAAAGCCGTCAATAGTCTTTGTAGTCCAAGAGGTGTTCGTGCCACAAGCACGGCGTCGTCCGCGTAAAGGAGGACCGGGGTGGACAGCCCTCCAAAACGCGGGACGTCTAATGTCGCCAGATCCAAGGTGGATTCGAGATGGTTTATGTACAATGTAAACAGCAGTGGGGCAAGGATGCAACCCTGTCTCACCCCTCTGGTTGACTTGAAGCCAGCGGTACAAGCTCCCCCCTGAGTCATCCTGATTGAGGCTTCCAGATCCCGGTGCGCCTCAGCCAGAAAATGCACCAAAGAATGGTCCATCCCCAGGTCCAAGAGAATTGCCCACAGCCTGGACCTGTTGACCAGGTCGAAGGCAGTGGACAAATCCATAAACCCTAAGTAAATAGAACCTCTTGATGCCATGGTGTACTTTCCCAGGATCAGGTGTAGATTAAGACACTGGTCCTCAGTCCCCCTTCCCCTTCTAAACCTATATTGGGCATTAGATAGGATATTATTGCTGGCAGCCCACTCATCGATTCGTGCCAGTATCACTTTCCCCAAGATTTTAAAGGAAGAATCGATGAGTGAGATGGGGCGATAACACCTTGGGTCTCCCCGTTGGCCTTTCTTGAAAATAGGAATAATGGTTGCCTGTGACCAGGAAGCAGGCAGATTGCAAGTGGTGGCATTATTGAAAACATTTGTCAAGATTTTGGCCCAAAAAGGGATATTAGCTTTGTACATATCGGCTGGGACGCCATCTGGGCCTGGAGCTTTTTTCCCTTCGGTGTTGGTTATGGCCTTTTCAACTTCTTCCACAGAAAAGGAAAGTGCCGTCTTGGGTGAATTCGCTGCGAAAAGAGTGGAAGATTCACACACATAATCACTCCTATAGATGATTTTAAAATGGGCTAACCAATCTTCCTCGCTAATGTTGGCCTCTAAATTATCATTTACTTCACCGGTAAAGAGGGGATTATTTATTATGGCCCAAAAACTGGCACTATCTCTTAGTGTTGCCTTTTCCATGAGTGCAGATCATGCCTCCTTTTTAATGGCATCCTTACGTGCGTTGGTAATAATTTTGTATTCTTTTCTTAATCTGGACACTTCCCCCTTATCCCTTGGTGATTTTTTAAGTTCTGCCAGGAGTCTAGTGTGTGCTTTTGAACAGGCTCTATCCAACCAACCCTTGTGTGGCTGAACGTTCTTTCTGGCTTTAGCTGTGAGTTCATTAGAAACCAATGCGCACAGAATAGTATAAGCAGGGATCACTTCCTCCCCCTGTTTTGAACTGTCTAGGCAAATGTCTATTTCTTTGCGGGCTATACATGTTATGTTATTAAAAAAGTCTTCAGGAACTACTTTGGTCCACTTCACCCTTCTACCTTGGTCCATGGACCGCACAGCCGGGACTGACGGTTTAATGTTTCCTTCCTTGATCAAACCGACAGAGTTAGTGAGTTCAAGGATAACTGGATTATGATCACTAAACGCAGCCACGGCTGCATTATAAAAAAGAACCAGATTTAATAAACCAGGGGAAACAAAAATATAGTCTATAATTGATTCAGAGTTTCTTGCACTATATGTCATGACACGGTAACTGATATCATTAAACCCAGGTTCATATAGATCAACAGTAGATAAGAGATTTTCTAGAGCTTGTCCTTTTGAGCTGTGTTCAAAGTGTTGGTAATGTGCAGAGGTGGGACAATCTATATCTTCTATATGGCAAGATAGCTCGCAGAGATGAGTGTTAAAGTCCCCCGTGACTATGGTGTGTACAAAGGTTGTTTGCCTTTCTTTATAATTAATCAAAAAGTGCTCTAAAGAGCTGAGGTGCTCGATCGGATCTCCGTCTAATACGGAGTTGTAAAAATTAATAAAAATAAATTTGAGATCATTGACAAGACTGATCTCTAGACATAGAAAGTTAGGGGAACAGGTAGCGATTTGTTTAACAGTTCCCGCCAGGAGTACAGTGGTCAGGATCATGAGGCCCCCTTTGTCCCTACCAATGGGAGATGTGGTGGCTGGGACAAAATAGGATGTGTACCCAGGGACCCAAAAATTGCTATTGCAGTCCCATGTTTCTTGCAAGGCTATGATGTCATGTAGATTTAGGAAGTTTAGCCATGCACTATCCTCCCTCTTTGAACGGAGCCCGGCTATGTTCCAACTTACTATTTTAAGCCTTCTACTAAGATTTCCTGGCAGGGAGTTATTCACTAAGGGTAGAATAGGCGATGGGGCATTAAGGGTTTGGCGTCAGTTCTGCTCGGCAGCCCAAGTCAGAGGCATGAATCTGTTGTGCAAAGGTATAGGTCTGTTTAAGGCCGATGATGTGTATGTACTGGATTTAAAGTTGTTCGACCTATTACTCTTGGTCCAGCTATAGTCAGGTTCCTGAGGAGAGTGCACTGATTGAGTAGGCCAGGTGGTTATCCGATCATGTTCCTTTCCTTGGGCACAGCCCTTATTCAGGGTTAAGTGAGGTTTGGTGATGGGGTAAAAAAAGCCCAAGGGTACTGCTCGGGGCCCAGCATCCAGTCCTTCCAAAGGTGACGCGTCCCATAATAATCTACTCGCTTCCCCAGGATTATTAAAATTAATTATCACACAATCACCCTCTACTGATTTAGTAGTGCGCCCTATCCAACCCACCCGCCGGGCTGAAAGAATCGCGCTAGAAATATCATTGTCACCTGAGCAAATTGAATTTGACCACGACTTTACCCTTGCTAACAGTTGGTGGGATTGTTCATACTCTCTTGGCTTGAGTGGGGGAACATTAACCAGAATGGCTACAAAAGGCACAGCCTCAGGCGGCAAATTAATAATGAGCTGACGTGCCGAGCCAGGTAAGTTGGGTGACTTCTGTTGTGCCGGGGTCTTATTTTTAGGTGGCAGAGGGTTCCCTCCTGCTATACTAGATGTGTCTGCCTGGGTGGTGGCTAAGCCACTAGAAGAAATGGTTGTGGTTGCCAAGGCAGGTAAATTAAGTGGCTTCTGTTGTACCAGGGTCTTATTTTTAGAGGGCAGAGGCTTCCCTCCTGCTATACTGAGTGCGTCTGCCCGGGCGGTGGCTAGGCCACAGGTAGATGTAGTTGCCGCACTCTTTGCTACTGGGGATTCCTCTCTGGGTCTTTTTGAGCCACCAGTTAGCTGAGAGCAAGAGGGTCCTGGTGCCTCAGGCGTGTTCCCTTTAAAAACAAACATGGGAGGTTCAACGGTTTTTAGGCATGCGTTCAAGCGTTCACATTTCCTTAGAATACCATCAACACACTGTTGTAGGACGTCAATAATGTCTGAGGCGATTTTTGTTAGCGTGGGTTCAACCTTATCTGTAATAGCTTTTTCCACCATGCCTCTAATTGCTCTTTCCATTGAACCCACAGTGCCCCTTCCTCCCTTTGGTTTATATCTGTACTTTTTCTTGTACTGCCTCTTAGGTGGTTTAGGGCATGCAACAGTGCTTACTCCAGCAATACCAGAAGGAATTGGGGTCACCCCAGTAGTCTCAGCGGTGGCAGGGATAAGGATAGGAGGAGTGACAGTGTCATTTGATGGCCCAATAACAATCCTTGTTTCAAGAGGGATAGAAGTAATACCCCCCTTGTTGTTTGTTGATGGATCTAATCCCAATTTCCGTTCAGTCCTAGCAATTTCTGTGGTCAGCTTCCCCACCTCCGTAGTCAGGAAAGATAGGATACTGTTAGAGTTCCTGGGTGCTTTTACCTTTGGGGTACCGCCGGCAACAGGGGAGGGCAGCTTTCTCTTACCCATCTTGCGCTTGTGTCCTGACTCCTGGGTGTAAGGGAGTGGGCCCGTCCCGTCCCTCGTCGGTCCCGGACGGCCACTGACGGCCCCGCCCTTGTCCCGGGCTTCTCCCGCGCGCGCAACTCGCGGTGCGAGAGGGCATGGGAGGCTTTGAACCGCCTCCTGTCGCAGCCTGCGCATCAGGTGTGCGCCTGTGTCCCCGGGGCTGCTGGTGATTGAAGTCCTGCCGTTTCCCTCACGGCTGCCCGATGGCGATGTGCAGCTACGGAGCCGGAGGTCTCCCGACGCCCCCTCTGTGCCCGCAGCAAAGTTTGTGCTTCCACCGCTCCCCGCAGTGCTCGCTGCCGCGGGAGGCTTTGAACCGCCTCCTGTCGCAGCCTGCGCGTCAGGTGTGCGCCTGTGTCCCCGGGGCTGCTGGTGATTGAAGTCCTGCCGTTTCCCTCACGGCTGCCCGATGGCGATGTGCAGCTACAGAGCCGGAGGTCTCCCGACGCCCCCTCTGTGCCCGCAGCAAAGTTTGTGCTTCCACCGCTCCCCGCAGTGCTCGCTGCCGCGGGAGGCTTTGAACCGCCTCCTGTCGCAGCCTGCGCGTCAGGTGTGCGCCTGTGTCCCCGGGGCTGCTGGTGATTGAAGTCCTGCCGTTTCCCTCACGGCTGCCCGATGGCGATGTGCAGCTACGGAGCCGGAGGTCTCCCGACGCCCCCTCTGTGCCCGCAGCAAAGTTTGTGCTTCCACCGCTCCCCGCAGTGCTCGCTGCCGCGGGAGGCTTTGAACCGCCTCCTGTCGCAGCCTGTGCGTCAGGTGTGCGCCTGTGTCCCCAGGGCTGCTGGTGATTGAAGTCCTGCCGTTTCCCTCACGGCTGCCCGATGGCGATGTGCAGCTACGGAGCCGGAGGTCTCCCGACGCCCCCTCTGTGCCCGCAGCAAAGTTTGTGCTTCCACCGCTCCCCGCAGTGCTCGCTGCCGCGGGAGGCTTTGAACCGCCTCCTGTCGCAGCCTGCGCGTCAGGTGTGCGCCTGTGTCCCCGGGGCTGCTGGTGATTAAAGCCCTGCCGTTTCCCTCACGGCTGCCCGATGGCGATGTGCAGCTACGGAGCCGGAGGTCTCCCGACGCCCCCTCTGTGCCCGCAGCAAAGTTTGTGCTTCCACCGCTCCCCGCAGTGCTCGCTGTCGCGGGAGGCTTTGAACCGCCTCCTGTCGCAGCCTGCGCGTCAGGTGTGCGCCTGTGTCCCCGGGGCTGCTGGTGATTAAAGTCCTGCCGTTTCCCTCACGGCTGCCCGATGGCGATGTGCAGCTACGGAGCCGGAGGTCTCCCGACGCCCCCTCTGTGCCCGCAGCAAAGTTTGTGCTTCCACCGCTCGCCCATGGCAGAGAAAATGGAGAGAGCTAATGGGTTAGAAAGGAACTGGAGGTAAGCCATCATGGCAGAACCATTGGAGAGGCACAAGGATAAGAATGGATTAGCAGTAGGCCAACATGGCAGACAGTAAGAGAAAGACATAAGATTTGAGAAGAACTATAGGCAGGTCAACATGGCAGAACAGTGGGAGAGACCCAAGGATGAGATTAACCAGAGGCAGGCTAACATGGCAGAAGAATTGGAGAGGCACAAGGATAAGAATGGATTAGCGGCAGGCCAACATGGCAGAACAGTAAGAGAAAGACAAAGGGTTGAGGAGACCTATTAGCAGGTCAACATGGCAGAACAATGGGAGATACAATAGGGTTAGAAGGAACTTGAGGTGGGCCAACATGGGGGACAAGGATCTAGAGGCAGGTCAGCATGGCAGAACAATAAGAGAAAGACAAAGGGTTGAAAAGAACTATAGGCAGGCCAACATGGCAGAACAATGAGAGAAAGACAAATGGTTCGAGAAGAACTATAGGCAGGTCAACACGGCAGAACAATGGGAGAGAAACATGGGTGAGCAGGAACTAGAGGCAGGTCAACATGGCAGAACAATGGGAGGGACACAAGAATGTGAATGGAATAGCAGCAGGCCAACATAGCAGAACAGTAAGAGAAAGGCAAAGTGTTAAGAAGAACTACAGGAAGGTCAACATGGCAGAACAATGGGAGAGACACAAGGGTGAGCCGGAACTAGAGGCAGGCCAACATGGTAGAACAGTGGGAGAGACACCAGGTGGACAACGACATAGAGTCAAGCCAACATGGCATAACAATAAGAGAAATACAAATGGTTGAGAAGAACTATATGCAGTTCAACATGGCAGAACAATGGGAGAGACACAAGGATGAGAAGGAACTAGAGGCAGGCCAACATGGCTGAGCAATAAGAAAAGGGCAAAAGGCTGAGAAGAGCTATTGGCAGGTAAACATAGCCGAATAATTGGAGAGACAGAAGGATGAGAATAAACTAGAGGCAAGCCAACATGGCAGAAGAATTGGAGAGACACAAGAATGAGAATGGAATAGCAGCAGGCCAACTTAGCAGAACAGTGAGAGAAAGGCAAAGTGTTGAGAAGACCTACAGGCAGGTCAACATGGCAGAATAATGGGAGCGACACAAGGGTTAGCATGACCTAGAGGCAGGCCAACATGGCAGAACAATGAGAGGGACAGAAGGGGAAAAGGAACTAGAGGCAGGTCAACATGGCAGAACAATAGGAGAGACACATGGGTGAGAAGGAACTAGAGGCAGGTCAACATGGCTGAGCAATAAGAAAAAGGCAAAAGGCTGAGAAGAGCTATTGGCATGTAAACATAGCCAAACAATGGGAGAGACACAAGGGTGAGAAGTAACTAGAGGCAGGTCAACATGGCAGAACAATGGGAGAGACACAAGAGTGAGAAGGAACTAGAAACAAATACCGTATACTAGACTTTGGTAAGTGTAAGTAATGGTAGTGACAGCTTTCAGTAGTGAATCAAATGTTGGTGCATGATGCTTTAAGGCAGATACGTACTACTCATCTGATGAGAGATCCAGTCTGTGAAGGCCGTCACCCGAGTGTAAACTCCCGGCTTCCCTTTCTCTCCGCAGCCATCACCCCAAGACGTGATGCCATGCAGGACATACTGCTTGGAGGTAGGGTCCTGGCAAGCCAGAGGGCCCCCAGAATCCCCCTGGAAGGAAAGCATACGACTTTGAGTGAAATTGTTGGTTTTAGGTGAACATTAGTGAGACATTCTAAGAATCATTCCTCCCCCACAGAGGTGACCCCAGGAGCTGTAAAGGGCAGATAGGAGTGACCTGTGAGTACTAATATTCGTAGACATCAACTAGTGCATTGAAATAGTTCTAGAACAAACATGGTACTTAGCGTCACACCATCCTTGCACTCGGAGGAGTGAGTCAATGACTGCACTTGTGTAGTGCACTGTCTCAACTGACTAATTGCTGGTGAGTCTAGGTTTTTTGTGACAATAAGGCAGTAATCCCATGGACTCATTGGGGCAACCATCATTGGGAAGCTGTGGTGGATAGAAATGGTGGGTGGTGTAGCAAGATGCAGGAGCTAGGACGAGAACTGAAGTAATGGAACCTCTTTTGAATTGACACTAAGTGTGCTTGTGTACATACATTTCCCACACAAGGACGGTTCTCTCAACTCTCAAACTGATGTGTCTTTAAACTGCATCAAAGTAGTGAAAGGGAGAACATAGGTTTACAAAAGCACAAAGCCAATGGCCAATCTGGATGCAATGTTGCAGTGCACAGGACTTCACTGTATTTTATTTATTTATTTTTTATTTAAAAAGTTTTATATAGCGCTGGCTAGACGCGGAGGTATCAGAGCACTTTACATAAGGTCCCACAGAAATTATACAATTACTTCAGTTACACGTTACATCAGTTACTAGAAAAACATTTCATAGTGTAGAAGACGAAATAAATAGAGTTTAGAAGGGTAAGGGGGTGGGGTAAAGGGGTAGGAGTTAGATAGAAAGGAGAGAAAGGAGAGACGAAGGAGGGTCTGCCCAAAGTCTGGCTGGGTAGGTGACGACCGAAGGGGATGTCCACAGTCCATCTCCTCTTTAGCTGTCAGGTAGCTCCACCAGGCATCAGCCAAACAGAACATCTAGAAGTGAAGGGCTCATTGTGAGGGAGGCAGGTCTCTCACTTCAGATGAACTCTGGTGCTTTATACTAGATCAATCTTAATTAATCTATTGTGCTATACAGCGAGTGTTGCATGTTGATTCAACACTAATCGCTTCCAAAGGTTTGACAGAACTGAGTGGCAAAACCTTAAGGTGTTTACTAGGACTGAGCAGAGCTCTGCGTACGCCAGCTACACTTGTTTTTAGCGCCGGGTGTTTTTGCCGTGCTGTAAAATTAGTGCGAATGGCACCACGTGCAGCGCAAGTGGATGCTGCTTCTTTCTGCCTCTCGAGTAGATGTTCTTCTCGAGCTGCAGCTCCCTCAATACGAATGTACGGTTTCTCAATGTGAGTGGTAGCGACCATCTGAGACCACCCATGTTGAGAAATCTCACCGGGGGTGTTCTGGAGTAAGATTTTCCTTGCTCGTGCTCGCCAACTTAACATCAGTGAGCACGAGCGAGGAAAAAACTCTGTTCCATGGAGTTTTTTGGAACCCCACGCTCTACACCGAGCACAGAGTGGGGAAAATTCCGCGAGCGGAGCAGAATCCCACACCCGGGCCAAGTGTTTACCTTGGGTCACACAGTTCATTAAAGTGGAGAAGCTGAAATGCAATTTAGGCATATAAACTACATCTCCACTCAAATAACCCTAAGTAAACGTCACAAGAATATTCGCCAATGCAAACCCAGGGTCTCATTGATTGAATAAATTAGTTAGAAAGGTTTTGGAAATTCAAAAAAAACTAGACTGTCACAAGTGGGCATGGGGGCAACTGCGGAAATGTTCCCTCTATTCCACACCTACAAGTGTAGCAACCTGTCCTGGTCTTTCATGGGTATGCTTCTTTCTATTGATGTGGTGAAAGCTAGGATGGGGAAATGCAAATTTTTTTTACCCAGCTCACAAAAGCTTATGAAAGGCCTGCACGAAATAATAATTACAAAGTTTGTAAGCACACACTTTTGATATTTAAATACCTCGAAACAGAGGCCGATGTCTGAATGACAAAGTTTCTATTCGAATTTTTTTTATTGTCTACTTGATTAGTAGGTGTTATTTGAACAACAGCTTTCAGGTGAAAATCAGACATTTGGAAAAGAGAGGTTAACGATTTCACATTCGGGTTTTACTTTTACTTGCCTTGAATTAAACACTGGTTGATCAGTGAATATTATGCCATGTTTATATTTCGTTTTTTTGTCAGCATTCTCTACTAATAAGTTCCTAAACATGAAAAATAAATGTCTTTTAAAAAATGTGGAACTCTAGAGGGAACAGCTAAAAAATGTTTTAACTAACTAGTGCACATGCCCAATTTAAATAATGCATCCTCTGCCCCCATGTGTATGAAAACCCAAAGCATCCAGTTGCGCTAAGGACGCATCACTTAGCAATCCTTGGAAGCTGCACTACAGCTCAACTCTAAATATCACCTCCTTCCCATACTCCCCACCCACCCTGTCTATCTGGAGCTTGCGTCCAGCACATCCCTCCAGGGTGAGCCTTTTGTTCTCTCTCCTGAAGAAGGCACTACTCTCAAAGAACAGTTTAAATGACACGTAGCCTGCAGTCAGTACGGACAAGAAGTCTAATAGTGACAGATATCACGATCGCGGAAATATACATCCCAAAGGATATAAATTAGATTTATATTTCGGCGGACGGGATATCCCTCACCGTTGTGATGGAGTAACCCATCTGCAGAGATTTAAATCAGGCCCTTAGTTACAACAGATGCTGTACATAGGAGGAAGAAACCAGGGAGTGGATGGAAAATTTTGATTGAGTCAAAAGGTACAATCCAATGCTTTTAACGGGTATTGCCAAATGTAAGCCTTGGGAGGTTGTCCCTCCATCTTAACAGGCGGAGAGGAGTTGGCCTAACGGCTAGGGCGCTCGACCTCAGACCTGGGGAAGTGTGTTCAAGTCTCGGCAGTGACGCTGAACATCCTGTGATTCTGGGCAAATCACTTAATCTCCTCGTGCCTAACAAAAATGAATGTGTGTCCTCATGTAACGTAACTGGTGCGATGTAAAACGCTCTGATAACTGATACCTTCGGGTCAAGTTCGCGCTATATAAAACTCTGCAAAAAAATGTTTAAATCTGAAAGCAACCGGCAAGCACATGCAGTAGTGGTCTTCTTCTGTGTCCTACAGTCTGGTTCAGGAAGCAAATCATTGCTCCTTTTCACCAAAGGGTTACTCACTACAAGCCTGTGCACCAGAAGTTCAGAGGGCACCCAGTGCAGCTTGAGGCGTATTCCTTCTAAATAATGAAAGGGCTCTGTACTGGTATGGAAACCTACTGTGCCCAGACACCCCCAGGACATATAGCACCCATAAGGTGCCGTAGGGTGGGTATTTAAAGTCTCTCATGAGTAGTACATCACCTGTCACCCAGACTTATCATTTGTGGGCTCCCATTGGTCAGTAGTGAGATGCCCTCCGCAGAGACACACCCTCGGTGTCTCATAATTACTTTCCTCTGACTGACATTCACAAAGGTAACTATACATGTGAATATTTAGTAATACGCCTAGGTGTAACTCTACACTATTTTACTATTCACCATTTCCAAGTGCAGATTTACCCCTAGGTGTAGGCCCCTCTAACCAGGGGTGAGCCTACTACAACAACTTCAATGATTGTGAAGTTATTGGTACAAGTAGGTGGAGGTCGTCACCACCAAGGCAGATGGGAAAGTTTACGGAAAGTTACTTATGTTTTTTATCTTTAAAAAATAAAAATATTTTATTGTAAAATATACATTTTAATTTATTTTAAACATATATCTTTAATGTAGAACTAATGAAATAAAATGCTACAGCACACTAACTGTTCAAATTGAATGTGCTTTAAATATAATACTTTAAAATATAAGTAATATATTGTAAACAATAAATTTTTTAAATCCCGTGTCACTCACACTTGAAATTGTATTTAATATCTAGAAAACATCTAGTTGTGTTTGATCAAAGTAAGTTATTTGTAATGTGTTGAAGAAAGTTTCATTATATTTTGTTTTAGTAGTTTATTATTAACTTTTTTTTTTTTAACCTAACTTTATTACTTTAACATTTGTTCCTATGAGTTGTTTTTGTTTTCAGGGTCTACATTGTTGTATATGGGAGTCTGTTGTAGTACATGTGAGTTATCATATGTTGGTCTTGACTTAGCCGGAGTTTAATAAATTCATACACGCCTTGACACCTTTTGGGCTGTAGTAGCTACAAAAGTGAAGTTTGTGAATAGCAACGGTCTTACTCTTTGAAAGATGTGTGTTAGTGTTAGAATGTTCCTCCTTAACCCCCTCCCTAAATTTCCCTAACCCCTCCCATTAACTGGTAAATATTCTCTGTTTTACATGCTTTCCCAATTGTTTGTCCCTTGTTTACTACTGAAACGTATACCAATGTATCCAGAGATCCCGTAGCTTTCTCAATCGCATTTTGTTGTAATACTGCATTGCCACTTTACATACTACAAAATGTGGTTTGTGATCGGTTCTCATCTTTACATAAGAGACCCTGTGGCAACATCCATTGAGCGAGCTGTAAATACTACAAAGAGCCTTTGATTTCTCACCAAGCGGTGAGATCCAACAGTAATTTCAATACGTACAGCAGTCTTAAGTGATGTCCAAAGTTCACGCTAGAGAGGTGTGTGCATGTGCGCACCTGGGAGACAACCTAACTCTAATTCATTACAGCCAGTGTTTCCAGCCTGAACTTTTTAGTTACAAATCACTTCATCAGGTGTGATAGTCTAAATAATTCAATGAAACCAAAAAAAGACTAAAAAAACAGATTGCTTTAGGGTAACACAAAAAAGCCCTTATATGTGTGTGTACATGTGTGTGTCTATATGGGTGTTTGTGTGTCAGTTTATGTATGCTCATGTGTATGTCTGTGAGTGTGTGTGTGTGTGTGTGTGTGTGTGTGTGTGTGTGTGTGTGTGTGTGTGTGGTACTAACATATGAGTCTTGGATTTTCACCTGTTTGATGGAACGCTGTGCTAGCTTCCATGAGAACAACTCCCCAGTAAGTCTTTGTTCTTGGGCTATGTGGAGGGACCTAGATGTCAACATACGCGGAGAACAACACTCATTTACAAGCAGGTTGTCTGTGGTGAATACCTTGGCTGCGACAACTTAAGAAAAGTAGTTGCAGCTACAGGGGTTCCAAACCCAGGATAAAACTGCCTCCCGCCACACCTCGGCCAGTCTCTTTGTTCATGCAATGGGCTGTGACCGTACGTTACCCACATACCTGGCAGGAGTCTATGCCACCCGAAAGGTACCCAGCACAGAACATGGTGCTGGTGAGCAGGTCTTTGCCCAGTGCATTCCGGCAAGAATCCTGGCTTAGCATTGGTACCCGGGCCTCCATCACTACATCTGCAGAGGGTCCATCTTTCAAGGGCAAAGGTGGTACAAATAACAAGACATGGTCATCTTAAAGTACCAGAGGTTTTGAGTAACAGAACATAAAATAATACAAAGTGGCAAGGAGTTTAAACAGCAAAGGAGAACAGCATCTCATCATGGGATTAAAGTCACTGATGAACAGTAGGATTTAACTTGGGCCCATATGTACTAACACATTTTCCTCTAGACACAGAATGGGTAAAACCCTTTCATACATTGGGTATGTGTGATTAAAGTCCAAACGTGAATTCTGATAGTGTGAACATTGCTAGTGATATTTCTAAATTAGAGCAGTAATTTCCTTCTTGGTCTTCCTTTTGCTAACACTAGATCTCATTATTGATAAAAGAAAATTGCTATTTATTCTTACTTGTATGGAAAATTCTTCAACCTTTTCAGTCTCTCCAAAACAAGCATAAATATGTCAGAAATCTCTCAGCAGAGGATATCAGAGCAAGTGTACTTGGTCTAAGTTTATTTACATAACATTGGGGCCGATTTACAGAACTAACTAAAGACAAAATCCTAAACTTACTACTTTTGGTATTCACAAAAGTTAGGAATTTGTCTAAAGTTTGTCTTAAGACAAACTTAAGACAGACTTAAGACAAAATCCTAACTTAAGTCTGTCTTAAATTTGTCTTAAGACAAACTTAAGACCAAATCCTAACTTCTGTGAATACCAAAAGTAGTAAGTTTAGGATTTTGCCTTAAGTTAGTTCTGTGAATCGGGCCCACTGACATTATTTCCTTCAGCACACTGTGACTTGAATTCCATGTTTGCTCAAGAATCAGCAATCCTTTGCAGTCATCTGTGCTCACCATGTGCTGAGTGCCTTCATAGGTGTTAGCAAAAGTGTCTACTGATGAGTGTCAGACCCAAGGTGCCCTAATCCTGATCATTAATTGGCATTTTGTAGCTACTCAGATAAAACCGCAGAATCTTATAGAGAAGGGATTTTGCCTTGCAAAAGAAATGCGATATGCACTATTGACAACTACCACAACTTGGGGATCACAAACCTACACACCTGCCCAAGTGCCTGGATACCCTCTCGGGTGATTAGTGCGCTATACAAATCAATATAGCATATTATAACATAACAGCACTTGGCCTGGTCCCTCTGCGTGTGTGGTCACTGGTCTACTGGTATGGTTCAACCCATAATGTCTGCTCATTGCTGCTTACCTTGGTAGGCAGAGCCCCAGCCGGCAATGAAGCAAGGTGTGCCGGCGGGCGGGTCCTGCAGGAACTCTGGTAGGCAGACGGGGCTGGCATTTTCCAAGCCCAGAGTGGAGGTGGTGAGCTCCACAAGGGCCAGGTCATTATTGAAGGTCTTTTGGTTGAACTGTGTAGAAGGCAAAAAAACAACACACGCTGTGAATGACTGTGCGTCTCACTTTGGAGTATTGATGTTTTTATCGTAGAGTTTAATTTGCAAGACATCGGCTGGGCTAAGTATTCTGGTTTAACCCCTTTGACGCTCATGACGAGCTCAGCTCGTCATGAGTTACGCCTCTCGTACGCTCATGACAAGCTGAGCTCATCATGAACCGCGGGTTTTTTAAAACTTCAGCACACGGCGGGAAAATGCGCGGCACGCATGGAGTTAACTCCAAAATAGAGACCAAAGCATCAAGTGTGGCAAATGTGCAGTCAGCGTGTGAGTAGTCCCCAGAACCGCACAGTTGGGGGTGCGGGTGTGGATATCCCATAGTGGCTTCTTTATTGTAGGAAGTGGACACCCAACATGTCAGTATTAGAGGGGGTGATATGTTTGAGAAGGTTTGGAGGTGAAGAGCAGGAAATGGACTACAAGGGATGTTCCCTCCCAGCAGGGATTGGTCCAGGAGGGGTATTGTCAGTGGGTGGGCCAGAGTCCAAAGCTGGTACTGGCATCTAGGAGGGAATGGTATTTTTAACCCAAAGTCTGCTGGACAGCTGTCACTTTTAAGTTTAATTTGTACTGGGGTTTCAGCCAACTCATACTTGTTTGATTAAAGTCTAAACTTGAGCTAAACAGTGCTTCAGTCATTCAGTGAAGATTACTTGGTTCTCTACATCTTCTTGGCAATGAAGGTAAGTTCTGCCTCCTACCTACCTTAGGGTGGATAACAATCCGGTTCACCCCAAGAACAGTCTCCCCCTCATCTGGTTGGCTGAGGTCGTAATCTCCTACCACCACCGTCCAGTACAGCTCGTTGCTGTTCCTGCCCCGGAAACAAAAAGTCATAATTTCAGTAAAAATACCCTGTCAATTGATACTTTCTTGCCTCAAGATTACAGAACCTTTGGAGACATTTTATGCATTGTCTGGAATATTCACAAAGGTAAATAACACTTGTGTGTAACTTACATATGTAAATGTACTCTCATGCTTTTGAGTAACTTTACTACTTTTGGCTATTCACAAAATCCGAGTGTAAAGTTTCTGAAAAGTGTAGGCTAAAGCCCCCAACCCAGGAAAAGGGGTGGAGCCTAACTTACAAGCATGAGCTATCACTAAAAAACACAGTACTGAGTCCAGTGTAAGTTACGACTAAAAAAACACAGTAGTGTGTCCAGCACCACACATGGCCAACCCCTGGTAGAGCAAAACTCTCCTATAGAAAATAACGAAAGCAGGAGCTTAAATGTAACCCCATAGGAAATAATTTTAAATTAAATAAAACTAATTTATAAAATAAAAAATGTAAATATAAATTATTGTTAAAATTACATACAAATAGTCCATGTAGTGCACAAGTAGTTTTATAACTCTGCAAAATTTCTAAAGCTTTTCATCACAGCACCCAAAAATCTATTTTGACCACATTATGTTTTGCTGGGCCTTCCTAAAACAAAGACTATTACCGAACCTGTGTTTTTCACTCAACAGTGAAAAACAAGTTAAAAAGAAACTAAATATATTGTGCCATTAGAGACTAGTACTGCCTTTACTGTGTCTCAAGGAATTCAGCCCCCTAGAAATATTGTAATGGGGGCACAGCTCTCACTGAGATGATAGGCCAACCATGCAGTGCACTTATCCATTGCTGGCTGCTGGCGAAAACTCCAAATTCAGCTCCTCCAGTTCATGCATATAGCCTCTTCCCTCAGGCCAGTGACACATTGAAGCACACTCCATGTACGGTTTCTCTAAACCTGGACATTCCTTCATGGCACAGGCATGATCTACTTATTTGTCTCCAGTTTGGAGGAGGTGAGAGGGGTGGGCAGCACAAACCATGTCCATCAACAAAGATGGTGTTTTCTAAAAAGTCCTGTAGGTTGTGGCTGCCACCCACTGCACAGCTCTGGCCAGGGACACAAGAGGTGAGCAGGCTGAGGTCAATGTTTCTAGATTTGGATTTTTGTCACATAGCTAAGGATATGTTTTCCCATTTGTGTAGGTAAATAATGACTTGTTAAGGTTCTCATTCTTAAAAATGTGAATTACTTTCTACTTTCTGTGTTTAGATATGACTTTTTGATGACTTGTTTCTCATAGCTAGTTGACTAGCAGGCATGGAACGTGGCACGTGACAGTCTTAGTTGCTGTACATTTACAGTCCAAGTTGCAGCGTTTTTTCAGGAGGCCTGTGTTTTCGATCCCAGCTACCCCACATGGCACTTGACCAAATTGTGTGATCGTGGGCAAGTACCATTATCTTTTTATAACTCTCTTCCGATATCTTATTAAGAATGCCTTGGGGCAATTCAGTTGTGCTCTTTGCAAGCACACGCCCTATGCCTGAAGAAAATACTGTCAGGTAGTAAGCTCGTGTCAATGACTAAGGAACATGTTTAAGGAACATTTTGTCAGAATACATTCTCTGGGACGTTTTCTGAAGATTAGGCATTGCACTTTTGTCATTTTTAAGCTTTCTTTTAGCATATTACAAGCCACTATAGAGTTTTTAGTGGTTCATACATGCTTAAAGATTTGTCTAGGGCTATTTTGATTTTACTTCCCTAATTTTCCATATTTGCGTTAGTTTCTAAAGAAGTCTTTCTCCCCTTTGCTTGTTTAAGGATGTAGCTACAAATTTATTTTTAGGCATTTTGGTATTCTGCTATATATTCATCTTTGCACATTTATGGCCAGCACTACATATTTGTTTCCATATATTTGTTTGCTGAAAGGATACATTAATGGCATCTTTGTTAGCATAGGGATTACTTCCCATTATGCACAGCTTTTCTCAGATGTTTGCATTCTGGGACTTACAGTTTCACTTCTTTTGGTATATGTGTGGCCCTAAAAGACCTATCATGCAGTTGCAAAAACCCAGGGCTGATAGGAACTTTATTGCAATAGAGCTATTACTCAAGTGTGGCACTGTATAGTGTTTCTTTCACATGCTCTTAAGGAACCATTTATATGTTATGGAAGGGCTGCCTGCCTTCATTGATTAGGGTTCATACATTGCTTAAAGTATTTGTAGAACAGGCAGCATTAGGCACAATAATTCATATTGAATTTGTGGCAATTTTAGCCATATAAATATTAAATGCTGTAGCTAGTTTTGGCAGGTTGTATGATACAACTACCCATGCCTAAACCACAAGTTCCTTAACAACACGGTCAGAACAACGAATGTGTCTTAACCACGCATTCCTTTACCACGCCAGTCTTTACAATGACTTAACTGAGGAAAAGCGTTGGACTTTGGAACAGTATAATTTGCTAGTTCCCTTAAATCAACTCTCAAAATCTAGCAACACTGGCTGAGGTGAGGATACCTTTCTCTCAGATTTTGTGGCACATGGGGGCATGTTATTACTCCACTAGTATTCCTTCTACTAATAGACCACTGTTAAAATGAGGGAACTGGAAGCAATATTTGCAGAGCTGTGTATGTGGAGGCAGATTTACAAGAAAGTGACACATCTGTAGAAATGCGTCCCTTTCCCTGCTTCACTATGGAAAACCCTTGCATCACCATGGATGCGCCGTATTTACAATACGGCGCTCCATGGCACAAGGATTGACAGATGCGTCAGAAATTCTGATGCATCTGTTGACGGAAAAGTCACGCATTGTTGGAGTCGTGTCGCAAGCACGATGCAACTCCAGCAATGTGCATTGCGGCCTATTCCCAAATACACTGCGTCACTCCTTACGCCTGCTACAAGCAGGCGCAAGGTTTTGACGCAGTGGCGTCCTAAAAGTCACGCAGTGAAATCTTGTAGATTTCACTGCGTCACTTTTACGAGGCTTTCCTGTGTGGGAACGCCTACCCTGCATACATTATACTTGACGCAGGTATATTGTCATGCAGGGCTTTACAACGTGACGCATCCCTCGAGATGCGTCTTGTTGTAAATGGACCGCAACTTTTACACCACCGCTGTGTCACAAAAGTGATGCAATGGTAGCACAAATGTGATGAAACGGTGGTGCAAAAGTGACGCAAGGGGCTTGTAAATCTGCCCTGTGGTGTTTTTCTGAGGGTGATGTTCGTAACTGCGAAGTGGGCTCATGTAACGTGTGATACCTTCAGCCACTCTTGACTTTTAAGAGCACTTTGCAAGTTTAGCTTTTTGCGCCTATTCCTATTTTGACTACATTTGGTGTGACTACATGCCCCAGAATGCAATTTACTTTCAGATAAATCAATGGGCCTGGGTGAAGGTATCAGAGAGGACCGGACATGGATCTGTTTGGCAGCTGTGGTGTTTCTTGGCTACCTCAAGGAGTAGTCTAGCCTGTTATTAGGAAACATATTTTACTGCAGCCAGATAACGCAGATAGCCTTTGCATGAACTCTAAGAGGACAGTCAAAAGCTAAAATCATTCGACTTTTAAAATTATCACCTGTTTGATCGTTTACACCGAATAATAGGGGTTGCAAAGCAATTTAGAAGGGTTGTAAACAGGCACTTTTACACCCTCAGTAATTTAACCAATCCATTACTGCTATTTAAAAAAATATGTCTTACGCTTTTCCTTTTTGAATCTGGTGTTTTTGAATATTATAATTGCACATATTGTAACACGCTTCAATGTAAAGGTTTCTATAAAAGAAGTTAAAAACAAATACTAATAGGCCCTTCTTCCGGGTTAAAAGTCCAGTGGCCAACAGTTCTGACCTTGGCAGGATTGCCTGAACGCCTGTCCCTCTTCAGTATTTGTGAGTATGTGCCAAATGTGAGAACTGTGATGTAGGGATGGCTAGTGGCAAGTAAACAGGGCCAGCTTTAGCGCTGGCGGCGCCGAGGGCGATAGTATATTCTAGCCACCACTCCCCCCCCCCTGCCCCCCATGACCTCCTCCTCGGATTCCTTCACTACGACCCGCAAAAGTGCTTCTCATATCTCCATAGCCCCTCTCTCACATACATTTCATTCGCTTTAAGGCTCTGGTGAAGGCTGGCTTTACTAATCTACTTAGATCAAATACAGATCTGTTCTTTGCAGCTGGCATATTAACCCTCTGCGCTACTTCGTGGCGAGTCAAAACTGCTATTAGGCAAAACTTTGAGCTCGCTGGCTAGCAGGAACATTTAATCACAAGAGATATCTTGACATTTGTATTACTGTTTGAAACATGGACACACAAGGAACTATGGAGCAGTTGCTTTTAAATCTTAAGTTATTGCTAAACACAGCGCCCTCCCTCTGAAGTCAGCGCCCAGTGCAGCACTATCAGTCACACTGCCCTAAAGCCTGAAAGTTTTGCTCCCCTTTCAAGACTCAGTTTAACTTTGGTCGGACGTCCGCATAGCTACATGAAGTTCTTATTAGATCCTCTAGGGGGTAGTACAGGACAACGAACTTCAATCACTAAACTGTGCAAGGAGTTCTGGTTTGCGAGACGGCTGAAATAATCATTCACAGCCTATTTGGACTGTTTAATTTATATAGACCTAGGGGCATATAATCAAGAGATATATCGCCGTGTTTTCGGCACATAGCGCCGAAAAAGCAGCGAGTTTATTATCTCAATATTAGCAAGGCGTCACTAACATGCATTAGCGCATGTTAGCGGCTGAATCTGCAAAGCATTTCATGACAGCGATAGATATCGCTAATAAGATGCAAAGTAGGCGTTCCCTCCTAGGACAACATGTGAAATGATCGCAAAACCAACATCGTGGTATTACCAATGCTGCCCCTGAACAGCGAAGCGATGATAAAAGGCGCCCTAAACCCCCATTATCGCATGATTCTAACGCCTGAATAAAACCTGACTTAGCATTATTGCCTATGGGAGGTGGATTGTATGGTTAAGTACACACTCCCCTATTACCAAGCTTTTCATTAGCGCTGTGAAATCATCGCTGGATTTCACACGCTAATGATCATTATCGCAGTCTATCGCTGGATTGTACTTCGCCTGTTAGCAAAGCATTGCTAATATGCAGCTATCACCGCGATGTAATTCAGCGATAGAGGGCGATAGTGAAAAACGCGCTAAGCGCAATTTGCGATATTTAACGCGTGTCCTTTATAATATGGCCCATGGTTTTTCTGTCATCAGTGAGATGGCGACAGTGGTTCGGTGGAGATGCAGAATACTGGGAAATCTTTAGGCTCCCAAACAGGCACACTGATGTGTAGAACTGTAAACCAGATGTTTGCAGACATTGCTTGAGGTGGGGGGTTCTGAGAATGAACTCACCTGTGCGTTTGTACCACAGCCATAGTTCATTCACAGTAGAACAGATTCTTGTTACGTTGGTGATGTTGACAGTGAGTATCTCGAGTGTGTTATTCTGTGTTTCGGAATTATTTACTCCACGCAAGTGCCGATAAATCATTAGACTTGTATAACTCCAAATCAACCCAGGGTTTTTAACTTAAGTGTGGGTGTTGCATCGCACACAGCGCCACAATGTGGAATGTTGGAATCGACGTGAATTTGATATGCATGCCATTAGGTGCTTTCCACACCCAGCTAAGAACCATAAATCTTGCATACCCAGGTGTTGAAATGTGTAGGATTAAGGCAACCAAATATTCTGACATTGTTGCTGGGGGCATATCCTAGTGTAGACACATAGTGCCTGGTGGCCATATAATGAGGGTGGACACGAAGTGCCATGTGCCAGCATGAACAATATTGACGAATCTGTGTATCTGTATCTCAGCACATCAACCCGTTTGCTGCTTCGAACATTCCGTGCCGGTGCGAAGAGTTCTATTAAGCGGGCAGGGCCGCGTCAGCTAACAGACTTGCACAGCACTACGGAGGTAGTGCTCGCGACGGCTGTTGGTCAACAGAAGTAGCGTACGGGTTAAGTACGAACTGTTGCATTGAGGCTGACTGAAAGAAGATGGGTTACACCTGGAGTCAGATTGAAAGAAAAACACTGGACAGGGAAGATTGAGAGTACTGGTTTCTGGCCTACACCCAGTAGGGGCAGCCGGCATAGGTAAGTAAGTATGTGTATCTGAATAAAATGATTAATCGGTTAGGCTACAGTAAGTTACCAGAATTTAACACATTTATGAGCGGATCTTTATTATGGAAGGATAATAACAAACACTTCCACTGAGATGGCAGCTTTTACTGTCATGGAAATTAATTCTTGATGAAATAGAAAAATTTGCTGCCTGCCCTTTCCTCCTTTTTGCCAGACAGGAGGTGTCCTGTGCTCAGCATAGGCACCTAATAGTCTAAACTGGCGCTTAAAATGGTCTGCCACATGATGGCGATGTTTATTTAATTTAGAGACCAGCACAACAACAGTTCTTTGTCATTTCAATATACCTCTAAACTGACTAATACCTGCCCCCAAGCCATTCTTAAATCCTAGGGGGCTGGAATAGTCTGAATTGATACACTTCAAGGAGTGTAATAGTTAGTAGTTGTGTTGGTACTGTCATTGGCAGAGCTGGCAGGAGCAATGTGTGGTGCAAGCAGCAGTAGCCTACTGACAAGGACCTCTGCACTTATTTTTTCACAAATTAATCACTGCCAGTATGTAAAAGCACAATTGCCATTAAGATTGAATGTCGCAGTAAGGTCAGAACCATTGCCATCATGCGGGCATGCCCCCAATACAGAAGCACGACTACTGTTTTTGTGGCAAGTCAGTATGATTGCAGTCTTTAAGGCACCGTGGCTTTCATTTCAATGCACGTAAAGAGGCTCTGCATCATATCTTATAGTTAGGGCCACAGGAATTATACGATTGCGCAGCTGCTGCTACTTTCATATAATTATAGTTTTGCTGCATTTTCTACATAATTCATCATCTTCCAGGTAATCTGCAGATTTTGGAAACAAAAAAAGTTTTTTCTACCTCAAAGGGTTCAAAAGTTGGATAAAACAAAATGACTTGTGTTGCCACCCAGTGGAAGGACCTGTGCAAAGGTTGACTGGTCACCTTTGTGTAACTTATTGCTATCTTTGGTTATTAAACTGGTACTAATGAGGTTCAACTATTGCTCAGACAGTGTTAACGCGTTCAAAAATGACTAAATAATGAAGTAATTCTAGCACAAAATATGCCGCATAATTTGCCTTTTCTTGCTGCATAATTTACTCAACCCTGCTGCATAATTTGATCCTCCCCTGCCGCATAATTCCAGTAGCGCTGCTAAGAGTTCCACTGTAATCATATTCTGTGCCCTTATTATTTAAAGAACAATTTCACCTTCCTACACCTCACTCATTGGTCTCACTGGACAAGTCCAGCTCAACTGGAGTCACAAGCAAAGGAAAAAGTTACATCTGATTTTGTTTGCACATACCCACTCCGCAACGGCAACAGTTGGCCTACTTTTCCCCTATCAGCTTTAGAGTAATATTGACCTTTGTTACCTATATCTCATGAGTCCATGTTAATCTAGTGTGCGTTACATTGATGAGCAGAGATCCACCCGCCCAACACAGTTTAAAATGGCCGCTGTTGAACTCACCCTGAGAAGCAGTGCGCAGCCGTCAGCACCCAGGTCTGGCCCACCAACACCCCACCGCACATCAGTTCCCCGTTGAGGCGTATGGCCACCAGCCAGGGCCACGCCCCAGGGCCCGCTGCTGTGCCGCCCACGATCCTGCCCTTCACGGCCGTGGCATTGGCAGGAGCAAGCCGTCGACCACAGCTCCCTGCGGAAAAAAGAAGAAAGACTCTTAGAAACAATTCTGTAGTGCGACATGCAAGGCGAATATCTTTCTTTCTCCTCAACAATAATTCATTAATTTCTGCTTTTCTTAAGTGACTTTTAGTCATTCATGATTATTTTGACACAACACAGAAAAAGTGCAAACACTATGGGCACGATTCAGAAGGGTAAACTGAGACGAAAGTCAAACTTTACGCTTTTCTGTATTCACAAAGGGCATTTACGAATAGTAAAGTTAGACTTTTGTCTCAGTTAAACTTATGTTTTGGTCTTAAGTTTCACTGATCTGTCTCTGTCTGAGTGTCTCAGTTAAAGTTAGGAACAAAACATAAGTTTAACTGAAACAAAAGTGTTGGACCCGGCCTCGTGGCGTGGTTCGCCCCTGTCCCTCCACACCCTGTGAGTGTAGGCCTGTACCCCGAGTCCCCTGTGCAGCCTCCCCATTAGTGTAGCCTGCACCCCGAGCCTGGTCGCCCTACTCCAAGTAAACCTAGATCCCCCAAGAACCTTGACCAGGCTTGCCTTTCCCGCTCCACGCCCGGCTCCGAGCGCCTAACCATGCATGCCCCACAAGGCCCGGACGCCATTTTCCCTTCCCGAGATCGTTGTCTCCCTGGGCCTAGCGTGACCCCGGCCCCAGCGAAACCCAGACTCCAAAGGCGCGCCAGTCCCGGATGGGGGGTAAAGGGCTCCCCGAGTGAGATAAGCCAGGGAGTTTCGATGGCATCTCCAGCCCCCCCTGAGGGGCCGGTATCTGTCACACCTTTGGCCCTCCCCTATGGGCCAGTTTCGATCACCCCTCTGGCCTCCCCAAGGGCTGGCTCCAGACCCGCTGGGCGTCTGGGAATTCCCGGGCCCATCTTTCAAAGGGATCAAAGAGCCAACCGCCGGACCCCACCAACGACCAGCCCCCCGGGCAGGAGACCTCCGCCTGCGAAGGTCCGGAGATCAAAGAGCAAAAGGACTATAACTGGGCCCGCCCGACAACTAGCGGGCAGTTGTATCTTGGACCTGAAGCTTGCTGATCTGATCGCGGCTGACCCTAAGACGAACTCATCTGGAACCTCGGAGCCCGGCTGACGCTGTCGCGGCCCAAGCTGAACTGAACCATCGGAGCCCTGCTGACGCTGTCGCGGCTCAAGCTGAACTGTAACCATCGGAGCCCTGCTGACGCTGTCGCGGCTCAAGCTGAACTGTAACCATCGGAGCCCTGCTGACGCTGTCGCGGCCCAAGCTGAACTGTAACCATCGGAGCCCTGCTGACGCTGTCGCGGCTCAAGCTGAACTGTAACCATCGGAGCCCTGCTGACGCTGTCGCGGCTCAAGCTGAACTGTAACCATCGGAGCCCTGCTGACGCTGAGGCGGCTCAAGCTGAACTGTAACCATCGGAGCCCTGCTGACGCTGTCGCGGCTCGACCTCTCCAAGACCATCCGAGCCCTGCTGACGCTGTCGCGGCTCCTCACGAACTTCTCCAGATCGAGCCATGCTGACCTCGTCGCGGCTTGAGGAGTGCTCTGGTCCGGCTGGACCATCGAGACCACCATCACGACCGCGCCGACACGACGGAGGCGAAGCAGCCAGTACAACCATCCTCCCGTATCCCCCGGCTCGAGGATTGAGAGCTGTGCGTAGGGTACGCCTCGTACTGACCCAGAGACTAAAAGACTGTCCCGCTTCCCCCTTCCCGAATCCTCCAGGACTTTGTGGTCCCTCGACCACGGTGTATATAAGAGTGCTTCCTTCGTTTATTGCTTATATAAAGAACTTGTTATTAGAATCCAGCGGTGTGGTGTCTGTTCATAGTGTGGTGTGAGCTCAGTGTGTACGATCCTAGACTCGAAGTCCTCCCCGGTGAGGACCTCACAATCAAGACTCGGCAAGTTCTGTGGAAGAGGTGGGTCTTGGGAGGACTGGGTGAGCATAACCTGGCCCTCTGAGTGCGCCCCTTCCAACATTGGTGGCAGCGTCGCGATAAGAACCTACGTCTAGGGATCGTACAGCACTGACACACTACCCGAACGAAGAGCAACCACGAGCATCACAAACGACGAAACCACCTTCCAGATGGAACTTCTGGGAGAATATACACACCGGCAGCTGAAGCAGTTTTGCATAAATCGCCAAATACTGACAACGGGACTAAACACCAAAGAGGACTTTCAACAAGCTCTAACAGCCTGGAGGAGACCGGAGCCCAACCTCCAGCACCGACAGAAGCCGATGGAGGGGGAGCACCCCGGATCGAAAACCACGCCCCAGAGCAAGAAAGAGCAGAGTCCCCGACGCGGACTCACAGCACAGAGAGAGGTCTATCTCGAGAAGAGATGACAGACCGAGAACGCAACCGAAGCCACGAGCTAGAACTAGCCCGTTTGAAGATGGAGGTAGATCTCAAGCTGGCCGAGAAAAAGCTAGCCATCGAGCAGCTACGGCTGCAAGGAGAACTGGAGGAGAAAAAGCTCCAGAGAGAACTGGAGGAGAAGAAACTCCAGCGAGAACATGACGGAAAGAAGCTCCAGCTGGAGCACAAGCGCAGCATATTGGAAATGGAACTAAAGGCCCGGAACGAAGACAACCGAACAGCAGCGACCCGAGAGTCCGTTCCCCCGGTGGAACCCAAGGTCCACATCCCCAAGGATGTGGTCAAGGAATATTACAAAAACAATGATATCCAGCAATGGTTCAAGGCCTACGAGGTCGCCATGACATCCCACCGAGTTCCGCAGAAGGATTGGGGAGCCGGGCTATGGGGGCGATTCCTGAGTGAGGGGAGAGACACCCTACTTGACCTACCGTCTGCCGAGCAGACCTCCTACAGCCACATGAAAGAGGCCCTCCTCACAAGGTACGGGCTCACCCCAGAAATGTACCGCCAACGCTTCCGAGAATGCAAGAAGATCCCCGGCACCACATGGGTAGAATATGTCAATTTCTACAGCCGGGCCCTGGAAGGGTGGATCAAGGGCAGCAAAGTATCCACCTTCGAGGGACTCATCGACCTCATTGCTTATGAACATTTGTCCCTGAATTGCTTTGTGGAACTCCGACAGCACCTCCTGGACAGCAAGTTGGCTGACCCACGGAAACTGTCCGTCGAGGCCGATCGCTGGGGGAGCACCAGAGTACCCCGGGGGCCCGGGGGAGACTCTGGCCGAAATGAACAGGGACCTTCCCGCCCAAGGGGAGGGGGGAATCAGAATAGACAGAGGGGATCCCAGGGAGGGTCCTCGCGCAGCCCCCCCAGAAACCAGCCTGGCACATCGCCTCCCACAGCGCGCGCAGGGTTCCCCCCAGCTAAGCCAGGGCCCCGAGTCAGCCAAGCCTGCTTCCATTGCCAGCAACCCGGGCACTATGCCAATGACCCCCGCTGCCCTTTGTTCAAGAAGCCTGCCGCTGCCGGGCCCCCAGTGCGCCACATCACCTCAGTAGCCCTAGAAGAGGAGGAGGAAGAGGAGTTCGAGGGAGCTGACCCCGCAGCCATGATGTTAGTCTCCCTGGGTGATAGGGAGATGGTCCCAGGAGCCCCCCTACCAGACAACACAGAGAAATACCGACAGCAGGTGACTGTCAATGGCCATCACATAGGGGCGCTCCGAGACACTGGGGCCAGTATCACCGCCGTCAAACGGCACCTCGTCACCGAAGCCCAGATTGTTCCCCACATCTCCTGCAGGGTGATCGCAGCAGATAACTCCGTCCGCACCTGCCGGATAGCTCAAGTCCCGTTCGAATGGGGGGGCGTCTCCGGAGAGTTACGAGTGGCGGTCCGCTCAGACATGCCCGTGGACTGCCTGCTCGGCAACGATCTAGAGAGCTCCCCATGGCAGCGGGTTGAGAAAAGGACCCACTTGGAGATGGTGGGCCTGCCCGAGTGGGCCTGTGTGAGTACCCGGTCGATGACCACCCGAAGGGCCACCCCCGAAGGGGCGACCTTAGAGGCGGCACCGGCGACCCCCGAGGACCCCGAGGTCCCTGAACCGTCTGAGACCCCTGAGCTGTTCCCCGGAGAGAGTTTCCCCCCCGACGCAGGTCCCCTCGGCCCTGGCGTCGAACCGACCCCGAGCCTGGACGACCTTCCCGAGCTGGCCCAGTGGCGCCAGGAAGGAGGACCGTCCCGAGAAGAATTCTGCCTAGAACAGACCTCCTGTCCGTCCTTGGTTGGGCCGCGGCAGTAGGCCGCCGCCCAGGCCGCCGGTGACCAGTCCGGCTCCCACTTTGTCTATTGGGAAAACGGCCTCTTGTACAGCGAGCAAAAGTCTGCCGAGCTAGGGTCAGCCCGAGTGCTGGTGGTACCCCTACGCTTCCGTGGCTTTCTCCTGAACCTGGCCCACGATGTGCCCCTGGCGGGACACTTGGGTCAAGACAAAACATATCACCGCCTAGTCACCCACTTTTACTGGCTGGGCATGCGCTCCGATGTGGAGGCCCACTGTAAGTCCTGCCCCACGTGTCAGTCCAGCGGAAAGAGCAGAGGGAAGCGCAAGGCCCCCCCTCCAACCCTTCCCCGTGGTCAGTACCCCCTTTGAAAGGGTGGGAATCGACATCGTGGGCCCCCTCGACCCCCGGACCTCCCTGGGGCACCATTTTATCCTTGTCTTGGTGGACCATGCCACCCGCTACCCCGAAGCCATTCCCCTCCGAACGGTGACTGCCCCCGTAGTGGGCCGGGCCCTCATGGCCATCTTCTCCCGGGTGGGATTCCCCCGAGAAGTCGTCAGCGACCGAGGGGCCAACTTCATCTCGAAATACATGAAGTCCCTGTGGCAACAATGTGGAGTGACGTACAAATTTACCACCCCATATCACCCCCAGGGTAACGGTCTGGTGGAGCGATTCAACCGGACCCTCAAAGGAATGATCATGGGTCTCAAAGAGCCCCTGAGGCGTAAGTGGGACGTCCTCCTTCCCTGTCTCCTCTTCGCATACCGCGAAGTACCCCAGAAATCCCTGGGGTTCAGCCCCTTCGAACTCCTTTACGGGCACCCCGTCAGGGGGCCCCTCAGCCTGGTCAAGGAAGGGTGGGAGACGGCGGCTCCAGAGCCCCCTCCCGATGTGTTTCGATACATTCTGGCCCTCCGGAACCAGACGAGGAAGTTCAGAGAACTGGCCGAGGCAAACCTCGAGGCCAGTCAAGAAGAAATGAAATGGTGGTATGACCAGAATGCCACTCTGGTCGAGTTTCAGCCCGGACAACAGGTCTGGGTGATGGCCCCCGTGGAGCCCTGTGCCCTGCAAGACAAGTGGACAGGGCCCTTCAAGGTGGTGGAACGTAAGAGTCAGGTGACCTACCTCATTGATGTAGAGTCCCCAAGGAACCCCTTGCGGGTCCTTCACGTGAACCGCCTCAAGCCCCACTTCGCCCGGTCCGAGTTGAGCTTGCTCCTCGCCACGGACGATGGAGAAGAAGAAGAAATGGAGCCTCTCCCCGACCTCCTGTGCGTGAAAGAAAAAGATGGCTCCGTAGAGGGGGTGAGTCTCTCCTCCTCCCTCTCTCCCGAGCAGCGCGAGGACTGTCGCCAGTTGTTGGGACAGTTCTCGGACCTCTTCTCCCTCACCCCCGGCGTCACCAACTGGTGCGTCCACGACGTGGACACCGGGGACAGCCCCCCGGTACGGCACAGAGCCTACCGCGTCCCTGACAGAGTCCGGGCCTGCATCAAGGCCGAGGTATCAAAGATGTTAGCTCTCGGGGTGGTCGAAGCCTCTGACAGCCCATGGGCTAGCCCCGTGGTCCTGGTTCCGAAGGCGGCCGCTCCAGGCGCTGTTCCCGAGCTGAGGTTCTGCGTTGACTACCGCGGGCTCAACGCAGTCACCAGAACCGATGCGCACCCCATGCCCCGGGCCGACGAGCTTATTGAACGCCTCGGGGCTGCTCGCTTCCTAAGCACGTTCGACCTGACCAGTGGATACTGGCAGATCGCCCTCACCGAGGGAGCTAAGGAAAGATCTGATTTTTTCACCCCGGATGGTCACTACCATTTCCGGGTGATGCCCTTTGGGATGAAGAACGCCCCCGCCACCTTCCAGAGACTGGTGAACCAGGTACTGGCTGGGTTGGAAGAGTTCAGCGCTGCCTATCTGGACGATATCGCAGTGTACAGTACCCACTGGCCCGAGCACCTCCAGCACCTCTGGGCGGTGCTGACGGCCCTGAGAAGGGCTGGTCTCACCATTAAGGCGAGCAAGTGCCAGATCGGACAAGGGTCCGTAGTCTACCTCGGGCACCAGGTCGGAAGCGGCCTCGTAGCCCCCCTCCAGCCCAAGATCGATGCCATCGTGGCCTGGGAGGCCCCCATGACCCAGACGGAAGTGCGGGCGTTTCTAGGGCTCACGGGGTACTACTGCCGGTTCATCAAGGGGTACGGCAGCATCGTAGCCCCCCTCACGGAGTTAACCTCCAAAAACCAGCCGAAGAAAGTCAGCTGGACCCCCACCTGCCAAGAGGCGTTCGAAACGTTGAAAGACGCCATGTGCACCGCCCCCATCCTACAGGCCCCCGACTACTCCCGAGAGTTTGTAGTCCAGACGGACGCGTCCGAGCATGGCATCGGAGCCGTTCTGTCCCAGTTGAACGAGAATGGCCTGGATCAGCCAGTGGCATTCATTAGCCGGAGGCTACTCCCTCGAGAACAAAGGTGGAGCACCATCGAGCGGGAGGCCTTCGCGGTGGTTTGGGCCCTGAAGAAGCTGAGGCCCTACCTGTTCGGTACTCACTTCCGGGTCCAGACCGACCACCGACCTCTCCGGTGGCTAATGCAGATGAGAGGGGAAAATCCCAAATTGCTGCGCTGGTCCATCTCCCTCCAGGGGATGGACTTCACTGTGGAGCACCGGACTGGTTCTGACCACGCCAACGCAGACGGCCTGTCCAGATTCTTCCGCCTCAGCGAAGAGAACCCCCAAGAGGAGGGGTAGTTCTCCCCGCCTTCAGCTGGGGGGGACGCGTGTTGGACCCGGCCTCGTGGCGTGGTTCGCCCCTGTCCCTCCACACCCTGTGAGTGTAGGCCTGTACCCCGAGTCCCCTGTGCAGCCTCCCCATTAGTGTAGCCTGCACCCCGAGCCTGGTCGCCCTACTCCAAGTAAACCTAGATCCCCCGAGAACCTTGACCAGGCCTGCCTTTCCCGCTCCACGCCCGGCTCCGAGCGCCTAACCATGCATGCCCCACAAGGCCCGGACGCCATTTTCCCTTCCCGAGATCCCTGTCTCCCTGGGCCTAGCGTGACCCCGGCCCCAGCGAAACCCAGACTCCAAAGGCGCGCCAGTCCCGGATGGGGGGTAAAGGGCTCCCCGAGTGAGATAAGCAAGGGAGTTTCGATGGCACCTCCAGCCCCCCCTGAGGGGCCGGTATCTGTCACACCTTTGGCCCTCCCCTATGGGCCAGTTTCGATCACCCCTCTTGCCTCCCCAAGGGCTGGCTCCAGACCCGCTGGGCGTCTGGGAATTCCCGGGCCCAGCTTTCAAAGGGATCAAAGAGCCAACCGCCGGACCCCGCCAACGACCAGCCCCCCGGGCAGGAGACCTCCGCCTGCGAAGGTCCGGAGATCAAAGAGCAAAAGGACTATAACTGGGCCCGCCCGACAACTAGCGGGCAGTTGTATCTTGGACCTGAAGCTTGCTGATCTGATCGCGGCTGACCCTAAGACAAACTCATCTGGAACCTCGGACCCCGGCTGACGCTGTCGCGGCCCAAGCTGAACTGAACCATCGGAGCCCTGCTGACGCTGTCGCGGCTCAAGCTGAACTGTAACCATCGGAGCCCTGCTGACGCTGTCGCGGCTCAAGCTGAACTGTAACCATCGGAGCCCTGCTGACGCTGTCGCGGCCCAAGCTGAACTGTAACCATCGGAGCCCTGCTGACGCTGTCGCGGCTCAAGCTGAACTGTAACCATCGGAGCCCTGCTGACGCTGTCGCGGCTCAAGCTGAACTGTAACCATCGGAGCCCTGCTGACGCTGTCGCGGCTCAAGCTGAACTGTAACCATCGGAGCCCTGCTGACGCTGTCGCGGCTCGACCTCTCCAAGACCATCCGAGCCCTGCTGACGCTGTCGCGGCTCCTCACGAACTTCTCCAGATCGAGCCATGCTGACCTCGTCGCGGCTTGAGGAGTGCTCTGGTCCGGCTGGACCATCGAGACCACCATCACGACCGCGCCGACACGACGGAGGCGAAGCAGCCAGTACGACCATCCTCCCGTGTCCCCCGGCTCGAGGATTGAGAGCTGTGCGTAGGGTACGCCTCGTACTGACCCAGAGACTAAAAGACTGTCCCGCTTCCTCCTTCCCGAATCCTCCAGGACTTTGTGGTCCCTCGACCACGGTGTATATAAGAGTGCTTCCTTCGTTTATTGCTTATATAAAGAACTTGTTATTAGAATCCAGCGGTGTGGTGTCTGTTCATAGTGTGGTGTGAGCTCTTGCTTTGTCCTGTGCCACTACAGTTGCTTGGATTACTAACGGATGTATGACATTACAACGCATGCTTTTACCACGCATGCTTTTACATCGCAAGTTTTACAAAGCATGTCTTTACAACGCATAGCGCTTTGGGGTGCTGGATAGTGAATAGTTTAATTTACTATTCCAACTCCAGTCCCCGTGGATAGTAGGGAAGGTGTTGGATAGTAATTTAAATCTATTCCCTATCCTAGAGCGCCCCCCAGCGCAATGCGTTGTAATGGTTTGCGTTGTAAAAGTTGCGATGTAAAAGCACTGCGTGGTAAAAGTTGCGTTGTAAAGGATGTTTCCCATTACTAACCAATATTCTTCTTCAATCCTGATCCAGGCCTCTTTCTCCCTCGTCCTCTCCTTTCTCCCCTCCTCTCCTCTCCCCTCCTTTCCTCTCCTCTCCTCTCCTGGCACTCCATACAGACTCCCCATGTACAGATGGAAGGTGTGGGGCTCACCTGCAGGTTCATCCTCCGGGGCTGTGCTAAGATAGTCCATGTCCTGCTCCAGCTCTGTGAGGGAGATGTAGAAGAGCACACAGTGAGTTCTGGACAAGGAGAGGCCCACACAGCACACTGGCTGTCAGTACCCCAAGAAACATCTTGTTTACACAGACGACAACCCACAGAACACCAAATGTAGAGTGGGAAAACTCTGGAGCAGTTGTATTAGTTTTACCTCCATCATGGTTTAAATAGAATAATATGTGTTTACTTTTATAAGTATAGCACAGACTTGGCAATACATTCACTGTGTGTTATTCAATTGTGAAGTGCGTTTTGCTTTAAACCCCACACCACCCTTCAAGAGTAAGCCTCGACTGATCAACCTCACTCGCGTCCAAAGTCAAACCCTAAGCAAGAGGCCCTTGGCGGTCTGTGAGCCTACAAGGGTACCCGGTTCATGTGGTGCCAAAGTCAAAGGGTAACTCTTGCGGTACAGATTGAGCAGTTGCCATGGAGTTCCATATACTCCATGAACTACACAGGTTCAATTACACACTATTCTACTCAGAGGAGGGAATGTAACAAAGTTGTAATTTAGGGGCCGATTCACAGAACTAACTTAAGACAAAATCCTAAACTTACTACTTTTGGTATTCAAAAAAGGCATTTAATAGTAGTAAAGTTAGGATTTTGTCGTAAGTTTGACTCAAGACAAACTTTAGACAGACTTAAGACAGACTTAAGACAAAGTTAAGACAAACTTAAGACAAACTTAAGATTGACTTAAGACTGACTTAAGACAAAATCCTAACTTAAGTCTGTCTTAAGTCTGTCTTAAGTTTGTCTTAAGTCTGTTTTAAATCTGTCTTAATTCTGTCTTAAGTCTGTCTTAAGTCTGTCTTAAATTTGTCTTAAGTCACACTTAGGACAAAATCCTAACTTTACTACTACTAAATGCTTTCTGTGAATACCAAAAGTTGTAAGTTTAGGATTTTGTCTTGGGTTAGTTCTGTGAATCAGGCCCTTAGATACACCCAACACCTGAAAGGAAAACAACCTCTGATACACCTAACAGGGAAAATATGCAACTGGGAATACACTTCTATCAAATTAAACTTAATTTGGTGTAAGATGTGGCTTACTGTAACCCTGGGCGAAGCACTACGCTATGCTCGCGGAGTTTGCGAAGTTTTCGCAACTTCGCACTACGCGAGCTGCACGTAGCACAGTGCGAACATGCGCAGTGCAGCGTAGCGTAGTGCAGGGGGTCATTTTTTGCTTGTTCGCGGTCCTGAACGTCATGTTCGCGACCGCGAGCAAGCAAAATGACATCCCGGCGAGATTCTCAACGCGAGGAGGTCAGGTTTCTCATTGTGAGTGCTTGCGCATGCTCGCGACCGCTCTCAATGAGAAACTACCTGTTCGCGTTGAGAAAGCTGCCGCTCGAGTAATAATCTACTCGAGCAGCAGAAAACTACAGCTCGCACTGTGCAAGATGCCGTTTTCAATGCTTGCACAGTGCCGGATGCTTGTCCGCACTGTGCAATCATTGAAAACGCATCTTGCACAGTGCGAACATGCTACTACGCAGCTCGCGTAGTGCTACGTGAAGTTCGCGTAGTGCGAAGTGCACTTCGCGTAGCTTCGCGTAGCGCTACTTCGCGAACTACGCCCAGGGTTAGCTTACTGCACACATAAGATATGTTCATAGCTACAGTGAGACTGATTAGATGTAAGATGTGGTGTAGCACGCGTGCTCTCTACTTAGCTACCCTGAACCTGGTTGGGTATGGAGCCTGATTTGGTATAAGTTGTGGTGCATCACAAGATCTCTTCTTAGCTACACTGAGCCTGATTGGATATAACTGTGGTGTACAACACAAGATATCTTCTTAGCTACACTGAGCCTGATTGCGTATAAGTTGTCGAGCTGAGCCTGATTGGGGAAAAGATGTGCCCTATAGCATGAGATCTCAAATATCTGCAATAAGCATGTTTAACCCCTTGCACGTGGCGCGAATTTTCGAGCTGTGCGGGTATTAATTAATTAGTGGGCGGGATACGGACTCCGGGGGCTGTCCTCCGCACACACCCACCGTGATGCATGACGGCTCCCGGCAATCACGAGCATGCAAGGGGTTAAGTATAAGTTTTGGTCTAGCTCATAAACCTCTCCATAGCTCTACTAAGCCTGCTTTGGTATAAGATGTGGTCTACCACAACTGCATTGATGCTGATTGGAGGTAAGAGGTGGTCCAGAGCTTGTGATTTGTTTATAGCCCCCGTATGACAGGTACTCCTTGATTATAGGTATCAGACCGCACCTCCCCAAGTTCTGTTGGTTAAAATAAAAAAGAACTAACTGAATGTGAGCCTCAAAACAGAAAGGCACTTGGCTGCTACGTGTGTTTTTGGTGGCTAACCAAAGAAAGCGCGATGGATGGAAATGCTTAGATTCACCATAACCACTGCTAATTACTCTGAACAGCATTCTATTCCACTATTTTAGTTATTTGCTCTATTTTAGAAGGAACCCACCCAGATACAAATCAGTTTGGCCCTACCCAAAAAGGGACAGTCCAGCTGAGCTGCTAGATCTCACCTTTTAATAAGGGTGAACACAAGCTCAGATATGTTTCAGACCTATGGGGCCTCATTGGAGAGGTGAAGTTTGAGCCCCTGTGATACAGTGGGTTTGGGCCCTTAACCCCTTGGCAGTGGGGGTAATTCCCCCACTGTGCTGGGGGGCGCGCACAGTGCCTTGGTGCTCATGTGCTCATGAAGAGCTCAGCTCGTCACGGCCACACCCGTTTTCGTGGATCGTTCAGCACAGCAGGGGAATTATCCCCGCGTGCAAGCGTTCCACGGCTCATGATGAGCTCAGCTTGTCATGAGCACATGAGCACCGTGCCTCATGACAAGCTGAGCTCGTCATGAGCTCGGAAGGAGGTAAATCTTAGCATAACGGTACCACCTACAGCAGTTGACGTACACCACAAAAATGTGATGGACGGAAAGGTTTGGCTCATTCTTTACCATTACTCATAGTAACCTACAAGAGGTTCAAAGATATCCCAAGACCCCGCCGAGTCCATGTGGATCCACTTGAACAGCATTTGTGTGCCCAGGACAAGAGAAAAACATCCAACAAACCAAAACAAGCTAAGGTGAAGTGAAAGCACCTACTACACTCCTGCAGCCTGAGGTTGCATTGGCCGGCCATCACCTGGAGGCAGGTTCCTGCGGCAGCGCTCCCTTCGGGGCAGAACCGCTGGTAGTAGGAGCAAGCCTTGCTCAAGGCCCAGTTTCTTTGGGACTGTTCTGGTACTTTTTGGGTTTCCAGGATCACTGCACAGCTGGGCTCTGAGGTTTGGGTAGGATCAAGAGCTAGATAAAGGAGAGGTTGGAAAAACAGTTTAATACCTGTGAGTTTTGGGTACAAGTATCATTAGCAAAACTCTTGCGCTACTTTATAGTGAGAGGAAAGAGCCACACAGTAGACAGCGGAACAATCACGCACTCTACAAAGAGCAATCAGGACAATACCAAATTGGGGTGCACTAGAGATATATAAATAGTACAATAGAATGCAGTCTGCTGGTAACTGCCTGGGCAACATGGGAAGGATTTATGACGTTACAGCGCATACATTTACATCGAGGTACATTACATTGTGGTTTTTACAACCAAGTCGTTACAACGACTTGCGTTGGAGGGCGCTCAACTTAGGAGTAGTATAATTTACTATTCCACCTCCAGTCTACAAACAGTAGGGAGGGTGTTGGATAGTAAATGATACGATTCCTTGTCCTAGAGCGCCATCCAGCGCAAGCTGTTGTAATGACTTGCGTTGTGAAAACTGCAATGTAATAGCATCACGATGTAATCCCCGCGTTGTAAACGATGTTTCCCCATGGGAAGCAAGAGCTATTACTGCTCGGTCAAGCAAGTGCAATAATGGTGCAAATACCCATTTGCTTCTATTGGTGCATGAGATCATGGGTCTACATGATACAATAATTGTCCTGCTTTATCCTGACATTGCTCAACATCAACATTTGCACTTTGTTTTCAAAGAAATAAATTACACTTAAACAATTCCTCTAACTAAACATGCCCAGTTTATGGATTGTTTATTTAAACAGATATAAAGTTCTACTCAGGGAACTAGAGATTCGCCTTTGTTGAATTATTCAATTGCACAGATTTCATTGGTCAATTCTGGCCCAGATTCTTCAGAGGGATGTCCCAAAATGTACACAAAGGGGTGTAAAGCCAAAAGATTGACTCACACATTTTGCTCACTCAAACACAGTCCTAGAGCACACACTTGGACATCATGCCTACTGACAGCAGCAGTTGGCACCTGCTTCTCAATTAACTCTGTGCAGTTGACAAGGAACAGCTGAAGAACGCTGGAGACACAAGTGTAAAATAAACCTTCATTGTGGTGAGCACCACTTCCTAATCCCTGTCTGCTCTCTCATGAGTAAATCTCCACAATTTCTGTCTGCACTCTCATCAATACCGCCCTATAATCTTTGTCTACACTCTCATGAGTAAACCTCCATAATCCCTGTCTGCACTCCCATGAGTAAACCTCTATAACCCCTGCCTGCACTCCCATGAGTAAACCTGGAGGAGTGTGGCTCAATGGTTAGAGCGGCAGACCCTGATGCAGAGTTCTGGCCAGGGACCAGGGTTCGATATCCGCCTCGGCAGGGTCTCAGGCTCGATTTCCCCAGATCTGTTAATTCTCGCCTCGGTGCCTATTCTAATCATGGGCCCCACGCTGCAGCTCTGGGCAATAGCTTGCTTAATCTCCACAACAGCCCCAACAGCGCTTGGATGCCTAGCTTCACCCTGGGGGTGCCCAGGAGTGGACACTTCACAGGGAAAGCCAGGAGGGGTTCCACAGTGGTATGAGTATCAGTGCCAGGAAGCCGAATAGGCGACACCACAAGGTGACCATCTGGTGACAGTGCGCTCTATAAGTACCATGACATTTACATTTACATCATCCTCCATAATCCCTGCCTGCACTCCCATGAGTAAACCTCCATAATCCCTGGCTACTCCCATGAGTAAATCTCCACAATCCCTGTCTGAAATCTTATTAGTAAACTCCATAATCCCTGTCTGCACTCTCATTAGTAAACTTCAAAATCCCTTTCTTTCCTCTCATGAGTAAATCTCCGTAATCCTTGCCTGCACTCTCATGAATACCTCACCATAATCCTAGTCTACACTCTCATGAGTAATCTCCATAATCCCTGTCTGCACTCTCATCAATGCCTCACCATAATCCCAGTCTGCACTCTCACGAGTAAACCTCCATAATTTAATATTTGATAAGGGAGTACCTATGGTGGGTTAACCTCCCCCTCTCCCTTGGTTCCTATTTTTGGGGCCTAACAAGGCAAACCCATCCCAGTGTGCTGCAGACCCTTGGGAGTTATAAAACACCTGTGGCGGTCCACCAACGGTGCTCACCTGCTTTTAGTAGGAAGACACTTCTTACAGACCTACTTTCAATGGGTCTCTTTAACAACTGGTCAACCCAGAAGGGCTGGGTCCAGAGGTTGAACGTGTAGTTAGTGCACTTCTCTGTGTCGCGCAGTTCGTCAGTGGTGCCTAACCCACGACTAGGGTACCCTTAGTATATTCGCTTGAGGCAGCTACAGCACCATCTGGTTCAGCCTTCTTGAATTCCAAGCTTTAACCAGTCTAAACCACTCTCTGCAACATGCTGTGTCAATCAGCCCACGGTGGTCTCAACCTGGTGGCCCTCTATCCGCCTACTGTCACTCATACTCAGACAGTGTTTCCTGGAGCTCTGCCTGGTGAACCATGATAATAAAATGCACTTCCATCTGGAAACCAAAGCAGCAGACCAGATACACATCATCACATTCCTTAACTATGCATTCCTCTGGACCAAAGGGAACCCTTGATGCAATAGTGGTTTTAGCCAGAGATTGCGCGGTTAATCCAGACCTCTGACTGGTCTCCTAACCAATAAGTGCCTCAAGTTACTGCTATGAGAGTAAGGAACCTGAGAGCCCTATTGATTCCGGACACTCTTTTATTCGTAAAACTAATGTGGTGGTCGAGGGAACCATCTCCAACTCTTGCAACAACCTACAATCCTTCAGTTTCTCCCCTCCAAGCCAGCCATTGGGTGGAGCAGATGAGAGCCCTGGTGGGGGCAAGTTACACAGTAGCAAGACCATTAACGTATGCTTCTCAAAGACATTCACCAGTAGGATCTGTGCTCCGCGTCTGCAAACCTCATCACCTACCAAGCTGTCGACAGAATGAAGCCCGAAAGCTGGCCTCTGCGAGTCGAGGGCGCCAGGTTTTGAAATGGTTAAAACCTTCATGTAAGAACAGAATCAAACTATCTATAATTCATAAAAAACCTTCACACTAAACTGTTTTAACTCACTTACAATTGAACTCCATCCAACCTTCTGGGTAACATTTCTGGTGCAACTAGAGAACTCTGGAGTGACCTACAACATTCTGTAAATCTCCTTCCACATCTCAGTGTGTTTCATCAGTTCCACCCAAGTTGCTGGCCTCTCTCTTCTCTCTTAAATGGCCTGGACGTTAAGCATGGTCCTTGCATGGCTAACATGGCACACTGGGCTCTCTCTTTGTTTCCACTCCTATCTTCACACACACATCTAGTGCTGGGCTCAGCAAGGAATACAGCAGGCATGTTCTTGCTCGAGAAGGGAGGAAGCCCTATATTAGCACAGTAGCTAAATTAAGGGATTGTGCAAATTCTTTAACCAATGTCAAAGTTGACCAGAACCAGTTAGGACAAATAGCAGTAAAACATTGCCCTGTACACCTTACATGGATGTGGGTGACATGGACATTTGGGGGCCAACGTTAGATGAACTTACGCTCACACGCCTCAGCCTGGTTACCGCAGTCTTGGAAGAGACAGGAGACACAGCCTTTGCAATCCATAAGCAACCGGTTGCGTTGGGCCAGCGCCCCCTGCAGGGCCTCAAGGGCACGCTTTAGAGCCACCTCCAGCACCACGGTCCCTCTGCTGGACACTGCTGTAAACAACAAGAAACACAGGTCAGGGGTCATCATGGAATGCTTTCTAGGCAGTGCTTAATTTGCAAATATGTAAGTGCCAGGGCCCTTCTCAGGAGGCCATTGCAGCTTGCACCAATCATTGCCCCTGCCTGCACAGCCAATGACAGTATCAGCACAACTAACAACCATCACATTTCTACAAGTGTGACAATCCAGACTATTCCAGGCTACACAAAGCTATAAAAATTAGGTAGTTGAAAGGTATAATCAATTTTAATATTTGTTGAGTTATTGAACTCTCTGTTGTTGTGCTCACCTCAAAATTAGACAAACACCGCCATCACGTGCTAGCCTGTCATAAGCGCGGGTGTTGACAATTAAGTAACGGTGCCGAGCACCAGAATCCACCAGCTCAAATTAAGCACTGTTTCTAGCTAGGTCTGTGCAGTGCCATGCCATCCACCCAGAATCCTCACAGGGGGTTATTAATGAAAGCTGGGGCAGACTGCACACCGATGTGCAAATGGCTATAGGAAATAGGAAAAGGGCTGTAATATGAGGTAAGTTGAACGACTGTACAAAAGAAGTAGTAGTCTTGTGTAAAACATGTGACTCACTGCCCCAGCCATGCCTGCTCTAGTTTGTCAGGTAAATTCACAATGCCCATGTAGACCATAATGTCTGGCTCCAGGCTGGGCCTGGGGTGAACAATCTAACAAGGCAAAGCCCCTTAAGTGCCATCTGGGCCCAGGGATTTGAGGGCCCCTTTCTGCCCAAATTATGGATGTCTTTCCCACCAAACTGTCAGTAAGACAGTCCCATCTTCCTTGCTTACACTGGTATCCATGACAACCCAACTACTCCACTGGCAAGCCCTACCACCCTACATGCAGGGAAGTGCAAAATGTGAGTAATTTGCACTTGTGTAATTACATGACATTTCATATGAAATTGTTTGCAAATACATGAAATACAAAACTGGAATTTGCCGCTATATTTTATTGTGAAATGCATCCTTGGGTCCCTTTAGACCGTGGGGATGTATTTTGTGCTACTAATAAAACACAAGCACTGAAAATAGCACCTACTTATGTGCTGGTCGTCTGTGTTGTTCCCATGTGCTGAGTCTAAATGTTTGTGTGAACGGCACATACATATACAATTTGGTGTAATCGCTGAATTTTTGAGGATTTTGCATAATAAGCATAATGTAAAATTTCTGAAGTGACACCAGATGAAGCCAGCATAATGGATAACTCTCCCAGGCCTACCTACAACTTCCATAATCTTATATTCCTAGTTTTTCACTTAACAAGTAGCAGAACAAGCCAGATAAAATAGTAGTGCAAGAGCACCAGTAGCAAAAAAAGATGTCAGTGTTAATTGCAAGGGTGGGACATAGGGCTTGAAGACAGAGGGTGCTCTCTTGAGATGTTGTACCTATGTTCAACTAGTACACCTAACCACAAGGCACATAGTTGCTCACATGACTCCCAAACCCAACTGAAAGCAGATTGATGATGCCTACATTCCGCTAGATGGATTGATTGACAGCTCTTAGTAAACAGCTGTTTACAACTTTCCTAAAACACTGCCACAGTTGCTGTTCACTTACAAGCTGAGTGCATCATTCTTGACATCAAGGTGTTCATTATGAGCAACAACGTTAATAAATGTTATAATAATACATATAATGTTGTTTGTTGTCAAAGTTTACTCACAGAATTTATTTTAACTCATACAACTATGGTAAAACAATGGGGCATATTTACAAGGGGATATTGCCACCAGAATGTTACTTTTAGCGATATGCTCTTCTCCATATTTACAAAGCAGCGTTAAGCCACTTTTTGTGGCTTAACACCACCCATAAATATGGCTCCTTTACACGCATCACTTAACGTGAAAGGGACGTGCAATGGGTGTTGTTCTGGGCATTCCACCTCAACACCCCTTGCTTTTAACGCTGCCCCAAATTTACAAGGAAGGGTAAATCTGTGGCAATGCCAAAAACTATCGTCATGCACTAGCAGGCACTAGAATGGCGAAACTAGGAGAAATACTTTTATTTCCCCTCGTTTTTACTTTTTCTATGTGTGCTCCATTCTGCAGCACACCTAGAAAGAGCAAAATGCAATTAAATCTTGTTTATGTACAGGAAGGTGTCCCTTCTTCCGCATAAAAAAATCTATAAATAATGATGATTTGCTACTTCTATGTGTGATGTATTCCGCAGCACACAGAGAAGTAACACATCGCCATTAGTGGTTGTTTATGTGCAGGAACAGACACCTTACTGCACATAAACAATCACTCCCCCAACCCGGCACCCTTGCACTATGGTGCAAGGGTGCCTGCCTTGGCGCTAGGCAGCTACATTTAGGGCCAGCGCTAGGTAAGACACAGGTGTGCACCGTATTCTTGTGAATACGGCGCATCCCTGCATTTGGAAAATGTCGGAGTGCTACCAAATTTGGCGCAGCTCTGAGTTCCGACATCTTCTCGTAAATATGCCCCTATGTGTTATTTATTGACAGCTTCCTGCTCTTTGAAACATTAACGTTTTGTGCCATGTAGCTCTAGCATGGCCAGATGTTTGCCGCTGGAATCCAAACACTCCCCCCACTGTTGGCCTGCTAAGGTGGCTTTCTCAGGTGCTGGTCCAACCACCAAGACACATGGGGCAGCATTATGCATGCGGCGCATTTAACATCATTGCGCTGGGCTATCCTTTAAAATGGTGCCCTCAGCGCAATGAAGGAAAGTGAGCCACATTATGGTGAATGTGCTGCCCCCAGGGCAGCTGCAAACTCGGGCAGCACATTCCTGTGAAAAATGGACCAGCTGCTTTAAAGGTACTCCGTGTTTCCACAGTGCACGCCACAACCCGCCTACACTTTTAAGGGGATTAGAGACCCACTTGGTGGCGGGTGCAGTCAGTGACTGTACCCACATGCAAGGGGATGTCTGGGTGGGTCCATGGGACCGCCTTTTCCCTTCCAGACGGCTGATCTCAGGGGGCACACTGACAGTGCGCCACTGTCAAGGTGGTGCACTGTCAGTGCTCCTCCTGACATCTACTTTGCCTCTGCACCCGTGTCATAGGGAGCAGGCTGAAAGGCAAGGGTATTCCCTCATTTGCATGGGGCGTGCCCCCTGACGATAGCGCTGGCACTTTCTGCTGTAATACCGCTATCGGTTTTACAGAAGGGACCGCACAAGCGTCTGCGGCCCCATCTGTAATACCAAAGTGCCCCAGGGGCGCACAAAGTGGGTGCAAATGCCCAGTGTGCCCCTGGGACACTTTGTGTAATACTGCCCCAGATACACTAAGGACCTGGGGCCTCATTTATGAGGCCGTGCGTCAGTTTTGCGCTTTCGATGCGTCACTTTTTGTGAGGCATCGGCGGCGTAAAACATGCCTCCTGTTGCGCACTATTTACAAAGTGACGCATCTAAGCAGATGCGTCACTTTGTAAACCCCTACGCTACATTATACCTGCGTCAGGTATAATGTATGCAGAGGGGGCGTTCCCCCTGCAAAAAGCCTCGTAATAGTGACGCAGTGAAATCCATGAGATTTCACTGCGTCACTTTTAGGACGCTGTTGCGTCAAAATCTTGCGCCTGCCTCACAGCAGGCGTAAGACTGACGCAAGCCCTTTCACATGGGGCTTTCCCCATGTGAAAGGACGCATTGCTGTAGTTGCGTCACTTTTGTGACACATTCCAGCAATGTGTGACTTTTGCGCTTACAGATACGTCAGAAATACTGACGTATCTGTAACTCCTTGCGCCATGATGCGTCATACTGTAAATATGACGCATCATTGGTCTCACAAGGAGGGCGCAGTGAAAAGTGACGCATCGCTGTTTTCACGCAGCGATGCGTCACTTTTCATAAATGAGGCCCCTGCTTCTTTCTAGGAAGCAGCTCAAGACGCGTCTTTTTCAGCTCTGCCTCTATTGACTCTGCTTTTAAAACTCACAACCTTAGAAATAATTCCTGACTTTTCACTTTCTCCTTGCTGTTCCCATGATCTTGCGGTATATGGTCCTTTCCAGTGGCGGCTCGCCAAGGGAGTGCTGTGGGGTGGTGGGGTGGGGTGGGGGAGGGGCAGGGTGGGGCATAGTGGACCCGGACATACGACAGAATGGAGTAAAGTAAGTAAATAAATAAATAAAACTATTTGCAGTTCAGTCGCAGCATCGGAGGGTTGGTGATGCAGTGAGCGCAAGGTAAATAGTCTTATTTATTTATTTACTTACTTTACTCCGTTCCGTTGTATGTCCAAGTCCACTACCCCCCAGCCCTGCCCCTCCCCCGCCACGCCCCACCGCCCCGTAGCACTCCCTCTGCGAGCCGCCACTGGTCCTTTCCCCTTGTTATACTTTTACCTCTTGGAGCGAAACCTTCTCCCTCCTGCTGGCTTGTGAAAACTGCCAACTTGACTTACAAAATAAATGTCTGCCTCGCTCTACTCAGACTCATCCTAAGTCTCATTTTACGCGTCTTATTGTCATCCTAATTGCGGTCACCATGAGGACCCCCAACCCTCAATGCCTCTCCTCCTGCTACTTCCCTACTTCACACCTCCACATGACTCTTCCAGCCTCTCGGATCTCTAGTTTCTTCTTCCGCCCTCCACCCATCTCTCTGCTCAGTCTCACAAGGCTCCAAGCCCTGCACTCACTTCCCTTTGAATTACCAAAAGTTCTCCCTCCTGCTGTGTGTTATGAGTCCATCATCTAGATATGTGTTTATTAATTCAGTTTGGATGACTACATCAATTTCCATTATAGATGCTTGTTCACTGCATCAGAGACTGTCTCAAAATTGGTGGAAACACATAAAGTGGACTGACACATTCAATCTTGATGCTCTATGAAAAAATGCAAAATAAAATCAATTAATTCAGGGCAGATGATAAAAAAGAGGATAATCAGCTATTACGTTCAGATAATCTTCATTACTCAGAATCCTAGCCCTACTCATCACAGACCTTACAAGCTGTAGAAAGCTCTGGGACTAGAATTAATCAGGCAACCAGATATAGTGGTGTTATAATATCCTACAGGGAATCCCGGGTACCACAACATGTTGTATTTTCTATGTCCCACCTCAGGAAACCCCACTGGCTCCCCGTACAGAAGAGATGCCAATTCAAGCTGCTAACCCATGCACACAAGGCTCTACACAACCAAGAGCCCGCCTACGTTAACTCCCGCCTGAACTTCCACCAACCATCGAGAAGACTACGCTCCACCTCCCTTTTCACTTGCCCATACTCCCCGCATCTACCGAAGCAGAAGTGGAGGACGCTCCTTCTCTTACATCGCAACAAAGACCTGGAACAGCCTCCCCACGCACCTCCGGACCATTCACCTCACGTCCGGAATTCCGAAGGGCCCTCAAGACCTGGCTGTTTGAATAAGCTTTCGGAGCCTGCAAGCACCTGGATACGCTCTCGGGTGGTTAGATGTACTTTATTAATCCTGATTGATTGAATGATGATTGATGTCCGTTCCACCTGCCCATTTCCAAGTTGTGGATGCTTCTGTGACGGATAAAATAAAGTCAAGTGCACCAGATTACTGCAGGCTTCACCAGTGTCTGACCCCTTCCCTAGGTGTACATCTTGGAAAGGGAAAACAACGAAGGGGTGTGGTAAATTAACACTACTTGTAACCCTGTGGATTAGTATAGGGAAATATATGTTAATTTGAGGAGTAGACATGCAAGTCTTTAGTTGGATTGAATAGGGTAAAGGAGGGATTGAAGAGTCTAGAAAGTGTTATTTGGGAGATCATAGTAATAAGCTGAGGCTTGGGAAGAGTAAAATCAGAGATAAGGGAGGGAAGAGTCTCTAGAAAGGGATTAAGAAAATCATAGTAGTAAAATGAGGTGTGTGATGCATCAAATAAGGGATACATGAGGGAAGAATTTAAAAAGAGTTGCTTTGGAGATTATAGGGCCTGATTCACAAAACTAATTTTAGACAAAATCCTAAACTTACTACTTTTGGTATTCACAGAAGTTAGGATTTTGTCTTAAGTTTGTCTTAAAACAGACTTAAGACAGACTTAAGACAAAATCCTAACTTAAGTCTGTCTTAAGTCTGTCTTAAGTCTGTCTTAAGACAAACTTAAGACAAAATCCTAACTTCTGTGAATACCAAAAGTAGTACATTTAGGATTCTGTCTTAAGTTAATTCTGTGAATCGGGCCCATAGTCATAAAATGAGGTTTCAGGTGAGCCATGGAGGAATAGAGGGGTGAACAGTCTAGAAGGGTTTATTTTGGAGATCATAGTAGTAGAACGAGTTTTGGGATGGGTTAGAAAATGGAGTTAGAGGATATATTGCGAGAGTAGTGCTTAGGGGAGAGTTAAAGGTGTATTTTTATTTTTTTCTTCTTCTACAGTAGGAGCATAGTAATAAATATATAAATACATAACTAAATACGATAATAACAATTCACAGACAAAGTTGCAACTATGCACCCATGGGTTACCAGCCTCGCGTGAGAGCGTATTCCAAACTTCACAAAGGTTCCCAAGACACACCTGGGATCCTGCAACAGTTTCACAGTATAGGAACACTGCTGGCACACCTTTCAAAATTCACATGTCCATATGATGTCACTTCTGCACGAACACCTGTACGTATTGTACAACTTCACATGTGGGAATGCATGCCCATTTATGCAAACCAATTTTTTTTATTTTGTACTCTCTACAGAAAAAAACATTTCTCTCTGTGGAGAAAGCCCTTCACGTACAGCCCCACAAGTGCTGGTGGAACATGTTCTCTTTCCATTTACATCCTGCTCCAGGGCAGGGATCTGCATATTCCCACCACAGGAGTACATCTCCAACCTCTGAAATCCCTCTGAAATCTCAGAAACACAAAACCTCAAATAAATCCTTCGTGGGGAATGCTCCCAAGATCTGGAACTCCATCCCCCCATATCAGAATGACCACCTCCTTCCCGCAATTCAAATCGCTACTCAAAGCCCTCTTCTTTGAGCGCTCCAGTGCTTAACGAGAACCCCACACCTGACGGTGAAAGGACACTATCTCTTCGAACCCAGAGCCGGCTGATTCGCTCCCGATCTCCGTCCCATATTGCGCTCAAGTTGTTGTTATACAAACTCTATTTCCTGCTTGTGTTCATGATTCCTGTTTTGTGTCCTTATTTTCCTTCTTGCATTTTTTGTGAAGCGCTCTGATACCCCCGGGTCCAGCTAGCGCTATACAAAACTTCAATAAATAAATAAATGTGCGTGTGTGTGTGTGTGTGTGTGTGTGTGTGTGTGTGTGTGTGCATGGGTGCATGGGTGCCTGAGTGCGTACGGGCGCGCGTGTGTGTATGAGTGCACACAAACCTTGCGTTTGCACATTCTGCAGTCACTTATTTCTAGGCTTGAAAGGAGCACATGTGTGGCCATTCCTTTGGTGGAAAACTGCCTCCAAGAGTCATGTGAGGACAGTCCCAACCAAGGCACGAGGCTGGCATGCAATTACCGGAAGAAGGCAGGGCAGTACCCAGGCACTGCCAAGGGGAGGCAGGGCCTTAGCACAATACTGTGAAAGAAAGACAGGGTCTTAGCCAGGAACTTTTAGGGGCAGGCCAAGCCTCAGTAGGTCGGGGTCAAACAAAGACAGCCCCTTAACAGGGCAGTGCAGGAAAAAGGGAACGTTTTATCAAGGCAGTGGCAAGGAAGGCAGGGTCTTAGCTGGGCATTGCTCGGGGAAGTCGGAGCTGTGCCGATGAAAAGCAGCACCATAACAGGGCAGTGCCTCAAAAAGACATGCTTGTAGCAGGGCACTGCCAACAGAACCTTAAAAGGGTTCTGACGCATCAATGGACGACAGTGTCACCATACTGCTGAAGAAAGACAAAATGCAAACCAGAATACAATGCACGTGCATGAACCAACCTTGCATGGGACCAGTGCGCCACACTCAGGCGGCACCTAAAAGGGTCTCAAAGTGGCAACGCTGGAGGAATGGCAACCATGTGCACTGTTTTGATAATCAAGAGCCCCAAGTTTCCTGCTGTATAGTTTGGGGACCCTCCTTCTGTTGTCCTGTAGCTCTAATGCAAACCCTGCAATGCCCTCGGGAGGTCTGCAACAGTAAGGCCAGAGCTGCTGTTTTTAAAGCTACAAAATCCCAATTGTTTACATTTGAACTCAGTGCTGGAATTGGGTTTACCATATATTGTGGGTCAAGGTGTAGCAGAGGAAAGGGGGTGGAGTCATGAAGGGTGGAACTTGAAAAGCAGAGCAGGATGGTCAATTTATACATTTAGGGGCAGATTTACAAGCCCCCTGCGCCACTTTTGCGTCACTTTTCCCATGTTTCAAGTGACGCAACAGTGGCGCAAGTGGCTTGTAAATCTGCCCCTTAAATTATAAATATCTGCTTTAAAGAAAATATCAGCAAGGACGAATGTGAAAGTAAATATGTTCTAGATTACTTAATTGGTGACAAAGAAGCTGCATTTTAACAGGGATAAGACACCTGTTGCAGAGGTAATTGTGTGTCCAGCAATTTTGAGGGGGTTATAATTCCGGTAGGATAACTCTACTGGTTAACACCAATGCTGGGGGTTATGAGTTTAGCCTAGTCACAGTTTCGACTCATAAAGTAGCATAGAGGGTTAATGTGCATGCTTCAAAGCACATTCTGTGACCTGAGGATCACAGATTTGTGTCTATATAGGTAAGTGGTACAAAAGGGGGTAGGTAAGTGGCCTACTGCTTTTGACACTGAGATAATGTTGTTACTTCTAGTTCATAAGTTGAAATCGTTTCTAATATAGCACCGTGTTCTGTTTATCAGCATCAAGGAGCTGCATGCAAACTGTATGTCACGGGTTTAGATGCTTATTATTTTCCTCTCGACCTGTTGTTATTCTAAAATTGAAAAGAAGGGTTCCTTTGGGGAGTAATAATGTCTTATTAGTAGAATCACAGTCACTGTGATAAGTTTTATTTCCTGACTTTGTTTTTCTCCTGACTGTTCACTCTTACATATCTCCCCTACTTGTAAACATATGTTGATTCCTATACGTTTTAAGTATTAACCCTCATTGTCTTATGAAACATTTTCTGTGCCTCGAGATGCACATGTATGATTTATTGTGCCATTGTGTGTGATGTAAAGACTAAAGAGCTCTGACACCCTACACTGGCATTATTAGCCCTATAAAATATTTACATTTAAAAAGTAGCAGGTGCAGTTTACATCAATATTTGTTTAATTACTCTTATAGGTAGGTAAATCTTACACTCTTACTGTGCAAGCACATCTCTTACATAGGTAGTTGAACAAAGTTAAAAGCCTACCTCCAAATCACAGTTTCTCTTAAGTACTTGTGCAGTGATACCAAGCTGTGTGCCTTGTCTTTCCATTGCTTTGGCATCTAGATGTTAGGCTCCAGATAGCTCTCACACAGTATTACACACAAACAAAGGGAGGGCTGTCAGCCCTTTAAATGAAACCTTTATTTTGGATCCAGCTGAGAGTGTTAATACATAAATATCCCTTGCTGCCTGCACATTGCTGCTGGGAAAGGAATGCAGACATCTGCTGGCACTGAGGAATTGTGTCCCGGTGTCAAGAAATTACACCAGCAACAATGCCAAGTTTCCCACATTCATGTGTGATCTGCTGCTCCAGTCTGGGTTTTTTTCTTTGAATTCTGGGACTTGTAGTCTTGTTCGTTGCATTATAAAACAGTACTACAAGAACCACAATTCGAAGAAAAAATCCAGAACTGATGCAGCACAGCATACCTGGATCTAGGAAACTTGGCCGTTATGCACCAAGACGAATTCAAAAAGTTTCCCTGGGTCTGCCGGATCCAAGATCCGTCCCGAAGTAGCTGCCGGAACTTGGATCTGGCGGGATCCCCCTACTTTCCAGCACTGTTTAAATGTAAATACAAGCTGTGACAGTCTGCCCGCCTTTTACACACATACCACAAATTACTCAAAGAGCCTAGATAAAAGGATTGTTAGGATAAACGACGGGTAGGGTGCCTGACTTGAGTAGAGCAGCGTCCAAGGTGTTTTTCACATCACTTTTTAGGATTAGGTGCACAAGGTATACAACAGGTAGTTTTGACGTTGTTTTATTAGCTGCATAATTAATTACAATCTTTACAGTAAAAATGATCAGTATAGAAAAGCTAAAAACTGTGATTTCAAACTTGAGTACAGGTTAAAATTTGACACCACTCCCCGAGCCCCGTGTAGTCGTTCCCCAGCGCGTGAGCACCTGTTCTTTGCACCATTTGCGCCCTGAAGATGATCAAGTTTGCGGGGCTCTTGAACTGCCCTTTGTGGCCCGCTAAGTGTCTCTCGAGGGGCAGAGTTTTCTTCAATAGCATATGAAGAGAGCTCTGTTGATACATCGTTGATGGTCATTGAGAAAACCCATTAGCTTTCCTCCACGGGGATTACCATGCTCTTCCCCAGGGTTTCCCTACTTTCATTGGCTGCTTTTAAGGCTATCCTGAGTACAACAGTTTTTAGCTTTTCTATACTGATCATTTTTACTGTAAAGATTTTAATTAATTATACAGTTAATAAAAAAAACTTCAAACTTTAAAAAAAAAAACAGGTAGTAATTGGAATTACACGGTAGGTAACTTCCGAAATGAGACCTGCAGCTTTAAAATTATGCTAATTAGGCCATGATAAACTCTAAAGGCTGGTAGGACCAAGATGATAGACGCAAAGAAAGTTCCTGCTGCATAAGGCCCGCAGTAGTACAGAGTGGGATGAGAAATACTGACCTCTTAGAGTGGCGGCTGGCATGTAGTACAGGTCCTTGCCGGTGGGGGCGCTGTGGCTTCTGCCTGCGGCCAGCAGGAGGCAGAGGACGGTCCAGCCCCAGGGCTCCATCGTCTTCTTGCGGGCGGAAGTCTTCGCCGGAAACAGCTGGCTGTGCTCGTGCTGCTTCTCCCTTCTTTTGCACTGTTACTCTGTATTATTATTTTCTCTCCTTTTTGACCCCACTGCTTGCTCCTCTTTTCCCGAGCCTCTCTACTCTTTTCTGCCGTCTTTTATTTTAGTTAAATGGCAACTTGTTTTTCTCAGTGTTGGTAATATATATATTATTTTTTTGGGGCGATATATGCTGGTGGATGAGACAACTGATGAATAGTGCAATAAAGCTGGATGCTCAGGGTCACACAGTGTGATCAGTGGAGGAAACGTATTTGAAGACAAACCTCCTGATGTCGCAAATGGCAATTTCACCACCAGATCAAACCTTCCCTCTTGCTTATTGTACCTATTGTTCCTATTGTACCTTTGCCTTCCCTTAAATCTGGTTTTATTTCCTCAATCTATCTTGTTGTTCGCCCAATTAACTTAGTCCTCGCTCTTGTTATTGGCTGTTTCCCTCAGATAATGTTCTTGTTCTCTCACTCCGCAAACCATTGGTCTTTGAGTCCTCTTGTCTTCTCGCTCCCTCACTTCTGAGTCCTCTTGTCTTCTCGCTCCCTCACTTCTGAGTCCTCTTGTCTTCTCGCTCCCTCACTTCTGAGTCCTCTTGTCTTCTCGCTCCCTCACTTCTGAGTCCTCTTGTTTTCTCGCTCCCTCACTTCTGAGTCCTCTTGTTTTCTCGCTCCCTCACTTCTGAGTCTTCTTGTTTTCTCGCTCCCTCACTTCTGAGTCCTCTTGTTTTCTCGCTCCCTCACTTCTGAGTCCTCTTGTTTTCTCGCTCCCTCACTTCTGAGTCCTCTTGTCTTCTCGCTCCCTCACTTCTGAGTCTTCTTGTTTTCTCGCTTCCTCACTTCTGAGTCTTCTTGTTTTCTCGCTTCCTCACTTCTGAGTCTTCTTGTTTTCTCGCTCCCTCACTTCTGAGTCTTCTTGTTTTCTCGCTTCCTCACTTCTGAGTCTTCTTGTTTTCTCGCTTCCTCACTTCTGAGTCTTCTTGTTTTCTCGCTCCCTCACTTCTGAGTCCTCTTGTTTTCTCGCACCCTCACTTATGAGTCCTCTTGCTCGGTCACTCACTCACTTCTGAGTCCTGTTGCCTTCTTGTTCCCTCAGTCCCGAGCCCTCTTGCTCCCTCAGTCCTGAGCGCTCTCGCTCCCTCAGTCCTGAGTCCTCTTGCTCCCTCGGTCCCTAGTCTGCGTGCTCCCTCAGTTCTGAGTCCTCTCTCGCTCCCTCACTTCTGAGTCCTTTCGCTCCCTCTCGTTTGCGTCCTCTGCTCCCTCTCTCCTCCACTCCTCTGGCCTCTCAGTCCTCGCCTCTCAGTCCTGTCTCTCCCCTGCCCTCCGCGCGCCCTGAAGATGGACAGACGGACAATGATGCAGACGGGCGTCCGCCCCGTGTATATATACAGCGCGGCGGCTGCGGCGGCGGGGGGGGGGGGGGGGGGGGGGGGGGTTGCTTCCCAGGCCTCGGAAAAGCAACTGTTTGAATTCATTAATGCGGCCTCGGCCGTGCCAGGGGGGCGGGTGGCGGCTGGACGAGCGGGCAGTGATTGGGACAGTTGGCAGTTCATTAAAGGGCTGAGGTGGGCCGGCTGGGCTCTGCAGAGAGAGGATGCGCCGGTGGCTCGTCCTGCCCTGAATGGCCTCTTTGTGCTCCGGGCCCGGGGAGGCCGGGCCATCAAAGGCCCGTCCTAATGATCAGAGGCGGCGCGCTCCCTTCATCCCTTTATCCGGACCAATAAAATATTGTCAGTTCCTATCACTTTGCTCCTGCAAAAGAGACACCGTCGGAACAAACGAGGCCGCGGGAGCGCACCCGAGAGGCTGCGGGGAGCTTGGCGGGAGAGAGGCGGCGGGGAGGTGTCACCCAGGCCTGGGTGGAGGGGTCGAGCGACAAAAACGGGACACATTGGGGCCCTTGTTTCCAAAATGCACGCCCCGCACACATGCACGCTGCTTCAAAGTGGTGCGTTACGAAATGGTTTGGCTGCGATGGGGGGGTGGCAGGCTTTGATGTGCGCGGTGCCCTGTGATCTTGCCCAATCCAAGGGCCTGGCACGCGGTCTGCAGGGCCTTGGCGGGAGCTGTGATCTGGCCGGCCTGGATACTTCCAAGATATCTCTGCTTGATCATCGTTTTATGTCTGATGGGAGGTTACTCGCGTGGGGAGTGAAATAAGGAAAAAGGAAACACACAAACCATGATGAATAAAAGAGAAGGGGCTACGTGCGTGGAAGCTTTCAGTACCAAAGTGTCCAAGCTTGCACGTGGGCCCTCATACATATAAAGTAGTAGTGGCCCCTAAATCCCAGTGGGCCCTATGTCCCAGGGGTCCAGGAGATGGTGTGAGTAGGATACAGTAACACCTGCCAAATAAAGCAAACTTATCAACCACACACTGCAAACAAATTATGGAACACAGCATCGATACTATCTGTGCTTTTCTTGTGTTTTACTCAGTTCTATGTCATATTAGGTCTTGCATCATGTCTTTGTTTTGCTTTCTTTTTTAATTGTACGTCAGCAACACATGAGATTGTAAATTACAGATGTTTCTGTTGCCTAGAAAACTGTCCTGAAGAAGGTGAACATTTGTCTACTCGCCGAAATGCTGCGTCAACTTTTTTGTTTTCTAGTGATATTATTAATTGTTTTTAATATGTAATGCTTTTAATCTTGATTGTATTAATGAATAGAATACATCTTGCATGTGACGCAACCTACGCTTGATGGAGAAAGAGAAGAGCAGTACAGCAGGGTCCTGAAGCACCATGTGAAGTGTTTCCGTGCCAACTTCAATCCTATTAGTTTAAGGACTTTGTGCAGAAAAGGGGGAACCCCTAAGACGGGTATGCCCATATGAGGCCCACCCCGACAAATTGGCGCCCAACCAGTGGGGCTCATCAGTGCCTCGGATGCCCGAAGGAGTGTTCGAAAGAAAGGATTAGAATCTTTCTGCGGACGATCGCTGCCCGAGGAGACCCGCGTATTGGCAACCACAGTGTTTTTCCTCTCTTTCTGATCTGACCCTCCAGGTGGTGACGGTCCTCGACTGAGATCTCTTCTGTTGATTCACCGTGCAGTGACCGTTTGGTCGATTCAAGAACTTGGCAGTTGGAATCTGGACACCAAGGGATTGGATCAGTAGAGCATTCTGGATGCAGTTTTGATCAACATGAGTTTCCTATTGCCCAAGTTGAAAAGCAAACGCAAACTAGACCAAGCCATAAAAAGCACTGCAGAGAAAGTGTTGGCTCCCAGATTTGGCAGAGATGATGACTCTGTTTGTTTACAACTGGATGACATTGTTGCAAAGAGTAAGATGGCAACCATTTATCTCGTGGATGTAGATAAAGTGACTGTTTACACCCAGTACTTTGACATCAGTTTTATTCCTTCCACGGTTTTCTTCTTCAACGGACAGCATATGAAAGTTGATTACGGTTTACTGGATCAAGAGGGTGAGAGATGCCCAGGAGAAAGAAGCAGAAGCCCCAGCAGGTCATCTCTGACTGCGAGATTCCACCGGCTCCGAGAATGGCACTTCAGATGCCACCTATCAAGTTCAGGCAAGAGCCGCGTCGTGACCGGTGCCCATAATGGAATTTTTTAACGATGCCCCCTAGGCAGAATCTAGAACCTTCTGTATGTACTGCGGTGCCCGAGCAACCTTTGGTCGATGACCGGTGAAGCTGCCCTATGCAGCTATAGAGGAGTCTGGCCCCTTGGCCGTCACCTACCCAGCTGGTCATCTGCCAATGTTTTCCTCTTCTCCCCGTTTGTTTCTACCCTCACTCCCCCTCCCTCTGTGATTCTTTGATTCAAACGGTTGTAACTATGTAACCTGTAACTCGCTGATTCAACTGATATAACTATGTATCCTGTAACTTGCTGATCCTCATGTAACACGCTCTGATACCTCCGGGTCTAGCTAGGGCTATATAAAAACTTTGCAAATAAAAAAAATGTAGTTTGTGATTCATTCTCTGTGTTGCATTGTCCTACTTTACATTTTTTATTGTATAACATTGTTTTTATTGTATAACATTGCCTTTGTTCTGCTACTAATTTCAAGTACCTGTACTGTGTCTTACCATAGCTCTGAAATAGCTGTGATTTCGAGTAGGGACCTGTTTGTTTTTTAATTGTCTGCTTTTCTGTCATTTAGTCTTTTTTGTTTTGTTTCTTGTCAGGTCTTGTCTTTTGAGCCTTATCCTGTCTTGCATCTTGTATAGTAAAGTGCCTTGTCTCCTGTCTTCCTTTCTGGCCTCTTGTCTTGTCTTTTGGTTAGCATTGTCTTGTAACTTGTTTTGCGATGTGTCTTGTTTCCTGGTATTTTGTGTTTTCTTTTGTATTCTTCTTTCTTATCTTGTCTTTCCTCATCTAGGTTTGTAAACTGCCTCTCAACCGCCAATGTCTCGTACAATGTTGTTTTTTCTGGACTCCTTATGTCATCTTGTGTTTACTTACATCTTGAGTTATTTTTTTTCTGTGCCTGATTATTGTCTCATCTTGTTTTTTCTTGTCTCTTCATGTGTTTTGATTCTCTAACTCTGCACACTAAATTACTTTTATGTGCTTTTGAATAATGATCATCAACGGAGAAGACCATAGTAAAGCAATGTCATTACTTTAGAGACCTATTTTTGTAATGATGTATAGTGTATATACAAAGAAATCGTGCCTATATTGTGTCATGGCCATATGTGTAAAAACAAGAATAATAGAGGGCTGCTCCGGAAATTTATCAAAGCATTGTATCCATCCAACACTGCTATTACCGAACCCTCTGGTGTTCTATCTATAGACCTTAAGAACATCACATGGTATGTGGACCCAATGACATGTCAGTATGCAACCTTGAGAGACTCCAATAGAATTAGCAGGCAGGGCTTTCCAATGAGGCCTCTCTGAAACTGTTTCCTGGCAGTGTATCATGGTGCGACGCAAACCACTACCAGTAAATCCACTAGGCCGCCAGGGAGATCGCTATGGGGGTCGGCCCTCGGGGTGATGGGCCGCCACCTGGGGCACTTAAAAAAAAAGATGAATTTTTGTTTGGAGGGGGCGTGATTGCCCCCCTAGGGTATTATAATAAAAAAAAAAACAACCACAGCAAAAAAACAAAATGAAATTGTCAGGGGGTCGCCCTTTTGATTATGGGCTGATACCCTGTGGGGGCCTAATTTTGTAAAATATACGTGTGGTTTCTCTAGGGTCTGTGATTAGCCCCAGGGAAACTGCACATACATTAAAAAATATGTGATATATATATATATATATATATATATATATATATATATATATATATATATATATATATATATATATATATATATATATATATCTTTGTAATATATATCAGTGATGTCATTTGAGATGTCATCAGTGATGTCACTGACCATGTCATGACTCATGAGTGATGTAACATCTGAAGTCATAAGCAGTGCATTGCGGGGGCTTAAGTTATAGTTAGCTCTGGTAACTATAAGTGTAACCTTTGTTTTTAAGAAAATTTCTAAGCTTTTAAAAAAAAAATCCGAAGTGTAGCCTGTACCTTTGAGAGCTAGTGTGTGAGTGAGAGCATGAGTTTCTCATTGGATGTGTGAGTGAGTGTGTGAGTGTCTCAATGAGTGTGTGAATGTCTGAGTGGGCCTGGGAGTGACTACATACGTGTCTCACTGGGTGTGTGAGTGGGTGCATGAGTGTCTGGGTCTGTGAGTGGGTGCGTGAGTATCTGAGTGGATGTATGAGTGTCTGAGTGAGTGTCTAAGTGGGTCAGTGTGTGGGTGTGAGTGTGTCTGAGTAGGTATGTGAGTGCCTCCATGTGTGTGTGAATCAGTCTTTGAGTGAGTACCTGAGTGGGTCTATGAATGGGTGTGTGAGTCTCTGTGTGGGTACATAAGTATCTTAGTGAGGGTCTGTGTGGGTCTGTGAGTGGGTGCATGAGTGTCTAAGTGGGTGTCTGAATGGGTGCATGAGTGTCTGAGTTGGTATCTGAGTGGGTCTGTGTGTGGGTATGAGTGTCTGGGTTTATGAGTGCTTCCATAAGTGTATGAATCAGTCTGTGAGTGAATGCATAAGTTCCTGAGTGGGTCTGTGAGTGGGTGTTTGAGTCTCTGAGTGGATCTGTGAGTGGGTGCATGAGTGTCTGACTGGCTGTCTGATTGGGTGTTTGAGCGTCTGATTTGGGTGTGTGACTATCTGAGTGGGTCTGTGAGTGGGGATCAGAAAGTCTAAATGGGTTTGCAACTGCCTCTATAAGTAAATGGGTCAGTCAGTGAGTGAGTGCATGAGTGTCTGAGTAGGTCTGTAAGTAGGTACATGAGTCTGTGAGTGGGTGTGTGAGTCTCTGTGGATCTGTGAGTGAGTACATGAGTTGCTGAGTGGGTCTGTGAGTGAGTGTATGAGTCTCTGAGTGGATCTGTGAGTGGGTGCATGAGTCTGAGTGGGTCTGTGAGTGAGTGTGAGGGGCTGTGAGTGGGTGTGTCAGTCTGAGTGAGTCCGTGAGTGGGTGCATGAGTGTCTAAGTGGGTGTGTGAGTGGGTGTACAATTGTCTCAGTGGGTCTGTGTTTGGGTGCATGAGTCTGAGTGCATCTGTGAGTGATGTATACGTTTCTCAGTGGGTGTGTGAGTGAGTAGATGAGTCTCTGAATGGCTCTGTGACTGGGTGAATGAGTCCGAGTGGGTCTGTGAGTGGGTGCATGATTGTTTGAGGGGGCCTGTAAGTGGGTGTGTGAGTGACTTAGTGGGTCTGTAAGTGGGTGTGTGAGTGTCTAAGTGGGTCTGTGAATGGGTGCTTGAGTGTCTGGGTGGGTTCTATGAGTGGGTGCATGAGTCTCTGAGTGGGTTTGTGAGTGGGTGTATGAGTGTCTCATTGGGTCTGTGACTGATTGTGGGAGTCTCTGAGTGAGTCTGTGCATGGGGGTGTGAGTGTTTGAGTGCCCTCTACTGCTCTGCTTTGTCTTTTCTGCTTGTTTTTCTGCCCTCTGTTTTGCCTTTCCTGCTTGTTTTTCTGCTCTCTGTTCTGTCTTTCCTGCTCGTTTTTTGCCCTCTGTTTTCCCACTTAAAAGAAGCGAGGACCACCACCTCCCCGGGGCTTTACTGAAATTAAGGAGGGGGTCCGAGGGGACCCCCTCCCTCTAAGCTCCAAGAGCCTCCGGGACCGCCACCTTCCTGGACCTTCATTTCTTCCAAAGGAGGGGGGGGTCAAACAGACCCCCCCCTACTGGGCCTTTCAGATATCCCAGTGATCACCATCTCCCCAGGGCTAACTTAACAATTATGCGGGCTGTGCGGATGCCCCTGGGAACACCACCTCCCCAGGGTCAAAAAATTTCTTTAAAGTGGGAGGGGGCAACGCGGCCCCTTCCTGAGCCAATTTTGACCCCAGGACCCTGTCCCCTGGGAACAAGTCACAAAAAAATGGGAGAGGGGGCAGCATGCCCAGCCTCCCTCGGTCGAATTCGGCCCCTTGGGGCCCATCCTCGGGGACTCAGCTTCTTCATTGTGGGTGCCCTGGAGCACACCCAGGGCACCCAGTCACCACCGTTGGGGATCACAAGGGGAGCCTCAAGGCCCCTACGGTCCCTACCAGCACCTACATCCTGCAGGTGCCGGCATTGATCTCACAGACAGGGAGCTGCCAAACATGTGTCTCCCTGTCTGTGAGAGCAATCCTTTCATTTGTTTCCCTACCCGCATGACAGCGGGCAGGGAAACAGACACAAACTCAGCTCTCAGCAAGTGGGAGCAGTTGCACAATTCTGGCTTGCTGAGAGCAGAGTTCGTGTTTGCTCTGACTTGGCGGGAGCTGTTAAATTTCCCGCTAAGTCAGAGAAAATAGCTTTGTCCTGGGATGGTACCCTGGGACATAGCAGGAACTAGGCCTAGGGGGTGGTGGTCTCCAGGGCCATATATGGCTCCTGGAAGGGGGTAGCAAGGCTCCTCTCCTTTGTAGTTTGCATGCCGGTCCATGGGGCTGTATATGGCCTGGAAGGAGGGCCACAAAGCCCCGGTCCCATTAAAAAAAAATAATTTTGTCCCTGAGAAGGTGTGGTCCCTGGGCACGGGGGAGGGGGTCTGGGTGGCCCCACAATGTCTTTCTAGTTAGCCCTGGAGAGGTTGTGGCCCCCTAGGCCCAGGGGTCTGCGAAGCCCTTTCACATACATTGTATTGTAAAGTCCCTCAGAGGTAGTGGTCCCTGGTGCCCAGGGGTCCATGTGGTCCCCACACAATTTTTAAAAATTGGTGGTCCCCAGGGCCCAAAGGCATCTGCGCTGCACCCCATAATACATACACAAGCCCCAGGGAGGTGCTGGTCCCCAGGGCTTAGAAATGCCCATGGAGGAGGTCCCCATGAGCCCCCTCTTGTAATTAAAAAATATATGGACATGCCCCTGGCCCTGACCCACCCGGGGGCTTTTCCTAAATAAGCATGAAAGCCTGCACTTGCTTTTAATAAAAAACAATTGCCAGAATGGCAGATGCGCCACGATTTGTGGTGAAAAAAAGATATGTTTCCTTGCCCTGGCAGGGTGCCTCTGGGCTTTAAACTTCGCCCATTTTCTTGCCCATGTATTTTAGTTGCTCCTTTGACTGTTGTTTCCAAATGTTTTTTTTTATTGGTTAACTTCTGTAGTTGTCCCTTCTTAGTACCTCCTTTTCTCCTTTTGCACCCTCCCATAAGGACTGCCCCTGTTACACGTGTTGTTACTAGGATCTGTTATTTACAGTTCGTGAGGACTATTTTGTTAATTACTTTTTCCAAACTGCTATTGCAGCCACAACTCACCCTCCAGAGTACTATAGGCTGGGAAGGGGGGGGCACCAGCTGACTCCAGCTATCTTCCAGCTAGTTGATTCTGGCAATCCGGCTGGAAGCTCCCATGGAGTGAGGAAGGGCAGTCTGGGCATGCTCCTTGCTTCAAATGGAAACAAGCATGCTTCCTTTCCTCCACTGTCTACAATTTATTTTAATTTATACAAGCCTTTGCAATGCAATAGGTCTTGCATTAGAGACAGTTTGAGCTATTGGCTTTGCAAATAAAAATGTTTCCTAGATACATTTTTTTGTCAAAAAAATATTCCAGCAGTAGCATAAGGAATAATTTACATTTCACAAAGCCAGTAAAGGGTGCAGTGCCACAGGCTGTCACTTGGTGTCCCTGTGGAGTTGTAAAGGGACCTGTATTAGCCACATAATGCAGTTTCCCTTTGTTTTTATCGGAAGTGAGATTTTTGTTAGCTTGCTTTTTAAAAATGCACCACTGTGGTTGATTTAGGGTGTGTGTGTGTGGTGTGTGTGTGTGTGTGGGTGGGTGTGCATGTGTGTGTGTGCTGTGTGTGTGCATGTGTGTGTGTGTACATACACATTTGGTTTTTCTTTAATATCTCAAAAACTACTGAATGGATTGACACCAATTAACAAAAAGTGTTTTTTCTCGACCAAGAGCTAACTTTCTGCCAAATTTGGAGTAATTCTGTCCTTTGGTTCGGGCTGTAGTTGTGTCCAAAATCCCTATCAAAGTTAACTTTGGAAAACCACTTTTTTTTACCCCCCCCTTTTTTTTTTCTCAGCTCCGGCTTGACGGATCACCCCAAAACGTTCCAAGCACAAGAATCACGTGGCACTTTTTTGGGTAAATTTCATAAAGATTCGTCAAACAGCGCTAAAGATTTAGGCAGGTAAAAAAACGCTTTTCCTATGGAAACATGGTCCTAACTATAACTACCTACTGGCAACAGCCAGTAGGTAATATGTGTATATATTACACGCTGTCTGTCCGGGGGGCGGAGCCGGCTCGCACCTGACAGGAGGGGAGAAGGTACTTTAACCAGCATGTTTGCCCGCCTCCTACAACCACCATCTGGCGCTGACGAAGGCTAATCCACGCCGAAATGCATTCGCCCTAATTTTGGTGTTTGTGGCAATAAAGGACCCCTCTATGGATTGACACCAATTAACAAAAAGTGTTTTTTTCTCAACCAAGAGCTAACTTTCTGCCAAATATGGTGTAATTCTGTCCTTTGGTTCGGGCTGTAGTTGTGTCCAAAATTCCTATCAAAGTTAACTTTGGAAAACCACTTTTTTTTTACCCCCCCGCCCCCTTTTTTTCTCAGCTCCGGCTTGACGGATCACCCCAAAACGTTCCATGCACAAGAATCACGTGGCACTTTTTTGGGTAAATTTCATAAAGATTTGTCAAACAGCGCTAAAGATTTAGGCAGGTAAAAAAACGCTTTTCCTATGGAAACATGGTCCTAACTATAACTACCTACTGGCAACATCCAGTAGGTAATATGTATATATATTACACGCTGTCTGTCCGGGGGGTGGAGCCGGCTCGCACCTGACAGGAGGGCAGAAGGTGCTTTAACCAGCATGTTTGCCCGCCTCCTACAACCACCATCTGGCGCTGACGAAGGCTAATCCACGCCGAAATGCATTCGCCCTAATTTTGGTGTTTGTGGCAATAAAGGACCCCTCTATGGACTCCCCTGTGTGGCCTGTACTTCTTGCTGTTGAAGAGGATTGTTTGTTCATATATATATATATTTCCACATGTGTACTCCTGCTGCCACGCCACGCCATCAATCCTCGGCTGACCAACTAGCAAGAACACGGAAGACCCAGAGTGCTAGTGAGTTTTTTATTTAGCAGCACACCACGGCAGGATAACGTTTCGCCCTACACAGAGGGCTTGGTCACATGAATATATATATATTCAAGCTCCAAAAATCCACAGGATGTTAAATCCAAAAGAATGCAGCACACGCAGGGGTGGTTCCAACCAAGATTTTTAATGTTGGAACGCTCACAGCAACAATGTTGCTGTGAGCGTTCCAACATTAAAAATCTTGGTTGGAACCACCCCTGCGTGTGCTGCATTCTTTTGGATTTAACATCCTGTGGATTTTTGGAGCTTGAATACGTTCGCGGGCACACCCCCGCTTTGTGTGCACCCGCTCGAGAGTGCAGTTGGCTGGTGTTTGGGAGCTGTTATATATATATCATCAAAAATCCTGGATTACCAGAAATAAGGGTCGCACTCAACAAAGGTACTCGTTATCTTGACTTTGCATTTTTTATTATTTCATTTGATGTTGCATTAAATATTCCAAAGTAAGGCAAACAAAAGCCGCCGCGTTTCGCAGCAGCCGCTGCTTGATCACGGCGTCTACACACAGTATTTTTTTCTCCGTTTAAAGCATGTTTGAAAAACCCGACCCTTTGCATCATTTCCTGTCATAGTGTCAACCCGCCCCCTGGGCTTCTGGGACATGTAGTTTATATCCACAATGATGTCTATACATGGTATGTATTTGCACAAAACATTTTCAGAGGATTTGTCCGTGATTGGCAAAGTTATTATCTGACACATTTCTTAATTTTTCCAGTTGTTCTTATCGTTACAATATATATAGTGCAAATTTTATGACTCAAAAGAAATTCAAAATGATATCTGATTTCCAGGTTGTCATCAATACAAAAAATTATTCTTTTTTGTTCTTAGCTTTTTGTTTCTGTATATTTCAGTCATTATTTACTTAATGTGCACATATAATTCTTCGGACTGGTTCAAGCCGAATGGAGTCATTGTCCTGAAATTTAAAATGTGTCGTGATTCTTTTTGGCGCAGTATTTTTTCCATATTTCCTCCTCGTTTGTTCTCTGATACTAGGTCAATACCATAGAATTTCAGTACTGAAATTCTATGGTATTGACCTAGTATCAGAGAACAAACGAGGAGGAAATATGGAAAAAATACTGCGCCAAAAAGAATCACGACACATTTTAAATTTCAGGACAATGACTCCATTCGGCTTTATTTATTTATTTATTTAAACACTTATAAAGCACAACGAAGGCCCATGGGCATCTCGGTGCTAAGTATCTGCTGAATTCAGCCCTACAGGAGGATGTGATTATTGGTCAAATAGCCACGTTTTGAGGTGCTTTCGAAAGGACAATAGAGAGGGGCTACTCTTTATGGACAGTGGCAAAGTGTTCCAGAGCTTGGGTGCTGAAACGAGGAATCTTCTGTCACCCCATGAAACCAGTTTGGTACGGGGTACTTCCAGCTGGAAGCGATCAGAGGACCGCAGGGACCTGGTGGGCCGGTAGGGAACAAGTTGTTGAGTGAGAAAGACTGGTCCCTGGTTGTGCAACGCCTTATAAACAATGCACAGAGCTTTAAACTTAGTTCTGTTCCTGATGGAAAGCCAGTGAAATTCTCTGATGGTTCCTGAGACTGATTGAAATTTGGGAATATCACCCAGCAGTCTGGCAGCAGCATTTTGAATGGTTTGCAGCTTATTAAGGACTTTTTCTTGAGAGTTCAAGAATAGGGCATTGCAATAGTCCAAGGTGGACAAAACCAAGGACGTGATCAGGGTTTTACCAGCTGAGGCAGGAAGAAAAGGGAGGATTTTTTTAATGATTCGTAGCTTATAGAAAGCAGAGGAGGCAATCTGATTTGCGTGAGGGAGGAAAGTGAGAGGGTCGTCAAACATGACCCCTAGGTTCCTCACTTTGCTGACGGGAGTGGGGGGAGGGCCCATGGACTGTGGCCACCAGCGGGAGGACCATTCTGGGGTTAAGTTTCCAAAGATAACTACCTCGGACTTATCCGAGTTCAATTTAAGGCAATTGGAAGCCATCCAATTCCCTATGGCCTGCATGCCCAGATTGAAATTATCGGCGATTTTTTGGCCGTCATTTCTGATGGCTAAGACCAACTGGGTGTCATCAGCGTAGGATGTAAGGCTCATCCCATGAGCTTGAATGGTATTGGCAAGGTCCGACACGTATATATTGAAAAGTGTCGGACTCAGGGATGAGCCTTGGGGTACTCCGCACGGCAGGGACAGGGTGGTGGACTGAAAAGGCCCTATGGTGACCACCTGAGTTCTTTCAGCAAGAAAGGAAGCCAGGAGAGTCCTAGCCTTGTGCCTAATCCCCAGGCCTTCGACACGGTCGATCAAGATGGCATGATCGACCGTGTCGAATGCCGCTGACAGGTCCAGCAGTATCAAGACTGCTGTGCCACCCGCATCGCGAATGGTTCTGATGTCCTCTGTTGCCTTGATCAGGGCCGTCTCCGTCCCATGATGTTGGCGAAAACCAAACTGGGAATCATCCAGTAGATGGTGGGTATCTATAAAGGCTGACAGTTGGACATTTAGGGCCTTCTCGACAACTTTAGCCAAAATAGGCAGATTGGCAATAGGTCGATAATTTTTGAGCTCGTCCCTATCTAGGTTTGGTTTTTTCAGCAGCGGCTTTAGTAGTGTCTTTTTTAGATCGGAGGGGTAAACTCCTGTGTTAATCAAAGTGTTGCAGATGGTAGTGATGGCTGGGAGCAGCACTTCCGAGACTGGAAGCAATACTTTAAAAGGGCAGGGATCAAGGGCAGAGCCTGATTTGATGGATGACAAAATATCCCTGACCTGAGTGATAGAAACCTCCTTAAACTGAGAAAGAGAAGGGCCAGCCATGGAGGGACTCGCCATCTCAGGGGCCGTGTTTAGCGGCATTTTTACGCAGTTGGCAAAGACAGCATAAATGTCATTGACTTTGTTGTAAAAATAGTTTGCCAATGCATCACAGAATGATTGGGAAGAGGGGGGTTGTAGATTAGGCAAGCAGCCGGCCAGCTGTTTGGTGGTCTCAAACAAAGCCTTGTTTGAATTTTTGGAGAGTTCAATTTTCTCAGAAAAGAACTTCTTCTTGGCATCTAGGATCATGTTTTTGTATATGATGACCGAGTGCTTGTATGTTATTTTAGCCTCTTCGGAATAGTGTCTGCGCCAATTCCTTTCATTCCTCCGACACTGCTGCTTTTGTGTCCTTAGAGTTTCCGAGTACCATGGGGCAGACGGGGATGATCTGTTTCGGGAGCTTTGTTTTGACTGGACCAAGAGAGTGGTCGCAGATGCAACCCATTCATTGTATTGAGTAATTGCATAATTGGGATCATATAACAGAGGTGGACTGGTTTTAATCAACAGTGATTGTAAGCTGTTACTGTCAATATTTTTCCAATCCAGGAAAGTCTGACGATGATTACCATTTTCCATAGCTGTTCCTGGGGCATGGTTGATTAGAGTGGACGTTATGACAAAGTGATCCGACCAAATGGTGGGGAAAATGGCAGAGACCTGAAGGTCATTTAAATTAGTAAAAATGCCATCAAGAATATGGCCTCCTTCATGGGTAGGGGCTTTCACTAGCTGGGAGAGTCCGAAAGTTGTCAGGCATGCCTGAAGGGCGGCTGTATCATTATCTTCAATTTTGTCGAAGTGAAAATTGAAGTCGCCTAATATGGTAAATGAACCATCCAGGGCAGATACTTCCAGGATATGACTGATGTCGGAAATAAACGCCGACCTTTGCCCTGGAGGACGGTAAAGGAGGATACCTTTGAAGTTTACCGAAGGAGTAAGTTTAATGGAAAATTGGAGAGCCTCACAGGAGAGGAGCGGTATCTCGTTAATTCTAACCGCATAGATGTCCCGAGCAATTATGGCTATCCCTCCCCCTCTCTTGCGTTGTCTATCCAGTCTATGGATTGAGAACCCAAGGGGGACAGCAATAACTAAATCTGGATCGGAAGCATTGTCCAACCAGGTCTCTGTTAAAAACAATAAGTCTAATTGTTTATCTTCCATGAGCTCTGCTATTTCTTGTCGATGTTTACCTAATGAGCGAACATTGATAAGGGCCATGGAGTAGTCACTGGGGATTTTGTTGGGCTTCCGACGAGGGAGGTCGTGGCAATTTGATATTATGGCGGCACAGTTCGGACAGCATTGGGGAGCATTTCCCACAAGATAATGTGGGTCAAATGTGGAACATAGAGGATCTCGTGGAGGACGGCGGTTCCTAAGCTGGCTGGAAGTGTACGTCCCTCGTGGAGGTAGCGGAAAAAGGCCAGGGGTCATGGCCCTGGGCCCGGTTCCGGCGCGGACGGGTGCAGACGGGCTTGCCTTTGGCGCGCCTTCGGCGCGCCGCCGGCGCGCCCGCTGCGCCCGCCCGCTGCGCGGACGGGAGGAACCTTGACTTAAGTACATCCTAGTAGGTGGGAGGAGGGCGGGAGGGGCTGCGAGCTCCAGCGCGAGCCTTCCCCAGCCCAAGATGGCGGCTCCAGTTACTAGGGGAAGTGACCAGCGCCTAGCAACAGCGGCGCTGTGTCACCCAAGGAGAAATGTCCTAGCGATGTTAATCTTGCTACAGGTAGGGGCTCCTGTTAAAATATCCACATATTAAAATATCTACAGTTTTTAAAAAAAAGTTATTCGTAGTCAATAACTCACAGAAATACAATCAGCGTTTCAGCGTCTCACAATAGCGCGCAAGGGAGCGCAAAGTACCCCCGGCTTCCGCCTCAAGGGTGAATTAAGCAAATCTCCCGAGTGGCAAAGTAAACGCCCTTAAGTACCTGGGAGGGCGGGAGGGGCTGCGAGCTCCAGCGCGAGCCTTCCCCGGCCCAAGATGGCGGCTCCAGTTACTAGGGGAAGTGACCAGCGCCTAGCAACAGCGGCGCTGTGTCACCCAAGGAGAAATGTCCTAGCGATGTTAATCTCGCTACAGGTAGGGGCTCCTGTTAAAATCTCCACATATTAAAATATCTACAGTTTTTAAAAAAAGTTATTCGTAGTCAATAACTCACAGAAATACAATCAGCGTTTCAGCGTCTCACAATAGCGCGCAAGGGAGCGCAAAGTACCCCCGGCTTCCGCCTCAAGGGTGAATTAAGCTTGAACCAGTCCGAAGAATTATATGTGCACATTAAGTAAATAATGACTGAAATATACAGAAACAAAAAGCTAAGAACAAAAAATAATAATTTTTTGTATTGATGACAACCTGGAAATCAGATATCATTTTGAATTTCTTTTGAGTCATAAAATTTGCACTATATATATTGTAACGATAAGAACAACTGGAAAAATTAAGAAATGTGTCAGATAATAACTTTGCCAATCATGGACAAATCCTCTGAAAATGTTTTGTGCAAATACATACCATGTATAGACATCATTGTGGATATAAACTACATGTCCCAAAAGCCCAGGGGGCGGGTTGACACTATGACAGGAGATGATGCAAAGGGTCGGGTTTTTCAAACATGCTTTAAACGGAGAAAAAAATACTGTGTGTGTAGACGCCGTGATCAAGCAGCGGCTGCTGCGAAACGCGGCGGCTTTTGTTTGCCTTACTTTGGAATATTTAATGCAACATCAAATGAAATAATAAAAAAGGCAAAGTCAAGATAACGAGTACCTTTGTTGAGTGCGACCCTTATTTCTGGTAATCCAGGATTTTTGATGATATTTAAACGGCGTGGTCCAGTCGTTGGAAAACGCACCACAAAATGATCACCGGTTAGCAGGACTCTGGGACTAACATTGGGTATATATATATATATATATATATATATATATATATATATATATATATATATATATATATATATATATGCCGATTCACAGCGTGTAGCCACAACAGCTACGCCATGCACTCTCCTTGACAGCAGTAAAAGTTACTCAATCCCAATCTCGTGCGTGCATCTCAAAAGTATTTTATTCTTTCAGTTGCAGCATCATGAAAATTCAAACATGGAAAAACCCAACGCGTTTCAGCGACTCCTTCGCCTTGGTCACGGGTAATTTACAATGTTCACATTACAAACAATAAATAAAGTTTCACGTGAGAAAAGTGCTCAAAATAAACAAAGGACTCATGGTCCTAGTCTTGCGGCCATGTTGGAGTGTAGTAATAACCTCAATGTGACCCATATAAACGTCTTAAACCTTCCCAAACCTAAATACATAAAGACAATCCAGTCATTTAAAACAGGTATTAGGGTCGATTAAAGAAGGGTTATGAAGGAAAGTCAAAAATCATTATACCAAAATGGATAACTGAAGTATCCTCACTCCAGCTAATTGAAAAGAGCAATAGCACTTATCATGAGATGCTAAATAAGTGGCGGCTGGATGGTATTATTGAGTGGGAGGAATATTCTTTTTTGTTAAACCGACATCCGAGAATAGCCAGTCTATACTTGCTACCCAAGTTACATAAGAACCCCGTCAAGCCTCCTGGCAGGCCTATAGTGTCTTCCATTGGTTCTCTCCTTGAGAACACGTCAAGATATATTGATTTCTTTTTAAGACCCTTTGTTGAGAATGTTCCTTCCTATCTTAAGGACAGTAGGGACTTCATCAGCAAACTGACTAATTTTGTATGGCATGATGATTACCTTCTGATTTCACTTGACGTATGTAGTCTCTATACGTCGATTAGACATGAGGATGGTATGGAGGCATGCCGAAAATTCTTGAATGCGAGATCAATCTCATATTTCTGTCATACGGAAATGATCATGCAGATGATAAAATTCTGTTTAGAAAACAATTTTTTGGTTTTCAATGAAAAGTATTACCGTCAAAGGCAAGGTACGGCGATGGGAACTTGCTTTGCTCCCAGCTTTGCCAATCTCTTCATGGCGGGCTGGGAGCAGCAAGTAGAGAGGACACATCCGATGTATCGTGGTCATGTGAAATTATGGCTACGATATATCGATGATTTGTTCATCATCTGGAAAGGGACGCAGATACAGGCTGAAGACTTTATTGAGGACCTGAACAGAAACAATCTGAATATCGTTTTGGTTGGTCAGATCAGTGCAGAAACCATGGTGTACTTGGATCTACTGGTGAAGGTACGGGAGGGTAGCCTATCAACCAGTTTATACCGTAAGGAGACTGCCGGCAACACCCTGCTGCACGCGGAGAGTGCACACCCTAAAGCCCTGATAAAAAGCATTCCGTTTGGTGAGTTCCTCCGGGCTCGGAGGAACTGCAGTACAGATAATGGCTTTGAGAGTGAGAGTGAATGCATGAGAGAACGTTTCCTTGAAAGGGGATATCAACCCTCAGTCATAGAGACAGCTCTGAAAAAAGCTAGTATTATCAGCCACTCTTCTTTGTTGAAGGCCAAAGAAATCTCAAAACCAACTGAGAAAAATGAGGTGATTAGATTCATCTCTACGTACCATACTAAATCTTGGCAGATACAAAAGATTCTCAAACACCATTGGAATGTCCTGAAGACTGAGCCTACTCTAACTGAAGTTTTGGGTGATAATCCGAACATGACGTTTAGGAAGGCTCACTCGCTGAAAGACAAACTGAGTAGGAATGAGGTGAATGCTATTCCAGTAAAGAGCCCGGATATTCATGGCTTTTTTACCTGCATGAAGTGCAAAGCATGCAGGTATAGTAAGAACATTAAGAAAGTCTTTTTCCCAGTAGAAGATGTAGAGAAAACTATCAGTAAACATCTCACCTGTCTGTCAGAGTATTGTGTGTATGTACTCATGTGTCCTTGCTCTAGGAAGTATGTGGGTAGTACAATGTTCCCAGCAAAGAAACGTGTCCTGGAGCATATGAGATCGATTGAAAACAAAGATCAAACCTCCCCAGTTGCTCGTCACTTCGAGGAGTTGCACAAGAGCAATAGAAATCTATTGAGATTTTTTGTAATTGATAAACTCCCGGTTATGAAAAGAGGGGGAGACAAAATCCGCAAACTCAGACAGATGGAGAGTAGGTATATCCTCGAATTAGACACTCTGATGCCGAGAGGTTTGAACTCGGAAGAAGAGATGAAATGGCATCTGGGGGAGTGACAATTTCGGGGATGTAGAGTTGAGAAGATGGAGTACCTGCCTTTGTAGAATTGATGTAAGATTAATGCAAAAATAATGTAAATAGAATACTGAAATTAATACTGTATTATCGCATGCATTTGATAGTATCTAGAGTCGACTTAGTGCTTCTTTGATGATTTTAAAACTTTATTGTTTCACTTTTTCACTGATTTTGAGATCTCATGGTCGTGACAAGATCTAGAGGAGTTATAATATATGAGTTCTGATTGGCCCATTGCTTTATATTTCAGATATGGGAGCGTGATGAAAGGAAGGGAAACCTCACTGGGGTGTTGAGCACTGAAGACCGTATGGACTTGTGACTATGATCTCTCACTTGAGACTTTTTCAAAACATAAGCTGTACCAATAACCATTGATGTATAAATTCAGATTTGAACTGCCGAGTGGGGAGGTCACCGGTTATAAATTAAGAAAACAATTTTGTATTTGGTTACACTAACTCACTTGAGTATAAACAATATGTGAATATTAACATATGCTATGTTTTTGTTTATGGTGAAAACCTTTGACACAGATCATAAGCCACAGTTATCCATTTTGGTATAATGATTTTTGACTTTCCTTCATAACCCTTCTTTAATCGACCCTAATACCTGTTTTAAATGACTGGATTGTCTTTATGTATTTAGGTTTGGGAAGGTTTAAGACGTTTATATGGGTCACATTGAGGTTATTACTACACTCCAACATGGCCGCAAGACTAGGACCATGAGTCCTTTGTTTATTTTGAGCACTTTTCTCACGTGAAACTTTATTTATTGTTTGTAATGTGAACATTGTAAATTACCCGTGACCAAGGCGAAGGTGTCGCTGAAACGCGTTGGGTTTTTCCATGTTTGAATTTTCATGATGCTGCAACTGAAAGAATAAAATACTTTTGAGATGCACGCACGAGATTGGGATTGAGTAACTTTTACTGCTGTCAAGGAGAGTGCATGGCGTAGCTGTTGTGGCTACACGCTGTGAATCGGCATTTACACAGGGGAACCTTCGCCCCTGATTTGCACCGTTGTCTGAAGAGTCCCGGCATTTCGGAAGGACGTGGAACTGTATATATATATATATATATATATGTTTAAGCAAAGTGCCCTGAAGCTTGGAAGAGCACACAACCATTTCCAGCCTTCCAGCTCTATTGGTGCAGCCTCCGATTTTCATCCGTTTTAAATTTAGTATTGCCATCGCGTTTCAGGGCTTGACGCCCCTTCTTCCTGGGCAGAGAAAGCACGAAATGAAGCCTGCATTGCTTATTAACCAACTTTTATTCAGAGCCTTCCCTTCCACTGGGCGTGTCCACATATCACATGCCAGTGGTGCATCATGGGGAATGGAGTTCGTCATGCAGGTATGTATTTTGTCTTTGAGTAAGTTCATTTCAGTGTTCCCTTTTCATTCTGTACAGTCATTAATCCTCTGAGTGAGTTTACAGATGGAAACAGGTAGGCTAATCCGCACTTCGAAAACGGTGCTGCGCTGTCATGAAGTTCCGACAGCAGCCCACTCGCTGTTGATTGCTGTATTCTCCAGCTTGCAGTGGTGCCTCTCCCCGCGGCCAGGCAGCCGCGTGTATGTGTTTAAGCAAAGTGCCCTGAAGCTTGGAAGAGCACACAACCATTTCCAGCCTTCCAGCTCTATTGGTGCACCCTCCGATTTTCATCCGTTTTAAATTTAGTATTGCCAACGCGTTTCAGGGCTTGACGCCCCTTCTTCCTGGGCAGAGAAAGCACGAAATGAAGCCTGCATTGCTTATTAACCAACTTTTATTCAGAGCCTTCCCTTCCACTGGGCGTGTCCACATATCACATGCCAGTGGTGCATCATGGGGAATGGAGTTCGTCATGCAGGTATGTATTTTGTCTTTGAGTAAGTTCATTTCAGTGTTCCCTTTTCATTCTGTACAGTCATTAATCCTCTGAGTGAGTTTACAGATGGAAACAGGTAGGCTAATCCACACTTCGAAAACGGTGCTGTGCTGTCATGAAGTTCCGACAGCAGCCCACTCGCTGTTGATTGCTGTATTCTCCAGCTTGCAGTGGTGCCTCTCCCCGCGGCCAGGCAGCCGCGTGTATGTGTTTAAGCAAAGTGCCCTGAAGCTTGGAAGAGCACACAACCATTTCCAGCCTTCCAGCTCTATTGGTGCAGCCTCCGATTTTCATCCGTTTTAAATTTAGTATTGCCAACGCGTTTCAGGGCTTGACGCCCCTTCTTCCTGGGCAGAGAAAGCACGAAATGAAGCCTGCATTGCTTATTAACCAACTTTTATTCAGAGCCTTCCCTTCCACTGGGCGTGTCCACATATCACATGCCAGTGGTGCATCATGGGGAATGGAGTTCGTCATGCAGGTATGTATTTTGTCTTTGAGTAAGTTCATTTCAGTGTTCCCTTTTCATTCTGTACAGTCATTAATCCTCTGAGTGAGTTTACAGATGGAAACAGGTAGGCTAATCCGCACTTCGAAAACGGTGCTGCGCTGTCATGAAGTTCCGACAGCAGCCCACTCGCTGTTGATTGCTGTATTCTCCAGCTTGCAGTGGTGCCTCTCCCCGCGGCCAGGCAGCCGCGTGTATGTGTTTAAGCAAAGTGCCCTGAAGCTTGGAAGAGCACACAACCATTTCCAGCCTTCCAGCTCTATTGGTGCAGCCTCCGATTTTCCTCCGATTTTCATGACAAGACTTTGTCATTTTCTATCTCGGCGTGGATAGCACTGTGCTAATCCTATGCTTAAAAACTTTGATAGAAAAACAGACATTTGAGGTGAGCAGATCTAGAGTGTCGCTGGCGTTGAGAGTGCTCTAACAGGAGCTGCTTTCCACCTAAACTGAGAACTACCCAGAGTTCTCTCCTTCTTTTTTGCATATATATATATATATATATATATATATATATATATATATATATATATATATATATATATATATATATATATATATATATATATATATATATATATATATATATTCCAGCTCCAACCGTCCCTGGATTCCAGAAAACGATCACGCACTCACGGGGGTGTAAGATGCTCAAATTTTTAATATTCGGCTTTTCCATATATATTCGGCTTTATATATATATATATATGTGACCAAGGCCTCTGTGCAGGCCGAAACGTTATGCTGACGAAGGTGCAATAAAATAAGAACCTCACCTGATTTTGGGTCTCGTGTTCTGTGCTGCAGCGGCTTCCAGGATATTGGGTGTCCTCTGGTGTTGAACTCTTTGGAACATATATATATATATATATGTGTATATGTATGTATATAAAAAACTGAAAATAATATAAAAAGAGGAAAATGCAAAAAAGATTTAAAAAAAATACAAAAAGTGAGGAGCATTTTTAGAAATTTATTGGGTCCATTTGTAAGACTAAAGGTGTTATCTATACTACTATTATAAAGAGAGAACTGGGAACCTTTGAGGCGGGTAAACTCCAGAAGTACAGCACCAATCATAACACCCAATACACCATTGTAAAGGGGAATGAAAGCAGATGGACATAGGCTATACATCTGGGCACCATATACATTAGAAAGGTAAAATAACATAGGGGGATAAAGTAGTCCCCAAAAGTAGTCCCTTCTGTGCGTTGTAAAGTACAGTGGGCATGTCGTGGGCGTCATTGGGGAGCGTGGTGTGTGCCGTCTCATCGAGCTCAACCTTCACTACAGTGGGCGTGTCGTGGGCGTCGGGCGTTATGGGGGACCATTGCCGCGGGATACAATCAATCAATGTGGTCGTCAATCATAGAGCCGTCTAAATGGCCACGAACTACAAATGAAGCGCCGCCGCTTTATGCGCAACTTTCCACATATCGACCTGTAAATAAAACATAACGAGTATTAACAACAATATGCCGCATGACAATAGCGTTAGCCGCATGCATCAGGCCCCCTGAGAATAGCGTTCAACGCACCCTGACAACGTCACACGCCGCCTGCATCACGCACCCTGAGAATAGCGTTCAACGCACCCTGACAAAGTCACACGCCGCCTGCATCATGCCCCCTGAGACTAGCCTTCGCCGCTATCGCCGCAACGGAAACACAGGTTCGGCTAAAATCAAACGTACCCCGAGCATTAGCCTGTCTGCAAATATCAAGCAGACAGGTAAACTGACAATTTCTCCTTTTAAAAAATAAAGCGTGTTATGGATTCGTAGGATTGAGCATTAACTTAAAACTCTATAAGTAAGTTAAGTAAGCATTGAACACATTCTTTTTATGCCCAGACAACATCGGGACGGGCTGCTAGTACTCTATAAAACCTATATTTGTCCTACTATATTTTAAAATATTTTGGAACTCTATTATACTTCTTTTATTTAACTTTAAAAATTATGCAATGTTTTATATCTTCCCCCAGAAATATATATCTCTTTTGTTTTGTTGAGTAAACTGCACTCCCATACCGGTAGCATACCAAGCTCCATAACCACGCGAATCCGATCCACCATATTGCTAAACTCGTAAATGATGCACATTTCGTATCCGACGGGTTTGTGGCACCGCGTCCCGGGTAACATCATATACGCATGAAGTCGCCCCAGCTGCTACTTTGGTATTCAACGGGTACGCAGTACCAAGCAACGCGTTACGTCATGTACATATGGGGTCGCGCCCACTGAGCATTGCGTATGCGACGAGTGCACGCCACCAGGCCCTGTGTTACGTCACAGACGTGTGGTGTCGTGCCGGGTATGCCATTCCCTCTTTTTTTTGTCTCAAAAGTATATCAAAATAACTTTAAACAGTAAATGAGAGCAAGCGATAATCTAAAATATTTTAAACATTTATATATTTCTAACTGTAATAAACTTATATTATGATGAATATATTTTCTCAAAATCGCGTCGGGTGCAGACTCCTTGCACGCTCGGTGCCCGATTGCCATGTGACCTTAAAAAAAAGCATTTGATTGCTTCTTAACATTTCCCATTGTAACAGTTGGACGACCCCACCCATTTTAGTCATTCTCTCTACAGCGTTTGATGAGAGACATCTCTCCTGCTTAGAGAGATTTTTTGAAAAGTTTTTTGCTGCATACACATATCTTATATTACACACAACATGCAACGATCATCTTGATCAATATTCATGGTTTGTACATTAGCCTTCCACGTGTGATGACCATGCATCTCACATTATTGTGCTGCCTTTTGGCCTGGGTATTGGTGGCTCTAAGAAGTATCATCAGCCACGGGCAGAATGCACATCCTAGATCACATGTGACAAACAGTAATGTACGCTCTGTTGTCAGGCTTTACCATTATAGTAGTGTGTTATATGTGAGACTTTCAGATTCACGTATGACATACATTGCTCGACTGTAATGAGCGTTATCACTGTGTATGACGTAGCCTCACTGCTGATCCTCCCTTCATCCAAGCACATTCACATGTGTACGCTTCGTGATAGGAACACTTTTAATAATACCGCACACCATTGACATGCATGTCTGCGCATATCCACAACCTTGACAATGACATGTGATGTTTGCCATTCAATCTTTTCGAACAGCATCTCATTAGCGATAGTTGCCGCTCTCCCGGTACATGCTACATTAATGTAAATTGCGCATTCTGGGACATCAGAACTGAAAAAGAAACACACATAAGAACACTTCCTGGCCAGGCAGGAACTGAACAACTCCCAGATCCCCAGAACAATTATTCACACCCCTACGCTGGCCTGACGTACACAAGCCCAGCCCACTTTGCATACATATAAATAGGATAACGACAACGCCACATGTCCCAGTTCTTCCACACTGCCTCAGGTGATATGGCCGCATCCACCTCACATATCACAATGCGCAATAAAAAAAAGGAATCCATGAGGTGTATAAATTTGAGAATATATAACACCCAGGAAACATATAAGGACTGGCAAAATTAGAAAGTGAAACAATATTAATGAATAGTGATAAAGCACTGACAACAATATGGAAAATACATTTTAATACATTTGATAAAATAATGTCATGAAACAATTCATTGGCATGATAATTGATTTAAAAAACAGTAAAAATATGTTCCGTTGTTCGGATATCTCATTGGTACATATGTTATATATAGAATGATCCCGTTGACATTAAAGATGATTTTTCGTCTACGCGTTTCGACATGATATGTATGTCTTCCTCAGGACATTACCATCATTAACTAAAAACCAAGATAAACAGTATTATTAAAAAAAGTATATATTTGCAGCAACTTAATTTCTAACCTAACATCTCTATATCTTTTCCTTAGTTATATACTTCCTAATAGAATGCTATGATAAATGTTGTAATTATGTTACGGTTTGGCAACTATCGTAACTGAGTCACTATGTGTACTATATTTTATTTGTGGAACAGAAGAAATGAACAGAATCTATGTGGTAAATCAATGTCTAATTATCATATTACTGTCTGGAAAGTTCTTAAAGATAAAAATGTAGCAAATGCCCTATTTATGATGCACTGTTAAATATGGAGAAACACATATACGTTTTTTTAATAATACTGTTTATCTTGGTTTTTAGTTAATGATGGTACCTATACTAATGGGCTGAATTATGAATTACCTTGGGAAAATGCGATCACATAGAATCTTCCTACATAAGTATCCCATTGTCCTCCTGTTCCTGTACAACCAACTACTGAAATTAGAAGCTAATGTTTTTCAACTACTCAACACTTATAACATATATAAACATTAAGTACACATAAAATGATTCTCTCTAGCCTCCTGATATAGCGTTTTAATTATGCGAAGCGGATAAAATTAACTAATTTCAAATAAATATGGCCTTTCATAGAAGGTCTTTATCATGTTTTCTTCCTTTTCTTTCATTTAATTTTCACAAACCTTTGAAATAATATCTAAATGACTGGACCAACCACACACTTTGTGTGAACTAATGAGTAATGGAAAAGGATCTATCTATAATCGTGTTTGGTTATGTGATATAAAAATATTCAGCATATATCACTTTAAGAGGCGTAACACATTTCACTCATTGCCTATACCTGCGTCGGGTATATAAGCGAATCATAGGCAATGTAACAATTTTGATCTCTCCCGACGAAACGCGAGACGCCACTGCAGTGACCAGCAAGTATCTACATACAGGTAAATACCGCACGACTTTGGTCGCACTTAAGATCTTTTCCTTTCCCTTAGATTCATCGTATTGTTTCACATTGGCCATGTGCCATCTATTTTTAGATAATTGGATCCTCCCAACGTTAACATTGCGCCCGAGCCGAAACGCTTACATCGTGCCCCAGCCGCTACGAGTGTCATTGGCGTCTACAGATTGCTTAACCGCCGATCGGCTCTACACAAAGAACCAGGTACACAGTGGTTATTTGCAAGATTATGAACAATCTGGTAATGACAGCTCGCAATAGTATTTCAATTTGAGATATTTTTTACTTTATTAGGTGCCCGATATGCTTTTCCCATTATCGTAAACCTCTGAACAATCATAGATGCCAGCGCGTCATAAAGTCCCGATTATCTGTTTTTTCAACAAAAGATAGTGAGGTAAACGACAATCTTTATTACAAATTGTGTGCATTTAGCGAGTATGTATATAGCCTCTCCATTTTTGGGATACATACACATAATTAATAGGTATGCATTTATCCACAGCCTTTCATTACACCTCTAGAAATCTTTTACGATTATAACCACCTGCTAGTAATCGTCTTGTTCCGGGCATCTGTAGCTGGAAACTGCAATTATTCCATCGCTCCAACAGTAAAACAAACATCACAGAGAATAAGGTACAGAGCCAGGAACCATAGGAAAAACAATAATGCCCCTATAGAATCTGTAGAGAAATATACTTGATTATCAAAAAAATAGCCATTTTTTTGCAGCAAATTATGATGCAATTGTTGCAATTAATCTTCCGTGGGTTTTTTAACTTCTCACTTTGACCTACGAGTGACTATACAACTGTTTTTGTATTTATCTACCTATACTATGGCATTGAGATTAATTATGGGGCCATCATTTCCACACTAATAGACAGAAAACTAATATGTATACGCAGTCATGAGAAATAGCTAGCTTTAACTGTCTATATCTCTACCAACAAGTATCCACCCAATATGTATCAACCACTGTAGACAATGTAAAAAACACCCCTGATATTATATAATAGTTTTCTATCTTTTACTAATTTTGGTATATCTCTGTATTTTGGATTCTTTCTGAATATTAGCTACCAAGAATGTGCCGATAGCATTAATCCTGATTCATCACTTCAGTCCATGTTGCTGATTTTTGTAGATACAGACTTTGGTAAGTTGTGCTACTAGATAGCTATATTACTACTCAATAGATAATTATGCGCTTTCTATGTTACCGTTACTTCTAACGACTCAGCATCCATTCTAAACTATAACACCCAAATGGACCATCACATGAATGTCGATTTAAATGAGAAGTATATGGACATTCAATCAGATCGATTGGAGCTAAACCAATTCTTTCATTTGATTTCTATCCTTACCACTCTAAATGCATATTTTTGCAGCAACTTAATTTCTAACCTAACATCTCTATATCTTTTCCTTAGTTATATACTTCCTAATAGAATGCTATGATAAATGTTGTAATTATGTTACGGTTTGGCAACTATCATAACTGAGTCACTATGTGTACTATATTTTATTTGTGCAACAGAAGAAATGAACAGAATCTATGTGGTAAATCAATGTCTAATTATCATATTACTGTCTGGAAAGTTCTTAAAGATAAAAATGCAGCAAATGCCCTATTTATGATGCATTGTTAAATATGGAGAAACACATATACGTTTTTTTAATAATATTTTTTATCTTGGTTTTTAGTTAATGATGGTAATGTCCTGAGGAAGACATAAATATCGTGTCGAAATGCGTAGATAAAAAACCATCTTTAATGTCAACGGGATCATTCTATATATAACATATGTACCAATGAGATATCCGAACAACGGAACATATTTTTATTGTTTTTTAAATCAATTATCATGCCAATGAATTGTTTCATGACATTATTTTATCAAATGTATTAAAATGTATTTTCCATATTGTTGTCAGTGCTTTATCACTATTCATTAATATTGTTTCACTTTCTAATTTTGCCAGTCCTTATATGTTGCCTAGGTGTTATATATTCTCAAATTTGTTTGCCCTGACCCAGGAATTGCATCCTTATCAGGGGGACCCTGTTTTTTCACATATCCATGAGGTGTACACCATCCTGGCAATCAACACTGGCTCTAAATTGTGAACTCTACTGCCTGTTGTGTTTTGAAAGGGATCCCTGAGGTGTACACCATCCTCAAATCAACACTGCAATTGAATTGTGAACACTGCTGCCCGTAGTGTTTGCACACACAACAATAACAGCAGGTGAGCAGTGGGGCCTGGGTGCCCAGTGGCTCCAACTGAGCGTGGTGCTGTGGGAGGGGTGGGCTGCATCAGCCTGAGTGTGCAGGTGCGAACAAGCGAAGTTGCCCTGCATAATGATGTGATCTCTGACCTCATTCAGTCACATCTCTGTCTCATTTTAAAGACCTGCTGGACCGTACTGTAGGCCTGAGCCAATGGGCAGCGCTGCTCTACAGACATGCGTTGAGCACAGTGCTGCGGGAGGGGTGGGGTGCATCAGCCTGAGTGCACAGGTGCGAACAAGTGATGTTGCCGTGCGTAATGATGTGATCTCTGACCTCATTCAGTCACATGTCTGTCTCATTTTAAAGACCTGCTGGACCGTAGTGTAGGCCTGAGCCAGCGAGCAGCGCTGCCCTACAGAAATGTGGCGTTGGCTTTTACGGCACTGTAGTGAGCTCTTTACTAAGTGTACATGCACACAGACTTCCGCCACTGCATTACATGCGCACATTATGCTTCTAGCATCCGCTCTGTTCCTTTGTATGTAAACGTTGGCATAACATATTATTATTTAACCTTTTGTATTCTTCTGCACTCCAACTCCTCTTTGAACCACGATTACCACTAACAGTTGGTACATCGTACTTCAAAAACGAAGGATGCACTCAACTGGTGTTTTCTATTGAGCTTGAAATAAACCTTCATTTACCTCCACACGTTTCCACCATTAAATTATTCCTCCCTTTTCAGACACTGAATTAATTGACCCAAAATGAGCGGAGCAGGAGATCACCCCTTCCATTTGGGTATCAAGACACTTTCCCCGACCGGAGACCTGCTCTCCCACCCTAGAAAAGTACCCCAGAATCCGAACTTGCACCGGCATGTCGTTGGACACACCGATGGTGGTAGGTGAGCAGTAAAGCCTCGGGACGCAGGACCTACAATTGAGCACATTGCGGAGGAAGGGGCTGGGGTGCAGCAGTCTGGGTGCACACGTGCAGGCAAGCGATGTTCCCGTAGCTAATAATCTAATCTCTGGCCATACTGTGGGAGGGGTTGGGTGCATCAGCATGGGTGTGCATGTGCGAACAAGCGATGTGGCCATGCGTAATGAAGTGATCTCTGACCTCATTGAGTCACATGTCTGTCTCATTTTAAGGACCAGCTGGAACGTACTGTAGGTCTCAACTAGCGGGCAGCGCTGCTCTACAGACACATGTTGAGTGCAGTGCTGCGGGAGGGGTGGGGTGCATCAGCCTGGATGCCCAGGTGTGAACAAGCGATGTTGCCGTGCGTAATGATGTGATCTCTGACCTCATTCAGTCACATGTCTGTCTCATTTTAAGGACCTGCTGGACCGTACTGTAGGCCAGAGCCAGCGGGCTGCGCTGCCCTACAGACACGTGGCGTTGGCTTTTAGGTTACTGTAGTGAGCTCATTACTAAGTGTACATGCACACAGGTTTCCGCCACTGCCTTACATGTGCACATTATGCTTCTAGCATGCGCTCTGTTCCTTTGTATGTAAACGTTGGCATAACATATTATTATTTAACCATGTGTATTCTCCTGCACTCCAACTCCTCTTTGAACCACGATTACCACTAACAGTTGGTAGATCGTACTTCAAAAACAAAGGATGCACTCAACTGGTGTTTTCTATTAAGCTTGAAATAAACCTTCATTTTCTTTCAGACGTTTCCACCATTAAATTATTTCTCCCTTTTCAGACACTGAATTGATTGAGCCAAAATGGGCGGAGCGGGCGCTTACCCCGTCATGATGCCCTCGGCATTCTGACACCTTCCATCGTGGTATCAAGACACAGGTACCCCGGACTTGGAGCTTGCACCAACACGTCCTTGGACACACCGATGATGGCAGGTGAGCAGTGAAGCCTCAGTGAGCAGGACCTATAATTGAGCACAGTGCGAGGGAAGGAGCTGGGGTGCAGCAGTCTGGGTGCACAGGTGCAGGCAAGCAATGTTACCGTAGCTAATGTAATCTTTGGCCTCATTCATATGTTTCATGTTAAAGACTTGCTGGACCACACTCTTTCTCGCGGACCCCAGCATCCTAGACAAACGGGTAACGGGAGGTAAGCACTGAGGGCTCGGTGCAGTATGCCAATGCTCTGTCTCCTCCTCCCTCTGTTCTTTTGACCCTCCCTCCCTTTCTCCCTTCCACCCACTCCCTCTCCCTCCCATTCTCACTATCTTCCTTACATTAGGGCTATATCCCCTCTGGCCGAGGGCGGGACAGTCAGATGTTGGAAATCCACTGATATACCTGAGCTCACGAACTTCTTGGCCAGCTCAACATCTAGCCTGGCCCAGAATGTGGATCTTTCAGACACTCTAATCTCCTGCTGGTTAAAATCAGCAAGCGATCACTTTTCCCGTCCCAAAAAAATTAAGATACACCGAAAGGCGGAAGCTCATAAATGGTTCTCGACCGAACTAAAGGAGATGAAATTATTTCTCCGCCAGAAGGAGAGGAAATGGAGAGCTCGCTATGACCCAGGAGACAAGCTCCTCTATAAACAAGAGCAGGAAAAATACAATAAAGCTATTAAGGCAGCCAAGGTAGAATATTTCTCCTCCAAGATCTTAACGTCCACCAATAAATCGAGAGAGTTTTTCTCGATTGTGGATGAACTATCCAACCCTGATAGAGTGTCATCTAAACCAACTCCCACACAGGAACTATGCGATAAATTGAACACATTCTTCCTAGAAAAGATTGCAGCAATTAAAGCTAGCATTGTCTGCTCTCCATCAGTCGTGATTCCACCTGACTCTTTCAGGAATACCTGTACTATGGATAGTTTTCCTACAATCGATGATGAACTGTTCATCTCCTTGCTGTCCAAAGTCAAATCTGGATCTCCCCGGGATTGCTGTCCCCCGCACATAATGAGGGAAGTCTTCTACACTATTCCTCGACCTGCTCTATCTTTATTAAACTTATCACTTACTCAAGGCTGCATCCCAAAATCATTTAAGGATGCCACAGTGGTCCCTTTGATAAAAAAGGTCGGTGCTGACATTTCAGAACCATCTAACTATCGCCCCATCTCCTTACTTCCATATTTAGCTAATGTCTTGGAGGCACATGTCGCAAAATCCATGTCCGCCTTCATAGAACAGTCTGGACATTTGGATTCCCATCAAGCCGGCTTCCGTCCAGGCCATTCAACTGAGATGGTCATCTTGGCAGTTCTGGACGAGCTCCGCAGGGAGGCTGACAATGGAACTCCTCAGGCCTTGGTGCTTTTGGATCTGTCAGCCGCGTTCGACACGGTGGACCATAAGATCTTGGTGGACCGTGTCGGACGCGCTGGCTTTCAGGGCAAAGCCCTGAGTTGGGTCACCTCCTTTCTGGAAGACCGAACACAGGCCGTTCGCCTGGGTAACTTCACAGCGTCGGGACTGAATATCACATGTGGGGTTCCCCAGGGCTCCTCCTTGTCCCCACACCTGTTCAACATCTATCTACTCCCCCTGATCAAAGCTTTAAAACAGAGGAAAGTAACAACATTTAACTACGCAGATGATTTGCAGCTTTCCTTCACCATAGACCATTCCACTGAATCTGTTACCACCTTTCAGGATACTATGGTGTTCATCCGCCATTGGATGGATCATAACCATCTGAAGCTGAACCCCGGAAAGACGGAGGTACTGCTGATAGGAGACAGTCGTATCTCCTGGGGCCCTCACTATTGGCCGACAGAACTAGGGCCCTTCCCCAAACCCTCCTCTTCCGTAAAAAGTCTGGGGGTGACTATTGATAGAGATCTGTCCCTAAACGGCCAAGTGGGCACAGTGGTTTCTAAATGTTTCTTTCATCTGCGAAGGATCCAGAAGATACATCACTTGCTCACCCAGGCAGCAAAAATACAAGTCGTGATTGGCCTGGTCTTGTCCCATCTTGACTACGCAAATTCAATCTACCTCGGCCTTCCCTCTTATCAGATCAAGAGGCTCCAGCTTGTACAGAACCAGGCAGCACGACTGATTTATCAGCAGCCTAAGTGGCAATCGGCTAGACCCCTGATAAAAAAGCTACACTGGCTCCCACTGCTTTAACGGGCCACTTTCAAAACCGCTTGTCTCACATTTAAATCCCTAAATTGTTATAGTCCTATTTTTATTAACAATTTGATCTTGAGATACATTCCAACTCGTGACCTCCGTTCTAAACACCAAAATCTGTTGGTAAGGGCAAAGTTTAAACGTAAGCGGCATGGCGGGTGTCGCTTCGGTTATCTGGCGCCCCAACTTTGGAACTCACTCCCATGGGAGATCCGTTCCTGTCCCGATCTGCTTCAATTTAGAAAGCAGCTCAAGACATGGCTGTTCATATTACAGGCACATGAGTAAACCAGTCCTACTGTAGTCAACTCAGAACAGCTCGAAACAGCGCCATGAAACCTTGGTCGAAGCGCGCTTTATAAATAGATTATAACATAACATAACATACATTCGGACTGCCTTTCTTTTCCTCTTCCACATGGCACACATACTTATGTTACATTTTTGTCTTGCAGATTTTGTACGCTGCTTCCGGAGGAGTCTCACCCACTTATTTCATGTTATACTGTTGTTTGTTTGAATAAAGTTGTGTTTCCATTTATTTGTGTTGTTTTAATAAAGGTTATTTTTTTTCCAATAAATAAGTGAGTGTATAGGTCTTCTTTTTCTGACAATACTTGTCAGTAGTTTATTGTGAAAATCGTCTGTTTATAGGAGGTTATGAGAGAAAACATTTGTAATTTTGTGGTGCACCTACCAAATATAAACCAACAGAATATTACATAAATGAAGCCTGCGTAATTCTACAACTGCAAGGGTTCTATGCGTGTATCATTTTATAACACCATGAGTACTGCCTGTGTGATTACAGAACCAATAAGGTACTGCCTAGGACCACCGGGGCTTCAGGGACTGTCGATGCCCACCCTGCATATTTAAGTAAAGTCCCGGCGGGTGGCGATCCCCGGACTTCAGTTGGCCTCGAAGCACACAAACAATTAGTAAACAATACCCGGCAAGGTGACGATCCCCTAGGGTGCGAAACATCTCTGTGCCCTCCTGTGCCTAATTTACATGTGACATTAAGATCCCAGTCCCACAGAGACCCCGCAATATAATATTAGGATTGGCCATGGAACATTACCCACCAAGGGCCTCATTTAAATGAACGGGTGAGACCCCGCTTCTTTTTTTCTTTCTCTATTTTTACCATCCGGATCTGCTCTATTAAAGTGATACAAGGTTTTCCTCCTCTCGCTTGAACTAGTCTAACAAGGATTTGCTATCACAAGGTGGAAGCCATGCACCCGCCCTCTAATAGCAAACATAAATGTCCCGCGAGGCACACCCCGGGACATTGTATGAGCTGCGCCTGGGAGGACGCGCTCCCTAGGACCAGGATGCATTGGTTAGTATAAATGCATACTAACACTACTTACACACGTGTAGTACAGCGACCAGAGTATAGTGAAGAGGCAGAGAAGCGCAAAATCTAAAAATATAAATGCTACAAGAGGTCGGATTACATAGTTCAATGAGCCGACGACCCTGGGATGAGTAGAAACAACTACAAGAAGCAAACGGGTCTTCAGCACAATGCAAGCAACTTTGAAATATTAGTGAGTGCTGCCTTCTTTTTACCTTCTCCCGCTCGTCGCCAAATTTATGTAGTGAAGAGACAGACAGCAGAGGATCCGATAAGTAGATTTATTGCAGGAAAACAAGACACCTCAAACACCCACCAACAGGACCAGACAGCAAGGCAACTGTCTTCTCCAGCACTTTGTACAAACTCCCCAAGGTTCCCCTCATGGCAGCCCTACATTCTAACATTACATACTTACATTCTAGTAGAATTACATACTAACATTCTACTATGACTTACATTGGAATACTACACAGAGCACATGACTTTACAATAATGAGCTCATGGTTTCATCCAGGAGTCTTGAGACTGTTAGGGGTGAGTAGTTCGCTTCCCACTCCCTATATTGTATAAACGCAAACTGGGAGACGACCATTACAACGCGGTCTTTACACCGCACTACCATTACGACACGGTCATCACAACGCAAGTCGTTACAACGACTTGCGCTGGATGGCGCTATATACTAAGGAATAGCATGATTTACTAGTCCAACACCTTCCCTACTGTTACGTGGGCTGGAGTTGGAATAGTAAATCATACTATTCCTAAGTCCAGCGCCTACTGCGCAAGTCGTTGTAACGACTTGCGTTGTGATAACTGCATTGTAATGGTAGCGCGGTGTAAACACCGCGTCGTAATGACATACATCCCGCAAACTAACACTACTTCCACTGGTAAGCTACACTTTACAGCAATGAGCTCACGATTTAGGCTCACGGTTTAATCCTTGAGTCTTCGCTTCCCACTTCCTATATACTATAAACGCATACTAACACTACTTACACAGTTATACTACAGCAGATAGTATCCTACAGCGCCCAGAGCCCATCCCTTTACAGCAATCACCTCGGTTCGATCTCCAAGTTTTCACACCGGTAGGCGTGAGTACTTCGCTTCCCGCTTCCGGTATAGTATAAACGTACGATAGCGGTCAGTAGTTCCCTTCCCCCTCCCTGTATGGTATAAATGCCTACTAACACTACTTGCACATGTATGCTACAAGGCAAAGACCAGAGCACATCACTTTACAGCAATGAGCTTACAGTTTAGGCTCTTGGTTTCATACCCTAGTGTAGCAGCATATCATCTCAGCATCATATCACTCTGAGCAACACCGCACTTTCAGACCAGTAGGAGTGACTACTTCGCTTCACACTCCCCCACAGAGGTTACAGTGCTCCTACCCTCCTTTCCTACTTTTTTCACCCTTTTTTCCCCTTATTCCATTCAACGGAATCACAAAATGGCGGCAACACTTCCTAGTTGCAATCGCTTGCAGCGCTTGCAACCAATAAGCAGCAAGCTTGTGCTCGTAACGCCTCAGCCAATCAGATGGCAGAGTTCCCAAATATCGATATCTGTAAATTTCGATATTTCTCCAAAAGTACTGAACGGATTTACACCAAATAAACAAAAGCGTGCTTTCTAGACCAAGACCCTTCTCCCTGCCAAATGTGGGGTAATTCCGTTCACCCGTTCGACCTGTCGCCTTGACTAAAGTTTCCTATGGAAATTAACATGGAGAAAACACGTTTTGGGACACCCTTTTTATCTCGGCCCCCCCTTGATCAATCACCCCCAAACTTCCAACATGGGAGCTGATATGAACAAATAATTTGTTTTGAAAATTTCATGAAGATTCATCAAACGACGCCAAAGTTATAAGCAAAAGAAAAAAATGTATTCCTATGGAATCTTGGTCTAACTATACCCTACCTACTGGTGACCGCCAGTAGGTAATATATATATATATATACTCTTTGCATTCCTCTACTCTCTCCCTCCTACTACCTTTCCTATTCTCTCTCTCCTTCTTTCATCCTCAAACTAACTACTCAACCCCTCCCTATCTACTTATTCTACAGTCCTCTTCTCCTTTACCTGATCTCTGATTTACTCTTTTTTCCTTTTACACTTGTAAGACTCGAACGCCTTATTCTATGTTAACAAATTGCCGTATGTTGATCTTTTCTTGATGTGTAAAATATCCTGTAAAGCAATCTGATACTCTTGGGTCCAGTAGCGCTATATAAAACCTTTTAAATAGATTAAAAAATTGACTAAAAATGCAGATTTTAAAGAAATCTCAAATAACATAGACGTTGTTGGAGTGTCTGTTTTCTTTTCCCAAAGGACTATTGGGAATTGATTGACTTGTTTTATATATATATATATTAAAAACAAGCCCCTTGTAAATTTGACAGGACAAGTGAAGCGGGCACTGAGGAAAGCCGTCAGGCTGAAACGCGTCTGCCCAGCGTTTCACCGTATTTTACAGGACTGTGTGACCTTAGCCTGGAGAGTAATAAATTGAATTCAAGCCTCTGAGCATGTGTCGGACCCATTTTTAATGGGGTTTGGTGTGTATGTGTTAGCGGTTACAGGCACCGCTATACCGGCACGCCCTTTTGATCTGGAGCTTCGCGCAACGCCTGTGCAGTTTGGTGAAGTGTGGAAAGACACAGCGCGACGCCCCCCCGAAGGTCAAAGACACTCACCGGAGTTCGAGGCCGCATGGGGAAAAAGGAAGCAGCAGTCTGCTGTTTGAAGAGGCTTGAGTTGATTCTGTCATCTTTACTCCTTGCTCAGACCGCCGAGGGAGAAGGGCTTTCTGTGGCCAGCAGACGTTGGAACACCACATGGTGTATGGGAAAGCTGCTCACTGTACCAGCATCCACCAACAGGGAGCATGGAAAAGCCGACATGGATCTGAGCAGGACTGACAAGGCTGGAAGTCGTTGAGGGCGGGCCATAGTGTTTGTTCCAATGAGCGAACACATCGTGAGTCTTTAAAAACAAGCCCCTTGTGAATTTGACAGGACAAGTGAAGCGGGCACTGAGGAAAGCCGTCAGGCTGAAACGCGTCTGCCCAGCGTTTCACCGTATTTTACAGGTCTGTGTGACCTTAGCCTGGAGAGTAATAAATTGAATTCAAGCCTCTGAGCATGTGTCGGACCCATTTTTAATGGGGTTTGGTGTGTATATATATATATATATATATATATATATATATATTCACTGAAAAAACCATAGGTTATAGACCATATATAGTTAGGAATTAGCATTTAAAAAACCTTATTTTACTCACACAAAACCATTGAAATTCCATATATAGTTAGTTGCACTAACTATATATCGCGCACCCGCAATCCACTGCTGATCATGTCACATATTACATCATTCATGACATGGTCAGTGACATCACTGATGACATCTCAAATGACATCACTGATGACATCACTGATGACAACATCCAGTGACTGTATTTTTCTGTAAAGTTAAAATATGTCTTGAGTGGATGTATAAGTGTCTGGATGAAGGATTTAGTAGGTGCATGACTGACTGTATGAGTGAGTGATTAAATGTGTCTCACTGAATGCATGGGTTAGTGACTAAACTGTCTTAATTTGTGCATCATTATGTCTGTTGTTCTGTAAACTGCTGCATGTGTTGATCATTAGCTATACGAGAGGCTATATGTGTTATTAATTGGTTGCCCAAGTATTTCTATGGGAGATTGAGTTTGTGTGGGGGTGGCTGGAAGGTGTGAGACTCTATGCATAGATGTGTGAGCAGTTTATTCACTAGGTGTATGAGTTCAAGAGTGCATGTGGAAACAGCTACATGGGCAGTTGACTGTGTGCATGAGTGTATTGATGAGTGAATGGATATCTCAATGCTACATGTCATAGTAAGTACATATGTAAAACACAGTACATGTGAGAGTTGGCATATATAAATAACTGTGCATGAGAGCCACTGAATGAGTGAGTGGTTGTATCGATCATTGTGAACTTGTATCAGGGATTGTATAAGAGAGTAAATATGTGTTAGTATATGTTTCAATAAGTAAGGTGTGTTTAACTGTATAGTTGAAGAAATGGAGGTGAGATTGTTTCTTTGCATGACTGACTGGGTGTGTGAGTAACTCCATGGATGAGTGGCAGTGTGTGAGTGTCTGTATACACTGAGTGTATCTAAGGTTATATTAGAGTCTGAAGAGGTTTATCGTATTAGCACAAGAATGATGTCAAATGAGATGTCATCAGTGATGTCATCAGTGATGTCATTTGAGATGTCATCAGTGATGTCATCAGTGATGTCACTGACCATGTCATGAATGATGTAATATGTGACATGATCAGCAGTGGATTGCGGGTGCGCGATATATAGTTAGTGCAACTAACTATATATGGAATTTCAATGGTTTTGTGTGAGTGAAATAAGGTTTTTTAAATGCTAATTCCTAACTATATATGGTCTATAACCTATGGTTTTTTCAGTGAATTTTCAAGGTTTTGTAAATGCTAATTCCTAACTATATATGGTCTATAACCTATGGTTTTTTCTGTGAATTTCATTGGTTTTTTAACAGCTAATATCTGTAGCTGTAAAATGTATTCTTCTTTAAATCCAAAAATATATTTTATATGTTTATGAATAATTTTTTTTTTAAATATTTTTTTTTCTTCGTTCCCGCTTCGCAAATAGGGAAGCTTCCCGTTAGCTGACCTTGATGCCGCGAAATAGACCGCGAGCCGGTAAACGTTTCTTTACCGCAAGTGCCGCGTTACAAAACAACATCGTGACGCCTCCCGTCCGCATGACGTTTCACGTTGTCGCGTGATACGTCATATGACGTACTACGTTAGCGAACTGGTACGCGAAGCGAGTCGCAAAGCGCAGGTTTCTGGAAGCAAACCGGGAGGCCCTGCAAAGCGCTTAACGTAAACACAGCAAGTCATGTGACTTGGTAATAACACTTTTCATTGGTTCATTTCACTTTTGGTTTCCTAATGATGTAAGACTAGGTCATATAATCTAAAATGAACACTTTTGATTGGTTGAGAACTCTTGTTTTTCCCAAATGATGAAAATCCCTCCTTCTTTCCTCACTCTGACTTTCATCATTGTGAGAGAAAGACCCTTTGTGATCACTGAGCAATGGCTTCTTTAGTAGCTTCAGCTGGTGCTTCCCCACCACCTCCACCACATCCAAGGAAGAGTGGACCACCTGCTCAAGTTATAATTCAACAAGAAGAAGAAGAAGAGGAACAGGAGGACGAGCACGAAGAGAGGCAGTTTTTGCCTGAGCAGCCCAGGACGTCTCACCGGAAAGAAAACTTCATTTGGCAATTTTTTAAAATTCCCAAAGGTCAGAAAAAAGTAAATGCAAGATACGTAACTTGCCTTATATGTCAAGATAGACTGTCCAGAGGGACCGACAAAAAATACAGTTTCGGAAACTACACAATGCATCGCCATATGACTAGGTGGCATCCTAACAACTACAGTGCTGCACAGTTTCGGAACGACCTAGATAATCTCCCTATTATGGCCAGAAGATCTGTTGTACCGGAAGTAACGGGACCAGAGGGCAGGGAGATGGTGCCAAATATACAAATGAGATTTGGTGAAGTAAAACACACCTGCGTATTTTGCGATGGATTCATTTCCTACGGAGAAAGAAGCATCACTCTGATCAACAGAGCTATTGACTATCATATGCAAGTTTGTCCGAAACGCCCAAAATAATAAATACTTCTTTTTTTTGTTTTGTTGCTCCTGTTGAGCCCTTTACAATGAATCGTTTTCATTGCCCCCTCCAAGAAAAACCCAAAAAAATATAAAACTGTTCCGAAAAATTCAAAAACAGTAAAAAAATGTTCAGAAAAATAAAAAAAAAAGTTCTTTTCAGAACTACCTCCCCGTTATTAAAAAATTGGTACAATATTTGGAACTGTGCCAACCTCTATTTCTCTTAGTTCGCTTCCTAGTTCGCTCGCCGGTACGCGAACTGGAAGCGAACCAAAAACAGTAAGTATAAGGGAGGGAAACACACACTTATGTTAAAATAAAGACAGCTATAGGGGAGTAAACTAGAGATACTATTACCCGTAATCCACTGCTGATGATGTCACATATTACATCATTCATGACATGCTCAGTGACATCATCAGCAGAGGATTGCGGGTTTTTTGACAACATGCCTTATCCACGGTTTAATAACGCTGCCTTTTGCTTTATATAAGTTTTCAAATTGTATGAAATATATACCAATAGGTCGTTATGAACCTTTAGGTAGTGCTTTTCTTCATGAGGTCTGGTCGCTTCCATACACATACAGATGTTTCAAAGATGATCAAGAAGTTTATCTGAATGGAGAGGAATGCACTGAGACGCCAGATCATTCACTAATGTGTAGGCACATACAGTTACACGGTTCATGCAACAAACACCGACCAAATATGGCTTGCGTGTTGCAAGGCACGCCAGTTCCTGCTATCATCCCCACGTTCAAGTTGTTGGAAAATGGTAGTTATTTGATGCTCAATAATGAAGATTGTTCTGAGTTAATTAAAAGTATTCCTTTTATCGTAACAGTAAGTGAACGGGTTATTTGCTGCAGAAATGTTCTATTTCCTCCCACACATGAACATAGGGAGTTTTCAATCTGGCCACAAATACCAACCTTGGGACACGTTTCAACGGCATGGCAAGAATAAGAGCTCATTTGTCTCAGAGAGAGGTGGCCTTGAGTTCGGCCCGTGAAACTTTCGTACTTCACATAGCGAACACCCGTACAGAGGTGCACACCCTTTTCAATTAAGATTTGCCTTTCAATTTCAGCAACATGTTTCCGACTATCTTTAACGCATCCTCCACAAAGTCCCTGACACACTTTTTTAAAGTTGTTACCAGTGGTCTCGTGACTTCATTTGAGAAAATCTTTGGAGTCATCCCTGCTTCCTTTCATTGTATTTTCTGCACTCTGGTTCGTGGATTGGCATTTTTACTTGCATTACCAGCGGACGCTCTTGTGCTTTTTTACATTTTTAAATATGGATGTCCCTCCTATGCAACCTCCGACCCTGCAGCTGCTGACACTGTTCCGCAATCGCATGCTAGAATATTATGGCACAATGCCGTTGGCGATATTAAGCACGGCATATGGATTATCTTTTCGGTTCTCCTACTTCACCTGTGTCCAGCCTGTATTTCACTGCCTGACCTGTGATTTCGATTGGGCCATTGATTTGTGTCTCTGCGGACCGGTTTCTCCTGACGTCGACTTTAATCAGCTGATGACTCCTATCATTACTCACGAGTTGGTTTGTCCTGGCGAAAGGATTATGGCTGTGGCATTGATGCATGGACTACTTGGTCCCTGGAATTTACTGGCGGCAGCACAGTCTTTCTTGGAAGAGAGCTTTCTTGAAAACCCACCGAGCTGTCCTCTGATGGTGATAGAGGATCCGGTGCTGGGAGAGCACGTATGTTCTTTTCCGCTTTTAAATTGGATGGCTGAACTGTTTTCGGATGAAGACGGTGACTTCCTATTGGAGGCTGTTGCAGCTTATTTTGCATACACAGTTATGTCATAGACCTTTTTCATGTTTGATATGCTGAGTACTAGCATTTCATTGACAATTCATTGACTTATTTGTCAAGTTTTTATTATTTACCTTGCCTATTGGCTTAAGACTCGATAAAGTACTTGGCTGTTTTATTTTTCTTTAGCATTAAATTTTCCTAGTTTTTAATGCTTTACCTTGCGGACCGTCCACATATAAACTTGCAATCTGCTCTCATGAGATGGCACTTCTATTATCTTATTCAGTTCGTTTCCGGATCATGAGGAGGTGTCATCTAGGTCCTGGATATCTTTACACCGTGTTAAGTTAGCATGGGCTCATTACCGGTTTAAACGCCATTTTTCCTTTTTTGCAACTTCTGCACACGACACTTAGTTGTTGCTTTAGCTTTCCACCTAGTAGTTCATCGTGGTTTACATGAGAATAATATGTTATTGGTCTACTATCTGCTTTACTTGTTAAACTATATCTGTACAGCGAGTGCTAAAGTTTCAAGAACAACACGATACAGAATTGTTATGAGGTCTGATCTCCACGACTTCATACTCATAACATAAGTGCAACTTCTGCCAATTCTGGGCATGAGGCGGGTTTTATATTGCTTTGCCGAACACACATACACAACAGTTGATGCGGTTCACATGAAGAGAGAGCTGGTGTATGGTGATGTGATTCCTTCAAATCTAAGACACTAAAGTATGGGCACGCCCTAAACCAACACAAAGAGACCTTCTTAGCAAATAATATAATATGTGTATTAGGGAGGGTGAGATATAAGCAGCCGCGGGCCGTGGAGGGAGTTACGGTGAGGCAGGGAGGCGGGGAGGGGGAGAAGCAGGGTGGAGCCCTCTCTACCTTGCCCCTCCCCCTCCCCGCCTCCCTGCCCCACCGTAACTCCCTCCACGGCCCGCGGCTGCTTATAAGTGTTGCTAACTCTTATTCATTTACAGCATGTTAACATACTGTCACCATTCGCTTTTTATGTACTAGTAACTATGCTGGTAATTTTGCTACTGATAATATGTGTACTTGTATTCTCCACCCTGCTTCTCCCCCTCCCCGCCTCCCTGCCTCACCGTAACTCCCTCCACGGCCCGCGGCTGCTTATAAGTGTTGCTAACTTTTATTCATTTACAGCATGTTAACATACTATCACCATTCACTTTTTATGTACTAGTAACTATGCTGGTAATTTTGCTACTGATAATATGTGTACTTTTATTATCTAAGGTACTACGCCTGAGAAGACGGCATTAGTAAATAAACATTTCAAATACACATCTGTTCTTCTTAACTCCATGTTCTGGTTTCTAAGAAATCTATAACGACCGACTGTTCATGAGTTCCACGTATCCTGAGGTACTATAAGTTCATATTCTGGATTGTCTAAACATTGAGAGTTTGTTATATCCAATGTGACACTGTACCTAGCTTGCTAAGGAGTTTTTGATTACTAACGTGAGTTTTGGGACACCCTAATTCGCCGAGGTTCCAATCCTCTGTCCACAGTTCTGTGTGACAACAGAAACCCTGCGACAGGGGCACCCCCGACCCTTGCTGGAGCTTCATCACACTTGCGATACAACTCCAGCAATGCATTCGCCGAGGTTCCAATCCTCTGTCCACAGTTCTGTGTGAGAACAGAAACCCTGCGACAGGGGCACCCCCGACCCTTGCTGGAGCTTCATCACACTTGCGACACAACTCCAGCAATGCGCCACCTTTACGGCACAGATACATCACGCATCTGTGCTGTTTTTGCCCCATGATGCGCCGCATTGTAAATGCAGCACACCATAGGTGACGGAACAGCGGCACAGAATGACTAACACATCCCTGGTGATGCGCCAGTCATCATAAATGTATCCCTATGCTTCTTATCTTGTTAGAGATGAACCGCCATATATATCATCAAAGTTTTTTGCATTTCCTAAATAGCGAACTTTAAGGAATAAATAGCGATTCTTTACCATTCCTAGTTTGCGATGAGCTATTTGCTAATTAGCCGAATGTAGCCCAATGAAGCCCAATGTAGCCCAATGTAGCCCAAAGATGGCCGCCAGACACACAAAAAAACAAATGTAGCCCAAATATCAGCCAGATGTAGCCCAACTATAGCCCAGTGACAGAATGACCAATCAGCTTCGCAAACCTCCGTTACGCGAAGCGGAGCGCTGTTACAGATATATATCTTTTTTTGAACGTTAATTTCTCAAAATCCACTGGAGCACATATATTGAGACCTAGCAAAGGCACATCGGGCTACCAGTCCCTAATATTTTGCCAAGTTTCGTGCAAATCCATTCAGCCGTTCAAATATTATTATTATTATTATTTTTTGCCCCGCGGGGCCCTTTTAAAACCTCCACATCAAACCTAGGGGGTCAGCGAGGATCTACTATGCCCCCTTATAGTTATTTCCCCCTTTGTTTTGACCTCCTCTTGTCTCTCGATCCTACCGAGAGACAAGATGGCGGCCGCTACGGACTGTTTGGAATGTTGACAGACGCCGGAGAACCAATCAGCTTCGCTTCACAAAGCTCCGTTGCGCGATAAGTCCGCGAACCAGAGCGCTGCCCGGTCCGCTGTTACAGATATATATCTTTTTTTAAACGTTAATTTCTCAAAATCCACTGGAGCACATATATTGAGACCTACAAAAGGCACATCGGGCTACCAGTCCCTACAATTTTGCCAAGTTTCGTGCAAATCCATTCAGCCGTTCGGGCTAAAAGTGAGGCCAACCGCCCTATGGAAAACTCAATGTTAAAAACACGTTTTGGGACCCCCCTTTTTTCTCGGCCCCCACTGGACGAACCCCCCCCAAATTTTCAAGGGCTGCTCAGAAACAAAATGTGCCATTTTCCTGAAAATTTCAGCCAATTCCGTCCACAAACGCCAAAGTTATTAGACATAGAATTTTCAAAAAACCCATAGAGAAAAAATCCTAACTATATATACCTACTGGCGACCGCCAGTAGGTAATATATATATATATATATATATATATTGATTACAAAAATATTGCTGTAATAAATATCGTTTTCAAAAATATAGTTGACAAAATTATTGATTTGTTAATAATTCTACTTATCTATTTTAGTGTTATTTAATGAGAATTGTTTGTCATTTTATTATATGTTTTAGGATTTTACTAGTTATTAATTTATTTTAAGTTTAAGTCTGCGTTTTTAGTTCCGTAGCGTGTTGTGGGTTTATAGGGGAATAGGGTGGGAATTAGTTTAATTGTATAAAATGTATTGAATAATTAATGTATTATTGATTAATTAATAATAGTTTAATAATTAGTTGTTTATTAATTTCAATTAGTCAATTAATAATTAATTATGTTAATTGTTTAATTAATTTTAGGTGTGTTGTGGTGTTTATATGTGTAAATGGTGTGAAGGGTAGTAAGTAATTAATTTATTATTGATTAATTATTAAATATTTTAAATTAATTACCATTAATTAATTAGTAATTAGTAATTGTAATTGTGTAATTAATTTTAGCTGTGTTTTGTGGTGTTTATATATGTATATATTCCCTCTGTGGAATCCATACCTCAAAACAACCATTTACATGTCATTGTTCCTTTTTCATAGCCCTCCAGTGGGCTACAGACACATTTTTCAGTTGCTTTGAGGTATGGATTCCACCGAGGGAAAAAAAGTTACACTGCATCTACCAGCATGCTACTCACCTGGGAGTGCATGCGCATTGGTGAAATAAGGATGCAGCGCTCCACCTCCTCAATGCTGTGTCGTCCTTTGAGGAAGAAGAATGTACTTCGAAACGCGTCTGGACTCCTTTATTAACAGACACATTGCGCAGTTCCCAATAAAGAAGGTTGGTGACCTGTTCAATCACGGAGTGGCGTCTTCATGATCTGGGGCACTTTTGGAGTGATATATCTACATATATATATATATATATATATATATATATATATATATATATATATATATATATATATATATATATATATATATATATGAACACACTCCTTCTAACCCAATTGGAAAGAAGCACGCCGACCAGGCATCAGGATTCAAGGTACTGGATTTATTCGGGCAAAGTGGCAGCAGTATACAAATCTCAAGTCCACCCATTACGGCTTGGGTCTGCATGTAAGTATTACATGAGAAGGCACAATGTCCAGACGCGTTTCGAGAACCCCTCGTTCTCTTTCTCAATGGCGTTTGTGCTGGCTAGATTTCATGTTACCACCCATTCACTTTAAGAAGTCCTGCCCCAAAGTGGGCGTGGCACATTGCATCTTGGGACCTGTAGTGCGGGGTCTGTCACATTTAAAGTTGATACGTCGAACTCTAGCACAGGATCTCATTACAACACCCAGTGGTTACCTGAAAGGCTTATTTAACAGCATTTCAGGTAACCACTGGGTGTTGTAATGAGATCCTGTGCTAGAGTTCGACGTATCAACGTTAAATGTGACAGACCCCGCACTACAGGTCCCAAGTTAACTAACAGTCAGCCCATGAGGCAAGACAAGCCCCCATGATGCAGATACCATTATCTGACGCAGTCACACTACGGCACAGGAACGTGTTATCTGATTAGGTCATAACGCTTGAGATCTAATTAGACAAGCGACATTCCTCCAGCCCCTGATAAGGCATACGACGTTCTCATAACAAATCAAACCTATGACAACCTGGAAAATCCGTGCGGCCATTGTTTTGATTTCACAGAGAACTTCAGTAAAAGAATGTGCTAACGAGCAAGTCGTATGACATCTTTATTGACGTACCTATGTCCATCCTTACGTCAATCTCGGCACCTTTAAGGTATAAATATTACCGATCTTGCCCTATGCAAACACACGCGTGGTGACAAGACGGAGCAGCCACACTTGCCGAAGCCGAGAGCAGAGCAGACCCCGCTGGCAGCAGCCCCGCCTTCCTGACGCGCTGAGAGACGCGCTGCTATCTCCTGCCGAGAGACCCAGCACCGGCGCTTCCGGGCAGCCCTCGCAGGCAGCCTGGAATATCGAGACCAGAGAACGAGATACCATTCCTCATTCATCCTAAATTCCAGGTACAGAACTGAATAACCCCTCACAGAGAATTCTTTAGTTATTCACTTGGCAAAAACAAACTTAACTTAAACTGTAACTTTCTATTCCCGCCCACGCATTAGACTTAGGTCAGGTACACGGGGTAGGCGTATTTAGAAACACCAGTTGAGTACGTTTAGTCAAATGTATATATGTATGTAAATATATTTTAATCATTTTAAACATCATATGGCTCAGAAACCATATCAATGTTTTTACAGTATTATTTTATACTATTGCTTTTAATGTATGCACTTTACTTAACTATAAGTATTGCAATAATATCGATCCATTTCTCATGTATGAGAAAAGAGACTGATCAATAAATAACACCTTTTTATTGAACACGCCCGTCTCTTCCTTTTCTCTACATTCTGATGAGACTAAGAATGCACGTACTGACTGAGTAAAATAATTGCCTTGTGCTCACACGACTCTCGAGATTGACTCTTGATTAGGGGAGAGCAAAGTTGTCATGTTCTATGGTTGTCAGAAACGTATTCCCTTCTTGTCTAATCCGGGAAGTTAAGTCCTCCTTGAACATTCGAGAAAGTTTCTAGCGAACTCTGAGCTAAGCTGGCAAACCCAAAAATTAAGTCTAGTATCGACAGTAGTAGACCTAGTTAACGTCTGGTCTAGGCCTTTACTGCTGTAGGTATTATTCCAATGCGCAGAGCCTATTGGGAAGATAGGAACTACACTACATGGCGCCCAACGCGTTTGGAAAGGGCGATAAAACTAACGTAAGACATTTAGAGTAACTCAGTCGTGCTTTCTCACTCAGACCCCTTTTCCCATTATACTCCAAAGACGTCTGGAGTGGGTGAAAGGTTATATCCTCCAAAACCTCGCAGGAGGGAACTCCTATGTATGGTTCTTGGTATAGTCAACGTTGAAGGATACACTGTTCCAAAATATTGTGCATCTAATCTCTGTTTCCATAAGAAACCTGATCTGCAAACAAACAAAATAACCTCCAGGACAGTAAAATGTCAGACAATGAAGAACAAAGAGAGGCAGTCAGAGTAGCTGACGCTGCAGCACTAGATGCGGACGGGGATATAATACTCATCCCGGTCATTAAAAGGAAATCTATAACCTTAAAACTTATAGAAAATGGACTGACACCTAGAGGTGGCACAGTCATATTCGTAATTGAGGCACACGAATATCGGCAGACAGAGGTATATTATACATGGATACATTTTCCAGCAGCAAATGCTGTAACAAAGTACTTCCACTATTACAAAATTGAGGTACCACCTGACATTTACACTCCTTTCGAGGAGGTGGAAGTACCACTCAAATTCCAAGAGCATTTGCTCTTATTTGATGGCGCCCTAATACATAACAATCACATTACAAGGCTCGGTCCTTTAGGTAGACCAGGAGCAACGTGGCCGGTACTAGCCGGATACACACCACATCCAGACATCGAAAGAATGCCTGCAGCAGAGCTGTTAATACAGCTAAAACAACTACTAAAAATTCATAGACAATTAGTCCAGTATGTGATGCGGACTTCAACAATTCAGCCAGCGATTAAACTTCCACAGCTGACCCCTCACCAGGGGAACACAAATAAAATCACACCACAGAACATCCAATCCTGCCTAGGTAAAGTTCCAACTAAACGGGAACAAATACCATTCTGGTTGGCACAGAAAATTACCCAAATAGAGGCGGTGTTTCCTGACACCACCCCGCTAGAAAAACACAGGATTCTGACTATATGTCTCCCAATGGGAATCGCACCACACATTGAGGACTGTGACACTTGGGGTACAGTCTTTGCTTCCATCTACACAAAAACGCACGATGTTCCATCCATCTCGGTAATACCAGATGTGCTAAAACAAATTCAAGACGAATACGGTCCAGAGCCTGCTTTAACTCTTGGTATGAAATTACTGAAAGACTTCAAGCAGGTCTCGGCTATATTATTAGCCAACATAAAAGGTGAAGCAGCAAACGTGGCGATCCGCCAGAGGTTAAAAGAGACAGATATAGCAGACCAACCAGCTGAAATTGCCAGAATCATAGAAAAATCCTATGAGGAGCTAGGCAGAGATAGTCTAGGTGGAATACCAGTAAAACCGCAACTGACTGAAAGTCCAGAAAAAATATTTTTTAATAATAATTCACCAAAAAAGAACTGGGATGGAAACAAACAATCCAATCCTAAAGAAAAGAAATTCCAGTCCCGAGGAAGGTCTCTAGGCGAAGAGAGAAATCTCCAAACCGAAGACAGAGGTCACCGCAGAGTGACCCCTCTGGGAATAGATATAACCTTAGAAATAGGGATAATATTAAAAAACCTGATAGATATCAAGACATTGATACACGTCCCTCTCAATCTTTTCAGACTTCCTCGCAGAAATCGGAAAGAAGAGGACGATCAGAAGAGCACGCCAAGTCCAAAGACAAGGAACCTGCTCAACTAAAAAAGAAATTACAATTTCCAAAAAAGAAGGTAGCCAGTATCAAGGTAGTTAACAATGCCGAGAATACTGAGGACACAACTGAAAAACGGAGAGTGGGCTCTGACAATGCTAGACAGCGCAGCAGAGGTGAGCATAGCTCGCAAAGTCCTTATGAATCATCTGGAGACAGTGGACACGAATGAATATCTTCAAGTGGAAACTGCAGACACCAGCGTTAGCAAACCCCACAAGATATACGAGATAACATTACGTATAGAGGGAGATAAGACTAGGAAAATAAGGGGACTATTTTGGGATAACCTCTCCAAGGGCTATGACATCCTCCTAGCTGAAAAAGACTGGCCACCAGAGTTTGTCAGGGAGTGCCCTCATGGCGAGGAAGTAATTATGCCTGCCTTCTCGAATCAAATCCCGATTCATAAAAAATATACACTTGCTAGAAAGTGGGCAGTGGCCTTAGCACCTGCTTTATATAAAAATCATGTAGGATGGGATGAGGATTCTCCTCCTCACAAAATCCAGTTAAAATCACAACCTACTGCACAAAGGCAGTACCCAATTAAGCAAGAAGCTAAAAAACAGGTAAATGAAATACTAGATCAGCTAGAATACCAGGGGGTGATTGAAACTTGCACCTCACAAATGAACAATCCTTTGTTTCCGGTCTCCAAACCAGACAATTCATATCGTCTAGTTTTGGATTACCGACACCTTAACACATGTTGCAAAACTTTTGCAGTGCAAAACTCACACAGTGCTGCACTAATGAATAACATAGTGCGCAAAAAATACAAAACAACCTTGGACATCTCCAATGGATTCTTTTGTCAAAACATAGCACCAGAGAGCAGATATTTAACTGCATTCTCAGTAAATGGCACTCAAAAACAATTCTGTCGGTTAGCCCAGGGGTACAAGAACAGCCCGGGGGTATTCTCAGCGAGAGTAACAGAATTACTACAACTATATGATGATGAAGCATTATCTTATGTCGATGACATTTACTTAACAGATGATGACTTGGAGACTCACTTGAAAAGAGTGAACACCATAATACTTGGGTTCGCTGCAGAGGGTTACAAATTGAACTTTAAAAAGTCCAGAATTGCCCATCTGACGGTCCTATTCTTAGGATATGAGTTATCAAGTGAAGGCAAAAGCCTGGCTGACAATTTTCTAGAGAAATGTGCCGTACTCCAAGCACCTAGAACACTAAAAAACTTACAGTCGATTCTAGGCTTCCTAAATTTCGGAAGAACATACATTGCAAATTACGCAGAAAGGGTCAAACCCCTTTATGATCTAATTAAACCAGACTTTAAAAGATCCAGTTGGACTCAAACACACACAGAAATTTTGAGATCCTTACAAACAGACATGCTAATTAAAACAAAATTAGAAACACGTGATAACACACGCAATCTTGTGATTCGAGTCATCCCAGGGAGATGCGGATTCACATACCTAACCTCTAATGAGGGAGAAAAGGTACCAATTGCATTCAAATCACACTTGTACACTAAGGCTGAAATGAAATTTAGCCCAACGGAAAAAATTCTTACAGCAACACAGACAGCTATAGCAAAAGAACGAGCCCTGGCACAAGGTAAACGAATAGTAATCGTGACACCAATACCAGCCTTAGAGGCGGTAACAAAGGCAAGCATTCCAAATGCTAAAGCACTCCATCCGAGATGGATACAATGGGCTAACTCTCTTGCTGCAACAGACGTGGTGTACGAATTTGATCCTTACTTAAAAACACAAGAATTTCTCCAATATGAATTTGAATGTCCTCCGCCAACCGAAATTCTGCCTCTAGATCACTACGGCTGTATAATATATACAGACGGATCAGCACAACCCGCAGTAGGGGGTAAACAAGCTTACAGTGCTGCGTGCGCGATTGTTAAAGGTCGTTGGCACGAAGGGAAATTTAAACCAACCCTCACTAAAACACAATCCCTAGGAGATTGTACAGCTCAGCGAGCTGAACTACTAGCATTCAAGATGGCGCTTGAAAATACCGATCGAGAATTCCCCACACTCAGAGTGTGCGATTCGTATTATTGCGTTCAATCTTATAATGAATACTTGCAGATCTGGCTTCAGAACGGTTTCAAGGATGCGAAAGGTGGCACAATCAAGCATAAAATGCTCTGGGAACAAGTAGCTCTTTTACAAAAAGAACTACCAAAGACTCACGTGATACATACACTGAGTCATCAACGTGATGGCGTTCACGTTGCAGGGAATTCATTGGCTGATGAGGCCGCAAAGGCAGCTGTGCAAACGGCTTCCGTAGCTGCCGTCACCCGGTCAAAAACAAAAATAGACAGCGAAATATTACAAGCTGTCAGCGCTTCAGAAAAGGATTTGATAGAACCACTCCCTAAAGGCTTTCCAGTAAAATACTCATACATAACTGATGCAAACAATGTTCCTTTTGCTCGAATCCCTGGAGTGGGGGATAGGGCAATTCCAAACATGGAACATAGGTTAGGACTAATAATAGCGGCACACGAAGGGCTTGCTTCTATCCATGCTGGCGTCTCAGCCACGGTATAATTATTAAAACAGAGATACTGGTGGCCACAAATGAGAAGACAAACAAGGAACTATGTTCTAGAATGTGAAATATGTCAAAAAATGAAAGTATCAACGGTGAGACGTCCAGCTCAGACGCCCCTTCTAATCTCGGATAAACCATTAGCCTGTGTTTATCTAGACCACTGCGGTCCCTTACAAAGGGATGGTGTTAGACCTGTCTGCTTCTGGGAAGACTCTAACCATCGTGATTTATTTTTGTCCCCCTTAGCCTCCCAGAGTTTCTATTTTTATTTTTACATATGTCCATCAGGAATTTTTTAATGCTGTCAGGGGGCTAGGTGTTCCTTGGCGATGACGCCATTTTTCCCTCATAACCTGTGACGCCTAGTCAGCCCCCTTGAAAATCTAGGGATCTCCAGAAACCTAAGATGGTGTCCTCCAACTGCCATAACGGACACTACTGGAGGACAGGTCCATAGAATAACATTAGGGAACTTTCTAGAATTGACTAGAGACTTCTGCAGGTCTCAGGCCACCCTATATAAGGCCAGTGACCAGCAGCCATTTTGTGCTGACCCCAGAGTAGAGGAGTGAGGCAGTGGTGAGAGGAGGTGGACACACTGAGAGCAGCTAGTTTGTCACTGAGGCTGACAGTTACTTCAGAGGATTGTTCCCCCTTCAGCCTTTGACCGATCCCTCTCTCAAAACATCAACTATTGGAAAAGAAATCGAGCTACTTGAGGAAGCAGCCACTCACATATTGGAATCCCATTAAATCCATTCAGGATACCCCTAACTGAAGATATTCCTGGCTACCCCTAATCAGCGCTGAGCTTACCAGGGGACGTGGAGTAGCTGAAGTGAGTGCGGGGGTCTGGGGCACCCTGGCGACCTGTGGAGCGAGGGCGCCGTGTGTGGACATCCTTCCTGTGAAGCCCCAGTGAGAGACGACTGGAGGGAAGCAGCGACGTTGCTCTGATCGGCATCGGGACCCCGGGGGCACCGGCCGCGTCAGAAACGAAGAGATCAGCGCTTCCGCGCATGACCGGCAACTAGACGCTTTTCGTGAGGCAGGAGGGGCCTATGTTCGGGCAGGCCCGGGAGAGCAGCGTCACCAGAAGACCAGCGTCCTCCCTGTGAAGTGAGTGCAGAGGCGGGAGAAGAGCGAGCGCTTCCGCGCATGCCCAACGGAGTAGCGCGACTGAGGAGAAGCCGAGCGCGACGGAGCACCGGTAGCTGTTTCCCCAGCCTGAGGAGGCAGAAGCGCCACTACAATTGACCCAGTAAAGAGCCGGTGGGCCAAGAGAAGCTCCCTCGATCCCTCCCGACCGCCGACTGCTGCCAGGCTTCAACGCGAGTGAGAAGAGCCCTCGCAGCACTTCCAGGAAGCTTACAAGTAAGCCGGGTAGAGTGGGGACGGGAGGCAGCAGCACCAGGGAAAAGGATTGAGACAGTGGGACTGCAATTGAGAGACACACTGAACTGCACACAGAGGCATAAATGAAGAGAACGGGCTAGTGCTCAGCCCAAACCCTACTAAAATAACCCCAACAAGTAACTGAACAGTGGAAAGCCTAATTGAAGGGAAAACAAGCTAGTGAACTGGCCAATAAAGAGTAAAACCGATCCAATAACGGTGCAAGTGGGAGAGAGGTGAAAGTGGTAAAGGGAGCCACAGGGTTCCTGGGCTAAAGCCCTTACAGAGCTTTTGTAGCGGAGGGAGTAGATCCTCTACCAGTTAGGTGTACCTTGCTAATATTATTGTGTCTTTCCTTCTAGTCACATTATTGGTGGGAAATGCTGTGAGGTTCTACAACCAGGTCATTCTGTTGGGCTGAACAGTGCTTAAGAGCTGTGGGGTAATGTATCTGCAAGTGTATCGTTAAAAACATATTACTCTGCCAGACTGTATATTGCCTTCCTGTAAAATTATTAGTGAAGTGTCTTGTGTCCTAAATAACTACAGAACCTAAATGTACCTTTGATTCTCAAATTCTGAGCAGGAGAAATATTGAAGAGTGATTTAAATTTCATGTAGATGTGTAATTAGATTGTCTTTTAACCCTGACTAAAAAGCATAACAAGAAGAGCATATTATTTTTATAAAAGGTATCGGTATTTTTCCAAACAGAGGTGTTGTGTCTTTATTTTAGTGGTTCATCACTGAGTTACTGTGGGTAAGATTTGTAAGTACTTAGCCAACGCTTGGAGTTAGCTGTAGACCACTACTGTGCCAGGCTACCATATGTAGGCTTGGGTAATCTAGGTCCAACATAATTGGTGGCAGCGGTGGGATAACGGATTTGTACTTACACTCACTTATTAGTAACGCAGTGCTAACCACAAGACCTCATCTGGAGTTTTCTCCCTGCGGCCCTCCTAATTTATATTTTTGATTTTTCTAAATTTACTTCTGGTGGTGGGTGGAGGTTAACCTCAAGTCACTTCGTGGTTTTCTCCTGTGAGTAATTTTATACCATGGCAAAGTTGGAGGTGAATCTTAAAGAGTTGGAAGCCAATACTGTGGCCCAACTCAGGGATTGGTGTCAGCAGAACGGGGTATTTTTCAATAAAGGTGCCAAGAAAGGAGAGTTGCTGACAAGCATAAGGGCATGGTTAGAAGCTCGCCTAAGGGAGGAACCAGAAACGGAAATGGGTGATGGGGACACTGTTACTGAGGCTGCATTGCTGAACCAAATGGGGAGAGGGAATCTTCTGACAGGTCCCAGGCTACCTTCAAGGGCAAGCAGCAGTGTTTCAGACAGGGGCTTAACCGAAGCCGAGCTGGAAGATAGGAGGGAGGAGAGGAGGTTGAAAATAGAACTAGCCAGGATGGACATGGAAAGGGAGGATAGGAGGTTGGCACATGAGCGAACCATCAAAGAGATGGATTTACAAGCCCTAAACCGAGGATCCCCCAAATCAGAGAATGGTGGCAGCGATACCCAGACCAACATCAAAGAACCTAGACCGTACCTACCAAAAGATATTATGGCTTGTTATGTACCCAGTGACGACATTGCTAAGTGGCTAGCCGCCTACGAGGTCTCGCTAAGGGCCCATGGGATTCTGGAAGTCCACTGGGGAGGTGGGTTATACAAATACATGCCCCCCACTGGCAGGGATACTTTGTTGGCTCTTGACCAGAGTGAACAGACCTACTATCCGGCTATGAAATCAGCGCTGCTCAAGAAGTTTGGGTTGACCCCTGAGAAATATAGGCAAAAGTTCCGGGGTAGCTACAAGCTGGGCACGCAAAACTGGGTAGATTTCTTGGACTACGCCAGGAAGGCCCTGGAGGGTTGGGTAAGAGGCAGCGAAGTAGGAGACTATGAGGGACTATATGACCTCATACTCAAGGAACACCTACTCGAGAAGTGTCTTCCCGAACTAAGACAGCATCTGGTGGACAGCAAGCTGACCAGCCCCAGGAAGCTTGCTGAGGAGGCGGACATCTGGGTTAGTACCCGGGTGTCGACTAAGGGGACTGGAGGGAATTCCCAGAAGCAAGGACAGGGCGCCCCCCAGAGGAAAGAGGGAGGGGAAACTAAGAGGGAGTTCTCAAAAGGGCCACAAAATACTTCGCAAGGAAGGGGCAGAGGATTCATCCCCAAGAGTAACCCCCCTCGCAACCCTACCCCTGGCCAAAGCCAGCAGCCAAGGGTTGTTCATTGTTTTGAGTGTGGTGGTGTGGGACACTATAAAGGAGATGTGAGGTGCCCAAAAAGACCACCCCCTCCCACTGGAGGAAAAGCCCCGGGAATCACTAGTGTAGTGCTCGGGGAGGAGATACCTTTGGTTAATGGAGGGGAGCGGGCGGGTGTCACCTTAGTGTCCCTGGGAGATAAAGAGATGGTTCCCAAGACCCAGCTGCCCTCTAATACTACTAAGTATGAGCAGTGGGTCACCATCAATGGCCGAAGAGGGGAGGCTCTGAGAGACACAGGAGCCAGCATGACTATGGTAAGGAGTCAGCTGGTGTCTCCAGAGCAGGTCATCCCAGATGTACTCCATCCCGCCGTAATGGCTGACGGCAGATTGGGCCACTATCCTGTGGCTGAGGTTCCCTTTGAGTGGGGAGGGGTTGCAGGTCCACTTCGAGTTGCCGTAAGCCCTGCCGTGCCTGTTGACTGCCTGTTAGGGAATGATATGGAGCACAATGCTTGGAGGAGGGTGGAGTACCAGACTCACTCTGAGATGCTGGGACCCCCTGACTGGACTTGTGTCAGCACAAGGTCCGCGACTGCCCGAAGGGGGAGTTCATTGACGCTGGAGCCTGGAACAATGGCCCAGCCGGCTGCCAGAGAGGAGAAGGACAGGAGGCCGGAGGACCCTGCCTCGACATCTCCACCTCGTGAGACAACTGGACCACCTGCGGAGGTGGATCTGGAGTCCACCGGGGAGAATGTTGCTTCCCTGGAAAACCTACCCATCCCAACTGAATGGCATGTGGAGGGAGGTCCTTCCCGGGAAGAGTTCTGCAAAGCTCAGAAAGAGTGTCCTACTCTCGAGGGGCTGCGGCAACAGGCCAACGCCCAGGCAGCGGGAAACATTGAAGGGAGCTACCAGATTTACTGGGAGGATGGACTCCTCTACAGTGAGCCCAAGACACCTGGCCACGGTTCAGCCAGAGCCTTGGTGGTCCCCCAATGCTTTAGAGCCTTTCTACTGGAACTGGCTCATGAGATACCATTGGCAGGACACCTAGGACAGGACAAGACCTTTGCCCGGCTTGTCCCCCATTTCTACTGGCCTCGAATGAAAGTGGCGTCGGATACATATTGTCGGACGTGTGTGTCTTGCCAAGCCAGTGGGAAAACTGGGGTGAAGCTAAAAGCTCCCCTGGAACCACTACCCGTCGTTAGCACCCCCTTTGAGAGGGTGGGCATCGACATTGTAGGGCCATTGGATCCACCAACTTCAGCTGGACATCGGTTCATACTGGTTTTGGTGGATCATGCCACCCGGTACCCAGAGGCAATACCTCTGAGGACCATCACTGCACCTGCAGTGGCAAGGGCCCTGATGGGGATTTTCACCAGAGTGGGTTTCCCCAAGGAGGTCATTTCCGACAGGGGGACTAACTTCCTTTCAGCATACATGCGGGCCATGTGGAAGGAGTGCGGCGTTACCTATCGGTTTACTACTCCCTATCACCCACAAACCAATGGTCTTGTGGAAAGGTTTAACAAAACCTTGAAAGGTATGATACGGAGTCTTCCTGAGAGCCTACGGAAGAAATGGGACATCCTCCTACCCTGTCTCTTGTTTTCCTACAGGGAAGTGCCACAGAAGGGAGTGGGCTTCAGCCCCTTCGAACTTTTGTATGGGCACCCTGTAAGGGGACCTCTCAGCCTGGTGAAAGACGGATGGGAACAGACTCCCAGGAAGCTTCCCCAGGACGTGGTGAGCTACATGCTGGCCTTCCGGAGCCAAATGGCTAAGTTGTGGAAGCAGGCTTCAGACAACTTGGAGGCCAGCCAAGCAGTTATGAAAGAGTGGTATGACCACAACGCTCACCCAGTGGAACTGGAGCCTGGACAGAAAGTGTGGGTAATGGAACCTGGAGAGCTAAATGCCCTCCAGGACCGTTGGACAGGCCCCTTTGAGGTTTTGGAGAAAAAGGGGAAGTCTACCTATTTGGTGGATCTTAAGACCCCGAGGCAGCCCCTCAGGGTGCTGCATGCCAATCGTCTCAAGCCACATCATGAGAGGCCCGAGGTTGTCTTAATGCTGGTGACCGATGGAGCAGAGGAAGAAGAAAGTGAACCTCTCCCTGATCTTCTCTCGTACAAAGAAAAAGATGGATCAGTGGAGGGAGTGATTCTCTCGCCATCCCTGACTTCTGAACAGCAAAGTGATTGCCGCCAGATCCTGGAGCAATTTTCTCCCCTGTTCTCCCTTGTCCCAGGCAGGACCCACCTGTGTACCCATGACGTGGACACAGGAGACAGCCCACCTGTGAAATCTAAAATCTACCGGCTGTCGGACAAGGTGAAGGCCAACATCAAAAGTGAAGTCGCCAAGATGCTGGAGCTAGGGGTGATTGAACCTTCTGGTAGCCCTTGGTCTAGCCCGGTGGTTTTGGTACCGAAAGCTGCCCCACCAGGCACCACACCTGAATTGAGATTCTGTGTGGACTACCGAGGCTTGAACTCAGTGACTAAAACTGATGCACATCCTATCCCACGGGCGGATGAGCTTATTGACCGGCTGGGAGCTGCCCAATACTTAAGTACCTTTGACCTAACTTCAGGGTACTGGCAGATTTCCCTTACCGAGGAGGCGAAGGAAAGGTCAGCCTTCTCTACACCTGAGGGACACTACCAATTTCGTGTGATGCCCTTTGGGCTCAAGAATGCCCCTGCCACTTTTCAGCGGCTGGTGAACAGGGTCCTTTCGGGAATGGAAGCTTTTTCTGCTGCATACCTGGACGACATTGCTGTCTTCAGCAGCAGCTGGGAGGACCATTTGCAGCACCTGCAAGCTGTTCTTCATGCCCTACAACAGGCTGGCTTGACCATCAAGGCCAGCAAGTGTCAGATCGGACAAGGGTCGGTGGTGTACCTAGGTCACTTGGTGGGCAGGGGGACGGTGCAGCCCCTCCAGGCAAAGATTGAGACCATCATCGCCTGGGAGCCCCCCAAAACTCAAACCGAGGTCCGAGCCTTCCTGGGCCTCACTGGATACTACCGTCGCTTCGTGAAGGGGTATGGCACTATCGTGGCCCCCCTCACTGAACTTACTTCCAAGAAGCAACCCCGACGGGTAGTCTGGACAGAGGCTTGCCAGCGAGCCTTCATGACCTTGAAACAAGCATTGTGTTCCGCTCCCATTCTCAAGGCCCCTAATTTTGCTAGAGAATTCATTGTCCAAACAGATGCGTCAGAACATGGCATTGGGGCAGTGTTATCGCAGCTAAATGATGAGGGCTTGGATCAACCCGTGGTCTTCCTGTCCAGAAGGCTACTCCCCAGGGAAAGGAGATGGAGTACAATTGAGAGAGAAGCCTTTGCGGTGGTTTGGGCTCTGAAGAAGCTGCGACCATACCTGTTTGGTTCGCACTTCCTAGTTCAGACTGACCATCGCCCCCTTCGTTGGCTGATGCAAATGAAGGGGGAGAATCCCAAGTTGTTAAGGTGGTCCATCTCCCTACAGGGAATGGACTTTAGGGTGGAACACCGACCTGGGGCAGACCATGCCAACGCAGACGGTCTATCCAGATATTTCCGCCTTAGTGATGAGGACTCCCAAGGGGTTGGGTAGTTCTCCCCACTTTCAGCTGGGGGGGACGCGTGTTAGACCTGTCTGCTTCTGGGAAGACTCTAACCATCGTGATTTATTTTTGTCCCCCTTAGCCTCCCAGAGTTTCTATTTTTATTTTTACATATGTCCATCAGGAATTTTTTAATGCTGTCAGGGGGCTAGGTGTTCCTTGGCGATGACGCCATTTTTCCCTCATAACCTGTGAGGCCTAGTCAGCCCCCTTGAAAATCTAGGGATCTCCAGAAACCTAAGATGGTGTCCTCCAACTGCCATAACGGACACTACTGGAGGACAGGTCCATAGAATAACATTAGGGAACTTTCTAGAATTGACTAGAGACTTCTGCAGGTCTCAGGCCACCCTATATAAGGCCAGTGACCAGCAGCCATTTTGTGCTGACCCCAGAGTAGAGGAGTGAGGCAGTGGTGAGAGGAGGTGGACACACTGAGAGCAGCTAGTTTGTCACTGAGGCTGACAGTTACTTCAGAGGATTGTTCCCCCTTCAGCCTTTGACCGATCCCTCTCTCAAAACATCAACTATTGGAAAAGAAATCGAGCTACTTGAGGAAGCAGCCACTCACATATTGGAATCCCATTAAATCCATTCAGGATACCCCTAACTGAAGATATTCCTGGCTACCCCTAATCAGCGCTGAGCTTACCAGGGGACGTGGAGTAGCTGAAGTGAGTGCGGGGGTCTGGGGCACCCTGGCGACCTGTGGAGCGAGGGCGCCGTGTGTGGACATCCTTCCTGTGAAGCCCCAGTGAGAGACGACTGGAGGGAAGCAGCGACGTTGCTCTGATCGGCATCGGGACCCCGGGGGCACCGGCCGCGTCAGAAACGAAGAGATCAGCGCTTCCGCGCATGACCGGCAACTAGACGCTTTTCGTGAGGCAGGAGGGGCCTATGTTCGGGCAGGCCCGGGAGAGCAGCGTCACCAGAAGACCAGCGTCCTCCCTGTGAAGTGAGTGCAGAGGCGGGAGAAGAGAGAGCGCTTCCGCGCATGCCCAACGGAGTAGCGCGACTGAGGAGAAGCCGAGCGCGACGGAGCACCGGTAGCTGTTTCCCCAGCCTGAGGAGGCAGAAGCGCCACTACAATTGACCCAGTAAAGAGCCGGTGGGCCAAGAGAAGCTCCCTCGATCCCTCCCGACCGCCGACTGCTGCCAGGCTTCAACGCGAGTGAGAAGAGCCCTCGCAGCACTTCCAGGAAGCTTACAAGTAAGCCGGGTAGAGTGGGGACGGGAGGCAGCAGCACCAGGGAAAAGGATTGAGACAGTGGGACTGCAATTGAGAGACACACTGAACTGCACACAGAGGCATAAATGAAGAGAACGGGCTAGTGCTCAGCCCAAACCCTACTAAAATAACCCCAACAAGTAACTGAACAGTGGAAAGCCTAATTGAAGGGAAAACAAGCTAGTGAACTGGCCAATAAAGAGTAAAACCGATCCAATAACGGTGCAAGTGGGAGAGAGGTGAAAGTGGTAAAGGGAGCCACAGGGTTCCTGGGCTAAAGCCCTTACAGAGCTTTTGTAGCGGAGGGAGTAGATCCTCTACCAGTTAGGTGTACCTTGCTAATATTATTGTGTCTTTCCTTCTAGTCACATTATTGGTGGGAAATGCTGTGAGGTTCTACAACCAGGTCATTCTGTTGGGCTGAACAGTGCTTAAGAGCTGTGGGGTAATGTATCTGCAAGTGTATCGTTAAAAACATATTACTCTGCCAGACTGTATATTGCCTTCCTGTAAAATTATTAGTGAAGTGTCTTGTGTCCTAAATAACTACAGAATCTAAATGTACCTTTGATTCTCAAATTCTGAGCAGGAGAAATATTGAAGAGTGATTTAAATTTCATGTAGATGTGTAATTAGATTGTCTTTTAACCCTGACTAAAAAGCATAACAAGAAGAGCATATTATTTTTATAAAAGGTATCGGTATTTTTCCAAACAGAGGTGTTGTGTCTTTATTTTAGTGGTTCATCACTGAGTTACTGTGGGTAAGATTTGTAAGTACTTAGCCAACGCTTGGAGTTAGCTGTAGACCACTACTGTGCCAGGCTACCATATGTAGGCTTGGGTAATCTAGGTCCAACAAAAAAAAAATCAGACGCCCCTTCTAATCTCGGATAAACCATTAGCCTGTGTTTATCTAGACCACTGCGGTCCCTTACAAAGGGATGGTAACTATAAATATATCTTGGTTGCAGTGGACTCATGCACGAGATTCATATGGATGTGGCCCCAGCGAACGGCTGACGCCAGAACTGTTATAAAAGATTTGCGAGTCTTTATCGGCACATACGCAATTGGCATGCTGCATTCGGACAATGGTCCTGCTTTTAGCTCTCGGGCTTATAAGGAGGCCATGGTCAGCATGGGCGTGCAATTGCGGTACTCTTGTCCATTTCACCCTGAGGGGAACGGAATTGTTGAAAGAAAAAACCGTGACATAAAGCAATCTATAACGGCAAAGGTATTAGGTTCGGGAGCTGGGTGGGTCAAACATCTAATAAGTGTCCAACGTAGTCTAAATAACTTGCCAAGAAATTCTCTGAAGGGATTCAGTCCGTACGAATTATTATTTGGAACTAGAATGATTATCTCTGACCTCGACAGTCAGACTTCAGTGGTTAAAGAAAAAAGCTTTGATGTCAAAGACCGTTTGGCTATTTTGCAGGACTTAAACAAAACAAGAAAAGACCTGAGCAACATACAGTTGAAACAACAGCCAACAACCACTGAAGAATCACCACCTGTCCCAGCAAGACCTGTCTGGATTCCAAAAGTCGGGGATCTAGTCAGGGAGAAGATCGCGGTAAAGAAGGAATTTGGGCCTTCTTACAGAAAAGCAGTTCCTGTCTTGTCTGTCAACAGGACAAGATCAGTTGTACTACCGCCACTTGCTGGTAAAAAGGAGAACTGAGTTGTATCCATCGACCTGGTAAAACCACAACATGTGGCCGATAACAAACAGTAGGCCAAGTGGACTCCCAATAAGTAGCAGAACACCAAGGTTTGCTACCAGTACAGAGGTCCTATCAAAGAGGCTCATCACATTCGAAACGCCTACAGAAGAACAACAAGGACTATGCAACAATGCAATAGAACTCAGACCTCTGAAAACCCAAATAAAAACATTTAGCAGAGACACACCAACCTACAATGAAGTACCAAGTGACAATGCAAGAAATAAAAATCCTGAACCAATTGGAACAATTGACAGAACTGCATCCGGCTACTTCATAAACTTCGATGATTCCTCTGAAAGCTTCAGTGAATCAAAGACACAGCCATCATCAAAATCCTTTAAAGACAAAGCTAAGGAACTTTTGAACCAACTGAAAGAAACATATCTGATTTCTCCATGGATTGAATTTTGGGTGGGTTTTGGTGCATTTATCCTCATACTTTGGCTCATCATGGTATTAACTTTGGGACGCTTCATTGAGGGAAAATATGCTAAAATGGACACAGCAAGTCAGAACATCAACTTGATCCTCAAACCACACACATCTTCACACGTCGAGAAAAGAGAACTTTCTTCAGAACTTTCTTCAGCCAACTTCACAGCCAATCCGATACCTGGTGGGGTAGCCTGGGACAACACTGACTATGAAATTTATGGTCCGGTCGAGATCCTGAAATATCCACACCAAATCAAGATCTCCTTGAGTGACTTTGCAAAACCAAACTCATTTGCTGATGATTGGGACTTCGAAAGCATTAATAACATGATGTCTGACTTAGTAATGTCTGCTAAATTTACAAAACATGATTATTTGCAAGGTTCTACAAATTATGATAGTATGTATTGCTATAACCATTAGGGTAACCATTTTTTACATAAATCTGCACAACCTAGAAATGTTTTAAATTATAATCAATGGGAACATTGTGCTACACCTCCAAAAGGGAGCTCTAGAACAGTATATGACAAATATTCATATTTTTCAGGTTTTAACACAAGTAATGCTGAAACATTTTATTTTAAATTGTCAAACAAGACAGGGATGAAAACCATGATAACCAACACAAAATTGATTTATTCAGACTCATTCTTTGAACAAATGAATACTTTTGGATTTGATTATTGGGACAAAAATGTTGATTTGAAAAGTGTTTGGGGTACTAAAGAATGGCAAGTACAGGGTATAGAAGCTTTGTTTAGAGCCTGCATGATCCCAGAACAAATGATATTTTTAAATGACACTGTTCAACAAACCACCTGTCTTGGCTTAGCCAAAATCAAAGATTTAAATAAACCGTCTATTCCAAAGCCAACAATGTTTAGCAATAGCTCTGATACAGATGAAGAGATAGACGTAAACCATATATTAAACCAAAACAGAACACATCCTGATTGGAAACAATGGTTGATCTGGCCCACAGATACAAATAACTGTCAAGACAGATTCCTGAACAAAACACAGGGGTTCAAAATGACCAGACCAGACCCTAGATATCCCCAAAGACATCACCCAGGGATAATAACAACCTACAGTGTGGGCAAATTATGCCTTCAATGGCTACAAACTTCCACACTGCCTGAAATTAAGCAACACCTAACTTTACTTACTGATGGTGCTGACTTGCGTGATTTCATAATGGGACCACGCAAACAGCGTCAAAAGCGTTTCATAGCAGCCTCTGTATATGCAGCATATAATGAGGCCTGGAAGGTTACTCAAATTGAAACAGCAGAGAGAATACGGGAAATTGACCGTATTAATTTGGAAAAATCACTTTCTGTAGTGGACAATGGGTTAATGACTCTGTCCTCCAGAATTTTTTCATTGGACAGCATTGTGTCTTCAGCAATCGATATATTATAGCAAGACTTACTGTTATTACAACATGGACAGTCACAATTGCGTTCTATTGTACAGCTTGGCTGGACGTTACAAAATCTGCGTTCAGGCTATGTGCCTTGGCGTTTAATCAACACAACGTCACTATTCCAAATCTTTAACCTTACTGATAGACAAATCGGTATGGCGCAAAAGGGTGCTGATTATACAATCTTGAGCATTGAAAAACTTGAAAGATTACCAATGACAATGTCAGAACGACCTGTCAGTGAATGGATAATACACGGAATCATAAATATTCCAATCTCAACCTTCAGGTTTCAATACTGCCAAAAATATATACAGGCTGGCATGTACGAGAAATTGGGAAAGGGGTACCTTAAAACAACTTGGAACCTGCCCTATTCACATGCATGTGTCAGTAATAAAGGACAGAAAGTGTTTCTTAGTGGCAACAATTGTGCGATGTCACTAAGCGGCACGCTTCTGTGTAACGGAATTAGTTTGCATGGAGCCTGTGAAGGGAATTCATACAACCTTTCATGTCACCAGCAAGGCGCACCTGCAACTGAAATAGAACCATTCTTTCAAAGACTCTATAATGGGAGTTACATTCTTATTGTAGACCGCAGATGTTGTAGTCTTATGCCCGGGACTCCTTATCTAGTAACTACTACTGCGAAGGTCAAGTGCTGTGGACGTTCTTTGTTCCCCAGCTCCTTTCCAGACAGGGAGGCAAGGGCATGGCCCAATTTGAAAATTACTTCTATTCGAATAGATACTTTAAGCAGAATGAAAACAGTGCTTCTTCAGACGCCTACAAGGCTCACGTCATCAAAAGAAACGTATGATCTACAAGTCGCAAGGACGACTGCAGAGATACATACATTATTATCAACTAATTCCCCCGTACATTTCGCGGAAATCCTGAGCGAAATCTTAAATATTTCTGATACCAATGGGATCTCAGGGGTATTTAAGACAGTATTTTCGATGGCATTAACACCATTCAAAGCCATACTGGGTATTTTTCCAGATTTCGTCCATTCGATTTTTGGCGGACTTCCCCTGATCCTGGGACTAATTGCAGGAATCCTATTCTTAGTCCTTATTTTTCGTTATGGCAACCCATGTCACAGACCAAACTCTCGCGACAATGGAAGATACAATCCTAGCCATTGGATACCGGGACCGGATATCAAAAATCCTGGGACTCTCCCGGCTTAGAGACCTGAACATGACTTGGTTTCTATCATTTCGACCAATGTGGCAAAGGTGTGTTTTACCTGTACTAAGGTGTCTGCTATGCGGAGAAGAATGCGTGTTAGACACCTGTCTGACGCTACAATCGGATGCGCCAGTGGATGCAGATACACTGTTGGTTCCTACCAAGGTTCACGCTTTGTGCTGCCCTCAAAGGCTGCCAATCCTGATGACGGCATTCGTGGAAGCTTCACCACTACGATTGAAGAGTAGTGAAGTTCAAGATGAAAGCAGCATCGAACAGGTACGACCTTCTGTCAGCAATGCAAATCAGAATGTCAATGGAGACAATCATGCGCATGAATGCATGGTTACACCTATTTCCGACTTAGTGGAACTTTCCCATGAAGCTGTTGACAGTTTTTTCGAAAGCCTAAATGATATGATGTTCTCGCCAGAACAGAAATAGAGACTTTTGAGTAAACTCGCACACGGCGTTCCCTGAATTCGGCCTTCAACTTTAAAAATAAAGTCACATGAACAATTTTTCCCACCAGTTCACGGACAACAAATTTTTAGCAGCCCCAAACTATTTTTTACAAAATTTTCGGGACACTTATCTTCTGCTTAAAGTAAGAAACTATTCCTAGAGAACTAAGATTTCTATTTTTAGATACTTTATAATCTTTAGTTGCCCGCTGGTATGTTCATAGATGTTTTATTATGTGATGAAATGGTCTCGGACTTCCTTTCTGTATAGCCATATTAAGAGCCATTTCATGTGTATTTCTCAAATACCAAATTAGCAATAATGCATACAAATGCGTGTTTACTTTTGCATTTAATTCATAGCTTAAGTGCATACGATATATATGACTGCAATTTTTCAGTATATTTGAAAATTTCAAAATGCTTTTATGTATTTTGGGGTGGTAAGGTATACACTATACTCTGTAGTATGTTGTACTATGTTATACTATGCATAGATTAGTAAATATGTCCATAGTTAGCGTGGAGTGGGTGTCGTGTATTCCTATAGGTTCTGAATCAATCCCCCTATTCCTGGCCCTATTCTGGTTAAACTAACTATCAAGTTAACTAACAGTCAGCCCATGAGGCAAGACAAGCCCCCATGATGCAGATACCGTTATCTGACGCAGTCACACTACGGCACAGGAACGTGTTATCTGATTAGGTCATAACGCTTGAGATCTAATTAGACAAGCGACATTCCTCCAGCCCCTGATAAGGCATACGACGTTCTCATAACAAATCAAACCTATGACAACCTGGAAAATCCGTGCGGCCATTGTTTTGATTTCACAGAGAACTTCAGTAAAAGAATGTGCTAACGAGCAAGTCGTATGACATCTTTATTGACGTATCTATGTCCATCCTTACGTCAATCTCGGCACCTTTAAGGTATAAATATTACCGATCTTGCCCTATGCAAACACACGCGTGGTGACAAGACGGAGCAGCCACACTTGCCGAAGCCGAGAGCAGAGCAGAACCCGCTGGCAGCAGCCCCGCCTTCCTGACGCGCTGAGAGACGCGCTGCTATCTCCTGCCGAGAGACCCAGCACCGGCGCTTCCGGGCAGCCCTCGCAGGCAGCCTGGAATATCGAGACCAGAGAACGAGATACCATTCCTCATTCATCCTAAATTCCAGGTACAGAACTGAATAACCCCTCACAGAGAATTCTTTAGTTATTCACTTGGCAAAAACAAACTTAACTTAAACTGTAACTTTCTATTCCCGCCCACGCATTAGACTTAGGTCAGGTACACGGGGTAGGCGTATTTAGAAACACCAGTTGAGTACGTTTAGTCAAATGTATATATGTTTGTAAATATATTTTAATCATTTTAAACATCATATGGCTCAGAAACCATATCAATGTTTTTACAGTATTATTTTATACTATTGCTTTTAATGTATGCACTTTACTTAACTATAAGTATTGCAATAATATCGATCCATTTCTCATGTATGAGAAAAGAGACTGATCAATAAATAACACCTTTTTATTGAACACGCCCGTCTCTTCCTTTTCTCTACATTCTGATGAGACTAAGAATGCACGTACTGACTGAGTAAAATAATTGCCTTGTGCTCACACGACTCTCGAGATTGACTCTTGATTAGGGGAGAGCAAAGTTGTCATGTTCTATGGTTGTCAGAAACTAAATCCCTTCTTGTCTAATCAGGGAAGTTAAGTCCTCCTTGAACATTCGAGAAAGTTTCTAGCGAACTCTGAGCTAAGCTGGCAAACCCAAAAATTAAGTCTAGTATCGACAGTAGTAGACCTAGTTAACGTCTGGTCTAGGCCTTTACTGCTGTAGGTATTATTCCAATGCGCAGAGCCTATTGGGAAGATAGGAACTACACTACACAGATGGCATCAGAGCTATCAAATATTATCTAGGACAACGCCCCATTGAATTTTACCAACATAACAAAATGCTTGTTATAATGATTGAAAAATGTTTGAATAATAATGTTTTCTTATTCAATAATTCTGTCTACAAGCAGTTGAGGGGGGTAGCCATGGGGGCATGTTTCTCCCCCAGCTACGCGGGGCTCTACGTAGGCTGGTGGGAGGAACACGTCCTCAAGGGGCACCATGCCACCAGCTGGGACAAGAACATCATAAAATACTGGCGATACATCGACGATGTATTTATCATCTGGCGAGGCACCATACAACAGGCAAAAGACTTTGTTAATAACATCAATGATAATGTACTTAACTTAACTTTCACAGCTAGCATTAGTTCTCAGGAGGCGAGCTTTCTTGATGTGCAGATTAATATAGTGGAAAACAGAATACCCACCAGCCTGTTTAGAAAAAAGACTGCAGGCAACACCATTCTGCACGCTAAAAGCTTCCATCCGCGACACACTATTGCTGCCATCCCCTATGGGGAATTTCTCAGGATCCATAGGTCATGTAGCACCCCAGAACTTAGAGACAAACACCAACAAGAATCTAAAATACGACTCATTTCCAGGGGTTATGATGCTGCCAAACTGGACGCCAGCATGGCAAAAGCAAACCGTTTAAATCGTGCAGACCTGTTAGACCCTAGTACAACCAACAAAGCGACTATCAAAGAACTAGAAGAAAAAAACACTATTCGCTTCATTACTGGATATAGTCGCCAAGCCAGTCAAATCACCAAGCTGGTTAAACAGCAGTGGCCCATTGTCCTTACAGACCATGTGTTGAAAGAGATAATGCCCGAAACCCCCACCGTCACATACAGACGCGCTTATGCAATGCGCAATGACTTGGTGTCCAGTAGCCCTGAAACACCTAAAGAAGACAATTGGTTGTCTCCCCGTAATGGGTTTTTTCGCTGCAGCTCATGTAGGGCATGTAAATTTGGGGAAAACACAACGACCTATGTAACCCCATTTGATACAACGCCCATCAAATTAAGAGCCCATTTTACGTGCCGCATTGAACTAGCGGTTTACGTATTGAAATGTAGCTGCGGCCTCGTTTATGTAGGCAGCACCAAGTTACCAGTACATCAACGCATATTGCAGCATCTGAGGGCAATAGTTAATGCAGATCAAAGCTACCCCGTAGCGCGGCATTTTCAAAACAGCCATGAGAAAAATCTAAATCATCTCAAATATTTTGTTATTGATGCCATTATGCCCAGTAAAAAAGGAGGATACAATGAGAAACGACACAGACAACTCGAATCGAGGTATATTGTTCTTCTCAACAGCAAGACCCCGGGGGGGGGGGTTAAATATGGGAGAGGACCTTCACAACTTTTTGTAATCTCCAGTAATCATGAAATATTGGAGGGTCCTGTGTCAGGTTAATATTTCTGTAACTAACAGTCAATAGTAGAACGTGAATACGCCTTTACGCACCCGTATAGTACCTACGGCAGGATATGAAGATTATCCTTTGAGAATTTACTTTATACAAATAATTAATTGTTTAATGAATTTCTTTTTATGTTATCACCTTAGTAGATCACACACACTTACACACTCTCAGGATCTACATGAATCTTAGTTCATCCTGCCTACGCACTAGTCACTTTACAGTACCACGTTAGGAGCACTATAGATACATACACCCCGCTTAAGCTATGAAGTTAGGGTATCTGGGTAACGGGTTTATAATAACCATTACAGTTTTAATATGGCTATATGTATGATTTCACTTTGTTCTTTAAGACAAATGTTATCAAATGTTGGTAATGAACAGAGCAGATGTTGATATCTCAGGAGCAATGTATTTGAATTGGGATTGTTATACATTAGACAGTTGTATTATAACTGAAGGGACGTAGTAACAGCATACATGTAAATATGGTATTTGGACGGTAATAATCTAAGTATTTTGCATAGAGACAGCACACTTGTAAATAAGGTATTTGTTCGGTAATAATTTCAGCATTTTTGCATTTACACAACAGCAATACACTTTGCTTCCTTTGAAATGTGAATAATCCCGAAAGTATTTATTATTCACTTTGATTATTTGTACAAATGTATTTAATACTGTTCCTTATAAGAGATTTGCATGTTCCAAAATGACGCCCGAATCTGTATTCCCATTATGATCCCTTGTTTACAAACAGTCCTGTGTCGATGTTAATGACCAGGTAATGGCGCACTTTTTGCGGGGAGTTGCCCTATATCACAGTGGTAGCCCTTCCACTCTCTATCAGTGAGCAAGGACTTCACGTCTGAAACGCGTCTGAGGGCTTGTACCACGAATGAAATAAACTTTTCGGAAATTTAAAAGACTGACTTCGGCTACATTTCTTGCAGTTTGCGTACCTGTCTGTGCTACCAGGCACTTCCAAGACAAGTTTGGAGTTTCATATATATATATATATATATATATATATATATATATATATATTAGGCCTGGGCGGAGTACTGCTACAGGGAACTCCGTGAAGTGACCAATAAACTCCGCTGTGCGTTAGGTTGCGCCGTTCGTGCAGATTTTTTGCGGCAGGTGTCTGTCCCACACTGGAAAATCAGTGCCAACGGCACCATGCGCAGCACAAGAGGGCGCTGCTTCTTTCTGCCCCTCGAGTAGATGTTCTACTTGAGGAGCAGCTTCCTCAATGTAAACGGACGGTTTCTCGTTGCGAGCGGTCGTGGACATCTGCGACCGCCCAGATTGAGAAATCTCGCCGAGAGGTGGTTGAAGTAAGATTTTCCTTGCTCACGCTCACCAACTTAACCTTGACGAAAGCAAGCGACAGAAAAAAATCTGCGCGCAGAGTGGTGTTTTTCGCAACACCACACGCTACGTGGAGCGCGGAGTGGGAAAAACTCTGCAAACTCTACGAGCAAAGCGGAATTTCACACCCAGGCCTAATATATATCTCCAAGGTATGTGGCTGTGGAGCTAAGAATATTAAATCTATACTTACCTATTTGCACTTACCTTCTCAATATTTTGCTCCTCGATATTTTTTACAAGGTATTCCGTCCTCATGATATTTTTGTTTCCGATGTTCTGTTAGTAATCTGGGCAAGCCAGTCCTTTTGACTTTGCAAATACGTGTTAGCATTATCATTAAATGAGTAACAACAATAATTTTTTGGGTGAATAATTCGAATTGAAAATGTTTTAATTCTGAAAATATGAGACAATAAATCTAAAGTTATAGGGCCACATGTAGGTAGCTAAATACCGGGCGGTAAAGGCCGCAAATCGGTAAATTTGCCGTTACCGACCGGTATTTCGCCTTTTCCAATGTAGGTGGGTGTAAATAAGGATTTGGTAATTTACTGATTCGGTAATTTAAGGAATGGGTAAATTACCGAATCCTTAAGATACCGAATCTATAAATTACCGAATCCTCAATGTAGGGAGCACTCAAGTGAGTGCATTTGTGATTTGAGGATTCATTATTTACCACCAACTACAAGTTGGTGGTAAATATCGAAAACCATTCAAAAAGCAAATTTGTGCTTTTTGAAAAGTGCGATGTGGCAGACATACAAGCGGCATGTATGTGTGCCACATGTGCACACATGCACGATTCAGGGGTGCAACAGGGAGTCAATGTGACACCCTGCCACCCTTGAATATGTTCCCCCTATTACCGATTCGGTCTTTACCGAATCGGTAATAGTGAATGGCTTCCCATTCATTCCTATTGCCCTCCAGGCCCATAGGAATGAATGGGAATTACCGAATCGGTAAATACCGAATCGGTAGTGCTGAATATTACCGATTCGGTAAAATTTACAAAATTTTTATCTACATACTACTTACCAATTCTGAAATACCGAATCTGTAAAATTCGGTATTTTAGAATCGATAAATAGGCATTACCTACATATGGCCCATAATATCTTGGGAGTGTCTCAGGCCTAGATGTAGGTAATAGCAAATTACCGAATGGTAAATACCGAATTTTACCGATTCGGTATTTACTAATCGGTAATTGCTATGTAGGTAAAAAATTCGGTACAAATACCGAATAGGTAAGATTCGGTAATTACCGATTCGGTAATTACCGAATCAGTATTTGCCATTAATTCCTATGGACCTTGAAGCCCATAGGATTCAATAGCAAATACCGATTCGGTAATTACCGAATCGGTAAAATTACCGATTTTACAAGGGGGACAGGGTGTCACTTTGACACCCTGTTGCACCCCTGTTTCTGGCTTGTGTGCCATGTGATACACATACATGCCCTTAGGGCATGTCTGTGTGCCACATAGCACAGGTGTACATGCACAGATGTGCATGTACACTGGAATTCGTTATTTACCATGTAATAGTATTACATGGTAAATAACGAATCGGTAATGGCCTGTGGCACTGTTTTCAGTGCCACCTACATCTGTATTTACCGATTCTGTAAATTTACCGATTCGGTATTTTACAGAATCGGTAAATTTACCGAATCGGTAAATATACCGATTCTGTAAATTAAGCCTACCTACATGCCAAATCCCAAATACCGGTCGTTAACGTCCGAAATCGGCCGTTACCGACCGGTAATTGGCGACCTACATCGGGCCCTCAGTCACTCCAGTTCTTCCTCTTACACAACTATAAAATGCATTCTCTCTGTTTGACGCTTATGCCCCCCTGAAATATTTTTCCATCTATGTATCTCACACCTCCTTTCTTTACTCTCCAGCACACTCTTTTCTCACTCTCCTGCATGTACTTCCCTGCATCTCTTTCAATTCGCCTTCACCCTGCACACAGTTAGGCGTGCGAGAATTTTGTGAAATTTACTTTCGCGAAATGATGCAAACTCTCTGGAAAATCATGCCCAATTACACATAATTTTACAGAATACAACTCTGTCATTTAGTGACGTATTTTAGCTTGAACTACTTCCTCTTGTCAATTTTTGAATATGCAAGGATGCATTTCACGCTTAAAAAAATAGGTCAAAAAAACACAATTGACGCAAACAGCAGCCGCTCCCATTCCGGAGGTTGGCCTTGTTCCCGAGATAAAATGTTGCAGCAAATGGCAGTCATTTCGGGAATTTCAACATAATAACCGTAACGTGACATTCCCAAAACTATGCAAATGAGTCTGGCGTCATGAATGAACGTATCTTTTGAACCCCTTCGTGACCCACTGGCAGGGCCTGTGAGAAACTCAGTTTCTTCTGCCTCCGCTACAGTCCCGGCCAGGGATAAACACAGGATGTGACGCAGATCACTGTATCACACTTGAAAAGCTGGGATTCGAGGTCTCATTTTAAAACAAAGAGGGGGCGGAGGTTTAGGAGTTTAAATGGAGGGCTTCCCAGCAGGGAACACCAAGCTGCTTGAATACCTGGATGGAGGGTCTGTGTATTCCCGTGAGAGGGGAGTTAGTGAGCAAGAGGAGTCCACTTCAGGGTGACGGTGGGTTTCAGTTTTAAATTTACATTAAGTTTTCTGACATTAAGCAGTTGGAACCAAGCTGCTGAGTGTGTATGTTGGGGGGGGGGGGGGGGGGTGGAGGTTAGAGTTAAAAAATAGCTCGTTGGTTTCTGAGTCAATGCAAGGAAAAATCATGTCAGGGTGAAAGGTCAAAGTGGTTGAGAAGGGTTAGTAAAGCTTCACGGTATTACGTTATCATGGGAGCAGTGACGTAACGCAAGATAAATATGATGCAGAATGCCCCCAAGTCTCCTGTATCTTGCAGCTATTCCTTGGCCTCAATGGGGGGGCCCCAAGAAGGGTTAGAGGCCCCTTGCAGGGATGCACCCCCCCCCCTCCTCTTTCAGAGCACACAGGAGTGTGTGACATCCCACCCCTGGTCAGTGGGAGAGTGGGAGTGACAACCCACCTCTGGTCAGTGGGAGTGATATCCTCTTTCATTGCACACAGGAGTGTGAGTGACATCCCACCTCTGGTCAGTGGGAGAGTGGGGGTGACAACTCACCTCTGGTCAGTGGGAGTGATATCCTCTTTCATTGCACACAGGAGTGTGTGACATCCCACCCCTGGTCAGTGGGAGAGTGGGAGTGACAACCCACCTCTGGTCAGTGGGAGTGATATCCTCTTTCATTGCACACAGGAGTGTGAGTGACATCCCACCTCTGGTCAGTGGGAGAGTGGGGGTGACAACCCACCTCTGGTCTGTGGGAGAGTGGGGGTGACAACTCACCTCTGGTCAGTGGGAGTGATATCCTCTTTCATTGCACACAGGAGTGTGAGTGATATCCCACCTCTGGTCAGTGGGAGTGATATCCTCCTTCATAGCACACAGGAGTGTGAGTGACATCACCCTCTGGTCACTGGGAGTGATATCCTCCTTCCTAGCACACAGGAGTGTGAATGACATCACCCTCTGCTCAGTGGGAATGATATCCTCTTTCATAGCACACAGGAGTGTGAGTGACATCACCCTCTGGTCACTGGGAGTGATATTCTCCTTCATAGTACACAGGCGTGTGAGTGACATCACCCTCTGCTCAGTGGGAATGATATCCTCCTTCCTAGCACACAGGAGTGTGAGTGACATCACCCTCTGGTCACTGGGAGTGATATCCTCCTTCCTAGCACACAGGAGTGTGAGTGACATCACCCTCTGCTCAGTGGGAATGATATCCTCTTTCATAGCACACAGGAGTGTGAGTGACATCACCCTCTGGTCACTGGGAGTGATATTCTCCTTCATAGTACACAGGCGTGTGAGTGACATCACCCTCTGTTCAGTGGGAATGATATCCTCCTTCCTAGCACACAGGAGTGTGAGTGACATCACCCTCTGGTCACTGGGAGTGATATCCTCCTTCCTAGCACACAGGAGTGTGAGTGACATCACCCTCAGCTCAGTGGGAATGATATCCTCTTTCATAGCACACAGGAGTGTGAGTGACATCACCCTCTGGTCACTGGAAGTGATATCCTCCTTCATAGCACACAGAAGGGACATCACCCTCTGCTCAGTGGGAATGATATCCTCCTTCATAGCACACAGGATTGTGAGTGACATCACCCTCTGGTCACTGGGAGTGATATCCTCCTTCATAGCACACCAGAGTGACATCACCCTCTGCTCAGTGGGAATGATATCCTCCTTCATAGTACACAGGAGTGTGAGTGACATCACCCTCTGCTCAGTGGGAATGATATCCTCCTTCATAGTACACAGGAGTGTGAGTGACATCACCCTCTGGTCAGTGGGAATTATATCTTCCTTCATAACACACAGGAGCGAGTGTGAGTGACATCACCCTCTGGCCAGTGGGAATTATATCCTCTTTCATAGCACACAGGAGTGTGAGTGACATCCCGCCCCTGGCCAGTGGGAGTGACATCCCACCCCTGCTCAGTGGCAATGATATCCTCTTTCATAGCACACAGGAGTGTGAGTGACATTGTACCCCTGGTCAGTCGGAGTGACATCCCACCCCTGCTCAGTGGCAATGATATACTCCTTCCTAGCACACAGGAGTGTGAGTGACATCCCACCCCTGGTCAGTGAGAATGATATCCTCCTTCCTAGCACACAGGAGTGTGAGTGACATCCCACCCCTGGTCAGGGGGAATGATATCCTCCTTCATAGCACATAGGAGTGTGAGTGACATCACCCTCTGGTCACTGGGAGTGATATCCTCCTTCATAGTACACAGGCGTGTGAGTGACATCACCCTCTGCTCAGTGGGAATGATATACTTCTTCCTAGCACACAGGAGTGTGAGTGACATCCCACCCCTGGTCAGTGAGAATGATATCCTCCTTCCTAGCACACAGGAGTGTGAGTGACATCCCACCCCTGGTCAGTGAGAATGATATCCTCCTTTCTAGCACACAGGAGTGTGAGTGACATCCCACCCCTGGTCAGTGGGAATGATATCCTCCTTCATAGCACATAGGAGTGACATCACCCTCTGCTCAGTGGGAATGATATCCTCCTTCATAGCACACAGGATTGTGAGTGACATCACCCTCTGGTCACTGGGAGTGATATCCTCCTTCATAGCACACCAGAGTGACATCACCCACTGCTCAGTGGGAATAATATCCTCGTTCATAGCACACAGGAGTGTGAGTGACATCACCCTCTGGTAATTGGGAGTGACATCTCTTACAGAGCACACAGGAGTGACACCCTCTCTAACAGAACGCGCAGTTGCGGGGGTGATCTGCTCTGCATCTACTGATATCCTACTTAGAGTTATGATCTTATGCTTAGGACACACACGGTCAGGTGAGGACACACACGGTCAGGTGCAAAAAACACCTTAGACGTAGACATCCCTGGGTAAGAGAGGGAAAGAACCAGCCTGCGCCTGGGTCACATCGCAGTAGCTCACAGGGTCGCCAGAGTTCGCTGCGACGCCTATAGTGAGTCACACGCTTAAAACCTTACAGGGCCCACTCACTGGTTCATCCTTCTGAGGTCGATAAAAAACGCATGGGGATTGTAAGCGTGTACTAATGTAACCTCAAGTCTGAGGACGAGAGGGCCGCCGGTCCCCCCTGAGCCCACACTGCCCTTTCCCACTCTAAACCCATTGTTGCTTTAAACAACAACTGTTCTTGAATTGTATGTGGGGCGCCAGGGGGCGTGGAGGGGGCAGCCGCGGAGTCCCCCAGCTGTGTGAGGTAATTATGATGTTTTCCGTAATTGCTGACGGCAAGGCACACGCACCCCCGGCAGCTGAGGGCGAGGGGCGGCGGGCGGGGGGCTGCCGATGACAGGCCCTCCATTGACGGGGGAGCGATGGGAAGCAAGGGGCGGCCCCGGCCCCCGCCCCAGGGACAATGGGAGGGCGGACAATGGGCGAGGGGAAGCCGGACACGGAGCCGGGGGACAATGGGTGTGACGGGCACAGGCTGGGCGCGCGGCGCGGTGGCACGAAAAGGGCACAGGGACCCCCGGCTGAGGAGGGATTGGTGACATGCGTCAGAGTGCGCAAAGCCCCCTAGAGGAAGGGGGGGCATCATAACGAGAGGACATAGAGCAGGGAGAGTCTGTGAGGACCTCCCACCTCTCCCCCCACCATAGACGTGCACCCCCAAGGTCAGGGGGGGGCTGGGAGCAGGGGCGTAGGAGACACAAGCGTCCTCATTTATGAGGCTGTGCGTCACTTTTACGCCGCCGGTGCGTCACTTTTTGTGACGCACCAACAGCGTAAAAAATGTGCCTTGTTGCACCTTATTTACAAAGTGACGCATCTAGGTAGATGCGTCACTTTGTAAACCCCTGCGCCACATTATACCTGCGCCAGGTATAATGTATGCAGGGGGGTGTTCTGACGCAAGAAAGGGTCATAGAAGTGACGCAGTGAAATCTATAAGATTTCACAGCGCCACTTCTAGGACACAAATGCGTCAATTTCTTACGCCTGCTCACAGCAGGCGTAAGACTGACGCAGGCCCTTTCACATGGGGCTTGCCCCATATGAAAGGACACATTGCTGGAGTTGCGTCACTTTTGTGACACACTCCAGCAATGCGTCACTCTTGCGCCATACAGATATGTCAGAAATACTGACGTATCTGTAACTCCTTGCGCCATGATGCATCATACTATAAATATGACGCATCATTGGTGTCGCAAGGAGTGCGCAGTGAAAAGTGACGCATCGCTGTTTTCACGCAGCGATGCGTCCCTTTTTATAAATGAGGCCCAAAATGTCTGGGGGGGGGCAGGGACAACCTCGTGGACATTCCAGTGACCCTATAGATATCACCCATTGTATGAGACCGTTAAAGGGATACAATTGGATAGCTTTGAAGTGAAATATTGAGAAAGGCAGGCATGTAGTCACAGTTTGCAAGTATGCAGTATTGTTAATTGCATTCACAAAGTCTTTAGACCAAATATGGGAAAAATCATGTATACTTTTTTATAGTGCTACTCATAGTTTACTCAGCTCTGTGATCTGCATGGTACACGTTCTTTGCAGCAGGCACATCAACCCTCCGGGCTATTTTACGATCAGCCAAAACACCCATTAGACAACATTTTGAACTCTCATTATTAGGAACATTAATCACCAGAGTTATCTTGTCATTTTTATAGTTGCCTGAAAACTGCCTGCTGCACAAAGAAGTTCATGTGCTTTTAAACCAAAAATTATTTTTAAATACAGCGCCCCCTTCAAAAGTCGACTGCAGGTGCGGCTGCACCAGTTGCACAGCCCTACAGCCAGTCCTGCTCCCAGCAATGGGGCAGGACAAGCATTTCCAAAAAAGGGGTCAGAGCTAACCGCGTAGCCATTATATGTGGAAAAAGATGTATGTAAGTGGTGGGGTGTTGTACTTCCCCCAAGTTCCAACAAGCAGAACAATTTAACAGATTTCTCGTAGATGATTTAAGGGAGAGTAGACTTCTTCCCTGAGATTTGTTTTTTAATTTTGGGAATCAAGGGCCAGATGTAGGAGCCAAAATACCGGTCGGTAACGGCCGATTTCGGCCGTTACCGACCGGTATTTAAAGAATTGGCATGTAAGGGGCATATTTACCGATTCGGTAAATTTACCGAATCGGTAAAATACCGAATCGGTATTTTTACCGAAACGGAAACTTTCATATGTAGGTGGGACTCTTCAGAGTCCCAAAGGCAGTACAGATTCGGTATTTTATCACCCAATCCAATTGGGTGGTAAAATACCGAATCCAGGTGTGCATGCACATGTGTGCATGCACACCAATCCATGTGACAGACAGACATGCCCTTAGGGTATGTCTGTGTGCCACATGGCACACATGCCCGTCTTTGGGGTGCTAGAGGGTGTCAAAGTGACACCCCCTGCACCCTTGCTGAAATCGGTATTTACCGAATCGGTAAATAACGATTCGGTATTTCCCATTGACTCCTATGGGCTTCACAGCCCATAGGAATCAATAGGAAATACCGATTCGGTATTTACCGAATCGGTAAATACCGAATTAAAAAAAATTGGTAATTCAATTACCGATTCTCCCTACATCTCCCTCCTTCAAATTTACCGATTCATAAATACCGAATTGGTAAATTTCGGTATTTATGAATCGGTAAATTCAGATTACCTATATCTTGCCCCAAATTTTCTTAAATGCAGCTGACCCTTATGGGGCATTCATGAAAAATTCCAGTACTTTCACGGTGCACCAGGGAACCCTGGCTTTTCTTAGGTGTAAATATGATTTTTTTTAATGTCTTAAGTCAGAAATAGCTCCCAACATGCTAAGGTCCTCATTTTTCATGGGTGAGCCAATTGTCAATGAGTACATTCAATGAGGCTGTGCAAGAAATTTACCATGAATACTGCAGCCACAGTCATGGGTACCTCTAAAAATTCCCTCCGGTATACAAGGGTTAGAATTTTGCCATTGACAGTCCAGATGAAATGATTAGAGGAAATGTTATGGCAAAAGTTATGTCAAATTCCAGTTCCAATATTTTGCTCTGGATCCATCCCATATGCTAAGAATTACCTGCATCATGTCAGGGCCTTCGGCCAGGCGTGGTAACGCGTGTTCTGTGTCCCTGCAGCTGGATGTGACTGGGTTAGCTGCTTTCTCAGTTAGATTGTTCGAGACCCCACAGCCATAGAAGCATGTAAGGGCCTGCAGATTGCCATCGGTAATACCTCCCATCCATATTCTATCAGTGCCCTTGTCCATAAGGCAAGATTAACCTCCAGTTTGCCAGACCAGCACCACACTTGCACGCATAACAAACATACGCACTCATTTTCACTATGGGCCAAAAGTATCATGCCCAAATGCGTTCGCAAATGCTGAAATTCGCAGAATTTCGGCATTTGCGAACGCATTTTCGCAAAATGGTATGTATCACCCAAATCTGCATGCAAAATATCCTTATTTTGCGATTGCATTTAAGGAATCGCAAACTTTGCGATTCCTTAAATGCAATGTAAGAAGCCAAAAAAATTTGCTAAATGGCCTTAAGGAATCGCAAAGTACCACCAACTTCTAGTTGGTGGTAAGTTGCGAATTCCTTCAAAAATGCACATTTTTGCATTCTTCAAAATGCCATGTGACGCACATACATGCCCTTAGGGTATGTATGTGCGCCACATGTGCACCCATGCATATTTCAGGGGTGCAACAGGGTGTCCTTTGAACATCCCTGCACCCTTGAAATGATTCTCAATTTGCGATTAGCAAATTGCGAATCGCAAATTGAGAATAACTTCTCATTCATTCCTATGGGCCTCCTGGCCCATAGAAATGAATGGTAAAGTATTCCTTAATTGCGAATTTGCAATTTGCGAATTCGCAATTAAGGAATATCAAGAAATCGCTAAAAAATAGCAATTTTCTTGATACATACCAATTTGCGATTCTGAAATAGCGATTTCTTAAAAATCGCTATTACAGAATCGCTAATTGGTACCTTGATACATATGGCCCCAAATCTCTTGCTCTCCTTCGTACCTTTATACTCTGTCACACACACACACACACACACTGACACTCACACTTCCATTAGTACATTTGCTATTATTGTTTCAGAAAAGCTTGCCCTGCTACTTTACCTGCCTTGTCTTTTAGTGAAACTTAATAAAAACAGATTCTCTATATGTTTTTCAAAATATTATTATATTGCCTTGTCAATGTTTGTTACAAGTATGATGTGAATGAAAAATGAACTTCTTTAAAATAGCTCTGTGGGGCTTATATTTGTGTTCATGTGTTAATCAAGCAGTTACAGTATTGGAAATGAACTAATACACATTCTAACATGTAGCATCACAGCATCCAACTGACCTTATGAAATGCATGACTTCCTCCGCAACCATGGATTTCATCCAGTAACACATTACATTTTGGGGTTTTGAAGAGTCAACTTGCAATGTAAAAGAAAACTACATGTCTCGGGATGAAGCATTGTATGAATGGAAAGCCAGGATTGGCTGAATCTGACACACGTTCTTCAATCCACCACCATACCCCAAAGCCTCCGCCCTAGTCTCTCTCCTCCGCCATCCCACATTCTCAGTCCACTCTCCCTTCTTGCACCAGCACCGTTGTTGCAGATGGCATTAGGTATGATTCTAGTACCACGGAAAAAACAGGTATTTTTATGGGTGCCTTTGTAGAAATATGTGTAGATTCATGAGAGTTGAACAATATTTATACGTTATGTTATGTTATGTATAGGTTTTATATAGCGCTAGCTAGACCCGAGGGTATCAGATACGTGCCCAGTAAGAGGTGTGCTCGTGTAAGTGCTGGATGATGGTGAATAGTGTGAGGGAATGCCGCACGAGTGATGCGAGTGGAGGGTGTAAAATGTGCTAATGTGAGTGTCGGGCGAGCTGCATGAATGCAACGTGAGAGGAGAGCCCATGTGAGTGCCAAGTGAGTGGAGTGCATGCAGTGTGAGAGGAGCAAGTGCAAGGTGGTGTGCCTGGGTGCTGCAGGATGAATGGCAAGAATGAAGGGTGATCTGTGAGAGTGACTGGTGAGAGGAGTTAGTGGCTTGTTCCTATAAGTTCTGACAGACTGTTTCCCTGTGTGCAGGCAAGCTGACCAGGGTGTCTGAATGAATGCAGGCTGAGAAGTTTGTCCGTGTGAGTGCAAGGCGAAAGGAGGAGGTGAAGAGTAAATGGTGTGACTCCAGGGTGAGCGCTGTGCTTGTCAGTGTGCTATGAGTGCAGGGTGAGTGTTGTGCCCAGGTGAGTGAAGATGTGAGTCAAGCGTGATCTGTATTGGTGACAGGAGTGCTTATGTGAATGAACAGTGAGCTATGTGACAATGAGAGATTAGGGTGAGAGGAGTGACCGTAGGGTAAGTGATGTGATTTATGAGTTTGGGTATGGGTGAAAGTGCAGAGTGAGAGAAATTAATAAATGGTGAGAAATGTGCTTGCTTGAGTGAGACTGCAAAGTGAGCAGTGAGAGTGAAAGGTGAGTTAAGTGGCACATGAGTGCAGTGTGAGTGATGAGCTTGTGTAAGTGCAGGGTAAAAAGCGTGAGTGCATGGTGGGTGGTGTGAGTGCAGTGTAATCCCTGTGAGTGCAGGGTGAGCAGTGTGCTGATGTGACTAAAGGGTAAGTAGAGGGACAACGGCGTGAGTTCATGGTGAGGGACGATTGCATTGTGGGTGCTGTGAGTACAAGATGAGCAGTGTGCTCGTGTGAGAGCAGGGTAGAGGAGGAAGAATGGTGTGAGTGTGGGGTAACAGCGTGAGTTCCGTCTGATGGCTTTGAGTGTAGGGTGAGCGGTGACAGTGACAAGTTGACAAGTGAGTGGAGTGTCAAGTGCGTGTAGGGAGAGTGGTGTGCTCATGTGGGTGCAGGGTAGGGGGAGGGTGAATTGGTGTGAGTGCATGGTGAGCAGTGTGATCGCTGTGAGTGCAGGATGAGCGTGAAAGTGAAGGGTGAGTGATGAGAATGAGTAGTGAGGTGTGAGAATACAGCATGTATACCAAGACACCTGGAGTAACTCAGAATTACATTGACGTGTGGGTTAAATATGCACAGTATAAAGCCTGGCCACAGACTGAAGCCTTTTAGTTAAAAGTTGTGCTAGCAGAAGTAGGGCCCACAGAATGATCTTTGGGGTGTGGAATGAATTCAATTCCAGTTACAAAGGTGCTACATCTGTGGCAAAAAAAAAGAAGAAAAAAAACTGTTAAGTTTGCAATTGCGAATTTTGTAATTTTTAAGATCTCCCACCTGTTACAGGCACTCTTGCCAGCTCCAGACGCTATAGCCCCTAGAAAACTGCAAATCTGAAGAGGAGTTCAAGCATCAATTGCAAGATGGTTCACATCTGCCCAGTTGCAGCCTAGGAAAATCTTTGGTTTATAAAGTTTTCCACTTTGAATTTACAAAATGCAGGCCTTGCTGGCAACATATATCAGCTACATAAAACGTGCTGCACATAACTGAAAGTAATCAAACTTGTTTCAATGAAGAATGTACCATATGTCTATACCTGCTGAACAAAATATTTTCTGGTTTTGTAGAACTTTTAACAGTGCTCAAACATGCTTGTGGTCACTTCACAATTACCAACAACTAGGGCCTCGATTCCGATCCGGTAAAATATTCCGCCGTACGAATCGTATTCGTATCCGAATCCGTACGAATGTGAAATTACCGTCCGACCTGCGAATTCCGATCCATTTCCGTCGAATGCCGTACGAATATCAGCGAACCGTACGAACCACAGTCGATGACCCGTACGAATAAGCATTGGGAATCCTACCGTACGAATCGTAACCAGGCCGTACAAACACACTAGTACGATCCTGTACGAGAAGCCTGTCCGCGATTCGTACGGCCCAAAGTATTCGCGCATGAAGAATGATTCGTAGGGGAATATTCGCCTCACAGCAAGCGGCATCAACACATACCACACGTGTACCCCTCGCTCAAGCCTACGCGAACCCCCCCACCAACGGCCCGTACAAGTCGATCGCACGCACACCCCCTCAACAAGCCTACGCGAACCCCCCCACCCACCAACGGCCCGTACAAGTCGATCGCATGCACAAGTACGACACGCACACCCCCCCAACAAGCCTACGCGAACCCCCCCCACCCGCCAACGGCCCGTACAAGTCGATCGCATGCACAAGTACGACACGCACACCCCCCCATCAAGCCTACGCGAACCTCCCCACCCGCCAACGGCCCATACAAGTCGATCGCACGCACAAGTACAACACGCACACCCCCCCAACAAGCCTACGCGAACCCCCCCACCCGCCAATGGCGCATACAAGTCGATCGCATGCACAAGTATGACAAGCACACCCCCCAACAAGCCTACGCGAACCCCCCACCCGCCAACGGCCCGTACAAGTCGATCGCACGCACAAGTACGACACGCATACCCCCAACAAGCCAACGCGAACCCCCCCGCCAACGGCCCGTACAAGTCGATCGCACGCACAAGTACGACATGCACACCCCCCCAACAAGCCTACGCAAACCCCTCCCACCAACGGCCCGTGCAAGTCGATCGCACGTACAAGTACGACACGCACACCCCCCAACAAGCCTACGTGAATCCCCCCCAACGGCCCGTACAAGTCGATCGCACGCACAAGTACGACACGCACCCCCCTCAACAAGCCTACGCGAACCCCCCCACCCACCAACGGCCCGTACAAGTCGATCGCACGCACAAGTACAACACGCACACCCCTCCAACAAGCCTACGTGAACCCTCCCCCGCCAACGGCCCGTACAAATCGATCGCACGCACAAGTACGACACGCACCCCCCAACAAGCCTACGTGAATCCCCCCCAACGGCCCGTACAAGTCGATCGCACGCACAAGTACGACACGCACCCCCCTCAACAAGCCTATGCGAACCCCCCCACCCACCAACGGCCCGTACAAGTCGATCGCACGCACAAGTACAACACGCACACCCCTCCAACAAGCCTACGTGAACCCCCCACCCGCCATTGGCCCGTACAAGTCGATCGCACGCACAAGTACGACACGCACACACCCCCCAACAAGCCTACGTGAACCCCCCGAACGGGCCGTACAAGTTGATCGCATGCACAAGTATGACACGCACACACCCCCAATAAGCCTACGCGAAACCCCGCCCAACGGCCCGTACAAGTCGATCGCACGCACAAGTATGACAGGCACACCCCCCCAACAAGCCTACGCGAACCCCCCGCCAATGGCCCGTACAAGTCGATCACACGCACAAGTACGACACGCACACCCCCCCAACAAGCCTTCGCGAACCCCCCCCCGCCAACGGCCTTTACAAGTCGATCACACGCACAAGTACGACACGCACACACCCCCAACAAGCCAACGCGAACTCCCCCGCCAACGGCCCGTACAAGTCGATCGCACGCACAAGTACGACATGCACCCCCCCCCCCAACAAGCCTACGCAAACCCCCCCCACCAACGGCCCGTGCAAGTCGATCGCACGTACAAGTACGACACGCACACCCCCCAACAAGCCTACGTGAATCCCCCCCAATGGCCCGTACAAGTCGATCGCACGCACAAGTACGACACGCACCCCCCTCAACAAGCCTACGCGAACCCCCCACCCACCAACGGCCCGTACAAGTCGATCGCACGCACAAGTACAACACGCACACCCCTCCAACAAGCCTACGTGAACCCTCCCCCGCCAACGGCCCGTACAAATCGATCGCACGCACAAGTACGACACGCACCCCCCAACAAGCCTACGCGAACCCCTCTACCCGCCATTGGCCCGTACAAGTCGATCGCACGCACAAGTACGACACGCACACACCCCCCAACAAACCTACGTGAACCCCCCGAACGGCCCGTACAAGTTGATCGCATGCACAAGTATGACACGCACACACCCCCAATAAGCCTACGCGAACCCCCCCACCCACCAATGGCGCGTACAAGTCGATCGCATGCACAAGTATGACAAGCACACCCCCCAACAAGCCTACGCGAACCCCCCACCCGCCAACGGCCCGTACAAGTCGATCGCACGCACAAGTACGACACGCACACCCCCAACAAGCCAACGCGAACCCCCCCGCCAACGGCCCGTACAAGTCGATCGCACGCACAAGTACGACATGCACACCCCCCCCAACAAGCCTACGCAAACCCCTCCCACCAACGGCCCGTGCAAGTCGATCGCACGTACAAGTACGACACGCACACCCCCCAACAAGCCTACGTGAATCCCCCCCAACGGCCCGTACAAGTCGATCGCACGCACAAGTACGACACGCACCCCCCTCAACAAGCCTACGCGAACCCCCCCCACCCACCAACGGCCCGTACAAGTCGATCGCACGCACAAGTACAACACGCACACCCCTCCAACAAGCCTACGTGAACCCTCCCCCACCAACGGCCCGTACAAATCGATCGCACGCACAAGTACGACACGCACCCCCCAACAAGCCTACGTGAATCCCCCCCAACGGCCCGTACAAGTCGATCGCACGCACAAGTACGACACGCACCCCCCTCAACAAGCCTACGCGAACCCCCCCACCCACCAACGGCCCGTACAAGTCGATCGCACGCACAAGTACAACACGCACACCCCTCCAACAAGCCTACGTGAACCCCCCACCCGCCATTGGCCCGTACAAGTCGATCGCACGCACAAGTACGACACGCACACACCCCCCAACAAGCCTACGTGAACCCCCCGAACGGCCCGTACAAGTTGATCGCATGCACAAGTATGACACGCACACACCCCCAATAAGCCTACGCGAAACCCCGCCCAACGGCCCGTACAAGTCGATCGCACGCACAAGTATGACAGGCACACCCCCCCAACAAGCCTACGCGAACCCCCCGCCAATGGCCCGTACAAGTCGATCGCACGCACAAGTACGACACGCACACCCCCCCAACAAGCCTTCGCGAACCCCCCCCCGCCAACGGCCTTTACAAGTCGATCACACGCACAAGTACGACACGCACACACCCCCAACAAGCCAACGCGAACCCCCCCGCCAACGGCCCGTACAAGTCGATCGCACGCACAAGTACGACATGCACACCCCCCCCAACAAGCCTACGCAAACCCCCCCCACCAACGGCCCGTGCAAGTCGATCGCACGTACAAGTACGACACGCACACCCCCCAACAAGCCTACGTGAATCCCCCCCAACGGCCCGTACAAGTCGATCGCACGCACAAGTACGACACGCACCCCCCTCAACAAGCCTACGCGAACCCCCCACCCACCAACGGCCCGTACAAGTCGATCGCACGTACAAGTACAACACGCACACCCCTCCAACAAGCCTACGTGAACCCTCCCCCGCCAACGGCCCGTACAAATCGATCGCACGCACAAGTACGACACGCACCCCCCAACAAGCCTACGCGAACCCCCCCACCCGCCATTGGCCCGTACAAGTCGATCGCACGCACAAGTACGACACGCACACACCCCCCAACAAGCCTACGTGAACCCCCCGAACGGCCCGTACAAGTTGATCGCATGCACAAGTATGACACGCACACACCCCCAATAAGCCTACGCGAAACCCCGCCCAACGGCCCGTACAAGTCGATCGCACGCACAAGTATGACAGGCACACCCCCCCAACAAGCCTACGCGACCCCCCCCGCCAATGGCCCGTACAAGTCGATCGCACGCACAAGTACGACACGCACACCCCCCCAACAAGCCTTCGCGAACCCCCCCCCGCCAACGGCCTTTACAAGTCGATCACACGCACAAGTACGACACGCACACACCCCCAACAAGCCCACGCAAACCCCCCCAACGGCCCGTACAAGTCGATCGCACGCACAAGTATGACACGCACACCCCCCCCAACAAGCCCACGCGAACCTGCCAACGGCCCGTATCAGTCAATCGCACGCACAAGTACGACACGCACACATAACGCCAACACCCAAACCAGCACAAGGACTTTGCAAACGAGTTGCACAACAACACAACATGTCTCCTGTGTACACACCATTGAGAATCAATGTCCTGGTCACAGCCAAACAGGCAAACAGAGGTCAACATTAACACCCACCCCATATAACACACACACCACCAATTCAAAATAAGCCACACCCACTATTTGACCAATAAAAGGGTTCACACATACAACCCATCATCCTTTGCAACATACCCATTATTGCGAAGACACAGAGAGCACACCAACAATTGCAGCCACACACCTTCACACATACACCCTATCTCATCTACACCCACACCACCCCCTTCACATTCAGACTAACACACCCTCATCCATACACACCATCACCCCCTCAATCACATACACCCCACACCATGACCACACCCAAGAATCCAAAGTTCACTAACCCGGAGAATGAGATACTTACAGATGAAGTCATCAGAGTCAAGCCACAGCTGTTTGGCGCATTGGTCAGACAGACCAGCATGGCTGAAAAAACATGCCTGTAGGAGAGGATCGTAGACCGGGTCAATGCTGTGGCACCCATCAGGCGCACCAAGGGGGAATGCCAGAACAGGTGGTATGATCTGCGGAGGATGGTCAAGAAGAAGATGGACCAGGACTATGCCTCTGCACACCACACTGGAGGTGGTGGTCCCCGCAGACCTCCTGTATTCCATCCCTGGGAGGAGAAAGTCATGGCCCTGCTACCACCGGTGGGAGTACATGGAATTGAAGGAGCCCTTGAGTCTGGTGAGTGTACAATAAAAACATGTTACATGGGTGGACTTACAACAGTGCCCAGCAGCATGGGGTGGGTGGCCATGAGTCCCAGCAGGACACAACAAAATGGGGTTTGTTGCAAGGGGGAGGCACAAAGGGTGGAAGGTGGAGGGTAGGAGGCTGCTCTCATCCCATATGTCCCAGGGACACACCCAATCACCATGCCCAATGCACAGGGATAGGGAAATATCACACAAGATAGTAGACCACAGCTTATAAACAATTTCATGTTGCTGACACACCTTCCAGAGATGCATCATTTTTTGACACAGTAAGGCAGTATAGCAAGCGAGCGAGCACAAACAACCTGTCTCCATCCCTGTCTCCCTCCCTCCCTCTGTCGCCCTCCATCCCTCTGACTCCCTCTATCCCTGTCTCCCTCTCCCTCTGTCGCCCTCCCTCTGACTCCCTCTATCCCTGTCTCCCTCTACCTCTGTCTCCCTCCCTCTGTCTCCCTCCCTCTGTCTCCCTCCCTCTGTCTCCCTCCCTCCCTCTGTCTCCCTCCCTCCCTCCCTCTGACTCCCTCTATCCCTGTCTCCCTCTCCCTCTGTCGCCCTCTCCCTCTGTCTCCCTCCCTCTGTCTCCCTCCCTCCCTCCCTCTGTCTCCCTCCTTCCCTCTGACTCCCTCTATCCCTGTCTCCCTCTCCCTCTGTCTCCCTCCCTCTGTCTCCCTCCCTCTGTCTCCCTCCCTCTGTCTCCCTCCCTTCCTCTGACTCCCTCTATCCCTGTCTCCCTCTCCCTCTGTCACCCTCTTCCTCCCTCCCTCTGTCTCCCTCCCTCCCTCTGTCTCCCTCCCTCCATCCCTCTGTGTCCCCCTCCCTCTGTATCCATCCCTCAGTGTTCCTCCCTCTGTCACCTCACCCCAGCTCCCTGGGCACACACACAGTTGCACCCAAGCACTGCACAGGCCTTACAAAGACCATAGAGCAGAGTGTTTAGGGATGTCTCCTAATTACCAGCAGTCATCTACTAAGTGCCTGCAACACACCCACCATTTGCAGGCGACACTGTACTGTGTCAGGACACACAGTTTGGAAAGCTCTGTAGTACACAATGGGCACAGGTGTAGGCAGCACAAGTCCCTCCTGTGATCACTGCAAACACAAACACAGGACAAGGTCACACATCCTGTGCAGGAACACACAACCATGATTATGCCAGCATGCTACATGAGGGGACAGCCAAATCATGAACGATGGACGCTTGCAAATCACACGCAAACTACTAGCATGGCCTGTCATACACCCCCTTACAGAAACTCATCCCCTGGGGACAGGCTTTAGAGTGTAACACTGTCCCAATTATCATGTACCACAACTAAACACTCACTCATATGATAATGCATACAACTTTTACATGCACATTGCAGATGCTCCAGTCCATTGTGCCTCTCACACAATGCACGTGCCCCATCTTATGAACGTTGTGGATGCACTTAAGTACCAACATGGACATGGGTATTGACACGGTGATGCGTCTTGGAGAAGTGCCACGTTCCAAAGCCATGATCTAGAAGTGTGTGTACAGGTCCAGGGGTGTTGGCATTGTTTGGCCATCACGGAACAGCAACACCTTTCCAAAGTAGAAGATTTTATGCAATTAAATAATGCTCTGTCTCTTACATGAACATGCTGCAGCTAAACTCTGTGCATGCTTGACGCAGACATAGGCATTAACACCGTATCCTGGATGTTGCGTGAACCTGAGCACTGCTTTACATGTGTTGTGCCGGCAAGACAAGACACAGCAATGGCTGTGTCAGTCATTGTCAAGAGACTGGAAGAAGGAAAATACCCCAGAGTACATGTCAATTTACTACCACTACATACACAACTGAACAATGACAACAATGTAAAGCTTGTGGAACTGTGATGCTGATAATGGATAACTAATTAAGATGTCACTTGATAGTGCGTTAACAGTGTCTGTCTCTCCCACACACAGGAGAACGTGTGGCGCCCCCCCAACCAGGGGGGAGAAGGATCCCAGTCCCAGGCTCAGCAGGACCCAGACCCCACCGACAGTGACGCCACTCAATGCACTGTGGATGACCCCAACCAACCTGGCTCCTCTGGATCCCAAACCCCTGCAGCAACTGTACCAGCGACATCTGTGCAAACCACCAGAACCATTCCCACTACATCCTAGCAGACAGGTCAGAGCCCTGCCCATGATCCACCAGAGAGCCTCTCTGAAAATGAGGGACACCCTTTGTTGGGCGCCCCTGAGGTGGCAGACAACCTCTACCCTGCCAGCACTCGGGGGGCCCGTTGATCGGATGTGCCCACAAGCGCAGGCCGTGCTCGTTTGGGTCAGGGTGGTGGGAGTGGCGCAAGGCGGAGGCGAGAATCTGGCCAGTTAGCTGCAGGGCCCGGTATGCCTGAACTGACTAACATCCTGGAGGCATACCGGCGGGACACCAGGGAGGTAAGCCAGCTTGCGGAGGCCCTCAACCAGGTGAAACAACAGCAGGCAGAGCAAATAGCCAGGCAAGACCAACATTATGGACGGGTGGAGGAAAGTCTGGCTCAGCTCTTGACGGTGCATCGGGAAATGAGCCAATCTCTACGTCAGATAGCTGCCAACATGCAGCACCCTCCCTGTGTCGCAAGGCCAGCAACATCAAGGCAAAGTGCAACACCAGCCACAGGGAGGGAGGAGGAGGAGGAGGAACTGTCTGACGTAGCGTCCCATGCATCGTCCATGCCTGCACATGAGGGTCCCCCAAGGAAGGTGGGTCGTCCACGGCTAAGACATTGAGAGGCAGTGGGCCATGCACAACTCCCAGGACACTGGACCTGGCATATTGCCCTTGGGTGCAACAGCATCACCTATGAGACTCTCCCACATGGACTTGCTGGTCACAGTCTGCCCAATGATGCCAAGCACTGTGCCCTGGACTCTGGTGACTGAAACTGTAAGGCATCTCATCTCCGGCAGTGAACTTTGGATTCCACCCCTTTCTGTACAGCACCTATTCACGTTTCCTGCACAAGATCACCCAATAAATATTCTAAACATCATACGAATTTGGTGAGTTATCCTGTACCCACAGTATAAAATGATATGTGTGTGCAAATGTATGAAATGCAAGGGTATCCAACAAACTGCAGCCATCCACACACTTGGATCAGAATCTGGGTGAGGACACACATCATTCACAAATTCCTAACAACTAGATACATGGATGGAAAGACACACCTGTGTGGGATAGTAAATGCTGGAGGGGGTTTGGATCACAAAACTGCTATAACAGCCAGTCCCAGGAGAGTCACTTTGAGGTGTACAGATCAGTGTGACAAAACTAGTTGTCCACGTAGGGAGTACCTACATCTGTGTCCTCAGGTATGTGAACTATCATCAGCATGATGCAGTTCTGTGGATGTGATGAATGGCGCACAGGACAAGGGCGGCAGGACAGACTGTGGGCAATGGGCTGTAGCACTCTACACAAGCACACCTGATTAGGTGACCTCCCCTATGGAGCTAAAAGTACTATACTCCTGTTATGGGTGCAACGCATACAGAACAACTACCCACGTCTGACAATTATCTACACCAGAACGGGCAATTCACACCACACCCAAGAGACGTGGTCATGGTGTGTGTCCCCTGTGACTACTTGACTGACTGTGACAGCTATGTTGAAGTGGTGTGACCAGGTCGTGTACTGCCACGTGACTGTAAGCAAGCAGATTTTTGCTGCTGTGGTGTTGACAAGGTAACACTGTACAATATTGTGCCTATGGAAGGTGTGTATGTGCTGTACAAGGCACATTACCTGGTGGTACGTAGAGCCAATGTCATGTTAATCTGCATAGTCGTGCCAGTATGTGTTGCACACACAGGCATAGAAGCTGTAATGGCTGAGTTTGAGGCATCGTGATACCAGGAGGATGATTGTCTGGTGTTGTCTGTGCGTAGGGTGGCAGGAGCATGCTCTACAAATGGATGGAAGGAGGGTTATCCTGTAGGTGTGTGTGTTCCTGGATAGTGTGTGCTGCATTGTGGCTGTGTATGCAGCAGCAGCAATGAGTGAAGACATGACGGCAGGAGGGGTGTGACAACTTGCAAAACAAGCACATACCACAAGGGCATTGGCAAGCCACAAAGTGAAATGTATATGTGAAGGCAGGAGTGTCTGCCTCACTCAGGGTCACTGCAAATAAAATGGCACAGCAATCACCACAGATCACAGTCACTGGATCAGGGCCCTTACGGACAAGTGGGGCACAGGACACACAGCGTCAGCAGGTGTACACTACAGCTAGTGTGTTCAAAGCTAAACAGAAGCTACACAGCCATCTACCTCACACACAATATAGTTGTTTAGCCTTCACCAACACCATGCATGTAGTCACTGTACACGTAAACACATAACAAGCATAAGCTTACTTCATGCCATATAGTATCCATGCACATTAGAAGGACATGTGCGTTGACATCAAGGCGGCACAATATTCAGTTGAAATCACACGTCATGCACAACATGATGATCTACCTTGTGAGCCCATGGAGCATTATCAAACATACATGGGCATTGGCATTGGCAAGAAGTCCAAATAAGACTATGAATGATGTAACCTGTAATGCAGCAGTACTATTAGCTACAAGCCTGTCAGGGACTGGCCGTACCTTTCTTCATCAGAGTGGTGTGATGCTCAAAGGGTTCCACCTCCAAATAGCCCCTTGGTCTGAGTACAAATGACAGACACAAAAGGGTGATCAGGCGAGGGAAGGAGAAGATGGGAACTGCAGGGAGGGAGACCTGAAACAGAGGCAAAGAACCATTAGGAGTACATTCTCATGTCACTGACACTACAAAAACCTCATTAGAAACTCTGTACCAGTCACACCTGTGAAGTGTAACGACTGGAGCCAATTTGAGATTACTCATCATGCTATCACATGAGATCCGATGCTATGACACGGAGACATAAAACCTAGGACAGTCTGTCATCCATTTGAGTCTTGTGTAACGCTCACAAGTCAGCTACCATGCAATGAGATCTATGTGGATAAAACTAATTCACTGTCTCTGATGATGTGGACCCTACAAACAAATTAAAACATATGACAATGCTACTTACGCAAAGTGTAATATCTGTATTTGATTGTGTGTACCCGTAAGGGCCATGTAGGCAAACTTGACATCACCCACAACAGCTGTAAGAATCACATATGATGAGGAAGCTAATGAGCTACATGCAATGAAGGCACTCTGTAGCCAGTCTTTTGATCTATCAACTTTGCATTACTATGCTAAACATGACAAGCAGGTTGAAGAAAACTCTACTGCAAGTGATGTTGATCCAAGCCACATAATGATACCCTACCATTGCACAGAAATGCTGCACGGGACAAGAGAATCATGTGATTGACCGCACTCCACTGGTGCAACACAATAATTCACATATGCATCATCCCAACATTGTCATGTCTAATGCTAAACATACATGGCATCATGTGAATCAAAACAGAACTGCTACTCACTGTGAAGGCTGGCGTAGCAGTATTCGCAACCTGCACTGAGGTAACGACATGACAGTGACATGACATACTGCAACAAGGGGCAATGCATCCATGTAAACAGAATCACAGGACAGTTGTCTTAACATGTGGAACATACACTGGGCCACACCTACACGACATGGTTTAGTGGTAAACAAACTGGACTGGCCCACAAGGTGGAGGTGAGGAACCAGACACATTCTAATGCACACAGTGAGGCTGCAATCCCCCACAGAGTCCGTGGTTGTGACCTCTGACACAATGTCAAACCATGGTATATGCAATGTTGCAGTGTCAATGTCTACACACATTGATGCATTCACCAGAGTCTAAAACTACAACAGATGACTGTCATATGGGGTGACTATCCTGTCATGGGAGTGGGCATACATGTAATAAGTAACATTATGTTGTTGCATGTATGCATGGTCTCACTACATGCGCATGAACATGTACCACACATTTCAAACCATACCAACGCTAAACAGCCTCATATGAGTCCTTACCCAAATTGACTTCTCCACATGTCCATGCATGCTCCGTTGATTCGGCTGACGTTGCAATCATGATGAGCAATAGCAGGCTGACCACGATGACCCCAACGGACAACAGGCAGGGCGAGCTGGGGATGAGAGGCACACAAGGAGCCAAGTTCAGTATAATGTCATTCTGACATTGTCCTGTTGAATAGCCTGATGTTGTAGTACACCTGTACATTACATGTACAGACATAGCACGTGTGTGTGTTGCATTACATCTGCACCTGTGTGACACTGCACAACAAACATCCAAGTGACATTGCATACAGTCTGTTGCATACACAGCATGCTACCCATGCAACTCTATAGTACATGTTTTACAAAAAAGCAGCTATGACTCACCATTATGAAAAGAAGTTGCGGATGAGGTGACACCGGATATCATCATCATCATCCTCCTCGTCACTGGCATCCTGGGCAAGGCATTCATCCTCAACGAGTGCATGTTCCAGCTCATCAGGATCAAGGTAGAGTGGCACGGCCTTCTCCACTGCCATGTTGTGTAGCATGCAGCACACAGTGAAGATGTCACACACCTTGCGTGGGCTGTATTGGAGGGCTCCGCCTGTCTTGTCCAGGCACCTGAACCGGCTCTTCAGGAGTCCAAATGTTCGCTCGATCACCCGCCTGGTCTTCCCATGAGCATTGTTGTACCGCTGGTCTGCAGCTGTCCTGGGGTTGCGTAGCGGAGTCATTAGCCACGGCATGTTTGAATATCCTGCGTCTCCTGTAAATAGACATAATGGAAATGAGTGTGTAATATGATGCAGTTCAAGAAGTTGTGTCATACTGACATACATAGCTGACAGAGTTTACTCACCAACTAGACATGCCCGGTGGTTGTGCAGCTGCAGCATCATCTGTGGTACCCTGCTATGCCTCATGATGAAAGCATCGTGGCACGATCCTGGAAAACGTGCAGAAACATGTGAGATAATCATGTTGGCAAGACACACCACCAGGGCATTTATCGAGTGGTAGTGTTTCCTGTTGCGATACGCTTGCTCCTGAGCCTGTGGTGGCACCAGAGTAACATGTGTACCATCAATTGCACCAATTACATGTGGCATGCGTCCCAGGGCATAGAATTCCCCCTTGACATCTATCAACTGTTCTGGAGTAGGGACTGTAATGAATTCATCAAGGTGGAGCATCATAGCTGCCAATATATCCGTCAATACACGGTTTAACATTGTCTGAGACATCCCTCCCACATCAGCTATGGTAAATTGGAAGGTACCTGTGGCAAAGAAATGTAGGGCTGCCATCACCTTTACCTTGGGTGTCAGCGCAGTTGGATACCTGTGTCGTGGTTGCAGGTGAACATCCAGCCTGTCCGTCAGGTCCTTGATCAACTGTCTGGAGAAGCGGTAACGCCGTATGCAATTACGTTCCCTCATGGCTTCCAAGTCTGGCAACGGCCTTTCCAGAGGGGGTGCCCTGCAAAACAAAAGTATTAGAAAATGTGTTCAATTGTCTGACTAAGACAATAACAATGTACATGGCACAAGCAACCCAGCTTCAACAAATGTAGACAATTTTGAGTGTGGCGTGGGATACACACTGAGGAAACATGTGCCAGCTGCCTGCCACTCCTCCGTGAAAAGTAAAAGACCTGTGGTCTGTGGAATGGATATGACATGCATACAAATGATCTGATGGAAAGGTCTGAGTGAGCATGACAATGTATCATGTCAGTGACACACGTCATGTGAATGGTATTAGGAGGTTGTCTGCACATCCAGACAGCTGACAGCAATACACACACACACACACACACATCACATGTGCCATCATTTGCAGAGATCTGACATATTGCGGTGTGAAATTTCCCAAACTATTACATGGACATCATCATACAGCATAAATGTTTGATTTGTGACAAATGGTCTGTGATGCCATCACACATATGAGCGGTTCATTAGCACAAGTGGCATGGTGTACGTACATTAGAAACCCTGTCATCACGGCAAGGACCCAACATAGATGCTCCTACAGCAGATATACTGAACAGTATGAACTAGTTACTTACCATTTGTAACGAAATATCGGTAGGGAACAGTAGTTAGTAGCATATTCCTAATTTTGAATACATACCAGGCTTTTGACAAAATTGCCTCCGTGGATGCCATAGATCTGCCCAGTGAGTCGGTGCTATCCAGCCCACAGCGGATCAAATCCTGTGTCGAGGATTGGCATTCTACAAGGGCTTGGCCAAGTATTGCCCGTACCTACAACGCACACTCTGGCAGCAGTTCCACAACCGTGTCCCACAGAGAGTGTGTGTAGCGGACAAAGAGGCATGTGATGTTGGAAGACCTCAATCCCAGACTCAGGGAGGAGGATAACATCTTTCCGTACTGCTCATACCTCTTGGATACCTTGTACAGCGGAGCAAACGGGAATGTGGTCTGTGATTTGGAGGTTTGGATGCCCATGCTCTCTGTGGTGGCGTGGGGGGACAGGAAACATGGTTCGTCCGGGGAGGGGTGTGGGCATCTGGCAACGTGCCTATCTACAGCCAAACCTGCAGCGTGCCTGTACATGGTGGCCAACATAGATTCAGTAAATTCCTAACAAAACGGCTGCAGAGGCTCATCGGAGCTTGACTGCAGTTTAAGGAGCTCAGTGAGGAGGTTGGTCCTCACGGCCGCAATGGGGAGATGAAGGGGCAAGGCTTTGGCCGCCCACGTCAACACAACACTGTACGTTGCCCGCTCATCCAAAGACACGTTTGGAGTAGAGACATCACCAGTGTCTGGCGAGGTGTCCAGACCACTGGCATCCCCCAGTCCACCTGTCCTGTCGTCTTGGGACTGACACTCACGTGTCAGTGGGTCTTCATAACCCTCCCAATACTCCTTATCACCCATTCACTGATAATCAGGGTTGTCATAAGCTGTGCCCGGCTCGTTGAAGTTTAACTCCCCATGCAGCATTAAAAGCAGTGTTCTGCCGCGCAGTTCCCACGCCGGAACCGTATAGTGTGTGGTATCGGGGACAGCACCACCCGAGGACGGCGCCAAGGCTGACACCTGGGGGACTGTTGCCGGTGAGGTTGTGAGGTGAACCAGCGAGGACCAGGATCACCAATCAGATCCTGTCTGTCCCAGCGGGGCCGGGACGAATGCGCCGCCTGCGTCAGAGCCAAAGCGAGTGACGGCGTCAGGGGCAAAGCACCAGACCCGCGAGTGCCCCCAGACGGGTCCGCTGGGCCAGAAGCCGCTGCGTAAGCCGTTGGTGGAGTGAGGGACATCATGGCCATGAGGAAGCGCACTTAGTCCTCCTGCGTCGCATGCTGGGCAGGGACCGGAGGTCGTGGTGCAGGCTACGACGGCTGCAAATCTGACGGAGCCGCGTGGGCAGTGTCACCCGAATCCCATGCAGCATTGCACGTGCATTGTGGTGATTTTGAAGTGCGATGACGTCTCTTTGACTTTTTGGGGTTACCTGACGACTTAGCCCTGGAGGACTGATGTCAAATCCCGGGGCTCTGATGTCTCAACAACCACGCCCAGGCACTCGTCCAAAGTCCAGACCATGAGCTATTGTGGTGCAGGGCCATCTGCTGGAGTCTGAGCGGCTTGTGGGACCACTCACACCTGGCTTCATATGTCTGGTCCCGGCAGTCGGAGCAGCTCTTGTTGTCGTGCTTGACGTCAAAACAGTGGAGACACCGACGGTGAGGGTCAGTCATCGACATGAGTCGGTCGCAATCCTCACAGGCTATGAAACGGACATCCCTATTGGCACCGTCCTGAGTCAGACAATCCAAGTGAAATGGTCAGAAGTGATCGTACTATGATTTTGGAAAAAGAATTGACTAAGGTTACATTTATACGGGAACAGTGCTGGTGGTGTGAAAAAAGAGGACCTGACGTGAGCACGCAGAGGTGACGTATGAGTACTCAGACAACGTCATCACGGCGCACACAACGCCAACGACACACGCGGAGCCGCAGGAGATGCCTACCGACACACAAGTGTACTGCTAAGCGGAAATTGCCATATCCAGGATGACACTTGGGGATATTCTAAGGTGAGGAATATAATACTGACCTGTTCATTTCATATGCTAACAGCATGCACAATGTCGCACATGGCACACACATGACGTGGCCACACAGGGTCATGCTGTGCGTCAATTCGACCTCTGTGACAGTGAGCATGTTGCTGTCATCATGTGACAGTTCCCTGTACTGAATGGTGTGCCATTCCAGTGTTGATGTGCCTCACAATATGTTGCAGACGTTACTCAGGTGCGAAGTGTTGAATGTATGTGATACACATGTGCAAAATGATTAGTGACATGTCTCAACAGCTCTTCACACATCAACTAAGCCACAAGTCCCTGTGCTTCTTCAATGTCTGCCACACCTGGGGCATGCTGATGTAAGGATGCCATGCTGATGTATGCATCCACATCGTCAACATGAGTGTAGACTACATCCCTGCAATGTGATTTCCTGGAGTCACTCTCCCAATGGTGACATGAAGGAGGTCAGGAACGCAGCCTACACAATCGTTCACTTGAGCATGTCTGACGCACTGTACCCCAATGGTACGTGCGTGTGTACGCCTCGTTTCCCTATTGCATTTTACCCATACGCGAGCATAGCGTACCCCAATGGTACGTGCGTGTGTACGCCTCGTTTCCCTATTGCATTTTAGCCATACGCAAGCATAGCGTACCCCAATGGTACGTGCGTGTGTACGCCTCGTTTCCCTATTGCATTTTAGCCATACGCGAGCATAGCGTACCCCAATGGTACGTGCGTGTGTACGCCTCGTTTCCCTATTGCATTTTGACCATACGCGAGCATAGCGTACCCCAATGGTACGTGCGTGTGTACGCCTCGTTTCCCTATATCATTTTAGCCATACGCGAGCATGGCGTACCCCAATGGTACGTGCGTGTGTACGCCTCATTACACCATTGAATGGGTTGCATTAGCAACGGCAATGGCACCGTACTTGTGTGGGTATTCAAATAAATACATAGGGAACATCTAGGGGAACAGTGGAATGATCACAATGCAACCAGGTTGTCATGGAGACAGAGAGTTTTGAGCCTCCTACAGGTGTTCTAGAAAATTCAGTTGGGCAAAAGTATACAATGTTGCAAAAGTTGTTGTTCAGCTCTGGGTCAGTTTTCAAACCATGCATATGTGTGTCATGGCCTTATGTGTGATGTCATTGGATGGAACATAGGATGCTAACTATGGTGGCCTATCACACACTACTCCTTGGACTCACAGACCCTCTGCAGCACAGATATAAGGCAGCATGTGGCTGTGGGAGGGCACTTGCCTGCACAACATTGGAGTGGTAACCACAGCTGCTGACTCTGTATCCTCTGGACCCTGATTAGCTGAGCATGGAGAGGGCACCTGCATTCACTGATGTTGAGAACAAGGCCCTGCTGGATGCCCTCCTGCCTAACTACAGCAAGCTGTATGGGAGACCAGAGGATCAGGTGAGTGATGTGTGCAATACCTTGGAGTGTGCACCTGTTGTGTGTGTGACATTATAGCCACTGTGTATGTATAGTGGATAGATGCTATGTTGTTGGGAGTGAGTGCCAGGGTGTACAGTGTTTTTTCAAGAGAGTACTTTGTTGTAGTGGGGTGTGTGACAGCATGTCACGTGCTGCAGTGCACCCAGATGTAGCATATATTGGTCTGTGAGTGCCATGCTCAAAGAGTGTTTTGCACCCCTCATGTCATCTGTAGCCTTTCAATGGCATGTAATGCAGTAGTGTTTGCTCACAGGCCACATACTCCTGGACAATGATGCTAATGTGTGGAGCATACGATGCCCTGTTGTCATCAAGTATTTTGTGCACATATGTGTGTCTTTGGAACATGGACCAGGTGTACTGATGTTCTTTTACTTTACATTTTTGACAGGTATCTGCCTATGAGAAGGGTGAAATCTGGGTGGACATCGCCAGGGCTGTCAGGAGTGAGGGGGGCCCTCGCAGGAGGCTCAGAAACATCAAGAAGAGGTGTCAGGACATCCGGTGCTGGACCCGCCGCATCGCCAGAGTACAGCTGAAGCTGGAAGCTCCACGCCGGCATGTCAGCACCCGCCATCTCACCCCCCACATGCTCCGGGTCCTGGAAGTGGTGTTCCCAGACCTCCATAGGCAGTTGCAGGAGGGACAGCAGCAGGTAGGGGGTAAGTACATGTCTGTTTGTTGTCATGTGTGTCACATGCTACCTGCAGTGCTCCAAGGCATGGTAACACTCCCATAGTTTGAGTGGTGTGGTCAGACAGGCACTTTATGCATTGGCATTAGAATGTCCCAGTTTCAGCAGCTGCTTCTTTACATGCCTTGCCCTACTCCACATTTGACATGCGCTTTGGCTGATGATTGTTTTTCACATGTAATCCTATGGTGCAATGTCTCAGTATGCATCTTCTTTTGCACATCATCATGTTGGAGGGGGGTCTGTGACACCTGTTGGTACCTTACATGTAGCACTACATGTGCACTGTGTCTGCCCTTCTTCATATTTTGGCAATGATCTTGAGTCTCAACATGTGTTTTGTGCACGAGTCAGCCTCAGTGGCCTTTGTCCATGGTACACTTTCTAAGTGTTATGTGTTAGCTACAGGTGCACAATGTACGTGTGCAATATTTTGGGCTTATGCATACTCATACTGGGCAGTGCGTGTGTGCATATTCTCCAAATATGTTGCATGTTGTTTGTAAATAATATTGATGGTCAGCCACACAATGTGGCTTTGGGTGTAGACAGCTGTGATGCCAGTGTGAGGTGATGGTACACTTGGTTCAGGTCCCAGGATGGCATCACATGGCAGTTCAAGCAGGACTTTTCCCATGTGGCACAAGGTCAAAGCAAATCAAACATGACCAGGTCTGGGATTGGGTGGCAGGGTGGGAAAATGAACTGTGATGCATCATCAACTATCCTGTTGTCAGGTAGTGGAGCATCATTGTGTCTCTCATACTACTTTTTGCCTTGCCTGTTGCTTGTATCCTACTATACATTGAGCGTTGTGTCTCTCACAATTGGCCAAGACTAGACGTAGCATTGTGCAGAGTTCAGTGTCATGGGACTCATGATGCATGCCATGTTTAGAAATGTGCCCAAATGATTTGTAGCTGATATGTCTGATGTGTACAGGTGACTGATATGTTTTTGTTATTCTCCTTGCCAACAGCATCATCATCAGAATCTGGAGGAGACACAGGCGCGGACCAGGCAGAGGGACCCAGCGACAGTGCCACCTGCTTTGAGGAGTCAGAAGGAGGCAGTGGCACGGAGGATGAGGAGAGTCTGCAGGCCGGACGACATGTGACTGACACATCCTACCATGCAGACAGCTCCAAGTCAGACTCTCAGGAGGAGGGGGAATATGCAGCAATGGTCACATCTTCTTCTTTGGCTGCCCTCCCCTCCTCCAGTACCATCTCCACCCTCCTAGTCGTTAGTGTCCCTAGGGTCCGTGCTAGCCCCCGTGTCTCCTTTGTTCCCGGCACCACAGCCCCTGCCCCTGTGTCCCCTGCTGCCCTCAGTGCTGAGTCTGTGGAGCTACTCCGGCAGATTGCAGTAGGTCAGACATCCATGCTGACTGTCCTCCATGAACATACACAACTGCTTACACAGGTGGTGTCGTTCATGGAGAGCATGTCATCAGCCATGTCTGATCTACGTCGGAGTGTGGCTGCCATAGAGTCAACACTGACGGCAGCTCTGTACACCCAGCAGCATCTGTCCCCACCCCATCCTTCTGACCCATCCACCTCTGCCTCTCACATACCTACACAACATACACGCAGACGCCACAGGTCAGACACACCCAGCACACCCACACGGCAGAAAAAGCTCAAAGTTCCATGCACCCAATCTCAAGGGGATATAGGCACACCCACAGGGAGAGGGGAGACACCTCACACACGCATCCACACACCCAGGAGAACAGACTCACAGCCCCCTACCTCCACCCCCAATGTGTCCCCGGGTTCAGGTGGTAGTTTTTCCATACTGGCTGAGGTGTGCAGCCAGGTTTTTGAAGCTACATTCGGCGATGCACCAACCAGTGTGGATGAATCCACTACACCTGCACCCAATCCACCTGTCATTCCCTCTCCTGTCCATGCGGTGCCGGAGGATTCCACAGATGGTTCCCCCGTAGTTTCCACTGCGGATTAAACTCCATGTGCAGGCAAGTTTGGGTGTGAGCACACCCATGGAGGCACAAACTGTTGATCAGACTTTTTTGGACTGGCCATTGGCCTTTTATGAGCAAGGACTCTTTTTTGCGTTTTCTATTTTGAACCAGCTGAATAAAGCTATTTATTTCATTTTCTGAACTTTAGTTTGTGTGATAATGTCTGTGACTGCTGTGTGCCTGGGAGCTGGTGTGATGTTCAAATTTTGGTATGTTAACATGTGTCTATCTCCTGATGGTAATGAGGTTAACAATGGTATGTTTTTGATTTAACGGCTGGGCACTGCTGTGCACTGGTGGGCAGTGGTGGGGGTCTTTGCCACACACACACTCTGATGCTGGGCACTGGTGGGGGTCTTAGCCACACACACACTCTAATGCTGGGCACTGGTGGGCACTGGTGGGCAGTGGTGGGGGTCTTAGCCACACACACACTCTGATGCTGGGCACTGGTGGGGGTCTTAGCCACACACACTCTAATGCTGGGCACTGGTGGGGGTCTTAGCCACACACACACTCTAATGCTGGGTAGTGGTGGGGGGCTTAGCCACACACACACTCTGATGCTGGGCACTGGTGGGCACTGATGGGCAGTGGTGGGGGGCTTAGCCACACACACACTCTAATGCTGGGCAGTGGTGGGGTCTTAGCCACACACACTCTGATGCTGGGCACTGGTGGGGGTCTTAGCCACACACACACTCTAATGCTGGGCACTGCTGGGCACTGGTGGGCACTGGAGGGGGTCTTAGCCACACACACACTCTGATGCTGGGCACTGGTGGGGGTCTTAGCCACACACACACTCTAATGCTGGGCACTGGTGGGCACTGGTGGGCAGTGGTGTGGGTCTTAGGCACACACACACACTCTAATGCTGGGCACTGGTGAGCAGTGGTGGGGGGCTTAACCACACACACACTCTAATGCTGGGCACTGGTGGGGGTCTTAGCCACACACACACTCTAATGCTGGGCACTGGTGGGCACTGGTGGGCAGTGGTGGGGGTCTTAGCCACACACACACTCTAATGCTGGGCACAGGTGGGGGGCTTAGCCACACACACACTCTAATGCTGGGCACTGGTGGGGGTCTTAGCCACACACACACTCTAATGCTGGGCAGTGGTGGGCACTGGTGGGGGTCTTAGCCACACACACACTCTAATGCTGGGCACTGGTGGGCACTGGTGGGGGTCTTAGCCACACACACACTCTAATGCTGGGCAGTGGTGGGGGGCTTAGCCACACACACACTCTGATGCTGGGAACTGGTGGGCACTGGTGGGCAGTGGTGGGGGGCTTAGCCACACACACACTCTAATGCTGGGCAGTGGTGGGGTCTTAGCCACACACACTCTGATGCTGGGCACTGGTGGGGGTCTTAGCCACACACAGACTCTAATGCTGGGCACTGCTGGGCACTGGTGGGCAGTGGTGGGGGTCTTAGCCACACACACACTCTGATGCTGGGCACTGGTGGGGGTCTTAGCCACACACACACTCTAATGCTGGGCACTGGTGGGCACTGGTGGCCAGTGGTGTGGGTCTTAGGCACACACACACACTCTAATGCTGGGCACTGGTGAGCAGTGGTGGGGGGCTTAACCACACACACACTCTAATGCTGGGCACTGGTGGGGGTCTTAGCCACACACACACTCTAATGCTGGGCACTGGTGGGCACTGGTGGGCAGTGGTGGGGGTCTTAGCCACACACACACTCTAATGCTGGGCACAGGTGGGGGGCTTAGCCACACACACACTCTAATGCTGGGCACTGGTGGGGGTCTTAGCGACACACACACTCTAATGCTGGGCAGTGGTGGGCACTGGTGGGGGGCTTAGCCACACACACACTCTAATGCTGGGCACTGGTGGGCAGTGGTCGGGGTCTTAGCCACACACACACTCTAATGCTGGGCACTGGTGGGCAGTGGTGGGGGGGCTTAGCCACACACACACTCTAATGCAGGGCACTGGTGGGGGTCTTAGCCATACACACACTCTATTGCTGGGCACTGGTGGGCACTGGTGGGCAGTGGTGGGGGTCTTAGCCACACACACACTCTGATGCTGGGCACTGGTGGGGGTCTTAGCCACACACACACTCTAATGCTGGGCACTGGTGGGCACTGGTGAGGGGCTCAGCCACACACACACTCTAATGCTGGGCACTGGTGGGGGTCTTAGCCACACACACACTCTAATGCTGGGCACTGGTGGGCACTGGTGGGCAGTGGTGGGGGTCTTAGCCACACACACACTCTGATGCTGGGCACTGGTGGGGGTCATAGCCACACACACACTCTAATGCTGGGCACTGCTGGGCACTGCTGGGCAGTGGTGGGGGTCTTAGCCACACACACACACACTGATGCTGGGCACTGCTGGGCAGTCGTGGGGTCTTAGCCACACACACACTCTAATGCTGGGCACTGGTGGGCACTGGTGAGGGGCTCAGCCACACACACACTCTAATGCTGGGCACTGGTGGGGGTCTTAGCCACATGCACACTCTAATGCTGGGCACTGGTGGGCACTGGTGGGCAGTGGTGGGGGTCTTAGCCACACACACACTCTGATGCTGGGCACTGGTGGGGGTCATAGCCACACACACACTCTAATGCTGGGCACTGCTGGGCACTGCTGGGCAGTGGTGGGGGTCTTAGCCACACACACACACTCTGATGCTGGGCACTGCTGGGCAGTGGTGGGGTCTTTGCCACACACACACTCTAATGCTGGCCACTGCTGGGTGTGTTTTCTACACGCCTCTTACACTTACACTGACATAGCAGATGTATGTCCCACACGTCTATTACACTGGTGTTGTGCGGTGACGTACCGTACCCCGAGGTCAATGACGTAGGTGCGGCACGTCTCCGTATTACACTGGTGTTGTGCGGTGACGTACCGTACCACAAGGTCGATGACGTAGGTGCGGCACGTCTCTGTATTACACTGGTGTTGTGCGGTGACGTACCGTACCCCGAGGTCGATGACGTAGGTGCGGCACGTCTCCGTATTACACTGGTGTTGTGCGGTGACGTACAGTACCCCGAGGTCGATGACGTAGGTGCGGCACATCTCCGTATTACACTGGTGTTGTGCGGTGACGTACCGTACCCCGAGGTCGATGACGTAGGTGCGGCACGTCTCCGTATTACACTGCTGTTGTGCGGTGACGTACCGTACCCCGAGGTCGATGACGTAGGTGCGGCACGTCTCCGTATTACACTGGTGTTGTGCGGTGACGTACCGTACCCCGAAGTCGATGACATAGGTGCGGCACGTCTCCGTATTACACTGGAGGTGTGCGGGTGTGTGTGGCGCAACGTACCCAGACAATACAGTCGTGCAATGGAGATGTGCGCGTGTGGCAACACGTACAGGTATGTTGGACTTCGTTGTACTCACCTTCTGCGCAGTCGTCGGTTTCTAAGTACGAGGTGGTGGCCGTACAGGATTGGGATGAGACGGACGATGGCGTTCAGTCCTGCTTGTCACGTACCGGGGTGCGGTTCGTGCCGGAGTGTGGTTTTACCGTAGTTTTGAGCTCTCGTAGAAAAAGAGCCGTACGGAGTGTGTTCAACACGGATCGTACTTCCTGGTTCGGAAGACGCGGTCTATTTACGTTTGCACGTAGCGTGGAGCGTCAGCCGACAGCAATTCGTATGGACTTTCGATTTGTACGGCGTTGTTTACGAGGCGTACGGAGTGACGCTTTAGGTTGGGATCGTACTTGCAGATTCGTACGGGGACGCTTACAGGTACGATTCGTACGGGGAAAAACGCTACAAACGGCAATTCGGAACGCTTTTTACCGGATCGGAATCGGCGCCAAAGTGTGACTGAAGTTAAAAAAAAAACTAACCTGAACAGAGTTCAGCAATGTGCGAAATTATTCAGATTTTAGCTCATACAATTGCAGAAACTGTCAAGTGTCTCACCCCCCAGATTCCAAACTTTGAGACCGATGAGTTATCATACAGCATTTCAAATTATTGGGGTATTGCCAGAGGTTAATTGGCCAGGGTATAAACTCTAAGCTGTAAATCCCACAGAGAATACCCCAACATCCTTAAACCAGATTGACTATAAGGCACTAAACACCAACATAAAATGTGGCAGCAGTTTGCATGTGGAAGAACAGGTGCTTCAATAGTTGAGCACTGATTTTGAGGCTACGCAATAATGGTCACAGTATTCAAGTGCAACAAAAGCTTGTACATTTTTAAACAGTTCAACTTGCATTCAACGGTTAAAAATGAATGCTCTCATATGAAAATAGTTCTCAGGTTTAAAAGATTCCAACAAAGCAGTATGTCATAGCTCTGGGAAACCAACATTAACGACTAAATTACAACAAAAATGAACTTTAAGTAACAATATATTCTTAACAAAATGTTCTCTTGCAGACTTTGTAAACAAAAACAAATGGTCTGTATTTTTTGCGGGGAGGGGGGAATGTGTGGTCCCTACTTGTGAGATGCCTTTTCACTACATGCATTCCCCCACTGTGGCAGTCAAAAATAAAATAAAAAATAAGAAATAGCGAATAGGCAGAATGGGGACACATGGGATACTGGAATCAGTCAACAAAAAAACAAAACCTCCTTAACCAGTTCCAAAGGGATGTAAATGCTCTTTTGAAGACCTGTGAAAAACGTGCGTGTGTCGGATAAGAAGTCAGAAACAGCAGCTCGAGCTCCCCCTCATCCCCCACACTTCCTACGCCCATTGCTGTGAGGACCCACTACCACAGACGTGGACCCGAGGTCAGGGAGGGGCTCTGAAGACCCCCCACCATAGACATGGACCCACGGTCAGGGAGGGGCTGTGAGGACCCCCCCACCATAGACATGGACCCAAGGTCAGGGAGGGGCTGTGTGGAGCGTCCCCCCACCAGAGATAAGGACCCGAGGTCCGGGAGGGGCTGTGAGGACCCCCCCACCAGAGACATGTCCCAAGGTCTGGGAGTTGCTGTGAGGACCCCCCCCCCCCCACACACCATAGCCATGGACCTAAGGTCAGGGATCAGGGAGGGGGTGTGAGGACCCCCCACCAGATATGTGGACCCAAGGTCAGGGAGGGGCTGGGAGACCACCCGAGACATGGTCCTGAGGTCAGGGAGGGGCTGTGAGGACCCCCCCCCCACCAGAGACATGTCCCAAGGTCTGGGAGTTGCTGTGAGGACCCCAACCAGAGATATGGACCCGATGTCAGGGAGGAGATGTGAGGACATGTTAAATTCTTATTACTAATGCTTGAAATTGAAAACAAGGGATACTCTCATATTTTATTAGAATCTCACTTGTTTGGGATAACGACTGTCAACGCGTGTCGAACCCAATTTCCAATTAGTAGGGTTCTCTTCAGGACCATTTCTCTTCTTCCAGCTGTCCTGTTTCCAGCCCTTGTTTCATCACAGATGGCCTGAACTTTTGAGTTTGTCCCAGTCCAGCATGACCAGATACTCGCAGTTCCAGCTTCATGCGTTTTAGTACAATTTTATCCTAAAACATTCTGGCCCCCACTAAGCTCAGTTGCAATGGTACTTTCTGCCCACACTTATACTGTATCTGGCTGTACTTCCCTAATCTATGTCACCTAGAATGCTAGCACGAGAGACATGTTGTCTTTTCACAATGACGAGCGTAGCATTCTGTGCACAGTATCACAGCTGGTACATTGAAACAGCGAATGGCTCATTAAATCAGTTATGGTTCCTTTGATCGCTCAATAGGAGAACACATTGACAGCTTGCACTTGGCATTAGGATACTGACATCTACTGTGAGGTCCATTGTTGTGGGGACCCAGGGAATTCTGAACCCCGACATGCAAGAGCAGCATTCTTCAACACAAAGACTGGAAAAATATTGAACATATTAAGATGTGCAATGACCTCTAAACCCCTGTGCACATATAATCACAATGTGATGCACCGATATCTTTAATTATATATTATGCAATCATTTTACAATTCCCCATTGAATAATGAGCATCAGAAGAACACTATTCCCTTTCGGTCTAATAATGTTAGTCAAAGTTGCGACTATCAGTTAAATGTAGTCTTTATTTACTTATGTATATATTTTGTGGCGCTCCATCTTTCGATTGCTTCCCGAGTACGAAATGTTTGAACTCTTATCCTAAGTTTTTCATCTGACTCATGTGTAGGCGAGTTTGCTGAGCTCAGTCTTCAGATGTTTCTTGACTTTAGTTTGATTTGGCTCTCAGGTTTGGGTTTAGGGAGTCAGAGAACCTATGGCCCTGGACTGTCTCAATGTTCTGCAACACAACACATATGATGCTTGTTCCATTGGCCTAGACTCTACCTAAAAATTAGGAATCTAGGCTAATGTCTGTTCACTAACTGAACTCCTAGTATCCCTACAACCCCAGAATGGGCAGGGAACCTTTAGTGGCAGGTACTTTCACTACCTGTTATCATGATTGATGCCTCAGTGAATTGGCGGGAGATTGCGAAAGAAAGAAATCTAGAGAAAGGGTGTGTTCAAATTGACTTAAGAATCCCTCATGCACATGCTTTGTTAGTGGGGTACCTGTCAAGATTAAAAATGGTCTGGAGGACTGTTGCAATCAAAGAATGATACTCTGTACGCAGGTCACATAGGGCCTGATTCACAGAACTAACTTAAGACAAAATCCTAAACTCACTACTTTTGGTATTCACAGAAGTTACGATTTTGTCTTAAGTTTGTCTTAAGAAAAACTTAAGACAGACTTTAGTTAGGATGTTGTCTTAAGTGTGTCTTAAGTCTGTCTTAAGACAAACTTAAGACAAAATCCTAACTTATGTGAATACCAAAAGTAGTAAGTTTAGGATTTTGTCTTAAGTTAATTCTGTGAATCGGGCCCATAGGATTTATGATGACATTTTTTAGAAGATAATAGTCTTTGATACAGGTTACAGATGTCATGTAAATGCCATATCAATGCTCTACCAGGAGCAGCCTCCTTTTCTCAGCCCTTTCTCTCTAACTGATCCCTAAAGCATATATGTAAACATTGTGTGACATCACACACAGAGGCTGAGCAGCAGGGATCATGGCAACTAGGGAGAGAATGCATTCTATCTAATACAGAATATAACAAGGACCAAAAAGTCATGGGGCATATTTACAAATGAATTAGCGAAGCGTGGCGTTAAGCCAAGAAGACTTACGCCACGCTTCGTCGCTTTAGAAACGCAGAGCTGTACCATATTTACAAGAATGTGGTGCAGCTCTGCGTTTCCCCCTGCACTGGCGCTAAATTCAGATGCGTAGGGCCATCACAGGCACCCTTGCACCATAGTGCAAGGGTGTCTGCGTTGCAGGGGAGGATTGTTTATGTGAAGGAAGGTGTCCCTACCTGCACCTTAACAATCTTTAAATGCTGTTTTGTAACTTTTATGTGAGCTGCTCGATGCAGCACACATAGAAGTTGCAAAACATAATTTTTTTTAAATGATTGTTTATGTGCAGGAAGCGACACCTTCCTGCACATAAACAATCTTTGGTGTTGTGCTGTTTTCGTGTGTGCTGCACAATGCAGCACACATAGAAACAGCAAAAACGAGGAGAAAATAAACTCATTACGCCAGGGTAAGACCAGGTTTTCCCTCGTCTCAATTTTGGCGTAACCCCATATTTACGCTGCCCTTGCAAATATGGGGCAGCGTCAAAATCAATGGGTTTTGCGGTGGAATGACCACAGCAACACCCATTGCCCAGCCCTTTCACGCACAGTGTAGCGTTAAAGTGTGCCTTATTTACAAGGCAGCGTTAAGCCACAATAAATGGCTTAACGTGCCTTGTAAATGAGGTGAAGCCCCTATCGCCACCACAACATCCAGAAATGTGATGTTGTGATGGCGACAGTGGCTTGTAAATATGCCCCCAGAAGTAGTTTGGTAGTCCCCCTGTAATAGCCTACATGTTTCACTCCTAAATCTGCTCAAATGGGTAATTTGGCGTTTCATCAGAACATAAACTAATATTCACCCTACCATTGCGGGGTATAAATAAGGCTTCCAGTTTTCCGTTTTTATTGATTTTTACACAGACAGAAAACAATCTATTTCCATCTGTATTTATTTTCAAAAGAGCAAAAATACATAAAGTTGTGCTTCTTGTGAGTGACTCTCCATGTTGTCCTTCATCAATTACTGACCAACTGCTAAGCAAATAGACACCATAGGGATAAGATTCCCTTAAATACAGGTTTATGTTTACATATATTTGTGTATAATGACAATATTTACCTGTCAGAGCGGTATTTTGTTATGTTTGGCTGCTTAATTTGCAAAAACGTGACGGACATCAAAGTAGGGGTGCATGTGTATCAGTTAAATAAATGTGGAAGGAAACCAATGTATTACTCAATTGAATCTTTTAATCTCAAACCATAACATAAATATGGACAAATACCCCAAAAATGGCCCAAAAATAAATATGGATAAATACAGATGAAAATGTAAAAAAAAAACATAAAATCGGGAGCCCTAGGTGTAAATTATCAAAAAGTCCCTTAACATAAACTACTCCGGTGAGTACTTCACCTGACCCAACCTGCCAGCGTACACTCGCATGGAATAGGCAAATCTGACCCAGGAGTACAGAAAAGGACAAACACTGAGTAAGAAGTTTTCCATATAGTGGTCACTGCGCAAGTGATAAGTGCTCAGAGTGTGACTAAGCTATCCTATGGATCAATGTTCAGATCCCATAAATACGTCTCAACAATACTATCAAATTTCATAATTCTCAGAACTATCGGCGTAGGTATAGTTACTGGTCTGAGTCAGATCAGTAGCTAAAAACAAAACAAAATTTGCAACAAGTTTTTTAAATTTTTATTAGAACATTGGAATGTTGGTAGATCCATTGAAAACAATGGAGTGCTCCGGGATTATAATGGCTGGTATAAGCCCAGACCTCCAACATTCCAATGTTTCTTTGTTCACAGCTCTGGCTCTGAACAAAGGCTTCAGGGAGCCTGGGGGGATTCGAATCCCCTCACGCTCCCTGAAGGCTTTGTTTTATTTGTTAGAACATTCTGCCCTCTAGTGGCAGAATGTTCTAATAGCCTTATAGCCCTTCGTAGCAGGGATATATTGGCTATTAAAGTCCCGCGGCTTTGTTGAAGTCCCTTGCCTTCGGCTCAGGCCTTTAATGCTATATTATGAGGACAGTGGGAGCGGAAGCAATTGGATACAGCAACAGGAGAGGTTGGAAGCAAGAAAGGGTAGTGGGGGAAACACTGGTGCAAAATGGGGAGAAATACAGATGCAGAAGCAACATGAGGAAGGTAGGGGAACGTGAAAGGAATATGGGGGCAGATACAAAACAGATGCACACAGGCAGGAGCAACAGGAAGGTGTGTGGGGAGAAGCACACATGGACAAGCAGCAGCATGAGGGGGGAGCGAAGTAAATGAGGGAGACGGCTTGGAACACATGCTCTGTCTGTGAGTGCTTACACAATAAGTAAAAAGAAAGTCCCTGACATCAAGTGCAGACACCAGGCTAATGCACACATGGTGAAGAGACAAAGCTCCATGGGTGGATAAAAAGCAAGACAGGCAAGCTGGAACACAAATAAGAAGCAGGCAAATGAGAGTGACAAGGAAAGCCAACCAATGGTAAACATTGAGAGGGCTCCAAGCCCCTCTAGCTTCACGGTAAGCCATAATATGCCTCGCAACAGTAGGTTCAACCTAAAAAGGAATGCCGTGTGTTGTAATGTACTATTTACTCAATGCACTCTCCCTACAGAAGTTCTCTGCCTTGCTGCTCAGCTTATGATGAGGTCAGATATAATGTTGAGTGTGTTTGCATTGGAAGGGAGAATCAGTTGGTGTGGATGGGCTGAGCAGCGAGGATGCTGCTCCTGGTGGGGCACTTTAAAGAATCTTACTTATTACATCTTATACCTGTAACCAAGAAGTGATCTTGTGAATAAAGCTGTGATCCTGTTCTACATCACCTGGTCTTCCCAACATTCATCTTTGTAACACTGGCGACGAGGATGGGATTGGAACAAATCCCATTATCAGCTCAACTATTATGGAGAGGCAGACACAAACACTTACCAATTATCCCATGGCTACACAGCAGAGCATCTTTTTGGAGGAATGATGCCGTTAGAGTAGAGACAGTGACTGTGCACAAGGGGGGGGGGGTTGGAAGCTGGTATCAGCACAATATAAAATTCTCGGCTTCGGGAAAGGCGACTGAAATCCTTCTGAGAGATGAGGCATGAACTTTAACTCACACAAGAACAATATTGGAAATACTTTCAAATGACTCATTTTCTGAAGTGCCATTTATGACCCAAACTCTACACTCTACCTGAATCTCTAGAGCTCTAATACCTAATTAGGTGGGGAAAATACAACAGGGAGTCTTGGGCCTCCATAACACTTTACCAAACTCCCACTTCTCTTCTCCAGTAGAAGACGCCCCACAATTAAAATAGGAATCTGCCCTTAACCACAACTACTCAACAGAAAACCAGTCACTCAAACCAGACAGTCATGATGTAAGCCCTAGGTAAGTGCATCTCAGATTCATCCACTTAAAATTTCTCCAGCACTGGCACTTGTCATCTTATAAACTGCATAGAGCTGGATCCAGCGAGTTTCCAGATGTTGGAGATGCGCACAACTGAGAAGAGACCTATATTTCATTCAGTGGTCATGCACAACCTTGACACCATACCGGATGGAAGTCTAGAGACTCACCTCCATTTAGTAACATGGATCTGGTTGGCTGTACTCCACGACACAGCTGATCTCCATAACTTTACGCCACATGGGAGTAGATCGTCAACAATAGCTCAAGCGATGACCAAGCTATCATACATAGACACTCGCTTTCTCCCACCAGACTGACAGAAGAAGAATGACTGGGGGAAATGTTCAAAATGACATCTTACAAACGAAATATATAGGTTATGGGATAAAATGTCCATCAATCTTGACCTAAGGCCTAACTGTTTGGTTACGTTAACAATGAGCAGAGGGGTTCTCAAACGCAAGGGGGCAATGGGGCGATTCTTCGCCTTACTTACTTGATGTTACAAAGTGGCCTCAGGAGTGGGAACAGAATAAGCATGGGTTGGATATGAGGATGCCGACATGTTTCATGTATATTTCTAGCTTCTCGAAGGTACTTGTTCATGAGGAATAGAAACCTGCTGTATGTTGTGCAAAATTTATAAATAAAGGTGATGAAAGCAAATAAAATGGGGTTCTAGCTCTAAGGGTGGCATGAGAAGCACCATAGTTTGACTTCGAAAAGTCACAGATTTCTTTTACTGTGCACTAGTTTATAGGTTAAGTCAGCGAGGCACTAATGTTAGACAGAATATAACCACAGCACTGTTCACAGCAGAATTATAGTGTAAGAGAGCTGGAACAGTGAAAACAACCAAAATGTGAGTGGCTGTCTTTTATAGTTCTTATTTTTTTATGCTATTTTTAACGCCTTAACCGCAGCAGTGAGTTCCAGTGAGTGGGCGGGGCCGTGTCGGCCAAAGGACATGCGCAACACTATGGAGCTAGTGCTCACGACGGCCGTTGGCCGATGGGCGCACGGATAGGGTTAACAAAAACTGAGTCCTTGCATCAAAAATTGACATGAGAACACATTTCCTGCTAAAATATATTGTTAAATAACAGATTTGATACAACAGTCTCAAAGTGGCAGGGTCAACTCTGCAATGAGTCAGTGCAATGTAGTACAAACAAAATTCAAAAATTTGCTCCAAGGATAAGTGGAACGGCCACCCAACGTTCCAAGGTTTGGAGATGGATTCCCCAAATAACAATACAAAGAAAATCTTATCCTGAGCAAATGTCCATTCCAAAGTAAATCCAGTAGTCCGTAGTTTTGGTAATTTCTTTGTTCTATTCCAAATAGGTAATATCACAGCCAGTCTGACAGAATGCAGCCAAACATGTTTCATCTTGTGAATAATTTCCACCGACTTCATCAGGGCAAATAAGTCATAATCAAGTTTAGTCCTCAGTAGTAAACATAGATTTTCGCAAGCACCTATATCTCAGTACTTAGGGCCATATGTATCATACTACCGTTTTGCGAATTCCAAATAGCGAATTTTAAGGAATCGCTATTTGGAATTCGCAAAACGGTATGTATGTACAAAATCGCTATTAAATAGCGATTTTTTACCATTCCTAATTTGCGATTAGAAAATTGCTAATCGCAAATTACCCATTCATTTCTATGGGCCAGGAGGCCCATAGGAATGAAGGTGCAATTTGCGATTAGCAATTAGCTAATCGCAAATTAGGAATTTCTTCAAGGGTGCAGGGGTGTCTCAAGAACACCCTGCTACACCCCTGAAAAAGACATTTGGGGGCATATGGCGCACATACATGCCCTAAGGGCATGTATGGGCGTCATATGGCACCTTTTGTTTTTTGGAAAAAAGCTTTTTGAAAAGAATTCGCAAATTACCACCAACTAGAAGTTGGTGGTAATTTGCAAATCCTTAATGGCATTTTTTGAATATTTTTTGTTTGATACATTGCATTTAAGGAATCGCAAAATTTGCGATTCCTTAAGCGCAATCGCAAAATAAGGAATTGCAAATTTGGCTATTCCTTATTTTGCATCAAACATGTTTGATACATACCATTTGTCAAATTAGCATTCGCAAAGGCCGAAATTCGCAGAATTTCGGCCTTTGCGAATGCTAATTAGCTTGATACATATGGCCCTTAATCCCTTAATTCCTTATTATCTTTCAATCCAACAGTCGGCAGTCTAGCCAAGATACCACGAGGAGCGCTCTCCCCACATGAATTGCCGACTATTGGATTAAAAAATAACAAGGAAATTAGGGATTAAGTACTGAGATAGAGTTGCTTGCAACTTTTAGGAGTGGCTGTGTATGGCAGCAGCCATGTTTGTGCTTTAGCTGGAAGTAGACGTTTAGGGTTGTTCTTCCATTTTATTCATGACCCGCAATGTCACTGTCTGTGTAGTCATAGATTTCAATCAGCTAAATTACTTTCGGGTGCATTTGCTTTTAAAAATGGACTCACTGCAGTAAGTTAATTAGCAAGCATTGGCAAAGCAAACAGGTCTTGCCTACACAAGAGTTATTGGCTTTGCCAATGTGTTTTAGCCATTATATACAGCAACATGACTGTGTAGCATGGCTAAAAGTAAAGTTTAAAGAGTCACCTGGCTCTTCATTTTAATGTCATTTTTAGGAAAGGGTGTAGTCTGAAGGTTTGTTGCCAATTAGTAAAAAAGATGACACGGAGGATGTTGAGAGAAATGTATGTTAGAGGTAATAATAGTTTAAAAAAACATTGTTTTGCCTTAATGAATAGCTACAAGCGGCGATCTTCTGAAGCAATGGTTAGGGGGGAGGTTGTGAAGTAAAGGCCAGAACTGTTGACTGTGGAGCTGGGGAACCAGGTTTGAGTCTCTGCGTTGGTTCAACATCCTGTTATTCTGGGCAAGTCACTTACTCTCCCCCTGCCTACAAAATGAATATGTCATTGTGTAATGTAACTGGTGAGCATGTAAATCACTCTAATACCTTTGGTCCGTGTTTACGCTATGGAAAATTGCAAAGCAAAAAAAAAAGAAAAAAAGAAATGAAAAGTAGCCGCGACGAGGTAGGTAGTTGGGCGTTGAGTGAAGCAGGCAATTGGGGGAGAGAAAAACACAATAAGAAGGAGGAAGAGAAAGACAGAAAGCAGTGACAAAGGGAGAAAGTAAGGATGAAAAAAAACCTGCAAGAGTGAAATAAATGACAAAACTTTGGGCACCAGCAAACATTCGTTTACAAATTAAGCACTGGAACTAGCCCTCCAGGAGGTTCCCCTTCCAGGATCATTTCTTTTTTAGAAGAGCATTTAGCCACAACCACTCTGCTGGTTGGTCAGACCCAAGTCCAATCAAAAGAACAAACTGACGTTTGGTGAATTTGGTTCTGAAGTACTGTTGCCTCATTTCAGTTTTTGTTTTTCAAAGTACTCAAGAACAATCAGACTGGTGTAGAAACAGTGAGCCTGTGGCAACTATCCTTCCAAATGGTGCTCACTTACAGGCTATCCATTGGTTGGGCAATTATATATTACTCTTGGGATGTGTAATTACCAAAATTATGCGATATGACAGCTTGAGTAATTAAGAGTAATTTGGGGCAAAAATCCCACTGAAGGAGCACAGGAACAATGAACTAAGAGAAAGCAGCTGCTGCTGCTGCTGTTTGTGCCCTGTAGCATTTAGTGAGGTTTTTTTATTGCATCCTTGGGCCCATTTTGGACATGAGGGTGCATTTTGCTCTAAGAAAATAGCGCTAAATGCTGGATTACGCTTCTCACATAAAGTACGCTGTCAAAAATAGAAAGCTTCCATTTTGGTGAGGTTGGGGACATCGGGATTAGGAGACCGCCGTAGACCCATCGGCCTTTGCGAGCCCTTCCCAAGGTCAGAATGACATGGTTTAGTTGATAACTCAAAACAGGTTCTAATTACCAAAGAGAAGAACAGTTTGTTGCAGAGATAGCTCTGTCCACTCAAGAGACAAAGGCGCAACGTTGAGCCATTGTGATTTTGAATGCTGGGATGGGGGCCTGGTGTCCCATGGTTTGCATGGGCGTTCATGTAACTCAATTTGATGAGAATGACAGCGGTTATCACACTTTCATGCAAATGTTTTTTGAGGTAAGTCTCGGCGCAAAACTAAATGGGGTTGTGTTGCACATAGCAAAACCCTAAATAATGTGTTTCAAAATTGGAATATATGACCTTACAACTCAAACATTTACAACGCATGCTTTTACAACACATTTTTTATATCGCAACAACTGTTCCCCGGAAGCTTGTTTCCTTCCCAGTGTAAGAATTGGCTTTTGTAGTCTGGTCTGCCCTGTTCCCATGATGCACTGGGCCAGGGGCAGACTAATTTGCATACAGCCAGGTTCTGAAACTGGGATGGTGCAATGAGCTAAAAAACGGTGTTGGATCTAGCCCTGATCTCTTGACTGGGTGAGAGTACTCTGCTTAATTCAGAGACTCTGTCCATCACCACCCCTTGTTGTAAATTATCGCAACAACTGTTACATCACACGTCATTACAACACATTTTTGAAAACTACCATTACAACACATACCATTACAATGCATACCATTACAACGCATAACATTACAATGCAAAATACTTTTAGTGCAACAGTAGGGTAAGTGTTGGATAGCGTAGGGGTATAAATTACTATTCTCCCTACATTTAGTCCAACAGTAGGATAAGTGTTGGATAGCGTAGGGGTAAAAATTACTATTCCCACTCCAGTGAGTGCAACAGTAGGGAAAGTGTTGGATAGCATAGAGGTACAAATTACTATTACCAACTATCCCAAAATCCATACCCACCCTAAAACTTAAAATTCTCCATTACTTACCTTATAATACGTTGTAATATCATGCGTTGTAATGGCATGCGTTGTAATGGCATGAGTTGCAATGGCATGCGATGTAAAGGCAGTTGCGTTGTAACAGTTGTGTTGTAAAAGCAGTGCGATGTAATGACTGCGTTGTACTGAATGTTTCCCTCAAAACTGTATTGTATGGCAATATTTATATAGCGCTTGCTTCCCATATGTGAGGTGCTGAAGTTATTGCCCATATACGTAGTAGGCTATGCCAGTGACGGCTGGCAGAGGGAGTGCTGCGGGGCAGTGGGGCAGAGCGGGGGAGGGACAGGGGCAGGGGTAGTGGAGTCGGACATACGACAAGCAGGAGTAAGGTAAGTAAATAAATAAAACTGTTTACCTTGTGCGAGGTGATGCAGCGAGTGCAAGGTAAACAGATAAAACTGTTTACTGGCGATGCAGCGAGCGCAAGGTAAACAGTTTAATTTATTAATTTGCTTACCTTACTCCTGCCCTACGTATGTCCGACTCCACTAACCCCCACCCTGCCCCTCCCACGCTCCGCCCGCCGCCCTTGCAGCAATCCCTCTGCGAGCTGCCACTGGGCTACACGGACACTATATTGTGGAAACTCTGAAGCCACCTGTAGACGTCAGCACAGACCTAGGGCAATAATAGTCATGCAAAGTAACACCCCCTAGTGTTGTGTGGGATACAAGCGCTAATTGAAAAGTCGAGGTGAGTGACAATGCATGATTGTTCAATCCATAATACGTGAAACAATTCTGCAAAGCACACATTTTATGTGATGAACCTAAGGTTATGCCCTATGAACAAAAGCCATGAAAGATGCCGCTTTAATAACCTTTGCCCCACTGAGCTCCGCCATACAACGTTTTGCTTCGCATGAACAGGGAGCATTCAGTGACGTCATCATTGCCACTTTATAAATATGTTTCTTCGCCAAATTTGGCAGTTTGTGCAACACATCTAGGGGCAGATTTACAAGCCCCTTGTGCCACTTTGGCGTCATTGAGTTTTAACATGGGAAAAGTGACGTAAGAGTGGCGCGAGGCCCTTGTAAATAAGCCCCCTTTGGTTCATATTGCATTGCACAATGTGTCCGTTACTATATTAAGCACTTCCGGTATTGTCATGACAGACACACAAAGCCGGAAGACAATCGCTCAGGGTGACATCCCAACCCATTATTTTTTGCCCACTGTGCCACTCTTATGCACATTGGTACTGATTCTGTTCTCTCTCGCCATTGCACCTACACTATTCACATTGCATCCTTTGGGTGGGCTAGGAGGAGTCCTGTTCGTTCCCTCCATTAAAACTAATTTAACGAATGCACATGACAACGATTTGTAAAAAGAATGTACAGGGTGAATACTTGTCCTTCTGACATGAAGATATCTAGGAATCTAGTGAAACTAAAAAAACGCTCAATATCAAAATGCAACACCCTCGAAGATAATATGAGACTCCTGGCGCAATTTATCATGTTTACACCAGTCTCTGCTGCCACCCACAGGTATAGGGGTCAACTGCAAAAAGAAAGCGAACAACATTAAAATGTATTGCATTATGAACTAACAACAGAAAGAGACCGTTTGGCACTCTGCTGCCACCCAGAGGTATAAGGGACAACTGCAAAGAGAAAAGGAACATGCTTAAAATATACTGCATTATCATTGTCAACCAACATCAGAAAGAGACTACCAGGCACTCTGCTGGCACCCAGAGGTACAGGGGGAACACTGCAAAAAGAAAAGGAACACAATTAATATGTACTGAATTATCTACTAACAACAGAAAGAGACAGCCAGATCATCAGCTGCTACCCAGAGGTTTAAGGAACAACTGCAAACAAGCATTTGCAATGCAATAGGTCTCGCATTATGAAAGTTTGAGTTATTGGTCTTGTAAATGACATTTTTTTTATTTATGTGTTGGTTTTGAAAATAGCTAAATGAATAGCTTTGTCATTTACAATGCCAATAGTTATAACTTTCACAAATGTGACACCTACAGCATTTGTAATGCAACATGTTTTGTATTTACGTGACTTAGATGTATTGATATTACAAATAACAATGGCTTTTAATTTTTCAAAATAATTAATACTTAAATAAAAGTGATTGTAATTTATAATGGCAATAGCTTAAACTTTTGTAAATAACTTTTGTGAAGATTATGTTCAGTGTATTTTATTGTGATGAAAATCCAAGAACAGAAGTGAAATATTAACATCTTTTTGTGACATTTGTAATAAAGCTTGAAACATTGAGAGAACATATTTGAACCAGTTGTTGTTGAATGGTTGCACAGATTGATGCTATGATGGGGCGGAGTGATGTTGTGGTGGTGCTGAGTGGTGCTGTGGTGGTGCTGAGTGATGCTGTGGTGGTGCTGAGTGGTGCTGTGGTGGTGCTGAGTGATAATGTGGTGGTGCTGAGTGATAATGTGGTGGTGCTGAGTGGTGCTGTGGTGGTGCTGAGTGGTGCTGTGGTGGTGCTGAGTGATGCTGTGGTGGTGCTGAGTGATGCTGTGGTGGTGCTGAGTGGTGCTGTGGTTGTGCTGAGTGATAATGTAGTGGTACTGATTGATAATGTGGTGGTGCTGAGTGTTGCTGGGGTAGCGCTGAGTGATGGTGTGGTGATGCTGAGTGGTGCTGGGGTGGCGCTGAGTGATGCTGTGGTGGTGCTGAGTGGTGCTGTGGTGATGCTGAGTGATGCTGTGGTGGTGCTGAGTGGTGCTGGGGTGGTGCTGAGTAGTGCTGTGGTGGTGCTGAAAAACTCTGTTGATGTAAATAAAGCAAAACTCTCAAAAATCTATGCTGAGAAATGGATCTATGGGAAAGCGCTTGGAGATTATAAATAAGCAAAACAAGCACGTTAGGGTAGAGGCATTCTTTGCTTGTAAGAGTAGGCGCCAGTCCAGTTGGAAATCGCAAAGGGGTTGCAAACCACTCTATGAGAAAGCGCCTCACGGTTACTCTGCTTGTAGAATGACAATGGCCAGAGCACATGGGGATAAAAGCACTGAGTGCGTGCAAAGAGATTGGCTGGTGCCTGAGAACTTGCTTTCTAGTCCGTCTTGGTGAATTGGAAATTCCGGCACTTGCGCAAGGGAATAGAACCCCCCTTGCTTTTAAACTATGGAGGCGGAAGTATTGAGTGTTTGAAAAAGGGAGATTCGCGGGTGCCATGGGAGCTCGCTTCCTAATCCGTCTTTTAGAGTGGATAATATTAGAAAATGCACACAGGGATGTAAACCCTCTGCGCATGTAAAGTATGCAAACGTGAGAGAATTTGCTTACCTGTATTGGAGCTATTGGGTCACCAGTGCTCGGCTTCAGTCTTGAATAGAACTGTCAACCAGCTGGTGAAATACTGGAGTTGAGTTACGTCACGGCCAGCACGCCGAAGGTGTGCGCGGCCTGTGACAGCAGCTAAATACTGTTATCTCTGGCATCAAAAACCGGGAAGGTCAAAAGTTAGTGTAGATGATACTGACGAGTTACTGGTTAAAGTCAGGACGCGGGAATACATGCAAATCTGTGTGCCGCTTATAGAAAGTTAGAAAATACTAAAGGGGTTCTGCCCACATCACCCTCTCATACCGGAGCAAGGGTCATCAAAAGATGAAAAAAGTAGAAAAAGCGGTATTGAGGAATTAATTCGACATTTAATGTTAAGACACAAGAAATAATTAACTATCTTGTTCAGTCCAAATTAATGTAAGGAATTACTAAATCGCAAGTTAATACAGACATATAAACGTATCACAAGACAAAGTGGCACACAAATAATCAGAAAACAACACAAACAAATTATATTAAATCCTACTATACACAATACAGTAAATAGTTACAATACACATATATCATATATACAATACATATACAACAGTGTACCCAAATAAAGATAATAGAAACCTTTCTAAAATATTCACTCCCACTTCTGAGTGATATCAATCTAAAAGGAAATCCTCATAGCGCCTAAGATCTAAATTCTCTCAGAAACTGTTTTAGTAAGGGGCGCAAGAAATTGAAACAAGCACGAATAAAGATAGGGGGACTCCTTCAACAAAAGGGTGTCAACGCAGTCGCGGTTGCGTTTCAGCCAGTAGACTCTTTCATGGCATCATCAGGACAGGGGTACTTGCAAGTAAACAGTCGATGGACTAGCCACTCCCACACAGGGGGCGAGGCACGAGGCAAAAATCCTCTCAGACTGGTGCCCAGAACCTTATGGGCAGAAAAAAGTGCAATGTCCACTTTTCTAACAAACAGGAGAGTCTGAACTCGTGTCGGGCGTGTAGAAGAAAACTGTGCAGGGCGGGAAAATTCATTGCTCCTACAGCTCCTTAGAATGGGGGCTGAAATATTCCAACACCGGCATCCGAAAACCACAGGCAACAAGCTCCGCGTTCGCTTATAGAAAGTTAACATACTTTTTGGAATGAATAAAAGGGATGTTTGTAGGATACTGACAACTCAATTAGACCGCGTTGTGGGCGATTTAATAATGAAGGGGAGAAAGAACATGTAGTGTAACAAGCCCGTTCTGGTAACGAAAGAATTAGAAAGAGTCCACATCTTGTATGTTTAAAAATACCAAATGCCTGTTCTGTTACGATAAGAATCACAACAAGCATTGGCGGCCCCTTTGAAGTGAAGCTCACGGCCTCGCAGCCGTGAAAGTGAAAGCGGGATGTAATTAGGGGGGAGGAGAAGTGAGGCAGAGCGTGCACTGCGCACGCTGGGGAAGCAACAGATGCCTGTGGGAGGGAGGCTGATGGCTTTGATGTGCACACGCTTTACGCAAGAGTGCACCACACAAACTGTCCAAAATCCGCAATGGTTTAAGACCTTGGTTGGCCCACTATACTCTCGTCTATTAATCCCTTGCGGGATATAATTAAGTGTGGGCGGCCAGCTACGCTCCGTGCACGGAGTGCACGGAGTGCCGTCTCCTACGCATTTTGCATAGCGGGCGTAGCCAGGCGGCACTACGCGCGCTCCGCAGACGGTGCGTAGCCGGCCGCCACCCGCCTCCCTCCCGCCTCCCTCCCGCCCCCCTCCCGCCCTCCCTAAATACATAAATAAAAGTATAAAAAGCTTTTAAAAACACTTACCTTGTCTGCCGCGTCCCCGGGGCTCCCTCTCGCCGTCCCGCGATTCGCGCCGCCATTTCGGATCCTAATGCGCATGCGCGGGCGGCCGCGCATGCGCATTTCTCATGAGGAATGCGCATGCGCGGACTACCGCGCATGCGCATTAGGATCCGAATCGGTGGCGGCGCGAATCGCGGGACGGCGAGAGGGAGCCCCGGGGACGCGGCAGACAAGGTAAGTGTTTTTAAAAGCTTTTTATACTTTTATAGATGTATTTAGGGAGGCGGGCGGCGCGGAGTGGGGCTACGCGGAGTGCGCGGGTGGGCGTAGTTGTGTGCCCACTTCGCGTAGCTCCACGGAGCCCCACTCCGCACACTACGCCCAGGGTTAGATATAACAGTCTCCACCTCAAAAGACATGAACATAATTAAAAGATACTGCACTACCAACTAACAACAGAAAGAGACCACCAGGCACGCTGCTGCCATCCAGTGGTGTAAGGGACGACTGCAAAAAAAAAATGAACATAATTAAAAGATACTGTAATATTAACTAACAACAGAAAAAGGCGACCAGGCACTCTGCCTGAGGTATAAGGGAGAACTGCAAAAGTAAAAGGAACATAATTAAAATATACTGAATTATCAACTAACAACAGAAAGAGACTGCCAGGCGCATTTAATTTGCTAAAAAAATATCCGACCCTGCCAGATCGGCTGATGCTTTACTTAGTTCTCAGGTCCGTCACTGCTCTTAAACTATCCTGGTTCCCACCAATATCATTATTAGGTCTGGCCAAACAGAGCTGGGAGACCTTTTGTTTCCAATACATAACGTATACTTAGTTCGGGCTTTGGGCTAGTCTCTCGGTCATGAATGGATACATTTTCCATTTGCTCTTGAATCAGTGACATTCTGTCCCCGTGTTTGTTCACCTGGAGCACTTCGGTCTCACAGTGTATGGGACATGTAGCATCTTTCGATACCATGCAGCACTTCATGGGAGTGCACATATTTTCTTGTTCTCTGCCCCTTTTCCAAGATCACCTGCCGTGTTTGCATATGTACCTTGATACATGCGTTCAGACACCAGTTCTGACAAGCACTGGCAAAGCCAATAGCTCAACCTTTTGAAAGCAGAGACTAAAAAGGCTAATGGCTTTGAATTATTTTAGCAACGTTGTCCAAACACTCCTCCAGGTAGGTAGACCTAAGCATATGCCCTCTTTTTGAGATGAGAAGTGTCCTTAAACTACTCAAGGACTTTTGCTCCTACACCCCTCACAAAAGTCTTGTCCTAAAAACTTTGTGCCAGATGTACGAACAACTAGTTGTAAAATACTTGTTGCAATTCGCGACCAGTATTTTTGCATCAGTGTGGTAAATAGCAAAGTGACCTATGTACTAATAGGTTGATTTGAAAATTTCCAATTGGTAGTGGGTGGCAATTCGACCTACCACATGAATATTAACAAGGTAGGTCACAAATTGTTATCCACTAGGAATCATAGCCATCACCGGCATGGTGTCTAGCTGAGTCAGCAGACCACCGTGCCCATAACTGCTTTAAAATAAAGCTTTTTTTTCCTTTCAATTTAACCCTATTTCCTTAAAAGAAAAGAGGATACATTTAAACAAAAAAAAATGAAAAGTGTAATTTTCATTTTTTAAGAGTAGGCAGTGGTCCTGCCTACTCTTAATGTTTTTTTTTCAACATTCACAGGGAGGGAAGGGGTCCCTTTGGGACTCTTTCCCATTTGTGAATGGCTTAACACCTCCTTTGCTGATAAAATATTCATGTTTTGCGACCTGAGTTCAGTCACAAAATATTAATACATAGCATTCCAATTCAGTATTTGTCAGGGAATCCTTAAACAGGCCCCTTCCAAATGCTGAATCAGGATTTGGTCACAAACGCAAATTGTTATTTGGTAATGTGTTACCGAATCACAATTTGGGTTTGATATATTAGACAAAGATTTTTGCCATTGCAAAAAGCCTGTTACTGCAAATTAAGCCATTTGCGACTGCAAAAAGTTTTGTACATCTGGCCCTTTATTCTAAAATTACACTTTGATTAGAACATTCCAAGCCCTGGATCAAAACTTCTCGTAGAAGGCCATGGGGCACTCAGGGGCTACTGGGCCCAACCGTGGGGGTTGAGACCTTTAACTCCTAATGTCTCGGTGTCCGACCTACTATGGATCCTATGCAACTGGGCCAAGCACCCTTTCTGTACTTCACTGTAAGTGGTAGACATGAACGAACAGTCAAAGGCTCCTTCAAGGTGTAGGTGTGGCTACAGAGGTGTGGTGCAGGGGCCAGGGCAGCTGACTTAGGAGCACATGGCTCACAGTTCGATCCTCGGCTCTGGCGGCAGCTCAGCTCAGCACCATGTGACTCTGGGCTATAGCTCACTTAATTTCCACAACAGCCTCCAGCGCCTTGAGACCCGTAAGGGTGAGTAGTTCGTGCTTTACAGATATGGATTTATTTACAGATAGGTGAACACTGACTCACAACTCTAAGAGCAAGCAGAACCTGCTTTAAATCAATGTCCAGACAAATACTCACTTTTATTGAAAAGAGAATTATTTAATTTCTAATTCTACTTATTCAAAGGAAGATTATGACATTCACAGTCAATAACACATTTCCCCCTTGAGCCCGGGGCACTAGTGTTTCAATGGCAAGTCCCTGTGCCACTCTTTTCTCACAATGCAATTGGGGTTATTCCCCATTCACTGGTGACCACATCCATCGAATGCTGAACTAGCAGGCTGTATCTCAGGAGTCCACTCTGATTCTTAAAGTCAAGTCAAAAGAATCTTGGCGCCGCAGCGATGTCAGCAGTGTATCCGTCTGGGCCTGGTAGGCTTGAAAAAAGTGATACCAGCTCCAGCAGGAGTGAAATGTGCAGCTTCTCAGAGTGTGCCTCATCCACAGACACTCACCACAGCTCCAGTCCTCATTAGGTAAGTCGGCTGCACATGGAGTCAATGGCTGCACACGGCAGAGTGATAGGTGTGGGATGGTATGAAATGTTCCTTGCGGGGAACACTGGGAGTTTACTGGTGAGACACACTGCATAGGGAGAATTCTTTAGTGGGTACTTGCTGCCGGGTGATTGAGATGACAGGGCAAATAAAATTGCTCCACTTACCAATCAGAGAGTGAGTCTCCTTTTCAGTGGTGATGAGCTGCTATCAACCTCAACATGTCTTCCTGAGTGAATTTGCCTGGAGTTGTGCCTCAGGTGCAGTTTCTTCATGGCACTGTGAACAGACAAGAAACTTCAGTCTCTGCCAACCATACTACTGAGTGAGCGAACAAAGTTCCAAAGGTCTGTGGAGGAAGGCCGGCTAACAAGAATCTTGGGGGAATTGGTTCCAAGAGAAAGGAGCCACATTTTTGTTCTGACGTGTGACCACACAACAAGCCATATGCCTGCCCAAAGAGGCGTGATGCACACTTATTGTTGGCGGCCATCTTAGGTATTTGGGGCGTGCGGCACCATGACAAGCCCTATTTCTATAAACACAACACACGCTCAGTGTTGGCAGCCATCTTGGGTGGTTGGGATGTTAACCCTCCATTTGGATTAATACATGCCCAACTCATGGTCGAAACACACCCATTGTGTATGCAATATGTTGGCCATTATAGGAGTTGGAAATCTTCCTTTTACCTATAAGTGCATTTGAGACTACTGTCATGTTGCCTGCATCAGCTGTCGGTGACAGGCACACCTGCACACATTTACAATAACTTATGATTTGACTAGCACCAGATGCATATTACAGTCAAGTCAAGTAACACAACTTTATTTGGAAAAATACTATAAAAGTTACAGTTAAACACGATATATCAGGTCAGAATACATTCAACATGTGCATTCAAAAATAATTTGTCCAGTACTGATAGCTCAGGAAAAAATATTTTAAATCAGATCATATCACATTTCAAATTAGGTGATTTTCAGATAATAAAATACAATTTGTAAATGTTAATCATTGCACTAATTCATACTTTTTACTCACTGCTAAAACTATGCGTATAAAGTTTAATACTGTTACCTTAAATCTTGTGTCTCAAGACATTGTAGACATATCATGCTGTGCTTATCACAACTAGAATGTGATGCCCACAGGATTGGGACTAAAAATTGTTTCCATGGAGTGCTATATAAGGTACAAAATAATGTAAGATGGGTAGTGTTTTTCGGAGGTAAGTTGTTGCAAGGGCATCATGGCAGGCTTGTGAACCAAACGAAAACGAGTCAGGTAAAAGTTGTGTTGTGAGTTACTTGAGGTAGCCAAGTAGGGTTCTATACTATACGGGCACTATACGAGGCTACGCTCAGCATGCATTGGGATTGTTCTGCAACCAAATAGGAGAGTTACCTTTATTAGCCAAAAGGGATAGGGTAGTTTAAAACTAAACAAAAGTTGATTTCCCTTTTGTACTTGTTTGTATCTTTATCTTTACTTTAGATATATCAACTTTCCGTTTAAAGGAGTACACATTTGGGGTAGTATGCAACAAAATTATAAAGCAAACTAAAATAAAATTAAAAAAACAGTCTCTATCTCACTACCCCTGACATGAATTAACATTTATAAAAAAAATATTGACCACACATTCATGTTAAAAACATATTGATAAAAAAAACACAAACCTTAACACATTATAAAAAGACATACATCATTTCATTACAATGCTATGTAAAAATATATTTTAAAGAAGTCTGTGGATGCGATGTTTCAGTCGAGGTCAGATTGTTTAACACAACCTGCTTCAGGACATATTTATTACAATCAAAGGCTATAAGAGACAGAGGAGCAATCAATCACTCAAATGTATTATTACCCATTTACATACACTTTGCGATTTACTCTTAAAACAGAGAATTCATAATTTTCATACCGAATACCCCTATTAGGTTATGTATCTCAATATTTACTTAACATTTTGTTCATGATCCTGTACATATATTAGTTTACAGTGGGTGATTTCCTCTTGCCCACCATTTGTTGGATCTCACATCTTTGGATGGATTAACAAATATTATTTGTTGCTACATTTGCCTCATAGTATTATATTCCACCCAATTGAGGAACATATAGGTTTAGCAAACAATAATGGTTAACAACTTATGTTCAGTTGGGATTGTTCTGCCCTCTCTGGTTTTGGAGCAAACCTTTAATTCTTAGTTTACTAATTTTATCCATCTGCTCAGGATTAAAAACATATTTTGGGACACAAAGCTCTGGCATAGACTGCTTGATATGAGTGAGACAAAGTCTTTTTAGTGAATTATTAATCTCAAGGCAATCTTTTAGTACTAGTTTTGAAAATCTCTCCTCTGGCAAGAGCCAAATGTTAATCCATAGAAACATAGGGGCTAATCAATTAGTATCTGATGTGTAGTTTACCTCTAATTTGATGTGATTAATGTAGGTGGCAGCGCTCATGGGTACCTCGATGGAGTCCATATAAAAAAGTATTTTCCGCTCTTTGAAGAGCATCAGAATTAGTGTGACCCCATATAACTGCCCCGTAGAGAGCTTCTGGAATACATTTGCCAGTAAACAACTGTAGCATCACCGTCGGGGTCTGTGTCCAGCTTGGTTGCATAGGGAAAGATCGCCTTGGTCACCCTTGCAAATTGCTCAGATCTAGTGTTCACATAATTCTCAAGTAATTAAATGTTGACCTTCGTGACCTCTGCCGCCCCCTCCCCCATTGAAGTGGTGCTTGATTTTAATATTTCAGTCCACTCGTCATAAAAAAAGTTTTGCTAAAAGCTGCCTTTAAATCAAGTTTACTCATAAAAATCATAAAAACATCCAGAGGCGGCCAGGACGGTACAGGTGTGCCGAGGCAGGGTGACGCGGCAGGGAGGGGTGTGGGAGGGCAGTTAAAAAAATAAATCACTAACATGATCGCCGCATCTCTCCACCGCCTTTCCCACTTCGTCCCTCCACTCCGGCTGGAAGATGGCAGCAGCCAGGCTCCCCTGAGCGAATCACAACATTGCAATGCAGCGTTGTGATTGGTCTAAGTGCCACAGTTCAGTGCTCGGATGGGAAATGGGAGCCTCGGTATGTTCTCCACCCAGGCTGTAATGCACCCTGGGTGGAGAACCTGCTAAGTGCGCATGATGATTTGGCCAGGCCAAGATAGCCGGCCCAAAAAAGCATGCGCACTTTAGAGTGCAGCAACCACTCCTACTCCCTCGTCACAGGATCCCGGCCCAGCCCTACCTGAACCTGGCGGATACTAAAAATAAAGTGATAATAACCTATGTTATTATCATTTAAATTTTTCTTTTACACTGCTCCACGAGCAGTGGGGCGACGCTCCTCCACCTTAGCAGAGGAGCCACCACTGAAACCATCTAATAAAATCTGGAGGGCATTTGTGGTTCTGGCCAAAAGTCCTGCATCATTGGCATATAGCAAGGTTAATATTGGGTGTTTCCCAACCAGGGGCACATCAGCACAATGATGCGGAAGGAAGGATTCCAAACCATTTATGTATACTAAAAATAGGAATGGGGCTAGGATACAGCCTTGGCGTATGCCACGCTCAGAGCTTAGTAGGGAAGTACATTCTCCATTTTGGCCATATCTAATTCTGACTACAGAATCCATATGTCATTTCTTCAATAGGATGATGAGGGCAGTGGTGGCACCTTCTCTATGGCGAAGGAGCATCGCCTCACTGCTTTCAAGCAGTGCGAGAGGGGGAAACATAACATGATAATAACTTTCGGCTATTATCATGTTATGTTTCCTTTACGGGCGGGCGGGTGGGTAAAGCTGCACTGTTCATGGAGCAGGGGTGGAGTGGTTTGCCCACTCAGTGTGCAATGACTGTTTGGTCGGCCCTCTCGGGCTGCCCAAACCAGTCATACGCACTTTCCCCTTCTTCATGCAGGCTGCATTACAGCCTGCATGGAGAACAAGCCCAGGCTCCCAGTCCCTGGTTGAGTGTCCAATGCAGCATTGTGATTGGTCAGGGGAATATGGGTGCCTACCAATCACAACGCTGCAAACAGCGTTGTGATTGGTCCGTGGGGCCTGGCTGTGTAGTGCTCCTGGAGAACAGCAGGAGCTTAGACGTGGAACTCAGTGGGAAGGTAAGTACATTTTTTTAAATTATTATGTGGGGCCACCTGCCATCCACAACCCTACCCTCCCTCCTACAGCCTTCCCCCCATCCGCTAGCCATGCCGGCTGCCGCTGGAGGAGGGCCTCTTCCACTGTGATGGTTTATAACATATTCCATAGTTTTGAGCATTTTACATTGTCAAATGCACAAGAGATGTCCATTAAAGCCGTGTGTACTGAACCTTGCCTGGCCGACATACTTTCCTATTATTAGAGAGAGATTAATGGACTGTTGAACTGTGCCGATGCCTGGGCGAAAGCCATATTAGACTGCTGATAAGACGGAGTTTCAATTGGCCCAGTCCTCTAGTCTTGTAAGTAAAACCCATCCCAGGATCTTAGAGGTTGTATGAAGGAGGGAACTTGGTCAGTAACAATGTGGACTATTTCGACCCCTTTTTAGGTCTCGGCTAGAAGCGCGCGAAGTGCGTTCTCGTCAGAGAACTATAGCTGTCGGCTCAGCCGACAACGACTGGTGACAAGAGATGGCCCCGCGCATATTAAGAAGCATGGCAGAGTCAGATTCCGACGCGCGCCTTGGGTTTGAGTCGCGCGCGTGAGCTTCTACCGTAGACAGCTCACGTCACGCGACTCGTAGGTTTCGGTTTCGTTTTGACTTGCTCACCAAGGCGGCGCTTCTGTGAGCACATTAAATCCATCTGCACCGACATTCTGCAGCAGCACCCCAGCTTTGCAGTGGTTAGGTGGGTGAGAGCTGCACTGTCGGCTGCTGGTAGTGGTGCCATCCCTGAACCCCTGTCCCAACGCCCCCGCTGCACTCGTGCCAGCAGCGGCCCGCGCTTCCAGTAGGAGAGCTGTCTGTGCCATTAGGAGTGCCCCCGCTGTAGTAACCTTCTGAATGTCACATGTGCCCTGAGATTCGCGTGGAAGCGGCGAGCCCGGCTCTCGGGTTCCTGGCATGTTCACACTTGAGTGGGAAAAGCTCTGTCCTGTCATACTTCATCGGAGCAGCATTCACACCTGGGCTTGAAGCCGGTACGGAGGCTGAGGAGGGGACCAGCAACGCGTGCACCATGTCCGGGGTGTGGAGCGAGGAGTACCACTGGCAGCATATCCACGGGTCAGTTCGGTCAGGTGTTATGTACTGGCTTTGTTAGGCTAGTAGAGTGCATTACGTACAAAAAGGAGGGAGGAGTACGAAGCTGAACAGTGTGTGTACACACCCCACCCAAGGCTTGTTGGAAAGGCAGGGTATTAAATGATTGTTTTACGAAATACCACACTTGCGCTTATTTGCTTGTTTTTCTGACAGTGTCCACCACCGCCACTTTTCCACTCCACTGAGGTTGACATCATGAAGTCGCTGCACCGGCTCTTGCTCGGCAGATGGCTCCTTTACACGGCGCCGGCGCCCCTGTCGCAATGCATGTTTCCCCCCCAGTCAGCGCATTTCCATGGGGCAAAACCCTCTCCCCAGTAAGTGGCCTCGCAATTTGCCAACATAGGTAATTTTTGTGGCCACATCACTTTCAACCAAGGCTTTGCAGTCTGTTCCACACTCTAATTACTAGTGCCAAAAAAGGACATACATTTCACAATGGGTCGTAAAATCAGACGGAGGCACTGAATTGTCTGTGCATGCTCTTTATTCCAGGCAGCCCGTTTCTGCGGGGGGATTTGTTTTTTTTGTTTTGTTAACACTGGCGATCATGCTCTGAAAACCTGTGCCTTTGCAGAGATTTCCTGTTGGCCCAATCGTGGCCCTGCCTAGGAAGTCGTTGCTTGTGAAAGGAATGCCCTGAATTACTACCCTCTCGTTAATACCTGGGTATTAACTCTGCAGTTTTGCTTAGAGCTGCAGCAATAGCATGATAACAACACTCACTGGCAAAGCCAATAGGTCTCGCCTATGGGACCACAGATGCCGTGCAGCACGCTTAAAGAATAAAAATAAAAGCATTTGAGTTGGCGGCTTTTTTAAAAAAAAATTTTTTAGTTACCCATGGAAGATGGATCAGTAACTCAAAAGGAATAAAATGCTCAGTGTTTGTTTTTGTTTATTTATTTTTTTAAGCAGTGGGGAAAGCAACATGGTGGCGTGTTTGGGGGGCCAAAGCAGCATGGAGAGTGCAGTAAGCATGGGCGTAAAAATCCGTTCTGCTCGCGGATTTTGCGGATTTTCGGCAAATTCGCAATCCGCGAATTCCCGCGAATTTGCCGAAAATCCGCAAATCAGCGAGCGGAACGGATCCGGGGGGCAAAAGTTCAAGCTTAAAGCTTGTAACTATTTTAGAATGGTGCCGGCAATCTGCCAGAGCCATTCTAAAATAGTTACTAAGTTAGCTTCAACAGGAAGCACTAATAGATAAAATGAAGCAGGTGCTCGAGTTTAACTGAATTCGAGCTTCAACTCGAGCACCTGCTTTATTTTATTTATTAGTGCTTCCTGATGAAGCTAACTTAGTAACTATTTTAGAATGGCGCTGGCAGCTTGCCGGCGCCATTCTAAAATAAAAAAAGAGTGGGGCAGAGGGCAGAAGGGCACAACAACGAATGTGGCAGAGGGCAGAAGGGCACAACAACGAGTGGGGCAGAGGGCAGAAAGGGAACAACAACGAGTGGGGCGGAGGGCAGAATGGCACAACAATGAGTGGGGCAGAGGGCAGAATGGCACAACAACGAGTGGGGCAGTGGGCAGAAGGGCACAACAACGAGTGGGGTAGAGGGCAGAAAGGGCACAACAACGAGTGGGGCAGAGGGCAGAATGGCACAAAAATTAGTGGGGCAAGTGGCAGAAGGGCACAACAACGAGTGGGGCAGAGGGCAGAATGGCACAAAAATGAGTGGGGCAGAGGGCAGAAAGGGCACAACAACGAGTGGGGCAGAGTGGGTGAACCAGAGGGTGGCAGTGGTGAAACAGAGGGTGCTGTGATAAACCAGACGTAGAAACAACATGGTCGCGACCGCTGCGACCCGACAAGTAAGTTCGCGTTTGCGAACTGGTAAAAAACCTTCGCAAACTGGCAGAAACCCTTGCGAACACAAAAAAATCCGCAAATTCGCGAAAGTTCGTGAATTTTGCAGATTGTGAGTTCGTAAATACACAAATTCGTGAATCGCGAATTTGCAAAATTCGCGAATCGCGAATTTGCAAAATTCGCCCATACTTAGACTGCAGGTGGGGCGAGGGAACACGGGGCAGGGGTGTAGCACTGAGGTCAGGGGGACACAAGTGACACGGGAGAGCACAGGTGTGGCATCTGTAATATGGAGGGCGTGGGTGGGAGAAAACCAAACGTGTGAGAGGAGAGAGCGCAACAGGGAGCTGGAAGGGAGAAGCACAAGAGGGAGAGAGGATCATGGAGCACGGCGGAGGCGGAGAGAAATACCAGAGGGAAACAGCTAGAAAACACATGCACTTTTGAGGTGTGCTTAAACAAAAAGAAACAAGCAATTGCAATGCAATAGGTCTCGCATTTACGCAAGCTTAAGCTATTGGCATTGTAAATGACAATGCCTTTTATTTTTGTGTTGGTTTTTAAAATATAAATAAAAGGCATAGTCATTTACAATGCCAATAGCTCAAACTTGTTCCGGAGCTGCTGGTGCCCTGTCTGAGAAGTACCACATAAGCCACAATTGTTCACCCGTGCATAAAAGGAGACACCTCACGGATTCAAGGGTGCAATGAATACGTCATACAGTTCCCCGTGCTTTTTGTCATCGGAGTGTTCCTCTGTGTGAGGGTAAGCAGGCGAAAGGGGCAGGATATGTGCTAGTTAGGGAATGTTGTATATGAAGGAGTGTGAGTAAGTTGCTGTCTCCTAGTTTGCCAACTGTTGCATCAGTCAGTTTGCTGGATCTCACTACCTAAGATGGGATAAGGCTGCCCCTTTCACTTGAGTACAGAAGGTAGGGCACCACCCACTACAATGAAATCAGCGGTGCATAAATGGGGCTAGTATTTATATACACTATGCGAGTGGAGGGTGCCTCGTTTATTTCTATGCTTAGATTCCTCTTTTTAATGCAAACATGAATTCCATCCCCTCACTCCATCCCCCACTCCATCCATCCCCCCATCTATCCATCCCCCCACTCCATCCATCCCCCCACTCCATCCATCCATCCCCTCCCCTCCCCTCCATCCATCCATCCATCGCCCCCAATCCTTCAATCCATCCATCCCCCCACTCCATCCATCCCCCCACTCCATCCATCCCCCATCCATCCCCTCTCCACAGTGGTCGCTCCCCTCGCGCTGTGCCTCCCAACAGACGCCTTGCTCCCTGCTGCCTGCTTGCCCTGATTGAGCGCCTTGAAGCGCACGCAGCGCCTGGTATCGTTATCATTGATTTTTGCCTGCTGGCCCTGATATAGCGCATTTAGCGCCTGACATCGTTTGCTTGCCTTTGATAATTTCTGTACATTGGCCTTGCATTGCGGGGAAGTTAAAAGGGCCTGCACAGTGTTTAAACAATTTCTGCACCTTAACTCGCACTCCGGCGGTGCCCCAGTTTCGTTTCAGGTACCGGGCTGCCATTTGGTGGAGTGCTTGTTTTCTTCTGTGAGCCAGTGTCTACTCCCAGCTCCCGCCTCCCAGCTGCCCCTCCCACGCTCCGCCCCCCCTCCTCTCTCCATTTATGACCAATGACTCAACGCGCAGCGTCCACGCGCTGCAGCCGCGCCGAAGGTGCGCCAAAGGTAAGCCCGTCTACGCCCGTCCGCGCCTGGACCGCGCCCAGCGCCAGACCCACTGGTCCACGCTTCACCCACCCCTCCCACATTACATACGACGCCTCCACCCTCCTATCACTGAACCCCGGCCGACTCCCTAACTGCGCCCAAGCAGCACCAGGACACATCCATGGACCCTTCACCTGCCACTCCTGCAAATTCTCCGGCATCAAGACCCACACCAAACCCACAAACACCAAACAGAGAGCCAACACCACCCACCTTAAATGCATCCTTCTCAACACCCGCTCAGTTCACAAACACGCCATCGACCTTTGGAACCTACTCGACACCACTTCCCCGGACATCGCCTTCCTAACAGAAACCTGGATGAATGCCTCTTCAGCTCCAGACATCACCATAGCCATCCCGGACGGCTACAAGATCATCCGTAAGGACCGCCCCATCCAAACAGGAGGAGGCATCGCCATCGTCCACAAGAACACCATCCGCGTCTCAACCAGCTCAGAAGACAACCTCGCTATCGCCGAACACCTTCACTTCCAGATCCACACCGACCCCAAGACGACACTCAGAGGCACCCTCCTCTACAGACCACCAGGACCCCGTACAAAATTCAGCGAAGACATTACTGACTTCATCACCCCACACGCCCTCCCCTCGGAAGAATACATTCTACTGGGAGACCTCAATTTCCATCTGGAAAAGAGCAACGACAGTAACACTACCACCCTTCTGGACAATCTCGCCAATCTCGGACTTAAACAACTTGTCAACACCCCCACTCACTACGCAGGACACACACTTGACCCTATCTTCACTTCCAGCAAGCATATCTCCTTCACTCACACCACACCCCTCCACTGGACAGACCACAGTTGCATCCACTTCATTTACAACAAGTCCACGATCCACAACCACCCTCAACCAACTCTGCGAAGAAATTGGAACAAAATCACCATCGACCAGATCTCCACATCGCTTCTTCAAAAACCCCCCGCCTACTCAACGAACCCTAACCAAGCCGCCATCAACCTCACACAATGGCTAACCCAAACCGCCGACAAACTAGCACCCCTGAAAAAACATCAAATCAAACAAGGAAGCAAGAACGCCCCCTGGTTCAACGACGACCTTAAGAAATCAAAGAAGCTCTGTCGTTCCCTTGAGAAAACCTGGAAAAAAGACCCAAACACTATCACCCAAGCCGCCTTCAAAAACGCCACCCGCAAACACCACCAACTAATCCGGACAGCCAAGAAATCATCACTCAAAGACCGACTAGACAACAACGCCCACAACAGCAAGGAACTTTTCAACATAATCAAAGAATTCACCAACCCCATCGCCAGCTCCAACGACATCACCCCCTCTCAAGTCCTCTGCGACTCCCTCGCCTCATTCTTCCATGACAAAATCGCCGACATTCATAACAGCTTTGACAACCAACCCGCAAACCAGCCCACCCCTCTCACCCCCAAACCTGTACCTCCTCCGAAGAACCTTTTCGACTGGAACCCAATCACCACAGAAGACACCATTCGTCCGATGAACTCCATCCACTCAGGATCCCCTACAGACCCATGCCCCCATCACATCTTCAACAAAGCAGACTCCATCATCGCACCCCATCTCCGAGACGTCATCAACTGCTTCCTCAACTCCGCCACATTCCCAGAAAGCTGGAAACACGCTGAACTCAGCGCCCTTCTGAAGAAACCCTCAGCTGACCCCTCGGAACTCAAAAACTACCGCCCCATCTCGCTCCTCCCATTCCCTGCCAAAGTCATCGAGAAAGCCGTTAACAGCCAGCTCGCCGCCTTCCTCGAAACCAACAAATCACTCGACTCCTCACAGTCTGGCTTCCGAGCCAAACACAGCACCGAGACCGCCCTCATCGCAGGAACAGACGACATTCGAACACTACTGGATAACGGAGACACAGTGGCCCTCATCCTCCTTGACCTCTCCGCAGCCTTCGACACAGTCTGCTATAGCACCCTGATACAACGCCTCAGAAACATCGGAATTCAAGGAAAAGCATTGGACTGGATCATCTCGTTCCTCGCTGGAAGAACTCAGAGAGTCCGCCTCCCCCCTTTTAAGTCAGAGGCCACCGAAGTCATCTGGGGCGTCCCGCAAGGATCATCACTCAGCCCCACCCTCTTCAACGTCTACATGAGCCCCCTCGCAACCATCGCAAATCAACACAACCTCAACATCATCTCCTACGCGGATGACACTCAGCTGATCCTATCACTCACAAAAGACCCAACCACCGCCAAAACCAACCTACATGAAGGGATGAAAGAAGTAGCCGAGTGGATGAAGCACAGCCGTCTGAAATTGAACTCGGACAAAACGGAAGTCCTCATCCTAGGTTCATCCCCTTCCGCCTGGGACGACTCTTGGTGGCCAACGGCCTTAGGTAAAGCCCCCATACCGACGGACCACGCACGGAACCTGGGCATCATCCTGGATTCCTCACTCTCGATGACCAGACAAGTCAACGCCGTCTCATCATCATGCTTCAACATCCTGCGCATGCTCAAAAAAACATTCCGCTGGATCCCAACCGAAACAAGGAAAACGGTCACCCACGCACTGGTTACAAGCCGCCTGGACTACGGAAACACCCTGTACGCTGGTACCACCGCAAAACTGCAGAAAAAACTCCAACGCATCCAAAATGCCTCAGCCAGACTCATACTAGACATCCCCCGCACAGACCACATTTCCGCCCACCTGAAAGTTCTTCTCTGGCTCCCCGTCAACAAGAGAATAACGTTCCGTCTCCTCACCCACGCACACAAAGCCCTATACGAAACTGGACCTGATTGTCTCAACATGCGCCTTTCCTTTTACACCCCCACCCGCCAGCTGCGCTCGTCCAACCAAGCCCTCGCCGCTGTTCCTCGCATCCACAAAGCCACCATGGGGGGAAGATCCTTCTCCTACTTAGCGGCCAAAACCTGGAACTCCCTCCCCATCCACCTCCGACTTACTCAAAACCACCTAGCCTTCAGAAAACAGCTTAAAACCTGGATATTCGATAAGTAACCCGCCCCCCTTCCTCAAGCGCCTTGAGACCCTCTGGGTATGTAGTGCGCTATATACATTTTTTGACTTGACTTGACTTGACATCCCCCACTCCATCGCTATCATCTTGCAAATCATCTTTATACACCTATACAGACTTTGCTAAAAATTTAATGCAACACATTGTCATATACAATGCCAATAACTCAAACTTTAATGCTGCAAGACCTATTGCATTGCAAATGCTTGTTGAAAATGGGGACTATGACTGCTTCCCTCCATGATTTTATTGAGGCGTCCTGGATAACTGCGTGCAGGACATTGGTGATGATTGGAGCCCTAAAGGGAGATGTCCAACTTAAAGATGTCCACTGGCACTCCATCAGGGCCTGACATTTCCCCTGAAGAAGATATCTTAATTGCATGGACTACTTTATAAACTTTAATAAAACTATTAAGATTAAGGGACCCCGCAGATTTCACATTTTCAGCTGGATTGCAATCAATGCTACCTAAGTTAAAGACAAATGCAAAATGTGCCAAAAAATCTTTCAGCTGGGATGTAATTTTCGATTTTGGAGGTGCAGTTGTCATATAGATAGGGATGATTTATAATATCACAAAGAGCCATATATAGGAAGTCAAATTGTGATCGCAAATGCTGAGACTAGCAGAATTTCAGCGTTTGCGATCGTAATTTGGGCAGTGTGCTATGTAGCAGACAAAAACCCACTCGCAAAATAAGGAATTGCAAAATTTGTGATTTCCTATTTTGCGAATGCATTTAAGGAATCCCAAATTGTGATTCCTTAAATGCAATGTAGGAAGCACACAAGTTGTGCGATTTTGGCTTAAGGAATCGTAAATTACCACCAACTTCAGGTTGGCGGTAATTTGCGATTTCTTTGAAGAATGCACTTTTTTGCATTTTTCAAAGTGCCATGTGGTGCACATACATGCCCTTAGCACATGTATGTGCGCCACGTGTGCACACATCTTATTTCAGGGGAGCAACAGGGTGTCCTATTGAAAACCTTGCAACCTTGAAATTGCATTCTCAATTTGTGATTCTCTAATTGAGAATCGCAAATTGAGAATTTCTTCCTATTCATTCCTATGGGCCTTCTAGCCCATAGGAATGAATGGGAAGGTATTCCTTATTTGCGAATCTCAATTTGTGATTCGCAAATAAGGAATATGTAGGATTTGCAGAATATTTTGAAAATCCTACCTACATTGCGTTTTGGAATTCTCTAACTGTGATTCCCTAAAAATCGCAATTTGAGAATCGCAGAAACCGTTTTACCTACATATGGCCCAAAATGTCTTAGTGTCTGTATTTAAAGACCCTACTTCGAGACCCTCTCAGGTCGCTTTTCTAATCATAGGGCATATTATCAAGGAACGGCATTAAAATTATCGCCGCTTTGGCGACAAGAACCTGCCGCTAAAACGGCGATAATGAGCTTGATAATATGCCTTAGAGAATTCCAATAGAAACCCATGTTAACACCAGAACATGGGCATCTATTGGAATTCTCAAGGGCATATTATCAAGCCGATTATCGCCTCTTTAGCTGCAGTTTTCTGCCGCTAAACGGTGATCATTTTAACGCCATTCCTTGATAATATGCCTCCAAGTCTTTTTGGGTCTCTAAGGCTGTTTTACATGCTGAGCAAGCTTGTCTGACCCTAATGGTATTGCTCTGGGTCTTTTTAAGTGCCTCTTAAAGTTGTCTATGACCTGCAGAACATGCCGAGTCAAACCATCGCTGTAATGGTGTATCCTTTTTGTGAGGTTTGTTGGTGAGAATGCACTAAATCTCTTGGCTAATCAATTCCTAGCTGTTTACAATGCAGCTAGGGCTGGATTCCGATGCCAAAAATCGAGTCAAATTTGTTGGTGACAAAATCTTTCAAAAACTGTGAGGCATCTATTTTATTCATCTTGATTCTTACACCGCTGCTTTCATGATAGGCCAGCTCTACCTTCTACAAGTGTATGACAACTGGCCTTAATGTTAGGTTAAGGTTCAAATGTAGAAACGTATGGTCACGCATGCAGTTTGCAATGACCCTACATATTATATATTAAATGCTAATATCCAAGCTAATCAGTCATGGTATCTTCAGGCTAAAGTCCCTGGCCAACACTAGGTTGTACGTTGTGACCAGTCCATTCATTATCCTCCCCATATGTGGAATGTGAGGCCATAGATTGGAATATTACTATATTTGTAAACAACAGTGTTAAAATCTCCCACCCATATCACTGGTATTGAATTTTAACACTCATTAATAAATGTAGACAGGGTGTTTTCCAGCATATTCATTACCTCTATAGACCTATTGTCAAAGGTGTTATTATAAAAGTTGATAAGCAACAAGTACCACAATCCTGAAAAAGAAAAATGCAGAACTTGAAACCAAGCAGAACTGTTCACTGAGACAATCCTAGAGCATGCTATTTTTCAGGAGATAGGAACTGCCAGGCTTCCTTGTGCCTGCCCATTGCAGATGGAGTGGCGGGCGGCAATAGGCGTGATAACGGACAACATAGAAGTCCTCTGTGACCCGTGTTTCTTGACAACAAATGACGTCATAATGTTTTATAAAGTCCACCCATTCTGGGTTTGGTAATTTTGTTTGAGTGCCAGTTAGACTCCATGAAAGAACATTAAAGCCTTTACTATAGGTAGTACAATACCCCTGGGGTGGGGAGGATTGGAAATTAGCCATTGTAGGGGAGTCAGGTGGTGTCATGATGAACTTTTGAAGATGCAGAAACGTTTTTTTAGTTGCTCAAATGATGTTTCGCAGGGAGGTGCGAGGCCTCATTGTCATGTTCTCCATGTGCGCCGGGAGGTACACCATACACGGGACACAGGTTAGTTGCACGTTTCTTTATTGGCATCTCACATTACTGCTAGTTAGCCTCTCGGGCAGCTGCTGGTCCGCACGTCCGTCCCCGTCCATGTCCTAGTCATTGTCCACACTCTTTCCTCTGACGTCACCGGATCCGGTGTCCGGTGACCTGGTCACTCTGCCCACAGGGTCCTAACGCCCTACTGTCCGTCGCCCACACTGTCAGGTCACGACACCTCCCCCCTTGTTGCAAACAAATCTTTGTGACACATTTACTATAGTCCTCATTCACAGTTATATTGATGGAGGTGAATGAACGAGAGAAAGAGAGAGAGATAGAGAGAGAGAGAGAGAGAGAGAGAGAGAGGGAGAGAGAGTACTTGTCATTCTACATTTCTTCAATGAGTCTCTGTTGTTTACTGCATGCCCTTCGTGAATCTAGTGTCTCCATCGCTTCCTTGTCCTCTATCTTCTACCTTCCATGTGGCTGCAGTTGTCGCTGCCATTTCTTCTTTCTCCGCCTTCTTTGTCCTTGAAATGCTATCTCTTTTTTGTTATTCGTTATTTGTCGTAGACAGCCGTTATCATCCATCCTTTCACTTTCGTCACCGCCAGTGACTCTTTGGAGAACTTGTTGTCTTATCATCTATATTATTTCTGTCTCAACACCTTTGGTCCTGGCCCCGAGGTGCCTCTTGCCTTTATTTCCTTGGTGGCGCTTGTCCGCTCTGCTCATTGCATGTCTTTGTCCTTTCTTTTTTTTTTGCTGCTCTTTCTCCTGCCTTTTCGTTTTGCTCCTTTTTACCCCTTTTTTTTTTTTTTTTCTTTTTGGCTCTCCTTGTCCTTTTAGCCTTTTCTCGGCTCTCCTTGTCCTTTTAGCCTTTTCTAGGCTCTCCTTGTCCTTTTCTCTTGTGTCCCTTTTGTGTCCTTTTTTTCTTCTTCTTCTTCTGTTATTCTCCTTTTCGTTTAGCCTTTTCTAGGCTCTTCTTGTCCTTTTAGCCTTTTCTAGGCTCTCCTTGTCCTTTTCTCTTGTGTCCCTTTTGTGTCCTTTTTTCTTCTTCTTCTTCTGTTATTCTCCTTTTCTTTTAGCCTTTTCTAGGCTCTCCTTTGTCCTTTTAGCCTTTTCTAGGCTCTCCTTGTCCTTTTCTCTTGTGTCCCTTTTGTGTCCTTTTTTCTTCTTCTTCTTCTGTTATTCTCCTTTTCTTTTAGCCTTTTCTGGGCTCTCCTTGTCCTTTTCTCTTGTGTCCCTTTTGTGTCCATTTTTTCTTCTTCTTCTTCTGTTATTCTCCTTTCCTTTTAGCCTTTTCTAGGCTCTCCTTTGTCCTTTTAGCCTTTTCTAGGCTCTCCTTGTCCTTTTTGTGTCCTTTTTTTTTTCGTTGTCTTTGTGTCTCCCTTTTCTCTCTTTTTCTTTTATGTTCTCCTTTTCTCTTTTCTCTTTCCTGTTTCTTTGGTCCCTTCTTTCCTCGTTATTTTACTCCTCTTTCTTCTTTCTTCTTTTCTTTATTGCCTTGTAACTTCTCCTTTGCTCTTTCTTTGTCCTTGTGCAATCTTTGTCCTTTTATTTCTCTTTGTTGTTATGCTTTCTTTCCTTTTGTTTTGTTTTCTTTTCTTTGTTGTGTCTCTTTTCTGTCTTTTGATTAGCCTTCTCTGTCTTCTTCCACTCTCTTGTTCTTCTTTCCTATATGTGTATATATTCTTTCCTTCTTTCTCTTTCTCTATTTGTCCTTTTGTTATTCTCTGGTAATCTCTTTTCTTATTGCACCATCATCTTCCTTTGCCTTATTGCTCTTTTGCCTTTTATTTATCCTTTATTCTTCAATCAAGACATTAATTTCCTTTGTCTCCCTTTTCAGACCTTTTCCGTGCTTATCTTCCTTTTCTTCTTTATCTTCTTTTTCTTCCTGTCTTTTCTTCTTGCTCGCGTTCTCCTTAATTCACCTTGTCTTATGTTCTTCTTCTTCTTTGCCCTTTGCCTGGCTTTGAAATGGCTGCTCTCCTTTTTCCTATGACCTTTCCTTGAATGTCCCCTTCAAAATGTCACTTTGGTCGTCTTTGTCCTTTCTTGTCCTTAATATGCCCCTTTATTCTCCTTATTTCTGCCTTTGTTTTATTTATTTTTACTTCTCGTCATCTTTCCTTTCTCATTTCCTTCTTTTCCGACGTTATTTGGCCTTAAAATGGCCGCTCCATTATTGTCTATCTTTCTTTCCTGATCTAAGATGGCCGCCGCTTTTTTCGCAATTTCGCCGTCCTAATCGCATTGCCTGTACTTAAGATGGCCGCCACCGCTGTTCTCACTGCCCATTGGCTCAGCTCGCCTCCTTCCAATATGGCCGCCGAGACTCTCCATATTCTCGCGATGGCTCGCGCCAGCCTTTCCAATTTATTCCTTTTCTCCTCAGCGCTTACCGCATCATCTTCACCGGTGGCAGTCGAGGTGAGCTCCCGCCTCGCTGCTCAAAGGCCAGACTTTCTCGTGTCTCCTACCCTTCCAGGGTGGGCTCCTTGTGTGTCTCCAGCTTTCCCACGCGTCGTTCGTCACTTTCCCTCGTCGCCAGTTGTCATGTTCTCCATGTGCGCCGGGAGGTACACCATACACGGGACACAGGTTAGTTGCACGTTTCTTTATTGGCATCTCACATTACTGCTAGTTAGCCTCTCGGGCAGCTGCTGGTCCGCACGTCCGTCCCCGTCCATGTCCTAGTCATTGTCCACACTCTTTCCTCTGATGTCACCGGATCCGGTGTCCGGTGACCTGGTCACTCTGCCCACAGGGTCCTAACGCCCTACTGTCCGTCGCCCACACTGTCAGGTCACGACACTCATGATGAAGGGGTGGTGGCATATAGCAATAGCCTAAAGGTGGGCTGGAATTCTTCCAGATGCTTTGGACAGGTAATTCAAGCATTGTGAAAGGTGATTGACCAAAGTCGGTCTTCTAAAAGTTATAACAACACAATCTCTGGATGATTGTTTAGGAGTTTCTCCCACCCAGCCTACCTTTCCAGCAGTAAGGATTTATTTAGTCAGGTAATTGTGCCAAGCCCATTTTTGTCTGTCCAGTGAGCACATTTGTGGATGAGGTCTAGGCTGTTCCCTTGCTGGGTTGGAGTTAATCGGTGGACTGATTCAAGTACTATCACGTAAGGAGTACAATCCAGGGGAAGTTGTAAATCCATACCATAAATACCTTGTGTTGTGTTTGGAGCAATAGATAGTATATTAACAATTGGGATTACCCTGTTTGAACCTGTTATAGTGGTGATTAAGCAAGTGGAAAGGATAGGAGGCCTGAAAGGGTTGCTCATGTTGATCGTTAAGATGGAAGAAGATTGATGGTTTGCTAATCTCCGGTCACTTGGAGGACACATGTTATGTTGCTGTTGAAGTCACAATAAAATCACAGGTGGTGAATTTGACCTCTAGTGAATTTAAAAAGCTCTGTAGCTTGGTTCAAAATTTTGAATTTTTAGGCCAACCAGTGTGAGGAGATTTTTGCTGTGCTCTGGCCGTTCTGAGGTACCGCTGGTGGATGAATTGACAGCTTCAGTTTGTGTTGCCACCAAGCAGATATGTGACAAGTTGCTGGCCTCTACTTTGACCTGATTTCAAGGCAGACCTTCTTTCCTTTTGCGTTTAGAGGGTGGTGTATTGGCTGCTGAGCAATGGCCGCCCATTAGGTTATTTAGGCGATCATGTACTATAATATCAGAGTGAGAGGCAATGTTTTGGGCCATATTTGGGCTCCTTTTTTCAGGTTGCCCTCTACTGGACCTGTCACATGGGATTATCTGGTCATCATTTACCCAATTCCCAGTTGATGCTACACCTAGATCAGTGGGTGGGGATGTTGTGGGAGCCAGGATTGTTCGTGTGAAGAGGTTGGGGAGATTCCGAGAAAGCAGCTGAACTGCATCTATCCTCTCCCATCCAAGTCCAATCTCAGATGTAATTGCCCCATTACCATGGTCAAATAATTTGTAATTGAGGTTGACACAGA